>NC_063166.1:81716484-82438475 GCF_023159225.1 Perognathus longimembris pacificus | reverse complement strand
CGCCACCCCCCCAACAGCTCCCCTCCCCCCCTGCGACCCTGCGTCCTCCTCTCCCGTGGGAGCCAGCCTGGCTTGCCACACCTGCTTCAGTCTGGCACCAGCTCCTCCTGGTCCTTCCCCAGAGCACCCCGCTCCCTCCCGCCACAGGGCCTTTGCACCTGCAGCTCCCCTGCCGCATCTGCGCTTCTGGATGGACGGCGGTCTTGCTCTCCGTGGCGGCCCCCAGGAAGCCTGCCCTCACTTCCCAGTCCACACCCGCCCTCCCGGCCGCCCGAGTCCCTCGCCCGGTGCCATCGGCAGCTCCCACTAGAGTGTGGTCGTGCGTGCGTGTGCGTGTGTTTTACTGGAGTGTGTCGTGCATGCACTGTCTGTCTGTCTGTCTATGCTGTGTGCACAGGCACTGCGTCTCCATCACTTTAGCTGGGGAAGAGTGTGCTCCTTTCAGGATGAAGCGGGGTGGTGGGCGTGGCCGGCGGGCGGCGGGCGTGGCCGGCGGGCGATGGGCGTGGCCATCGGGGCGGTGGGCGTGGCCGGCGGGCGTGGCCGGCGGGCGGTGGGCGTGGCCATCGGGGCGGCGGGCGTGGCCGGCGGGCGGTGGGCGTGGCCGGCGGCCCCGGGCAGGGAGCGCAGTCCGGCTCTCCCGCGCCTCCCAGGGCAGCGGCCGTGGTACCAGCAGGGGGCGCTGCAGGAGCGGCGAATGGCCTAGGGTCGGGGGCGGAGTCAGATCGCGGCCGCAGCCGGCGGCTTTTCACCTCCGCCTGGGGTTTGAGTCACCTCCCTCCCCACGCCCCGGGTGAAAGGCTGCAAGTTAGAGCGAGGAGCCACGCGGGGGCGGGGGGCGGGGGGCCAGGCCCAGAGGGGCCCCGCCCTCCCGGGAGCTCTGCCCGGCCAGCATGGGGGGCACCCAGACGCCACCGGTTGAATACACCCCTGACCCCCACCCTCTGCAGCCCCAGCCCTCCGGTCCCGCACGGTCTCTCTGGGGAGCCCCCCGGGTCCCGGGGTGCAGGGGGGTGCTGTTGCCTACAATAATCTTTCCAACAAAAAGGCTAACTCACAGTGTGTGCAAGGCGGTGCGTTTGAGGAGCCGCTCCCGCCCCGGGGCCCCGTGAGTCATTCCCGCCCTGCCTCACCACACCAGCTCCGAGGCGAAAGTGCAAGGCCAGGAAACCTGCCGGGATGGAGGAATGTTCTAGACAACCCTCTGGCAGGTGTTTGCCGCCAAGGGCTTCTCCTCAGGCGTGGGACGGGCCCCCCAAACCACTGAACACAAGACCTACAACGAGGGACTCTCCCTGCTGCTGCCTCCTAAGACAAAAACCCCCGGGGGGCCACAGTGCCTTTGCACAGGGCAGGGTGGGCCGGCCAGGCTGGACCTGTTCCTGGCTCTCTTCCTCCGGCTGGGACCAGACCTGCGGGCCTCCGCAGCGTGTTCTCAGCCCGGCTCCCCCGAGCCCTGCCTTCCGCCCCCTGGGCCCCCTCATCTCTGTGCCCTTCGTGCCAGTCCCTCGTCACAACAAGAATCCCCACTCCTGTCCGGTGCCAGCGTAATCCTAGCTGAGCCCTGAGGATGCAGGTTCAAAGCCAGCCTGGGTAGCCCAAGGGACTCTTATCTCCAACTAGCCAGCAAAAAGCCAGAAGCAGCGCTGTGGTTCAAGTGGTAACGCACCAGCCTCGAGTGAAAAGGCTCCGTGCAAGACCCCAGACTGGCACACGCACACACGCACGCACACATGCATGTGCGTACACACACGTGGAGTGGCCGTGGCCCTGGGCACCGGGTCCCCAGGGGCTGAGGTGCAGCCCGGCTCTGCCTCTCCACCTGTGTCTTCCCGGAGCCAGGAGCGAGGAGAAGGTGCTGGAAGGCTAAGCAACCGCCCAGCGCAGCCTTGCACCAGACCCGGGAGAGGCCTGGCTCCAGCCACTCCAATAACTGTGGAAATGACAATAAAATCCAATCAATCATCAATGAAGCCGGTTTCTGCCGAGTCTCCAAGTAGTAAAAATTGGTTCCAATATAATTTAGGCCACTTCAGAAGTCGGATCTGAAATGAGCTTTGTGGGGAAACTACAAATTACGCGTTTAAAGATTGCTCTGTAATTACAGACTTAATTAATTACACGAGGGAGCTGTGCTCACGCATGTGTCCTATTTCACACCGGAGAGGCCCTGAGAAACACGGAGCTCGGCCTCCAGAGCTGGGCCCGGCCCGGGGGGGGGGGCGGGGGGGGGTGGGCACCGGGTGCAGGGTCCACAGAGCCCACCCGTGGGGTTCGGTGGAAAGTCCACTCGTCATTCACAAGACAGGAAAGGAGGGAGGAGGAATAGAGAGAGACCAGGAGGAGGGGGGGAGGATGAAGAGGAAGATAGAGGAAGGGGAGGAGGGAGACGGGAGGACGAGGGGGAAGCAAAGAGAGGAGGAGGAGGAGATGGAGGTGGAGGAAGAGCAGGAGGAAAATGAGGGAGGCACAGAGGGAGGAGGGAGAGAGGAGGAGGAGAAGGAAGAGGAGGGGAGGAGAAAAGGAGGGGGAGAGAAGGGAGAGGAGGGAGAGGGAGGAAGAGGAGGAGGAGGAGGACAAGGGGAGGAGAAGGAGAAGAGGGAGGAGGAGGAGGAGAAGGGGGAGGAGGAAGAGGAGAAGGGGGAGGGGGAGGAGGGGGGAGGAAGAGGAGGAGAAAGGGGAGGAGGAGGAGGAGAGGAAGGAGGACAAGGGGGAGGAGGAGGGGGAGGAGGAGTGGGAGGAGGAGGGGAGGAGGATGGGGAGAAGGAAGGGAAGGGGAGGGGGAGGAGGAGGAGCAGGAGGAGGGGGGAGGAGGAGGGAGGTGGGGAGGAGGCGGCAGTCACTCCTAGGAGGAAGAGGATCCAGTCAGGAGAGGGTTACTGAAATGCAGAGCGGACCCCTGGCTTTTCTCCCGGCTCTTGGGATCAGGCGCTGGGGGGGGGAGGGGGGGCAGGGGGGGACACCCTGACTGGAGACACCCTGACTGGGGGGCTCTTCACCCGCCCCGCACAGCCGCAGAAGCGTCTGAGGCTGTGCCCGCCGAGCCCCGGCCTCCTCCAGGGCCACGGGGCGCTCGCCCCTCGCTGCAGACAGACCTCGTGTCCCTTGTCACCCGTGGGGAGGGCCATTGGTGAGCCCGCCCCGGGCGGCCCACTCCGAGCCTGGGCAGGGGCGCCTCCCAGAGTGTGACTTAGTTTCCCCTCGGGCAGGGCCCCTGTCTGGGCTGCACGCCCCCCCCCCCGCGTCCTCCTGGAGAAGGGGGGCGTGGAGCTGCGCCCCGGAGACCCCAGCTGGCCGCCTCCCCACCCACCCAGCGCTCCCAGGCCCGGGATGCAGACCTGGCCGGGATCGGGATGGGGACGGGGACACCCCCGAAGCCGCGCGGGGCAGACTGGGACAGGCGGCCCGTTCCGCCCTCTCCCCGGGCGCTTGGGACACACCAGAGCCCCCCCCCCCGCGCCCCTGGCTGGGGAGGCTGCTCCAGGAGGCCGCGGGACCCCCCAGGATAAACGAGGCACCCCCTTGCCATCCGCACGGCTTACACACTCAAAACATGTGTGTGGAAACTCGGCACGTGGGACCAGACGAATGAAGGTCTTTTGAAGAATGAAATCTGGAAAGGGCCTGGTGGGGTGCAGGGCCCCCCAGGGGGGGCGGAGGCCGGGGCCTGGCCCAGAGCAGGGACCCTACCTGAAGATTGCTGGGGGCGTGGCTCAACCACAAGCCTGGCTCCACCCACCAGAAGGCTGGGGGCGTGGCTCAACCACAAGCCTGGCTCCACCCACCAGAGAGCTGGGGGCGTGGCTCAACCACAAGCCTGGCTCCACCCACCAGAGAGCTGGGGGCGTGGCTCAACCACAAGCCTGGCTCCACCCACCAGAAAGCTGGGGGCGTGGCTTGGTCAGAAGCTTGGCTCCACCCACCAGTCACAGACCTGGGGGTGTGGCTCCACCCACTAGTCAGAGGGCCACTTCTGGCGTTTTCTGTTTATGTGGTGCTGAGGACTGGAACCCGGGACTTCATGCGCACTAGCAAGCACTCTACCACCAAGCCACGTTCCCAGCCCTTCCGTCTGTATTTCTGTATTCTTATTTTACTGCTCTTTCGTGACAGTGTTGAGACTTGAACTCAGGGCCATGCAATCTCCCTTGGCTTTTTCCGCTGCAGGCTGGCGCTCTACCGCGTTGAGCCACACAGCTCTACTGTGGCTTTCTGGCGTTGAATCAGAGAGAAGAGTCTCACGGACTTTCCTTCTTGGCCTGGATTCACACTCGGACCCTGATTGCAGCCTCCTGAGTAGCTAGGACGACAGGCGTGAGCCACTCCCGGCTTCTCGAGGCTTGGGAAGCAGGGTGTGCTGGGATTCCGCCTACTCCCAGCTGGACGGGGCAGGCATGGTCCAGTCCACGGAACCACGGGCTCCCCAGCCCTGCCCTCACCGGGTGGAGCCAGGTCTGTGTGGGCTCCCCCTCCCCAGAACCCTAAGAAAACCAAAGCGGGTCTCCCAGGAAACCAGCACGCCAGGTGTTTATTAGTT
Organism: Perognathus longimembris pacificus; assembly: GCF_023159225.1. Classification (NCBI taxonomy): domain Eukaryota; kingdom Metazoa; phylum Chordata; class Mammalia; order Rodentia; family Heteromyidae; genus Perognathus; species Perognathus longimembris. The sequence goes on along the minus strand of NC_063166.1, from coordinate 82,433,938 downwards.
TATTAATTAAACGCGCCAGGGCTCCCCGCCGCGATTCACAGGGGCGCCCCGGGGGACAGCGGGGCGGGGCGGGGTCCTCTCATTTGCTGCCAAGATTTGGGGCCCTGGTTTAAGTGTCGGCCTTAATCGTTTAGCGGTTGTAAAGGACTCATTAAACACGCCAGGGTTTATTGGAAACACCTCCCTCCATTCCAGCCCTGCACCCGCTTGTCCTACAAATGCTACCTGTAGTCACGCCACTGCAATTTGGAGAGGGGGAGGGCGGGGGGGAGGGGGGTCTCAGGCCGGGTTCCACCCTGGGAAGCTGGAGCGCGGCGCTCGAGCTGGGACATGCCCGCCCCGCCATGCGTCTGCCTGGCTGGCTGTCTCTCCCAGCCGTTCCCGTCCCGGGAAAGCGGGGCCTCGTGCACTGGAGATAAAGATCAGCGGCTCAGCCCACTCCGGTGCGGGGCTAGGAACAGGGCTGACAGCCCAGCTCCGGCGGCCTTGCTGGAACACTAGTTAATTTGTAGGGGTGCTGCTCCAATTCTCGGGGGTACCCTTTGCCCAAAGCCCACTTCCCCCGCCTCCTCCTTTGGGGTGTCATGGGGGCCTGGAGTTCCTCCCCGCTCCTCCTGGCCAGGGTGGCTCTTTCTTCCCCTGCCTTTGCGGAGCGGGGCAGAGGCTGGGGAGGGAAGGACTCCCTGGGGCCAGCCTCCCTCCTCCACATTTGTAGGATGTCTTTTTCCTTCCTGAATCAGATGGGCTCCGCGTGAGTCACGGAGCAGGCGCTGAGCGGACCCTTTGCTGGGTAACTGTGTCGATAGGAGCATCTCAGGATGACGCCCTGGTTCCAGAAGGTTCGGGGGGGGGGTGGGAGCCAGCCTTCGCCTCGGCCCTGCCTTTGCAGAGGCTGGCTGCGAGGGGGAACCCCACGTTTGGAGGCCCGCACGGCTTACCAGACAGGATCCCGCCGCCGAGGCAGTGCGGGGGAACTCCCGCAGGATTGCGGCTGTTCAAGGCGCCGCCAGTGCCCTTGGTCTCTGAGCACAGGATGGGGGAGGCGCTCCCAGCCTGGATCTGAACCTCACTGTCTTTCCCAAAAGCTACCGACGCTCCCCGGTGCCCCTCGCTCGCCCTCGCGTGCGGTGTCACGAGCCCTCACCCTGCAGTGTTCCAGGAGGCCGGCTGGGGCCTGGGAGCTTGTATTTCACCAGTTCCCATGGCGGGATGACTCCACGTCCAAACCTTGTACAGCCTTCCCTCCGCAGCCTGCCTCTCACAGCCCTGGGGCGGGGGGGGGGGCGGTGGGAGTGGGATCTAGCTCCTGCACCCCCTCCAGCCAGAACCACACCGCTCCCCAAGTACCCGCAGGGCCTTTGCACATGCTGGCCCTTTGTCTTGGCCCACCACCATTTCCTTAAGAGCGAGATGCTGTCATTATCCCCATTTTCCAACGTGGAAACGGAGTATTGGATTCCTCGCCCGACGCCAGATGCCTAAGAAGAGTCAGTCGGGGATGCAAAGGGCCCTGTGTCTGTCTGCAGAGCCCAGTGCGCTCTGCCGGTCCTTGCCCCCCCTCCGCTAGGAGAGTGCCAACCTCCCGCGCAAGCCCCCTTCTGGGCGATTGCTACTGGGTGCGTACTTGTCGTGGAGCCAGGTCCCTGACGGAACTCTGGGACTTGGGAAACAAGTCCAAGTTCACCCTCTTGACCCCCTTCGAGATCAAATCGGTTGAGCTGGGATCCCGTCAGTGTTTCTAGTCCATCCGTCTGCCAGGCAGCCATCTGTCCATCCATCACCCATCTGTCCATCCACCCTTCTGTCCATCCATCCACCCGTCTGTCCATCCATCACCCATCTGTCCATCCATCCACCCTTCTGTCCATCCATCCACCCGTCTGTCCATCCATCCACCCTTCCATCCTTCCTCATACACTCACACGCACTACAGACGAGCGCGAATCCCGCCACCCATCCACTGTCCGCGGACCCATCAACCCAGTCCTTCACCAGGCACTGGGCATTGGGGGAGGGAGGGAGGGCGGCCGCGTGTCCCGTGGGTGGGGATGGAAAGAGAGCGCAAGGCCCGAGCTGGAGCGGCTGGTCCCAGGCCGAGATGGCCTCTTCCCAGATGTACTTCCTGTGTGGCTTCTCCGTGCCTTTCATTTTCCTGGAAGCCGCTCACTGAGTCTTCTGGAGTCGTTCGGTGGTTGTTTGGGTTCACGTCTTTTAGGGAATTAGTAAGAAAATTTCCAGCCGAGTCCATTCCTGGAATCTAGTTTCCGGGCAATTTCTCTGCTTCCCTTCAGCTGCAGACAGTGGACGGCGGGGCCGGGCGGGGCCGGGTGGGGCCGGGCGGGGGACCCACGGGGTGGGCGGGCCTTGGCCCCTGCACTTCCGCCCGCCCGGGCACCTCCAAGACCCCATGGAAGCCGGCACAGGGCTCTGTGCAGGGTCCTCCCCAAGGGCCCTGCAGCCTCCCTCCCCCAGCCCTGTGTGACCCCGCCATCTGTGACCCCCCCCCGCGCGGTGCATTGTGGGATGTGACCTCGACCCTCGGCGGAGCCTCAGCAACGCCCCAGCCCGGTGGTGATGGCTCCCGACACCTCCGTGTGTCTCCGGCGGTAGGGCCGGGGTAGGGGGCCTCACCTAGCTAGCCGAGAGTTCTCACCTCCCGTGTGGGGGTCCCCCCAGTGCCAGCGCCCCCAGAGCGGCCTGCTCGGGGCCACAGCACCCCTCCTGCTCCACAGACAAGGCAGCCGAGGTTGAGGATGAGTAGAGAAGGTGTCTCTGGGTTGCCTAGCAGCTGCGGTGGAATTCCAAAGCCAAATGGGGTAAACGAAAGTTCCGGAAAAGAAACCTCCATCTCCCACCCACACCAGGAGAAGGATCAAATCACGCGGGGCTCTTTCCTCCGCCGTGCTTGCTTGCTTGTTTTATTTTTATGTTTTACTTTTATGCCAGTCCTGGGGCCTGTCCTCCGGGGCCTGGGTGCTGTCCCTGCGCCTTTTTGCTCAAGGATGGAACTCCACCGCTTGAGCCACGGCTCCGCTTTCGGGTTTCGGTGGACATAGGGTTTCATGCGCTTGTCTGCCCAGGGTGGCTTTGAACCGTAGTCCATCGATGTCAGCCTCCTGAGTAGCTGGGATTAGGAGCGTGAGCACCTGCACGAGCCCCTCTCTTTCTGCAATGTCCGAGGTGATGACCGGGGACCAGCGACCACCCGGCCACGGGGGCGGGGGGGGCAGTGCACCCCAGCTCCGCCGGCCCTGCGTGGACCGTGGCGTCTCCGCGGGGGACACGCGGCGCTCCGGCGGCATTCCTGCCGCACATGTGGTTTTGATTCCCCAGATTCCTGTGTATATTTTGCTGTCCCATCTTGATGAGATAAACTGCGGCCAATGTAAACTGAGAGCCGAGCGAGCCTGGGAAAACTAAAAAGGAAAAGAAAGAGAACAAGCGTGAGGCCGGCTCGACACCCACCTGGCGCGGAGGGAGAGGGGCCGGTGAGCCGCTGCCTGGTGGGGCTCGTCCCCCCTGGATGGGGTGACTGTGGGGACCCCCAGAGGGGACTGGGAAGCACGTCCCCCCTCCCCCCCCCGCCCTGCAGCTGGCTCCTGGCCCCGTGTCCCCCGAGGGGAGGAGATCAGGAAGGAGTTGTGCAAAGCCAGGACAGGCCAGAGCCCCGGGGGGTGGGGGGGGCGGGGGGGGGGCAGGGGGGGGGGGAAGGCCCCCAGGGCGGCGGCCATGGGGTGGGGCCGATCCGGGCGTCTTCAAAGACAGCGAAATCTTCCCGTTCTTCCCCGTGGAGTCGGCCGGGCTCCACGTTCCGGGCACCGGGGCACCGGGGAGGGCTCGGCCCTCGGCAGGGGGGAAACTGAGCTCCGGGGAGGCCCCGGGAGCCTTTGGGCCATTCCAGGGTCGCTGATGCGCAGGCGGGGGCTGCGTGCAAATCCGGAGGACGCAGCCGGCCCTGCCTCAGTCTCCCCGGCTGTGACGTGGGTCCGGGCACGGCTGCCACGGCTGGCGATCAGCGGAGACCCCTCCTCCCCTCCTCTCCCTTTCTGGGGGCTGGCAGTCTCGTGCCTGGAAAGCGCGTTTTGAGCTAGGTGAGGGCATGCCCCGCACGTCCTGGCAACAGGTCGGAAACGCTGTGTTCCGCGGACGGGCAGAGGGCACCGAGGGAACCCCAGATTGGGCGGCCTCCGGGGGCGGGGCGGCGCCCCCCGTGGCTCTGGGCCTTGCAGCTTGTCCGTTGGACCTGGCATCCGATGGCTCCGAGTTCAAAGGAAAGATGACCCGGGTCTCGATGCCTCGAGAAGCCATGTTCATCGAGGGGGACCCCAGAAGGGGACCCCATGTGCAGCAAACCTGCCAGGGGCCACCAGGCTGAGCCCAGGGGCAGGGGCAGCGCCACCCTCCCCCCCCCCCTTTTTGCCTCTCCATCATCCACTCGGTTTAGAAGTCTAGAAAAGGGGAAGTTGCCAACACATCATTTTCTGTTTGCTTTTGTGCTGGTTGTTTTGAGCTCTGTTCCTGAGCTTTTTTGTTTTTTTGCCCCAGGCTAGTGCTCAATCACTTGAGCCACACCTCAACTTCTGGCTTCTTTGCTTGTTCATTGGACATAAGCGTCTCACAGATTTTCCCGCACAGGCTGGCTTTGAACCGTGGCCCTCAGATGTTAGCATCCTGAGTGGCTCGTTTTATTTTTGCAAATTTCAAGCCAGCACCCGCTTGTCTTCCGGCGGGTCTCCTGGAGCCGTGACCCAGGCTCTGCGTGGCTTCCCTGAGCCTGGGGCTCCGGGCCCAGGACAACCCCAGGGACCAGCCTGGAGCAAGATGCCTGGGGCCTTCGGCTCCTCCCTCACCTGTGGGTGAAGCAGCCGGGGGGCGCCCTGCTGGGGGAACCCACAGTGGAGCGGAACCCCCGAGCTCCGGAGGAGTTGCAGGTTCTGTGCTGCTCGGGTCTCACCGTGTCCTTCCATTTGGTGATCATTTGAAGTTGGTTTTAAGTCATTAACACTCAAGAGCCTGCGTAGCGCCGCCATGCTTTCTCATGGCTCTTCTGACTGGGGTCAAATCCCTTCCGAGGCCCGTGCCGGCCCGGCCCCGTGGGGTCCCCAGTGCCTCACCCGTGTCGGTCCCTCCCACGGTCCCTCAGTTCTCGTCCAATGGCCGCGCTGGAACCTTCCGAGCTCTGGCCAAACACGGGTCTTGGCACCTGCCGGTCCCCTTCCTGCAGAGGCCTGTGGGGGAGGGGGACCCAACTGTCCCCCGGGGATGGTGTCCCTGTGGAGGGGGGAGTCCCCATTGCTTCCTCATCTTGCAAGAAAATGGACTGGCCCATGACCCCGGGGAGTGCGGTCACTGCACCTCAGTTTACCCCTCTGTGGACGGGGACTCTAGGATGTTGGGGGACTCATTATGGTCATCTTTCTGCAGAGGGCAACAGCGGTAGGTTCTGGGCCGCATCCGTCCTGTTTCCTATTCTGTGTTGTATTCCCCCTGTAGCGTGTTCCTTCCGTGTCGCGTGACTTCTGGGGCGTGTGAGCTCCGTGTCCTGAGCGTCGAGACTGCGGGCCGCGTGTGCTCGGGCTGGGGTTTGCCTTGTCACCTTATCCCATCGGGCGCGGGGCTTCTGTTTGATCTTCTGAGTGCGGGGTGCTGTCATGTTTAATGTGATGAACAAGAAGATTGCCTCTTGGGGGGGGGCGGGGGGGGCTGCCTCTAGAACAAGCTGGAGTTCACCCCAGCGGCCCGGGCCAGCTGCTTGGTGTGTTTGGGTTCTTCCTGAAGTCCCCGGTCACCTCCTCATTCGATGGGATCCGAAGGCTTCGCCTTCCTCTGCTTCGGGAGGTGGGGGGGCTCGAAGTTCTGCGCGGCTTTGCCTGGCCCAGGGCCGGGCGGCGAGGTCTGAGGAGCCACCAGCGCCTCCTCTGGACAGTTGGGGGGAGAGGGGGGGCCGAACCTGTGCCGGAACTGGTTTTTCTAGTATGACTCTTGGAGGCCCTGTGGGAAACACTGGCAAAACACATGTAATATAAAATTTTCCATTTAATTCGGTGGCATTAATTACATTTGCAGCGTTGGGAAACCAGCACCATTGTCTATTTCCAGAAGGATTTCATCACACCAAATGGAAACTCTGGCTGATGAGGCAACAGCTCCCCCTCCCCCTGTCCTTCCCCCCCCCCCCCCGCTCCCCCTCCCCGTCCCCAGGCCCTGGGACCACACCACGGGGCTGCTCTCTGCCTCTTATGGACTGTGCTAGAATCCCACGTAACTGGAAAAGATCGGTCCTTCTGCAACTGATTTATTTCCTCACGTTGAGTCAGGCATCAGACCTTCGTTCTTCACGGTCAAGTAATATTCCACAATGGGGCCAGACCACATGTCATTTATTCACTGATCCGTTGTTGGGCCTTTTTTTTTTTTTTTTGGCGGGAGGCTACTGTGAATAATACTACAGCTCACATCTTGAAAAAGCATCTGTCTGAGGGTTTGCCTTTCAGGTGTTTGGAACGCACCTGGAAGAACAATTATTGGCATACATGCTAATTCACGTTCCACTTTGGGGTAACCATTTAAAAGTTGGTTTTTAAAGATGGCTACTGCAATCTTTCGACATGAAGACCATAAAACTCGAAGCAGAGAGATGATCTGAAAACATCTTCTTCCTCTCCATAGGTCGTCTCTTGCTGTCTAGAAAATGGCCTTTGGTGCCCCAAGGTTTCATGAAGGCTGAGGTGACCATTTTTCTTTTTGTTGCTTATTACTTTCAGTGTCATACCTTTAAAAATAAAATCGTCTCCTCAGTAGAGACCAGGTCTGTGAAACCAAAAACTGCTTGTCAAATGGTATTTCCCACTAACTAAAACCAAACAACTACTCAACATATAAAGGTCAAAAATTGACCTCTCAGTGGAATACAATAGCTCAAAAGCTAGGTATGTACGTTCATATAAGACCACTGTCGACATATTGTCTAAGATCGACATTACATTTAAAGCCCTAGGCGAATTTTCTTGGGCTTGGCCACGTGGATACTGTCTATGTTTTTGATACATTGTACATTGTATATATGTCTACCTGACCTAGGGAAGGGAAAGAAAAACAGGGCGTAAGATATCACAAGAAATGTACACACTGCCCTACTACGTAACTGTACCCTTTTTGCACAATGCCTTGTCAAAAAAGTTTGTGTTCAATTAATAAATAAATTAAATTTTAAAACAAATCGTCTCCTACTGCACAGTCAGAAGTCATTTAAGGTCATCGGCTCCCGGCCCTGCCCCCTTCTCCTGCTCCGTGTCTCCTCGTCTCCTCCGCTTCTTCCCTCCTTCACCTGCTGTCTTTGCCTTGCTCAGGTCCTTGCAGGTCCTAACTGGGATGGCGGGGCGGGGGGGGGGGGGGGTGGCGAGAAGGAAGAGGAGGAAAAGAAAGAGGGAGATCGAGAGAGAAAAGAGGAGAGAGGAGAGGAGACAAGAGGAGAAAAGAAGAGCCAAGCGGAGAGAGCCACTTCCTCTCCTCTAATGGACGCATTTAGCACATATGTAATTGTAACCACTTTGGAATAAAGAAATCGCTTACTTCTCTGGGAGAAAGCTAAGAATCTTAATACTGGCATGTCAGCCGGCAAATCAAGTTCTCTATATTAAAAAGAGAGAGAGAGAGAGAGAGTAGGGATTCAAACTTCCACACGAAGTTGGAGTTTGACTTGAAACATTTAATTTATTTAAAAATAGAAATGTAAATGTAGCCTGTATGTTTTCCTCGGCTGTCAGAGCTCTCTCCTGCTCTGACTGACTCATTAACAAATTAACATGTTGTGATGGGGCTGTGAAAAGTTGCAGGATAATTGTTACAGCCACTGTCCTGGGGCTCTGGAGTTATGCCTCCCAAACTCTTTTACAGAGTACAAATTAGATGCTTTTCTATATGCTATCTAATTTTAATTAAAATTTGCCCCCGAGCTATCCTTAACAGCTTTGAAGTTACCAGAGTTTTGTCATCCTGGGGTGGCAAATGCTTGCCGTTGATCATGTCAAAAATCAGTAGCCATGGAAACGCTCTCTGATGGTTTCTTTCCAGTCTGGCTCAGATCCTCTGGGGTTGACTTCCACGAGGTTCTGGAATGATCTGGGGCTCAAAGAGCGCGCCTGCTTCTCCTGCGGACGGGGGTGACGCGTGGGGCCGGTGGCCAGGAGAGGGAGCCTCGGCACCCGGGCCCGGGAGGGAGGGACCCGGGCGCGTGAGCACTCCTCCTCCCTCTGCAGAGATCCCCACTTCCCGCGTGCCACCAAAAGTCACTGGAGGCCGCGGGGTTCGGAGAGACGGAGAAAGCGTCTTTGTCGGAAGGCGTCCCTTCGCATCCACGGGGGACCCGGGCTCCCCGTTCCCGCGAGCTCAGTACCTGCAGCCCTGGGTGTTTGTCCTGGCAGAACGTGGCCTCCATGCCGTGGAACGTGGCCCCAGCCGGACACGCCCTGCCCCGCCCGCCCCCGGGGTGGGCTCTGCCCTCCGCCCTCCGCCCTCCGCCCTCCGCCCTCTGCCCTCTGCCCTCCGCCCTCCACCCTCCGCCCCCCCACAGTCAGCGTGCAGGGGGTGCAGTCTGGGGTCTGCGTCTCAGCGGTCTGCATTGGGGTGAGCTGGCCAAGCGGGGACTCGTTCAAGCAAACGCGGGCCCCAGCCCGGGCCCTGACCCTGACCGGCAGCCCGAGCCCCCCTTTCCCGGTCACCGTCCCCCCCCCCCAGTCCAGCCCCGGCCGGCTCGGTCACCCCGGCGGGGGAGGTACCGCCCGCGCTCGCCCGCCGTTTCCGGTGGAGCCGCCTAGCGGGAGCAGAAGGCCCGGCGCCGAGCTGAGCCCCCCGGGGTCGGAGCGAGGGCTGCGATCACGATCGGGGTGCACCGGGTGGCCGAGCACCGCAGGACGAGGCCTCCCCCTAGGGAGGAAGGCCCCGCTCCCCCGGCTCTGCTGTCCCCCCCTTCCCCGTGGCTCCTCCCCGGCCGGCGCTGAGCCCCTCTCCTCGGACCTGGGGGCGCCCTGCCCTCGCGCGTCTCCATCTTGATCCCGATGACCACACGGGGCCTGTTCCCACGTGACGCCCCACGCGGAGGCTCAGGCGGACCGGGACGTGGGGGACACTGTCCAGCCACGACCGCAGCCGGCCCAGCTTGCCCCGCACCCCAGGGTTCCCCGAGTTTCCTGGACACCCAGGCCCGTGTGCCATCTACAGGTGGCGAGGGACGCAATGACCTCAGGACCAAAGGGAGGGAGAAGAGCCATCGAGGAGGAGGAGGAGGAGGGGGAGGGGGAGGGGGAGGGGGAGGGGGAGGGGCAGGAAGCTGGGGCTCAACCGGGAGATGGCGGGAGGCTGGGGGCAGGACAAGGGAGCCGTCTGCGGATGGGGCCCGCGCGGCCCCCCAGCCCCGCCGACACACAGCCCCGAGCCCGCGCCGGCCGGCCCGGGGTGGCCTCCGCCCCCAGCCTGAGCCCCGGGAGGGCAGCGGTTCCCAGCCGGGCCTCGCGCGCTCGGCACACAGTAGGGCGACGGCTGACTCTCCGCGGAACGAGGGGGCGGGTCACGGGGTCGTCCGGGGTGAGGGCGCCCCCGGCCACTCACGCCGGGAACAGCCAGGCTCTATTTTGTCTGTGGCCTTCTGGATTGTTTCTGAGGTTTCGTAGACAGAAAATCAGATCCACATGTCCTTGACTCATTCATGCCCTTCCCCCCAAACCATAGTTCTTGGGGGGCATCTGATGTCTGAGACATCTATTGAAAAATCCGCCTGTCCCCGGGGTGTCTCCCCTTCCAGAAGCTCAACGGCACCGACAGTGAACGGAGCCAGGTACCCATGGCTGCCGCCCGTCCTCAGCCACTCCGGAGGCTGAGATCTGAGGATCAAGGCTCGGAGCCAGCCAGGGCAGGGAAGTCCGGGGAGACTCTTATCTCCAATCAACCACACACACACACACACACACACACACACACACACACACACATGCATTAGCCTTGAGCTAAAAATCTCAGGGACAGCACCCAGGTCCTGAGTTCAAGCCCCAGGACACCAACACACACACACACACACACGCACACACACGCCTGTGCACCAAACTTCAGGAGTCTCCAGGTGGAGGGCGAGGCTCCTCCCCCAAGGTGACCCCAGGGCCTCCTCTCTGTCCTGGTAGTGGGGGGGGGGGGGAGGGGGGAAGGGAGGCAGAGCCAAGAGAAGCCAGGCCGAGAGAGGCCCGGGGCAGGGACCGGGCACTGAGCCATCCAACTTGAAAGGGCCCTGAGAGGCGGGGCTGTCAGGGTTGTCAATCAGATAAATACTTCACAAGGCGTACTTAAAAGGAAGGGCAGGAGGCCGCTGACCACCCCCCCCCTCCACTTTCATGTTCCCGCCCCCGTAATTAGCGGTGTGGATGGGTGAACGAGCGACAGGCCTGGAGAGCCGGCTGCCAGCCCGGGCAAGTCGGCCCTGGGAGCTGGGTGAGTTGGTGTAATTACGCCCTCCTGGAAGCGCACCCACCGCCGGGCTGGGGGGGACACGGAGGGACCCCTGCTTACAAGACCTCATCATCCCAGACGCGCAGCCCGGGCTGACGCTGGGGGCGCATGTCCTCGTTCATAAACCAGGGTGGCCCTCCGTGACCGCCTTCTCCAACGGCTGGCCCCTGCCCTCCAGGGTAGAACGGGGCAGATGCCGGCGGCTCACCCCTGGAACCCCAACTTCTCAGGAGGCCCGGAGCTCACTGGTGAAGACGCATTGTACCCACGAATTGCTTTGTTCTGTGCTACCTCCTTCTACTTAGAGATTTTGAATTCTGATTTTTTTACTGGTCCTGGAGCTCGACCCTGGGGGCCGGGTGTTGGCTCTGAGCTTCTCTTGCTCAGGACGAGCGTGGTGAACCACAGCACCACTTCCGGCTTTTTCTGAAGAGTTTATTGGCAATAAGAGCCTCACGAAGCCTGGGCTGGCTTCGAACCTGGATCCTCAGAGCTCAGCCTTCTGAGTAGCGAGGATGACAGGCAGAAGCCACCAGCGCCTGGCTTTAAGGATACTTTTAAGAATCAAATTAAAGAATATAAATGCATTCAACAAAAGAGGCTGAGATCTGAGGCATAGTTCCAGGCCAGCAGAGGCAGAAAAGTCCGTGAGAGATTTTATCTCCAGTTATCCTTCAAAAAGCCAGAAGTGGCGGTATGGCTCAAGTGGTAGAGCCCCAGCCTGGACTGGAAAAACTAAGGGGCAGCGCCCAGCCCCAGTGCTGGCATGGGGGGAAATCAAAGGTGGAAATACGCTGATCTTTCCCACAGCCGTCTGAGATTCCCGGCTTGGACTCTCACTCCAGCGAGAGCGCAGGGACACAAGGGCACCAGCTGGCGTTGGTCAGGGCAAAGCACCGGGAAAGGCAAAGGCTCGGCCTCCACCCAAGGCCCCTTCCCAGCAGCCTGGCAAGGCACAGCCGGGAAAGGACCCTGTCCCAGCCACACGGGATGCTCCCCACGTCCCCCTCACTGGCCAGGGCCTGGACATGGTCCAGACTGGCCAGAGATCGCTGCTTTCCGGGGGAACTTCGCCTCCCAAGGGACCACTGGGCAGCACCTGGAGACTCGGTTTTGTTTCACAGCTGGGGGCTGAGGAAGCCACGGGTGAGAGAGCACCCAGTAGGAGCGAGGCCCGCCGCGCTGCTGGGGTCCCACAGGGCCCAGGATGCCCCGCCCCAGAGACGCTCCAAGCCCCAAAGCCTGTAGTGCTGAGCTGGGTCATCTGGTACCCAGTGCTCCGTGAGCGCTTGTCAAAGATGCTATGCACCAATCAGAGTCCGTGACAAAGATGCTATGCACCAATCAGAGTCCGTGACAAAGATGCTATGCACCAATCAGAGTCCGTGACAAAGATGCTATGCACCAATCAGAGTCCGTGACAAAGATGCTATGTACCAATTATGTACCAGTCAGAGTCCATGACAAGGATTCTATGTACCAGTCAGAGTCCATGACAAAGATGCTATGCACCAATCAGAGTCCGTGACAAAGATGCTATGCACCAATCAGAGTCCGTGACAAAGATGTTATGTACCAATCAAAGTCTGTGACAAAGATTTTATGTACCAATCAGAGTCCGTGACAAAGATGCTATGTATCAATCGGAGTCCGTGACAAAGATGCTATGTACCAGAGTCCGTGACAAAGATGCTATGTACCAATCAGAGTCCATGACAAAGATGCTATGCACCAATTAGAGTCCGTGACAAAGATGTTATGTACCAGAGTCCATGACAAAGATGCTATGCACCAATCATGTACCAGTCAGAGTCCGTGACAAAGATTCTATGTACCAGTCAGAGTCCGTGACAAAGATGCTATGCACCAATCAGAGTCCGTGACAAAGATGCTATGCACCAATCAGCGTCCGTGACAAAGACGCTAAGTCCCAATCAGAAACGGTTGGAAGGGTCTGCCTATCCCCCCACGTGCATACCAGACCACAAGGCAGCCCGTGGCCGGGGCTGGTGAAGACCTCTGTGCTCAGGGCCCCCCAGCACCCTCACTTCCTGTGAGAGGCAGGACTTTGCAACCATTTAGGAAAGATGGCCGACAACCCAGCCACTGGGGCTTGGCTGGCGCTCTCTCCGCAGGCAGGTTCACGTCCACGGCCCGGTCCCCTCCTCGGGGGCTCCCGTGCCTCCCCCACTGGGCGGCTCACGGAGCCGACGGCCTCGCTGCGGTCTCCGTCTGCGGGGGGGGGGGCCGCGCACGCGCACCCCAGCGGGGACGTCAGTCAGATCTGCGAGCTGTGGTTGTGATGGGAGCTCATTAGCATTTCATAACCTTCCTCAGAGGTGGAAAGCGGCAGAGACACTTTAGAGAAAGAGAAAAAACCATTTGCAAATTTAATATTTTCTGACAAGTTAATGTCTCCAACCATTATCTCCCTAGTCTGTAATTTACCCCTTCAACGATTGGCTGACTGGCTGCTCCGCGGCTCCCACTCCCAGTCATCCTTGCTACCCGGGAGGTTGGAGGCCGCAGGTCGGAAGGGCCGCTCGTACCCGGGTCTGACCTCAGATCAGGGATCCGAGAACTGTCGCGTGACTTGGTTCACCCACCCCTGTGACAGGTTTGCACGATTCTAATTGGCTGGAGAAATCAACAGGAGAACAATGTTTTAGGAAGCGGGAAATCACATGACCAAGTGACAGTGGCTCGTGTCTGTAAACCTAGCTACCGGAGAGACTGAGGTCTGGGGATCTTGGTTCAAAGCCAGCCCAGGGATGGTGACTCTATGAGACTCTTATTTCCAATGAACTAGAAAAAAAAAAGCCAGAAGTGGGGCTGTAGCTTAATTGGAAAGCAGCTTTGAGCAAAAAAAAAACAACAACAACGCTTAGGGACAGTGTCAGGCACTGGATTCAAGTCTCAGTACCAGCACACATGAACAACAATTACACGGACGTCAAATCTGAGCCTCCATTAATAAAGTTTTCTTGAAACCGAGCGGATGTCGGTTATGTTTTGCATACAACCGCCTTGTGCCACCGTGGCGGAACGGAGCCACCGAGACAGAAACCACGCAGCCCGCGAAGTCTGAGGTATTTATCATCTGTGTCTTTAGTTAGACAGGAGTTTGCGGGCCTCGGATTCAGGGGGAAATTCGCGAGTAAAACTCAGCACCTGCAGTTGTAACGGGCAACGGGTAACGTCGATGTGGGTCCCTGTGAGCCTTGGTGAGAGGAATCAACTCTGCCCGGCGTTCAGGGTTCAGGACCGGGGGCTTCCTGGAGGAGGCGGCGAGGACGCTGAATCCAGGACCCTACAACGTCACCTCTCTTCTCCCTGTTGGGCGAAGGGGGAGGGGGTGGGGGAGGTGGGTACTGTGCTGCCCGCGGCTCAGTTTTTCCCCAGCCATCCCTTCTGCAGACCATCCTTTCCTTCCGGAAACTGCAGGACGGACCCCGTGATTTCGGCTGGAGCTGCACCCAAGTGTGTGTGCGCTCCTGTTTGGCTCCGTCCCTCCCCGCCCGGGGCCCGAGCCGGCGTCTGCTGTCACCCGGGCGGGCTTGTCACCTCTCTTTGCCCGCCTCTAATCCTCCTGCTTTGTTCTAGGCGCTTCGTGGGCTTACTACGGTGTGCCTGGAAGCGTTCCTCCTCCCAGCCCGCCCGATGACCTTCTCAGATCACCACCTCTTTCTTGAGAGCGAGGAAGGTTTTTTTTTTTGTCATCATTTTCTTTTGAATAGATTTGCCATACCTTTGGTTTTTATTTCTTCTTCCTCATCCATCCTCATCATTCATAAGTTCGATCTTTCGGTGGAGTTTAGGAGATCTTGTAAGTCCCCCTTCCTGTCTTGGTTTTGTTTGTTTTTGCCAGTCCTGGGGCTTGAACTCAGGGACTGGGCGCTGTCCCTGAGCTTCTTTTGCTCAAGGCTGGCGCTCTACCACTTGAGCCACAGCGCCACTTCTGGCTTTTCCTGTGTATGTGGTGTTGAGGAATCGAACCCAGGGCTCCATGCATGCTAGGTGAGCGCTCTATTGCTAAGCCACATTCCCAGCTTTTCAATCAGTTGTGGGGCTTTAACTGGGGGGGGGGGGCTGGGTGCTGTCCCCAAGCTGTTTTGCTCAAGGCTAGCACCTTACCACTTTGAGCCACAGCCCCACTTCTGGTTTTCTATTGGAGATAAGATTCTCCTGGCCTTTCCTGCCTGGGCTGGCTTTGAACTGTGATCTTCAGATCTCAGCCTCCTGAGTAGGGGGGATTACAGGAGTGAGCCACTGGAGCCAGCTTCTGGGTGTGTCCGTTATCTTTGCTGGATTGGATCCTCTGCTTTACCCTCCGTCTCTGATCCCCTCTTTTCAACTCTGTCCTACTGTCTAGGCTTTTGATTGATTTTTTTTTAAATTTGGGCAATTGAGCTCTTTATTTCCAAGATTTCAGTTTAGTCCCCCCAACCCCCCCCCCCCCGGTTTGTATATCTCTGTGGAGTTCCCCTTTCCTTCTGTATTTCATTTGGCTGTCAGTGTTCTCCAGTTGTTCTGTTTATGATACCATGCTGTATGTTCAATATTCTGGAATCACCCAGTTGTGTGCGTGTTTGTTTCGGGACACGGGTTCAGCTCAGCCCATGCGGTGTCCCCTCGCTCCCCAGCCCCGCCAGGCCTCCCCGCCCCCCCCCCACCCCCCCCACCCCCCTCCCCCGGCTAGCAGGTGAGCACAGGGCCTCTGTGGGTCATCTGAAGTGGGCCACTGCTCAGCCCCCATGAGAAGCTTCCGGAATGTGCTAGGAGCCAGAACAGCTCCCACCCACAGCCCCCTTGCCCAGGCAGTGAGCTCGGAAAATTGCTTTTGACATTTATGAGCTTTTTTCAGGCCTTAGTCTCTCCTACTCTATGTGTTCAGTGACCTTTGACACGAACTTGCCGACAAAGGTCACGCCACATCAAAATGGCATTCCAGAAGATTCTTTACAGCAGCAGATTCTCACTGACCTGAACTTAGTTTTCTCAAATGTCAAAACACTGAAAAAGAGATACAAAAATCAACCTTGGGGATGACTTGGGGAATAAAAGACAAACATGTTTTCCTCAGTTAGCAAAAGGGATTCAGTCAGAAGTCAAATTCTCAAAGAAAAACCCCTGCTTCTGTTCAAAAAACAACAACAAAGTATTATTGAAAATTAATTGATTGTGAAATTAGGTAAAGCAAATAGTTTTTGTTGTTGTTGCCAGTCCTGGGCCTTGGACTCAGGGCTTGAGCACTGTCCCTGGCTTCTTTTTGCTCAAGGCTAGCACTCTGCCACTTGAGCCACAGCGCCACTTCTGGCCGTTTTCTGTATATGTGGTGCTGGGGAATCGAACCCGGGGCTTCATGCATGCAAGGCAAGTGCTCTACCGCGAAGCCACGCTCCAGCCCCAGTTGTACATACGGTAATCGTGAACTAAAAGTAAGCCACGTACAACTTAGGTGAACTGCAGTTTGGAGGGAGAGAGGAAGTGGGGGGAGGGGGAGGGGGGAGGGGAGGAAGGGGAGGGAGGGGAGGGAGGCCGCTGGAGCCCGTGGAGGCCGGCAGCACCTTACCGACGCCCTCCAGCCCCCGAGGCGTCTGGGGAACGTCCCTCCCGCGTCCCCCGGAGGATGGGCGGCCTGGGGCGGCCCCAGCAGAGCGGAGGCCCCGCCCGCCGAGCGTGGATGGCTGACTGCGGGTGGGCGGCGGGGGGGGGGGCAGGGCGGCTTCGGGGGGCGGGGGGGAAGGAAGCCCGCCGGGCGGGGGTGACCCTGGCCGCTCAGGACCCCCGGGACGCGGTGGCCTGGACGGGGCCAGGGCCGCGAGGGGTTTCCGGTGGAGCCTCACCCTGGTTCCCGTGGGGTCCGGGCCGGGGTGCGTCCCACGGGACTGAGGGCCGCGGGGGACTCTGGATCCACAGCGCACCCTCGGAGGAGGGGGACTTGGGGCCCCCCCTGCTGCCCGGAGGCGGGCCAGGCCTTGCGAGGCCAGCTGTGTCCCCCCGGGAGGGGCGTGGGTGGGGAGAGGCCCTCAGACTCCACGGGGGCAGGAAGAGGGGCAGCAGCCGGAATCTGGCCCCCGGCCCCGGCACACATCCCCGGCCCTCCAGGAGAGACCGGGGTGCCATGGATGGGGAGCCCGGCTTAGAGACGCCCCCCCTCCCCTCTGTGGCTCACTGTGTGGGCAACGTCATGTCAGAGCTGGGGGGGGGTCTAGGTGGGGCATGAGCTCAGGAAGGAGGGCCCGGGTTTAGCAGACCACGCAGGACCCCGGAACTCACATCCCCCACCCCATCCACACACCGCTCACCCGTGGATTTCGGGGGCCGCGGGGTTCTCCCGAACCAGGCTGGACAGACCGGGACTGGCCTGGCCCGGCTCGTTCTGGGGGGGGGGGGCCTTCCCGCCGGCCCCTCCCCCGCCGGCCCCTCCCCCGCGGCGCTGAGGGTAATGCGTCCTGACAGCTGTTTGTATGATTTGATTTATGCGGCTTCACCCAGTCTCTCTCCCGGGAAGACTCCACCGAGCTGTTTTGACAACTCTCGCGGAAGAGGCCGCGTGTACAGATTTAATATAGAACAGTTCAGAAAACAAAACGGAGACCGGAGAATACCCTTCGCCGTTAGTCATGCGGGTATCGCCTTTAGTGGAAGGGACGAGGGAAGGAAGGGATACAAAGGGGGACATTTTGCGTGGCTGTCGCGTCTCCTCCGGGAGAAAGCCCACGGTGGGGCGGCCGGGCTGGGCGCATTCTCTCCCCGCCCGCGGCACACGTGCCGTGAGATTGAAGACGTGAACCCCTGCCTTGGAAAGATGAACTGGAGGGGCCCAGCGCTGAGTGTGTGGCCCCCCCCAAGTTTTCTAGCATCCCTCCTCTGGTTGGGGAGGAACTTCAGCCAGCGATCGCGCGCGTGTGTGTGCGTGTGTGTGTGTGTGCGAGCGTGTGTGTGTGTGTACCACTTCAGGCTGCTTTATTTTGGGGGGGGGGGGGTGATCGTTGGAGACGTTGGAGATTAAAGTCTTAGGAACGTTCCTGACCCGACTGGCAGGACATTGGAGTCGCCATCCTCAGCTCCCAGCCTCCCGCGCAGCCGGGAGGGCAGGCCGGGGCCGGCCGGGCATGGGAAGTCCTCGTTGACCGGGTCTCTCCCGTGGCCAGTTCCTCTGGACTTTTCATCTACGGGGGGGGCGGGGGAGGCGGCGCCCGGGCCGGGGCCTCCGTGAGCGAGGGGGTGGCTTCCCCGACCTCCGCGGGCACCAGCCTGGCGCCTGAGCACAGCGTTGTGAACTCGGGAGCCCTCTGCCCCCCCTACTCCCGGCTGGGTCACGGCCCCCCACTTCCAGACACTCAGAGTCCGGGGTGGGCTGCTTCCTGCACTTGCTCAGGGCAGGGGGTGGGGGTTCACCAAGCCCCAGGGGGCTGGCGCCCCGTTTCTGATGAGCTCCTGGACCGCCACGGGGGGGGGACTGCCACCTGAGAGAGTCACCGCCACGGGGGGGGGGGGACTGCCACCCGAGAGAGTCACCGCCACACGGGGTGGCTGGATGGGCCTTTGGGTTCGAGTTCTGGCCCCAGCGCCCGCAGGCCGGGCCCCT
This sequence comes from Perognathus longimembris pacificus, assembly GCF_023159225.1. NCBI lineage: Eukaryota > Metazoa > Chordata > Mammalia > Rodentia > Heteromyidae > Perognathus > Perognathus longimembris. The sequence goes on along the minus strand of NC_063166.1, from coordinate 82,415,850 downwards.
CCAGCCTGCGCCCCTCTGCGCCCTGGCCCGCGGGGGGGCGCCTTCTGTTCGGAGCTGCCGAGGCTCCGGGAAGCCCAGTCTGGGACACGGTTGCGACGCGCGAGGGAGGGAGGTCATGTGACCCCCGCGCTCTGGACGGGGGGGGGGGGGGCATCCTGAGATTTCGTAGATGCCTTGTAAACATGACCGGGGCTCTGGGGATGGCGGTCGTGGATTCGAATCCGGGTGAAACTAGAGCAGTACTCGGCGGCCGTCTGGAGCGTCGGTGACCGATGCTGACCCGTGTCAGCCATGGCACCCTGGACAAGTGTGCACCCAGGAGCCACTGCTTTCAAAGGGAGGTATGCACATGTGTGCACGTGTGTACGTGGTGTGTGCATTCTGTGCATTGTGTGTATGTGTGGGCGCGCGTAGGCATGTGAGTCTGCGTGTGCACGCTGTGCATGGTGTATGTGCATGGGAGGCGTGCACATCCCATGCATGCGTGCGCACGGTGTGCTGCACGTGTGTTGTTTGTGCGTGGTGTGCATGCGTGCTGCCCATGTGCGTGCGTGTGCATTGTCCGCATGCACACGTGTGTGTGTGTGTGTGTGTGTGTGTGTGAGCGCGTGCTCAGCTGCCCCTGAGTTTGGGAAGGGCGGTGCAGGGCCCCGCTGCAGGGCCGGGTGCTCGGCGTGACTGTCTTGGGTCGCTTCCCTTCAAAGGCTCCGGCTGGCTCGGTGCTGGGTGCCCTCGACGTGTCTGCACTTGAGCAGGACACGGCCCCGCCCCCGTCCCGGCAAAACAGAGCTGCGCGCGGCTGCCAGGGAAGGCCGGCCCGGTGTGAGTCACGTGCTCTCGGCCGGTGGCCACGTGTGCTTCCGGCTGGGGGGGGCGGGGCGGCTCAGGGGCTGCCCGGCCCCCCGGGACTGCAGCTCAGCCCCTGGAGCACAGGACGCCCCGGCACCGGTGATCCAGGCTGAAGGCCCCGGGTGAGGAGGCGGGAAGCCCTGGGGTCGCCCTGGGGTCGCTGGAGCTGCCCTTAAAGTGTGGACCCCGGCGTGGAGCTTGCGTTAGGTGGAAAGTGGGGTGCGCCAGGGCTGCCGAGTCAGACCCAGCACCCAAACACGAGGTCCCCGTGGCCCGTGGCTCTCTCTCTGCCCGAGAAACGCCGCGTGGCGTCTGAGCCGAAAGGCCCGGAGCGAGCCTTCCATTCAGAGCGGAAGTGTGCAGATCGCGGAGCAGCTGCCATCGACCGGGCTCGCCCAGGCCCTCCCCAAACCCTCCCCACCCGCGTCGGCGCCCACGCCTTGCAGTCCCAAGAGGCCGAGGCGCCCAGCTAGCGAGCCACGGCCCCAAGGGCGCACAGCAGCAAACAGCTGCACACACCTGGACTTACTCCCCAGAGGGTCACCGGGGTGTCTGCCCGTGAGCGGAGGGCCTTGGGGGCGGAAATGGAACCGGGTGTAAAAGCCAGAGGAGGGGGTGGAGAGCTCCATCTCTCCACACAGGAGGCCCAAAGGCGCACACACAACCCAGGAGCAGCGCTGGGCTGCACAGGGGAGCGGTTGGGGAAGGGAACAGTCACGGGAAGAAGGGTCTTCCCCCGGGCGCCCTGGCCCGCCCTGGGCCTGACGCGGGCCCGTCTGCTACCCGGGGACGCGGCGACGAGTCCGTCCACCAGGGGGCGCGGCGCGGCGCGCTGCCCCCTCCAGTGTGGATCCAGGGATGGCACCGGTGACTTGCAACACATCTCCCCGGGTCTGGGACTAGGCCGGGTCCCCTCCCGGGACCCCGCGACTGAGCCGCAGCTCCTTCTCTCCCCTTCCTGGAGCCTCCACGCTCGGTGCCTGCCCGGCCCTGCCCTCCTTGGCAGGCGGCTGCGGCGTGGGTGGGGAGCGGAGGACCGGGCTGCGCCGTGGCTGCTGTCCAGGTGGGCCGGAGGCCTCTGCCCGTCGGAGGGGAGGAGCTGTGGAGGGGACCGGGGCTAGAGGGCAGCTTCCGCCCCCCCCCCGGGGGGCGGGCGGGCAGTGAAGTCTTCAGACCCCCGAAACAGAGGGACGTCCGTGTCCTGGTAGCCACCCCGCTCCTGACCCCTGCCCGGATGCTGGGGGACGCCCAGAAGATAGACCAGGAGCCTGATTTTGCAGATGGGGAAACTGAGGCCCCAGGTCACGGTGAGGCTGGCACTGGAACTTGGCCTGTCCATCCTAGGCTTGCCCAACAGTCCCATTTGCTTTGAGGTGGAGGTGGAGACAAAAAGTCAGATGGCTTTCCTTCCTCTGCCTCAGGCTTTCCCTCCCCCCCCCCCAGGCTTTCCCTCCCCCCCAGGGCTTTCCCTCCCCCCCCACAGGCTTTCCCTCCCCTCACAGAGCAGTACAAAGCCATCATCTTCTTCTTCTTCCTCTCATTGCCTTTCCAAAGCAATCAGGAAACCCAGGCCTTTCTAAAGGAATTCCCAGGCTCAGGGCAGGGGTCTCGATGCCCATGGGCCCACTTGGTTGATGGAAGATTCTAGGCTAGGCAGCTGGCAGCCGCCGCCCCTCTCGGAGCTGGGGAGCCCCTGGCTGCGGCCATCTGCTCAGCAACAGGGTGCGGACGAGGCCCCGTGGCTTCTCCTCGGTGCTTGGCCACAAGCCAAGCGAGGAGTCGGAGCTCCAGGTACCACGGCCTGTGGAAAGGCCCGAGGCGTGGGGTCCCCACAGGGGCCGGGGGTGGGTGGGGGGGGCATGGGGAGAGGCCTGAAGCTCCGGGTCCTCTCAGGTGCCACAGGGGCTGGGGGGGCAAATGTCCATCCTGGAGCACAGATGGGGTGTGGCAGAGCCAACCAGAAAGAAAAAGAGGAGGGAGGGAGGGAGGGAGGGAGGGAGGGGGAGGGAAGCAGGCTGGCTGGCTTAGTTCTGGGCTGTGGCGGCCAGGCAAGGGTCTAGGTGGGGCTTGGCGGGCAGCATCTTGTGAGGGACAGTGGCCGACAGGGAGCCTGGCCGAATCCCCAGGGAAGTGGGGCGCGGGGCCTTGGGGGGTAGCGCTGTGGACAGTGTGAAATGCACCGGCGGGGCCTGTGGCCTCCAGTGACCCCCTCGGTCATGGTCATGAGGACATTTAGAGGGCCTCCCCTCCCCGGACTGGTGCTGAATCTGGACCCCAAGGGAGGGAAGGTTCTTGAAGCTTCGTGAAGTGGGTTGGAAGGGTTGCAGCAGGCAAGCGGAGGCAGGCAAGGCCCGGCAGGAACCTGCAAGGATTTTACCACCACCGGGAGGCTCCCGGCCCGCCCGTGCCAGGAGGACCGCAGCCAGGGGTCCGGGCGTGGAGCCTTGGGCTGGGGGGGGTGGGGGGGGGCAGGGCCCGTGGGTCCCGTGGCCCCTCCTGCGGGGGGAGGGGGGGCTGGGGCGGGAGGGGCTCAGTTGGCCCTGGGACTCAACTTTCCAACGAGCTTCCCGCCTGGACGTCTTCACATTTGAAACCATTTCATCTAGCAACCAATTCTTCCTTCACACAAGATCAGATGCCCGAGCCCAGCAGGAGAAATAGGTAAACGCAGAGCAACTTAGAATTGAAAACCAAACAAGTCAAAAGCGGGGCTCCGTCTGTCCGTCCATCCGGGGCCTCGGGCCGGGCCTCCATCTGTCTGGGGCTGGGCCTCCGTCCGTCCGGGGCTGGGCCTCCGTCCGTCCGGAGCCCAGGGGCCGGGCCTCCGCTGCTCAGGGCTCTGAGGACTGGAGGATCGCAGCTCAAAGCCAGGCCAGGCCAACAGGTTGAAGAGACTCAGCTCCCATCAACCAGCAGAAAGCAGAAAACGGAGGTGCGGCTCAAGCGGTAGAACACGAGGGCCTGAGTTCAAGCCCCGATATTGGCAGGAAAGGAAAAAAAAATAATCAGGACAAACACTTGGAAGGGTGCAGCTTTTCTATTTTTTAACCTATCAAGATAGGCCAAGCTGGCCCTGCCCGGACTGGAGAGGGCATGGGAAAGAGACAGCCAGCCAGGCGTGGGCAGCTGGCGGGGGGGGGGGGGGCTCACCCACCTCATCCCCAGGGCCCCAGAAAAGACCCTTCTAGAAATTTACCTGATGAGTAGAGTGGCAAAAGGATTCCGAGACTTCTGCTTAGCAGTGGGAATGGAGCCCCGGCAAGCGGAAGGGTTGGGGTTAAAAATCAACTCCAGACGCACGGAATAAGCCACACATACATCTAAACGCACCTGCGCGGAAAGATCACCTGGTGGCTTGTTGTTTGGTTTTGTTTTGCCTGGGGCTTGAACTCAGGGCCTAGGTACGGTCACGGGGCTCCTTTGGCTCCACCACTGGGGCCGCGCCTCCTCCAGCACTCCATTTTGTAGGTTTGGAATCTCCTAGACTTTTCCACCGAGGTTAGCTTTGAGTAGCAATCCGCCCCCCGCCCCCCACCCCCGCACCTCAGCCTCAGAAACACTAGAATTACAGATGTGAACCAGAGCCACACAACGAAGAATAAACTTGAAACCGACACGAATCCCTGTTCAAAACCACCCAGGCAGGAAAGTCCTGGAGACTCATCTCCAGTTACCCACCAGAAAACAGGAACTGGAGCTGTGGTTCCCAGTGGTAGCGCGCTGCTCTTCCGTGAGAAAAGCTGTTCACGCGACTCCACCCGTAAAAATGACTAAATTAAAATAAACTTACCTATCTTCTGCAAACCTAAAGTAAAGATTTAGCAATGGACCCAATAAGATGGCACCGACATTCAAAGAATTCACACACACACACACACACACACACACACACACACACACACACACACACTAGATGCAAAGCTGGCCACTGGGTTCTAAGGGACAAAGCTCATTTGCATTTCTATAGGTGAACTCATTTGCATATTACCAATAAAGACAATGAGGCACTCTGCCTCCTATAGAATCACATGACTGAAAGGGGGTCCCCAGGAAGTCTTTATCCAGCTCGCAGTTTTTGTGACGGGACTGGCAGACAAGGGAAACCGCAGAGCTCCGCCGTGTTCTCGGGGCTTGCTCCCCAGGCTGCCCCTCCCCTCGCAGCCGGCCATTCTGCGGTGTGAACTCCGACAATGGAGGCTCGAGTTAAGTGGGAGACATTTGAATAAGAAGGGAACCGGTCACCCCTCCCCCCAGCCCCTGGCTGGACCCCGCGGTACTGTTTTTTGTTGTTGTTTTTTTTTGCCAGTCCTGGGGCTTGGACTCAGGGCCTGAGCACTGTCCCGGCTTCTTTTTGCTCAAGGCTAGCACTCTGCCACTTGAGCCACAGCGCCACTTCTGGCCGTTTTCTATATATGTGGTGCTGGGGAATCGAACCCAGGGCTTCATGTACATGAGGCGAGCACTTTTTGCCACTAGGCCATATTCCCAGCCCTCAAGGCCGGCCCTTTCTGCAAGTGTAGCCACGTTGGGTAGAAAGCTGACTTTAAAAAGAGAAGCAATCCCTCCTTGCCGACCGACAACCTAAACGTAATAGTAGTGTATTTGCCGGGGAGTCCGCGGAGCCGGGTGGCAGCGGGACCCCCAAAGGCAGAGCTTTGCCGATCTGCCCTGCAGAATGCAGAGGAAATGGGGAATGAATGTTCTAGGGGATGGGAACCTGCCCTGTTCTCCACGCTGCTCCCCTCGTGGCCCATTCTTTGTACGTATCCAGAGACGGAGTAGGAAGGATGGACCTCCACCCTATGGCCTCAGGCCCTACAGATGCCAGGGGGACCTCCGTGTGCGAACCTGCTTTGCAATGCAGGCACCAGGCAGAACCTCCCGGCCAGCCTGCTTTGATGTTGGGGCAGGACATCTCACCCAGCCCAGCTGTAAACAACCCTTTGTGGGCCACACGGAAGAGCCCCAACTTCCTAGACCTAGAGGCGCTTGCCATAACCCCCCCTCCCCCCCCCCCGCCTCCTTTGCTCAGACCCCACCTAAACCTGGTCCCAAATTCACCCCCTCGCACAAGCTCCAAACCCCAGGGAAGGTCCGTGCCCCTCGATAAACAGTCCTGTTGAGGGTGGAGTCCGCATCTGTGTCCGGGCAGCCCGGTGGAGGGGGACGGATGGGGGGTGGGGGGGACAGGCGGCCTCCAGAGCGAGCACTGTCCCTGGCTTCTTTTTGCTCATGGCTAGCGCTCTACCACTTGGGCCACAGAGCCATTTCCGGCTTTTTCTGTGTATGTGGTGCTGAGGAATCGAACCCAGGGCTCTGTGCGTGCGAGGCGAGCGCTCTACCACGAGGCCCCATCCCCAGCCCCTCCGGTGGGTGTGTGGTTGGGTGTGGGCTGGTGTTGGGTGTGTGCTGAGGATGGGGGGGTATGTGTATACGTGGGAGTCGTGTGTACACGTGCACACGTGCTGGGCTCCCTTCCAAGGCCACCCACGCCTCGAGTGCCCACGGGTGTCTCTCTCTGCTCACAGGAGGAGGGGAGACCCCTCGGGCCTCAGGCTCAGGGTTGGGGGGTGGGGGTCTGTGCTGCTGCTGACTCCTGCCCAAGCCCCCAGAGGGTCCTGGGAAAATTCCCACCGCTCCCAGCAAGGCTGGGGTCTCTCCTGCCTCAGTTTCCCGAGGGTCCGTGCTCCCCAGGGGAGCCGGGAGCTGCCGTCGGTATCTGCGGGGGGCCATGCGTTTGGTCGCTGTGTCCACACTGGCTCTGGGGTGCCCGGTGGTGATTCGTAACCCCTGTGATGGGCGGGAGACGTCGTCCCGGCGTAGCGGGGCCAGACACGGGGAGCAGCCCACGGGAGGCCGAAAAGCTTGCCGGGGAGCCATGTTCCCGGGGAAGGCCCTGGCCACCGGCCGGGGTGACTGTGGGGCCAGGGACCACGGCGCTGCCCCTGCCAGCGGAGGGGCTGCTGAGTTCCCACACAGGGTGGACTTGAACTTGAACATGGGCGGAGCAACACAGCCGGAGCCTTGGGGGGCGGGGCGGTGGGCATCCAGGGCACCAGCCTGAGGTGCCTGGGTCCATCTCCAGAGAGGGCAAGGAGAACGGGGCACGGACACCCGGACCTCCCCTGAGAAGGGGCGCCCCTTTCCCCGACCGCTTCCGGGGCCTGAAGGGAGGAAGCCGGTTGGGAAGAAGCCGTGGCTCACGCCTGCAATCCTCACTGCTCGGGAGGCTGAGATCACGGTTCGAAGCCAGCCTGGGCAGCAAAGTCTGTAAGACTCCAATGAACTCCAGGCTAGGAGGTCGGGGGTGGGGGGTCGGGAGAGGGCGGGACGGGGCCTCTGCCACACCTGCTCCTTGGGGGACACTCTCGCCTGGCTGCTCTGGTCTCTTCTGAACCCGAAAACGCTTCCTGGGCTCTGCTGGGCACCACGAGGACCCATCCGCGTCCTGGGTCGTGGGATGGGTGGGGACGCTCGCTGCCTGCAGGCTTTGCGTGGAGCCCACCGAGGGAACGACGTTGGCCATGCCTCAGTTTCCCTCGGGTGCTGCAGTCTCTCAGGGCCCCGCCTGCCGGGTCTCTGGGGCCCACTGTGGGGAGTTGTTGGGGCCCTCGCTCAGCTGCGTCCCGGTTGTTGCTGCGCCTGTCTGCTCTGTCCAGTAGGGGGCAATGTCCTGCCGAGAGAAAGCACGTGGCGGGGGCAGGGAAGACCGTCCCTGGCAGGCACTGTCAGGCCATCCTGGCTCTCCCAGGCTTCAGGTGGCGAGGGCACTCTGCCCCAGGGGTCAGGGAGATCACGTCGTCATCTGCCCCTCGATTCACTCGACGGAAGTCAGCACTGGAGAGCAGGAAGGCCAGGGCTCCTCCTTCTGTCCAGGAAAGGGCCAGGGGCTCACACCCGTGGTCCCAGCTACTCAGGGGCCAGGGCTGCACGCCCGTGGTCCCAGCTACTCAGGGGCCAGGGCTGCACGCCCGTGGTCCCAGCTACTCAGGGGGCAGGGCTGCACGCCCGTGGTCCCAGCTACTCAGGGGCCAGGGCTGCACGCCCGTGGTCCCAGCTACTCAGGGGCCAGGGCTGCACACCCGTGGTCCCAGCTACTCAGGAGGTGGAGATCTGAGGATCCCAGCTCCAAGCCAGTGGGGACAGACCAATCAGAGAGACTCCGAACTCTACTTAACCAGCAAAAAGCCAAACGTGGAGCTGTGGCTCGAGTGGTAGGGCGCCAGCCTTGAGTGAGAAAGCTCATGGACAGCACCCAGGCCCTAAGTTCAAGCCCCAGGAGCAGCACAATGAATGAATGAATGAATAAACGTTGTAACTGCCCCAGAGCAAACTGTTAGGAATTGGAGATGAAAACAGGGACAGTAGTTCAGGAATTCATCAGTGACTTGGCTTCCCAATGCAGTGCTGTGTGTGGAAACCAGAGAACATGTGACACGGGGCGTGGCCTCTGGAGAGGACATGTGACATGGGGCGTGGCCTCTGGAGAGAGCATCTGACACGGGGCGTGGCCTCTGGAGAGGATGTCTGGTATGGGGCGTGGCCTCTGGAGAGGGCGTCTGACATGGGGCGTGGCCTCTGGAGAGGGCGTCTGGCATGGGGCGTGGCCTCTGGAGAGGGCGTCTGGCATGGGGCGTGGCCTCTGGAGAGGGCGTCTGACACGGGGCGTGGCCTCTGGAGAGGGCGTCTGACACGGGGCGTGGCCTCTGGAGAGGGCGTCTGGCACGGGGCGTGACCTCTGGAGAGGGCGTCTGGCATGGGGCGTGGCCTCTGGAGAGGGCGTCTGGCACGGGGCGTGGCCTCTGGAGAGGGCGTCTGGCATGGGGCGTGACCTCTGGAGAGGGCGTCTGGCATGGGGCGTGGCCTCTGGAGAGGGCGTCTGGCACAGGGCGTGGCCTCTGGGGAGGGCGGCTGACACGGGGCGTGGCCTCTGACTTGGGGCGTGGCCTCCGGAGAGGTCGGTGACCCGGCCAGGCACCCTCAGCTCCCTCACCTGGAAACCCGGGGCATTGGGAGCCAGCAGTTGCCGTGTCCCCTGGGCTTGGGAATGGCTGCCCACTGCAGGGGCAGGGGGCAGGAGGGTGGGGCTCCCGTGTCCATTGCTGGACCCAGAACACTTTCCCAGGGTGCAATGCAAACTGGACGCCCACGACCCTGTGGTAGCCTGGGTATTTTATCCACCTTCCTATCCCCTGATCCCGCAAGCCAGGAGGGACACGCAGCTCTTGTGCAAGCACAGAGGCTCCCTGGGAGACGTCACCTGGTACCCACTGCTTGCACAATCACCTGGGGTTAATCAGAAGGTGACGTTGGCCCCTGGCTAATCGGAGTTGTCTGTGAGCACAGGGACCAGACAGACCCCAGGCCTCTCTGCCTACGAGTCTGCAGAGGGCAAATGGCCTCTTGCTAGAGAGGCCCAGGGCCTGGGGGGGGGGCTGGCCTTATCTGAAGGTGAGGGGAGCAGAGGGGACGGGGGGGGGGGGTCGGCCTGACCCCAGGTTGCCCCTGGGAGACTGAGATCTGCCCCGTTTGTGAGTCCAAGGGTTTTGGTACTGGGGGGGGGGGGGCGTGGAGTGAGGAGGGAGCTGGCCCTTGAGGTCAGGGTCAAGGTCAGGGTCATCTGCCTACTGGGCCCCGGGATTTCCAGGGAGCCTCTCACTCCAGCCTGATGTCTCCGTGGAAATGGGTGGGGGCCGAACCTGCGCCCGAGTTCAGGGAGGTCCCGGTCTGCCCGCAGCTCCTCCACATTTCTTCCAGAGAGTTCCTCGGAGCCCAGAGTCAAGAATGAACCTAGGAACAGCCCCCACAGGGGAAGCCCACTGGAGACGGCAGGTGGACCGCGGTGCCCCTCCCCCTCCCCCACGGGAGCCGGGGACCCCCAAGGACCCCGTGGGGAGTCACGGTGGCTGCACAGGAGTCGCACGCCTGGGAGCGGGCAGGGGCGGCTGCCATCTGCAACACCAATGGCGCCCTCAGCAGAGGGCCGGGGCCCAGAGCTCCAAGCCCAGAGCCAGCCTCAGCTTGGCAGGGCAGCGGGGGGTGGGGTGGGGGACTGGACGGAGGCCGGGGGGCCTGGGAGGGAGACGGGGGGGGGCCTGGAAGGGTGGCTGGGGGGCTAGCAGATTCCGAGAGCCTCCAGACTTGGGGGGGGGGGGCACTGTGTGCTGCCCTAGCAGACCAGCTCAGCTCTCTGGACTCAGGCTGCCAACTCAGAGCCCGGCTTTGCCTTCTTTGACAGATGGCTGTGGGCCACTGAGCTGCCAGCTTGAGGCAGAGAAAGTTCCAGAGGCTTTGGGAGGGAGGTCTGGAGCTCCCGTGTTGGGGTGCCCTGGGTCTCGGCTATTCCGCGGGAGGCACAGCGCCCCTGGAGGAGGTGAGGCCCGAGCGCGGGGCGGGAGGGACGCGGTCCCTGGAGCCCTGGCGGGAATCCTGGCCTGGCCTGGCCGGTGGCGACCCGCAACTGTGACTGACCACGGTTCTCGGGGTGTGGCTCCCCCCAGAAGGCAGACATGGCAAAGCCGAAGCGCCAGGCTTGGGGCTGAGGTCAGGGACTCTTGATTCCCAGCGCTCTCCTCTAAGTACCCCCCAATGGCAGCAGCGAGCCCTCAGCCTGGCCGAGCCCCCGGGCGCCAAGCGGGCTCCAAGCCCAGTTCCCAGCCTGTTGGGAACTGGCCGGCACGCAGGCCTGGCCCGAGGCAGAGAGCTCAAAAGGAGCTTCCTGGGTGTGCCCGTACATTATTAGGACCGTTTTGTTCTCTGCAGACAGGGCTGGGGGGGGGGTGGCTGGTTGGGGTGGGGGCTGGGGGAGGGAGCTGGCAGCGGAGGGGGGGACACTGTCTGTGTGGCCTCGGGTGTGGGTGCCAGAGCCCAGACGGCAGGGCCTTCGCCAGCACCAGGATGGCTTCCTTTCTGCTCACACGAGAGCCTCTGAAGTCCAGAGAGACCCCTGCGAGGACAGAAGGCTTAGGCGGCGAGTTCAATTCCCCGTCCAGGCCCCGGGGGCAGGTCTCCTCCGCCAGCTCCCAGCGCAAGGGGCAGCGAGGGCTCAGCCGGTCCACTCGGTCCTGGGTTCTAGTTTCTCCCTGTGTCCGCCGAAGGCTCCTGCTGGCCCCGTGGAGGCTGCGTGCACCCAGGAAACAGAGCGAAGGACTCTGAGCTGAGAGGAGGAAGGTGCACCCCCAGTCACCCAGTGCCAGGGGCCTGACACAGCAGGGCCTGGATGCCCAGCGGGGCGGGCGGGCGGGGCGGGTAAGGAGGGAGGGCTGTCTCACTCAAACCCCCAGCGGAGCTGGGCATGGTGGCCCAGGAGACGGAGATTGGGAGGATCCAGGGTTGGGGCCAGACCCAGAGGCGGAGAAAGTTATCCTGACCCCAGTGCTTGCAATCGCAGCCGCGCCGGAGGCATAGGGAGGCAGATTGTGACCTTCCAGAGTGTGTGTGTGTCTGCGTGTGTGTGTGTGTGTGTGTGCGTGTGTGTGTGTGTGTGTGTGTAGGATGCAAGACTTCACCTGAAAAACACAACCAAGCAGGAAAGGGCCGAGGGGGTGTGGCTGGAGTTGTGAGATCCTGAGTTCAAACGGTGCGCCAGCGGGCGCTGGGGGCGGGGCTGGGGGCTGCAGGGGAGCCCCTGCCTCTCACTTCTCACCGGTACTGCGGGGACACACGATGCCGTCTGGATTTATGTCCAGGACCTTCTGCAGGCCCTCGGCTGGTGGCTCGGGTTGGACCCAGGCCCTCCAGGGGCCTCAGGCAGGTCCCTTCCGGGATGGAGTTGGGGGGCCGGGAGGGCTGAGGATCCTCAGCCCACTGCCGTTTGAGCTGGATGGCGCCCCGCCTCGGTTTCCCCTCTCCTCTCCCTTGCAGCCATCTGCCCCTGGGGCCGCGCCTTTGTGATGGAGGGAGGCCGGTGGTCACAGCCTGTGGCCCCGAGCTGGTCAGCAGCAGCCAGGACCCCAGGGGGACCCCAGCCCCGTCTTTCCCGGCTCCAGGCCCGGCCCCATCCCTAGATCTGGGGAGCTCGGTGGACGCAAACATCGTTTTCTTCCTCACTGTTGCCCGGGGAGACGGGAGAACTTCCTAATCAATGCCCACGGCAGACAGAGCAGAGGGGCCGGACGAGGGGCCCGTTCACACCCCCGCCCCCCCCCCCCCCCGCGAGCCCCTATTTAGCAGCCGAGCCCTTAGCCGGGCTTGTGGAAGCAGCTTGTTTGGGCCTGACCTTCCCCACTGATGTAACGTGATATCGCACGCTCGGCCGGCCGCATCCGCGGGGATGGTTCTGGAAGCGTATGTGGGAATGGGCCTGCCCCGGAGACTGGGGGGAAGATGGCAGGAACGGGGGCAATTAGGGGGAGCCCACCCCCACCCCACCCCGCCCTCACCGCTGGGCGGAGGGAGGAGGAGGATCGGGGACGCCCGTCTCTGTGGAGCATGGAAACAATTAGTTGACAAATAATCCTGGAAAAGGCAACTTAAAAAAAAAAAATAGGAACCTGGTTAAATGAGCCAGTAAACAGCGCCCCGCCCCCGCCGGGCCGCATCTGGGCCTGGGTGGACAGCCCCCCCCCATGGGGGAAGTAATGACTTCCCTTTGTAATTTCCTGCCGGAAGTGGGCTCCAGTGACCTTCCCGGGGTAAAGGAAGAGGCCAGGTGAGCCTCCAGTCCCCCCTCTGCGCGGAACCCCACCCCCTCCTACCCTGTGCTCCTGGAAGCTCAGAGGTAGCGGGAGTTCAAGCCCAGAAGGCTGTCCTCCAGAATGGGGGGGCGGGGGGGGCTGGCCCTAGAGATGCCAGAGGTGGAGACAGCCCACGCCAGCCCCACCCCACCTGCCCCTGCCTGCTGCCCACCGAGGTAGCCCCCTCCCCCCCCCCACAACCAGGGCACCTGGCTGCTTCAAACTTGTTTTCCTGTTCGCTCCTTTGTATCCAGGCACCGGCGGGTCCTGGCTGCGGCCCTAGCCACCCAGGAGACCAAGATGGGAACGTTCAGGAGACGCTGACCTGCGGGGCACCAGCCAGGAAAGCCGGGGGACGGGAGCTGCGGCTCGAGGGATAGAACGTGCGCCCCGAGTGGAAAAGCCAAGGGACAACGCGTAGGCCCTGAGTTCACGCTTCGGCATTGGCACAGGTGTGTGCGTGCGCACACACACACACACACACACACACACACACACACACACACACCCCGAGAAGGCACAGTTAGGGGTAGAATGCTGGAGTGAATGGATCTGCCTGGCCGGCTGTCAGCTGTTCATCAACTAGAGCCAGGCCGCCGTATTTCCACCGAAGACCCGACGCCCCGCCGGAGCTAAGCCCACGAGGCAGAGCCCAGAGCCCCTGGGGACACGGGAGAGGGGGACGGGAACGGCCCTGGGCTCCCGGCCTGCGGGCCACCCCGGCGGCAAAGCCTGGGATTTCCGCGTCGGATTACACAAAGCCCGGGATTAGCACGCCGCCTCGCGCGGGGTTCCCCCCCCCCCCCCCCCCGCGCAGCAAAGTCAGCAGGGCAAATGTGAGAATCAGGGATCCATGTCACCTGTTTCCTTTCCACGGCGTGGCTACTGAAGCAAGGGGACATTTCCCGGCGGGACTCCCACGGTGTCTACCTGGATGGCGTCCGTCAGAGCCTTCCCTAAACCTGGGCCCCTTCACAGGGCAGAGCGTGGGCGCCAGCACCCCCCCGCCCCCCGCCCCCCGGGACTCCAGTGCTGGACAAGAAGAAATCACTCTATCGTCACCCCGGCGGTGAGCCAGGCCCGAGGGAGGCCTGGAGCTCGGGCCTGGCCCTGGCCTCGGCCTCACTCCCCGATACATACTCCGATGGGTGGGAAGGGGGGAAAGAATGGCCACTGGTGGCCCACTCCTGTAATCCTAGCTACGCCGCAGCCTGAGACATAAGAGGATTGAGATTTGAAGCCAGCCAGGGAAGAAAAGCCCACGAGACTCCAATTAGCCGGCAAAATGCTGGGCTGGGGGCACGGCTCAAGCGGTAGAGTGCCCGGGGTACAAATCCTGGCACAAGCAAAAAAGAAAGATAAGTCGCCCTGGAGCCCAGAGCTGCGGGGGGCCGGGGGGCGGGGTGCGGGAATAAATCTCACTGTGTCAGCAGCTGTGCTGGTGACAGGAAGGGGAAATGTGGGGTTCACAGTGCCACGTGGTGTATCATCAGGACGGAGGCCAGGCGAGAGGCGGCCCAGAGGCCAAGGGGAGCGCCAAGTGTGGCGGGAGGTGGTGGGGGGGGCAGCGCCCCGCAGGCGCCCGCCCGTCAATGGTTCCAACATCCAACACCTGCCATCAGGGCTGCCGTCGCGGCTGCCGTCGCCGCTGTCATCACCGCTGTCATCCGCGCACTCAGTTATGATTTAATTTACGCTTCGTGTGTCACCAGCCGCACACACTGTTTGGGAGTCGTCTCGAAGACGCTGTTGACAGCTGTGCGGGGCCGGGGGACGCCCGGCCTCCCCCCCCTCCCCACCCCCCGTCCCAGCACAGAGGTGGGCAGTGCCAACCTGGAAACCAACACCGGGGCGAAGAAGGGATAGGGCGGCCGGGCAGGCCGCGGGGCCTGGGGTGACACAAGCCGTGATCGTGCCAGGAAGCGAGGACCCGGAGACCCACCTCACCTCTGCCCACAGCAGGTGCGTGTAAGGAGACTCGGAACCCAGACCAGCCTGGGGACCCGGCACCCCGGCACTTCCTCCCTGCCCTGCTGCCCCGGGAACGCGCTGGATGCCCTTGGCAGGTGACCTTGAAGGCCGGCCACCACTCGCTGCGAGCTGGTCTTTGTCATCGACGCAGGATTTGAGGCCCTCCGGTGGGGGGAGGGGGGGCGACGTGAGGACGCGGTACCCCAGCTGGTGCTCTACCCCCTGAGCCACGCCTCCAGCCTGGCACGTGGCTGATTAATTAGACAGAAGCGACTCGCAGGCTTTGCTTTTCTACCTGAGCTGCCTTCGAACCTGGGTCCTCCGTCTCTCGGCCTCCGACTACCTGGGATTCCTGCCGCGAACCACACAAGCGGCAGCCTTTACGAACCCCCAGGCGGTTCAGGGGCAGCCCCCCATCTCGCCGGTTTGTGCCGGGTCCTTCCTACATGTGGGGGGTGTGTGTGTGTATGTGGTGTGTTGGGGTTTTGTTCGTTTGTTTGTTTTGTTCTTTCCTTTTCTGCCTCTCTCTTTGAAAAAAATACCACTGCTTCAGAGCGTGCCTGTTTCCAATTACGAGCGGCCAGTCCCCCCACGGTGTCAGTTCCAGGCGGGTGGCCACGAGGGTGCCATCCGGGGGATGACAAAAGCCGTGCCGTCCGCGGTCACCGAGATCGCCCTTTGAAACTGCGCAGGGTGGCCCTGGCTTCTGGGAAGTGGTTTGCTCCACCCAGGGCTCCTCTGGAAGGGCAGACTGGACAGGCTTGGGCGGGGGGTGGGGGGCGGAGGGGGAAGGCCCCCTTCTCTGTGACCCGGGCCGCGGGGCCCGGTCCCGGTGCACCCTCCCGGCTCCTCTCCCCTTCCCTGTGCGGAGGGACCGCTCAGCCTGCCCCTTCCAGCCCCACGAAAGGAACTTCCAAGGGGACAGGAATCCTGAGGTCTGGGTGTCCAGGAGGAAAAGGGGAGACCCCTCAGGGTGGGGTGGGGCGGGGGGGAGCGTGGTCTAGACTGGGAGGTGGGCAGGGAGGCCGGCAGCAGACGTGTCCACCTCAGCCCTGGTCTCCAGTGGCTCGGGCACAAACCCCGTGTCTCTGCGGTTCCCATCACAGACAGGCACAGTCTCTCCCAACAGGGCCGTGCTTCCCCCCCGGCAGGCCAGACAGAGATGGCGACTGGCCCGGCCTGGGCCTGGAGCCCTCTTCCGGACCAATCCGGTGCATCCCGAGTCAAGCGCTTGCCCAGAAACGTGGCGGGCAGGCCCCTCACCTGCTGGGGAGACTCAGCGCAGCACCTGACCCTCGCCTGCCCCCCCCCCCCAGGTCCTGAGCCCGAGCTGGAAGGGGTCCAATCCCGCAGGTCCCCCCACATCAGCTCCAAGCACCAAGGCCAGCATTCCCAGGGGGCCTGGTCGAGAGTCACCCTGCACTGGGTACTTGCTCCGCTGCTCACCCAGTGACCACACACCGCAGGCTGGAGACCTGACAGAGAAAAGTGCTGCTCACAGTCCCGGATGCGGGAAAACCTGGCGCCCAGGCTGCAGCGGGGCTGCTGTTTGGGGAGGAAGGGCGGGTCTCGGCCTCCAACGTGTGGGGTGTGTGTGTGTGTGTGTGTGTGTGTGTGTGTGTGTGTGTGTCCCAGGGGCTGGGCGGGAGGAAAAGGAGGCTGCACACTCTCTCGCCACGCCCTCTGAGGAAAGGGCCCCCAGGACTGAGAGACCCGAAGACACCCCCCACCCCTGACCTCTCCAGGAGCCTCAGTGACCTGGCAGAGAGGGCTGAGGCCAAGGTCGTGGGCCTGCTGCGGAAACGGCCAATCAGAGCAGCCCGCCAATCAGAGCGGCCCGCCAATCAGAGCGGCCCACCATTCAGAGCTCCCGCCCCCACCGTGAGCCCTCCCTCTGGATCAGGAGAGGAGGGAGTCTTGGGGTGGGCATCAGGGTGCCATCCAAAGTCAAGACTGGGACCCTCCCCTCCTCCCCCCCCCACTGGAGGAACGGCTTCCTCTTGGGCCACCGGGCGAGGGAGAGCTGGGATTCCCACCCAGACCTGGGGCTGAGGCCGCTGGCCTCTCTGCGGTCCCCACGGAGGCCCATGAACCCAGACCCACTTCCCTGCAGGGTCAAGGCAGGTCGTAGCCGGTCAGCGCCGGCCCGGGGGGAGCTGGGGAGATTGTGAGGCCCCGGGGCTCCCCAGCAAGCTCCCCTTGGCCTGGGAGGAGAGTGAAAGGCCAGCAGACATGCTGAGTTTCCCACTGAGAGGCACCAGTGTGTACGTTATTATTATTTTTTTCTAGTGCTGGTACTGAGGTTTGAACTGAGGGTCTCATGCGCTTCCTTGTTTTCATGTTGTTTCTCAAGGCTGGTGCTCTACCGCTTGAGCCACAGCTCCACAACTGGCTTTTTGGTGGTTAATCGGAGACAAAGAGTCTGTCTCATGGCCTGCCATCCTCAGATCTCAGCCTCTGCAGCCTGGATTACAGGGGTGAACCTCCAGGTCTGGCTGGGCTCTTGGCTCCTGTAACTTGTGCCAAGATGTCATCTCCAGACCCGAGAGCGCACGGCTCTGGCCCACGGATTTTGGCCCCGTGAGTTTAATTGCTGTGTGGTTGTGATTAGTTGCTGTCCCCTTGGGGAAACTGGGTCACAACTCTGAACCCCCTTCAACATTATTAGATTTACCTGAGATTGATTTTTACTCTTTAAACAGATCATTGCAAACAAGCCATTTTTCAAAAATGCACAACATATATAGAAAAAGCCAGAAGTGGCGCTGTGGCTCAAGTGGCAGAATGCTAGCCTGGAGCAAAAGGAAGCCAGGGACAGTGCTCAGGCCCTGAGTTCAAGCCCCAGGACTGGCAAAAAAACAAAGCAAACAAACAAAAAACGCATGTAAATATTTGTAATCAGCCTGGCCTGGGCTTTCAGGACAAACAGTCGGAAGACAACAGTGCTTTCCAAAGAAGGGAGAGGGGGCTACTCAGGAGGGGCTTGGCTGCAGCCCCCTCCAGCCTGGGCTTTGCTCTGTTGTGTTGGTTTGTGTGGGGGTTTTATTTCACTTTGAGACGGCAGTGCGAGCAGGCTGCATCTTGAGTCCCCTGACTGGCCGCAGGCCTGGTGGGCTTGGACGTGAGCTGCCTCATCCTTCCTAGAACCCCCGGGAAGGCCGGGGAGCACCCCAGGAGCCTTTGGGGCCCCCACAGGCACCGAGCCTCCATCGGGGGTACTCTAGTGCCTTCTGGCTGGTCTTCACGAAAACCCCCCGCAATGGAGGGGGCCATTGATGCTCTGGCTTTATGGAGCAGGACGTTCAGAAAACAGCTCGAGCTCCGCCGCCGGTCAGCGTGAGGCCGGGCCTGGGCGCGGGCACCTGGGATTCCAAAGTCGAAGAGCAGCTTCAGTCCGTGCCCGGAAGGAAGGCCCTAGAAGGCTCTGGAAGGCCCTAGAAGGCTCTAAAAGACTCTAGGAGGTCCCGGAAGGCCGCGATGAGGAAGTTTAAAAACAACCACCATCTTTCAAATATTAAAAAAAAATCCTTTCAAGGTTCCCTTGGCAGTGATTAGGTTTCTGTCGGCAAGGGCTCCTAGGCAAAAGTGGGGGGAGCAAATCAGCCACTTGAGGCGGGGTGAACCCCGGCACCGCGGCAGCCCGTGGAGGTGAGGGGGGCCACGGGCGCGGACCCTGACCTCGGGGACTCGAGCTGTGGGCCCCCATCCACAGACACGCCTCACTGGAGGAACCCCGGGGAGACGGGTGGGGGGGCCCCACTCAGGAGGGGAACCAGCCCGGGGGGGGGGCCGGGTGCTCGGCGGGCCCCAGGAGCCTGTGCGTGACCCCACGTGCCAAGGGGACTCGGTGGGTGTGAGGGAGGGTCCCGGGCCCTCATCCGGGCACCTTGGCCCCCCGCCCCACCCCCGTGCCCTGGGAGCTGGCTCCGGGGTCCGGGCCTGCACTGTGGCCCGGTGGCCCAGGTACAGCTCCAACCTCCCGAAGGGAGGGCGGGAGGGCGGGCCCCGCGTCCCCAGGCACTCCGGTGTCCCTCGGCAGGCAGGACGGGCCTGTGGCCTCGCCGTCCCCGCGCGAGGGGGGGGATCTGAGTTCCGGGAGTCCCCCCCACCCCCCGGCCTCCCGTCACAGCCCCTGGTGCTCAGGGGCGCTGGCCTCGTGACGCGTGGGCTGGGAGTGGAACTCCAGACACAGCTCTGGGCCCTGCGACTCTGCCCCGAAGCCCTGCTCCTGCTCCAGGCGCCACGGGGGGGGGGGGGGGCCCTGCCTCTCGTCACGTCCGTCCTCTCCCCAGGCGCCTTTCTTGTGTGACAATCCCTGTGGTGTTGGTGACCTCGGTCAGGTAGCTCGCAGAATATGCTTTAGTGGGACATCAGTGAAAGAGAGAGAGAAAAATACCCGGCGTTGGGAGCCAGGCACCGGTGCACGCCGGGAGTCCCAGCGCTGGGGGGGGGGGGGGGGGGCCGAGGCGCAGGACTGTGGGTTCCAGGCCAGCCCGGCTGCATAAGGGAACTCTGCCTCTGAAACCCAAACCAAGCTGGGCGCCCGCGGCTCCCGCCCGTCAGCCTAGCGACCCAGGAGGCTGAGACCTGAGGATCGTGGTTTGAGGCCAGCTGGGCAGCAAAGTCTGCGAGACTCTGATCCCCAATAAACTACGCAGAGAAAAGCCAGACGTGGTGCGGCGGGCCCCCAAGAGCTAGCCTTGGGCCCGAGAAGATCTTCAGGGTCGCACCCGGGCCCCGAGTTCAAGCCCCAGGACCGAAAAACAAAAACACAAAACAACAACAAAACACAACCCCCAGGGGCCAAATCTCAAGAGGGGATGGAGAAATCCTAAACCGACGGGGCGCTTCCTTCACTCTGCCCCCCACTCCTGCGGATGGGGGGGGGTGCCATCTGCGCCCCGTCCCGCTGCCGCGCTAGCGTTGGACGCGCGTGCCCGTGTCCAGTGGCGCGTCGGGACCCGCTCGGGCCAGCGGGCTGTGTTTTCGAAACCCCAATCGAAGGAGCCCACAGGGTGTGCTGTTGAAAACAGGATCTGCCGCGGGGCCGGCCCTGGGCCCCTCCGTCCGCTGGGGGGGGGGGGGCAGGCTGGTGTCAAGGAGGTCACTGCCCTGCCGGCCCGGCGTGGGAGGACCGAGCAGCAGGAGCCAGAGCACCAGGCGCCGTGTCTGGTCAGAATGTGGGCCTTTCCGGAAAGTTCTGGAAACAGCTGGCCATCTTTTTGGCTGCCAGGGTGGAGCGGGGGAGAGCGGGGGCTGCCGTGCGCCCCGTCAGCGGTCAGGCCGCAGGGTAGCGTCCACCCCCCGCGTCGCCTGACCGGAAGTGCCCCCTTCCCTGGGGAGACAGAGCGTCCACCCACCCGCCCTGCCCCGCCACCAATGCGAGGCTTGGAGGTTTGGGGGGCGGGGGTTGGTTTTGTTTTTGGCCAGTCCTGGGGCTTGAACTCGGGTTCTGGGCGTTGTCCCCGAGCTTCTTTTGCTCAGGGCTAGCGCTCTGCCACTTGAGCCCCAGTGCCACTTCCGGCTTTTTCAGGGTAGTTTATTGGAGATACAAAGCGCATGGACTTTCCTGCCGGTGTTGGCTTTGAACCTCGCTCCTCAGCCTCCTGAGTAGGGTTACAGGTGTGAGCCACCGCGGCCACCTCGGCTGTTTTAATGACAAAAGCTGGTGGAGAACTGTGGTCCCATGTTCATTTGACTAACGAATCACAGCAGGTTTCAGCTTTCCCGTCCTTTCTTTCCTTTTCTCTCTCTCTCTCTCTGTGTGTGTGTGTGTGTGTGTGTGTGTGTGTGTGTGTGTGTGTGTGTGTGTGTGTCCTGTGGTTTGAACTCAGGGCCTGGGCACTGCCCCTGAGCTCTCTTGCTCAAGGCTGATGCTCTACCATTTGAGCCACAGCGCCCCTTCCGGCTTTTGGTGATCAATGAAAGATAAGAGTCTCACGGGCTCCCCTAAACAGGCTGGGTTTGGAACTGTGATCCTCAGATCTCAGCCTCCTGAGCGGCTAGCACGACCGGCCTGAGCCAGCCAGCAGCGCCCGTGGCTAAGATTGCCGGGTACCACGGGCCCTTTGGGGATGGCTCTCTGGAAGCAAAAAAGGTGGACGTCTCTAAACACACGCCTCCTCCCAGGAGGCCCAGGCTAGACCGCGTTCCGTCTCTCTCCTGGTGCTCCTTGTGCAGAGACATCTCCTCGAGCTGGGATTAGCGGCTGACACCCAGCTGCTTGCCACACCAGCATGGGCAAAACGAAAGCAAGACCCCATCTCGATCAGAAAGCCGGGCCTGACAGTGCAGCCCTGTGACCTGTGACCCCAGCGAAGGCCACGGGCGGCAGGGAGGGGACCTCAGGCCAAGGCTAGCCCAGGGCCAGAAAAACAAAACCTCAAGACTCAACCTGAAAAACAACTAAAGCAAAACCAAAGGGCTGGCTGGGGACTTGGCTCAAGCAGGAGGCCACGAGTTCCAATCCCGGGACTGCTTCCCGGTGGGTGCCATGGTTCCCAAGCGTTACGCTTCCGTGAGCCCGGCCGGGGGCTTGAACACACATTCACATCTAACTAGGGCTCGAGGACGCTGTCGGCTTGCTCACCCAGGGGTCGGAGCTGCTGGACTGGACGTGAGTTCAAGTTCACACATCAGAAGTGTGTGTTGAACAATGCGTCTCGTGCCAGAAACGCGAGCTGAGCCGCTCGGAAGGCGGAGGTCGAAGGATCGCAGTTCCAACCCAGCCCAGGCAGGAAAGTCTGTGAGATGAATCTCCAATTAAACACCAGAAAGCCTGAAGTGGAGCTGTGGCTCAAGCAGGAGAGCATCAGCCTTGTGTGACAAAGCTCAGGGACGGCGCTAGGGCCCTGAGTTCAAACCCTGTGCCAGGAGGTTCCTGGTAATGGCCCCCGGCATGGCCCCAGGAATGGCGCCCCTCTTTCTAACAGGCTTGACAAAGTAAATTCCACTCACTGCCCCGCATTTGAATTTCAAATGCACAATGACTCTTTGAGTATAAGTCTATTCCAAATACCGCGTGGGAATATTTCTACTACAGAAGTCCTTTTTTTGTTGTTGTTGTTTTTAAATTTGTTTGAAACTCAAACTGAAGGAGAAACATCTCCAGCCGCGGGAATTTCTCTTTTATTTTCTCTTCTCCCCCCAATGCAAATTCTAAAACACAAGAAGTCCCCCAATTTTGGCCCTTTGAGTTTCTGAAGTGGCTTGAACCTGGTTCCTGGAGGGCCCCACCCCTTTCTCCCCCCTGCAACCCCAGCCACTGGAACTGGGTAGAGATACCTCCAGAACAGCGGGACGGACACACACACACACACACACACACACACACACACACACACACACACACCCTGGCTTTCCCGTTCCTTAACGGGGCAATGCTGGGCCGAGGGACGGGATTCCAGGCTCCACCCACCAGCGAGCGTGGACCCCGTTTGGTACTGCTACCTACGGTTAACCCTCTGTATTCCTACGACAGCTCCAGAGCCTGAAGACCCCAGGATGCCTCAGTAAGTGAGGGAAAGGGAGAAGTGGGGGGGACCAGGGGGCCTCCCCTCAACCCATCTGGGCTGTCTGCAGATCCTGTCCTTCTAAAAGCTATAGGACCCGACCAGCATGTAAGAGAAAAAGAATCTCTCCTAATCAATATGACTGGTATGTTCTCCAAAGGCCACAGCAAGTCAAGCTAGACGGAGGGTTGTTCTAGCAGAGACTCGACGTTTGAAGGTATTTTGTTCATGACGGTGGACGCCACACATTTCCAACGTAGAGTATGTCCCCAATGGGATGGCTGCCTGCACCCAGAAGTGGAAATCACGGCGAGTGGGCAACAGGACGGCGTGGAAAGGCTCCCCTCCCCCAGGCCTTGCATTGAAGGATGGGGTGTGGTGGGTGGGTGGCAGCTCAGGAATGCTGGGCTCTGGGTGCCGATCTTCTGACCGGAGATCAGACAGTCTAGCCTGAAATCCTAGGTTAAAGAGACTTCACCCACATCTCCCGGGAGGGGGCCCGTGTGAAGATCAGGAATTGTCCACCACCCCAGGGTGGTTGAGCCCCCGCCCAAAGCTCACCACGGAAAGCCACAGCGATGCTGGTCCTTTCCAGTGCCACAGGCCCTGCTTATTAAGGGGCGGGGCCCAGGGAGGAGCACGGATTTTTAAGGGGGGGCCCTAGCTCCCCTCCCTGGTTTCCTATGTGTTAGCGGGTGCACTGCCGTGGAGGGTGGGCAGGTCCTATCGGGGGTCTGCCCTCTCGAGGTGGCTCCCGGCTTCCAGTTTCCTTAGGAATCCTGGGCCCGACTTCTCAGCAGGACGGCACCAGCCAAAGAGCAGGGCGGAGGCCGGCTCTGAGGGCACTTTGGGGGTCCCTGCGGCGGAGGCCGGCTCTAGGAGCGGCTCGGAAGGCCGCGTGCAGTGGCGTCGGACGCTGGTGCAGCCCCGCGTCTGCACCGGGAGGAATCCAGCCGCAGATCAGCACCATTGGTCACAAGACCGCGGAGCCCAATCTAAGGGCTCATCAGCAGGCAACTGCTTACACGGCGGGGATCGGGGTCACAGGTCACCCCGCAGTGCCAGAGGACAGAGCCAGCTGCACCCCAACACACAGGGCGGGGTGTTGGCTGGCTTGCCTGGGTGGAGAACCTGCAGGAACAGCTATGGGGCTAGAGGGAAATCTAAGCAAACTGGGGAACTCACGGGGGGGGGGGGGTGGGAAGGGGAGAAGGAGAAAGTAGAGGCAGAACTAGAGGCTGAGGCAGAGACCCGGGCAGGGGAGGGGAGATTTTTCTGCATTTGCTTGGGGAATAAAAAGTGTGCTGTGTACACATACCGTTCTTTTTTGTGTGCTTGCTTTTTTTGGTGCCAGTACTGGGGCTTGAACTCAGAGCCTGCGCACTGTCCTTTAGCTCTTCTTTGCTAGTTAATTAGAGGTAAGAATCTTATGGACTTGACTGTCTAAGCTGACCTCGAACCTCCGTCCTCCAGATCTCAGCCTCCTAAGTGGCTGGGATTACAGGCGAGGTGGGCCGGTGGCCCTGGATCATACTGTTTTATGAGCAGTGAACCTTGCAGTGCCGCTGGGTCCCACTTTGGTTTTCTGTGGGGGGAGGAACTTAGCCTGCTTGAACACAGGCGGTACAGGGTGGTGGGGGCAGGGGGGCTGGGTGCCCCGCTCTGTGGGGGGGGGGGTGTCAATGGCCATGGATCCCGAGGGTGGCTCCCGGGCACTGGGGTCCCCTGACCTGGTTGGTTCAGTTCAGTGACTCCAGAGAGATCAGAGAAGAAACCATGCTGTATCTGTGGCCGACAAAGCAGGGCTGAGAGGAGCCGAGGGGACGCAACCCCTATGGCCGCTTCCTCCGGGGTCCCGCAGTGGAAAGGCTGGGCGGAGGGTTTCAGTCCTGGGAAGCCAAAGCCGAGGGGGGCACCCTGCGCACATGGCTTCCTTTCAAGGAGAGGGCCGGAGGGGTGCCGGGCGCCTGGCCGAGAGGCAGGCCCGCCCTCGAGGAGGGGGCGCCGGGCTGCGAACCCCCCCCCCAGCCTGCGGCCCCGCAGAGGGCCCAAGGACGCCTGTTCTTCTCACTCCCCGCGGGGCCGCGTCCTCCGGGGCGGGATACGTTCACGCGCCAGGGAAAGGAAGGGGGACTGAGAAGGGGGTACAGCAGCGGGCCCCTCGCCCCGCCTCCTCCCCAAGCGCCCCCCCCCCCGCCCTCCCTCCCGCCGCGCCCCCTCCGCAGGGCTCCCGTGGACTATCACCCAGTTCCCACCCCCCAGGTCTGGCGGTGGCGGTGCTGTCGGGCCGGGCGGGCAAAGGCCTAAGGGGGGGGGGCGCAGAGAACTTGGGGGCAGCCAGGAATCCGTGCGCGGGGCGCTGGGCCCGGTGGAATGGTGCGTGGGGGCGCGTGGGGGCGCGGGCAGGTAGAAGGCGAGGATGCCGGGCCGTCTCGGTCCCGCCCCGCCCGCCAGGGACCGCAATCTGTGCCCTCCCCCCTCCCCCATCTCCCTCCCCTCCCCCCCCCCCCCCCCGGCCTCGGGCGCCTCCCGCCCCTCCGCCTTTTGAAAGCGTGAAAGCGGCGGCGCGGTCCGAGTTGACCGGCCGCCAGTCCGCGGCGGCTCCGAGTCGGCCGGCACCCCACGGAGTACACGGCCCGCGCTCCAGGCAGCCCCCGGGCGCCCCATTCAGCCGGGCTGCGCGCAAAAGAGCCGGCCATTAGATCATCGTAATTATCCCATTGACGGCCCGGGGCCCCGCGGGGCCGGAGCCCATCAAACGCGTCTCTAATGAGGCGCCCGCGGCCCTTTGTGCGCGCGCCGCCCCGGGCCCCCGCCCCCCGTGTCCCCCCCCGTCCCCCCCCGGCCCTTTCAGGGCTTTCTGCGCGCTGACCCCCGACCCCGGCCCCGACGTCGGCAGCCCGGGTTTGTGATCATTTTTATTGGCTCCCACCCAGCGCTTGTTTCCTGTGTTTAACCCGCGCCCGGCCCGCCCCGCCCCGCGCTGATTGGAATCTAATAGCATCTGCCGGGCGCCGCGTTCACACGGGCCCCGCCCGCCCGCGCCCGCCCGCCCTTCATTATCCGCCCGCCCGCCCGCCCGCCGCTAATCACCGCGCCCGGACAATCCCAGCAGATGGCCGCGGCTCGGGGGCTTTAATTAAAGCAAGCGCTCCGCTTAGTTGATCCACACCCCCCACCCCACCCCACCCCATCCCGGCCCCCCCACTCCAGCGAGAAAGGTGCCCGTCCGTCCACGCCGCCGCGTGCGCGCCGTCGAGGGGCGGCCCCCGCCGGGCCCGCACGCCGGCCCGCGCCCCTCCCCGCCGGGCCCGCACGCCGGCCCGCGCCCCTCCCCGCCGGGCCCGCACGCCGGCCCGCGCCCCTCCCCGCCGGGCCCGCACGCCGGCCCGCGCCCCTCCCCGCCGGGCCCGCACGCCGGCCCGCGCCCCTCCCCGCCGGGCCCGCACGCCGGCCCGCGCCCCTCCCCGCCGGGCCCGCACGCCGGCCCGCGCCCCTCCCCGCCGGGCCCGCACGCCGGCCCGCGCCCCTCCCCGCCGGGCCCGCACGCCGGCCCGCGCCCCTCCCCGCCGGGCCCGCACGCCGGCCCGCGCCCCTCCCCGCCGGGCCCGCACGCCGGCCCGCGCCCCTCCCCGCCGGGCCCGCACGCCGGCCCGCGCCCCTCCCCGCCGGGCCCGCACGCCGGCCCGCGCCCCTCCCCGCCGGGCCCGCACGCCGGCCCGCGCCCCTCCCCGCCGGGCCCGCACGCCGGCCCGCGCCCCTCCCCGCCGGGCCCGCACGCCGGCCCGCGCCCCTCCCCGCCGGGCAGGCCGCTGCCAGCCTCGCTTTTTTTTTTTTTTTTTTGCTATTTTTAAAAGTATTAATTAAACTGGAGGTTTAAAAAGATTCTGTTTTCTTCTGTCACAACAGCTCCGGATCGCGGGGAGCCGCAGGTGGCGGGGAGCCCCCTCCCCGAGAGGCTCGGCGGGATGCGCTCCGCGCGCGCGCCCCGGAGCGCCCGGCCGCCGCGCCCCCCCACCGCCCCCCACCCCTGCGCCCCGGGCCTTTCAGAAGCCTAAACTCGGGGCCCCTCCACGAAGCCTCCCCAGCCCGCGGGCCTCGTCGTGCAGTTCTGTCTAAACCACAGGCATCACTGAATTCGCCGTAAAACTGGAGCGCGAGGCCGTGGCCAGCAGGCTGGGGACTCGAGGGTCGGTCAGAATAACCATGGCCGGGGGAAAGTGGCGGCGTCCGACTGCCGGGAAGAAAGCGAGGCAGGATCGGAAAGGAAGCGGAAAAAGAAAGCCAGAACCCCCCCCCCCCACTGGAAAACCGTCAGCCCCCATAGGAAACATCGTTCCAGTGCCGTGCGCTCAATAAACAAACAAACCTCTTGGCCCTGCCTGAAATATTAACTCACTTTCAAACAATATGTTTCCGTGTGAATGAGAGCCCAGGGAAAAAAGGTAGATCACCGTTGTCAGTCATTACCACTGCCACCAGATACTGCCGGGAGGAAAGTGTAAAGGAACGGGAGAGGGGAGGGAGAGGGAGGGAAGGGAAGAGGGGAGAGGGGAGGGCCCCAGACTCTGGTCACAAGCCATACTCTTGCCTCTTGTGCTGGGGCTTGAACTCGGGGCCTGGGTGCTATTTCTTAGTGGGTGCTCTACCACTTCCTGCTTTTTGCTGGCTAATTCTGCTGGACCCTCCCGCCCCGGGAAGGGAATGAAGGGAAGGAGGGAGGGCAAGAGGGAAGGGAGGGGGCTTTCCTTCCCCCTGACCTCCTGCCCACAGCTGGGGGACCCGTGGCCTCTCCCAGTCCTGGAGGCCCAGGTGGGCAGCTGCAGGTATCTGTGACCTTGGAGAGTCCCCCCCCATCCCTCCACCACCCCTCCACCGGCCCCCCCACTCCGGACTTGCTCACCCTCCACTCCGAGCCCCCCCACCCCCGGCGCGCCTGGCGGGAACGGTGAGGCTGCTTTGGGGAGCCCCCTCCCGGAGGCGGAAATTGGGGCTGAAAGTGAGGTTGCTTTGGCTCTTGGGTCACCAGGGCTTCGCCCGGTGGCCATGGCAGCCGAGAGCTGTGCTGGCTCCGCGCGGGGTCCCGCAGATCTGCCCCGTGGCTGCGCACACCGCGGCGCTCACCACAAGAACTTCGTATCTTCCCGCCCTGCCCCGGAGGTCGGACGCGACCCGGGCCGAGGAGCCGAGCTGCGGGCCGGCCGCTTCTCCCTCTCCCTCCCCTCTCCCCGCTCTCCCCTCTCCCCTTCCCCTTAGGACTTCACGGAGGACGCCCAGGTAACCCGGGCTCACCTCCACCCAGCTCAGGCCCGGCCCCCGAGGCGGAGGAGCTGCCGGGGCTCTGGGCACCGGGTGGCCAGCCACGGGGCGCAGCCCGACGCAGCGGCCGGGTCTCCACCTGCGCGGGGCCCAAGCCTCCGAAGAAGCGGCTGCGCGCGTGTGTGTGCGTGCACGTGTGCGTGCCCGTGACCTGGGAAGGAGGCCGGTGGGTCGGGTCGGTCGCCATGCCCGGGGACCGAAGTGGCTCCCAGGCGTGTCACCTGTGCGGACCAGGACGTGGCGAGCCTTGTGCTCTCATCTGGAAAGCGGGGTGCTGTCTGGGACCCCTGGCCTTTTGGGGTTCCGAGGGAGGCCTGCGGAGCAGCCGGCCCGGGGACCCTAGTGGCCGAAGTGCTGGGGACGGGGCGGGGATGAGGCCGGGGCAGGCGGACCCTGGGCGGAGGAGCTGGGACCTTGGACAGCTGCTGGGGGGGGGGGGGGTGGGAGCAGCTCGGTGCCAGCAGCACGCAGGGGGACTCCGCACTCCCGGGGAGACCGGAGGTGCCGGGGAGCCCAAGCTCCCCAGCAAACCCAGCCCCCCCGCCAGACCTGCCTGGCCCCTCAGTTTCATAAAGTTTTACCGACACGTGGCCATACCTCAGCCCCCTCACGTGCCCCCCCCCCAGAAACCAAGTGGGGAAATGGGAGGCCCTGAATATGGGGGGGATGGGGCTGGTGGGGGGGGTTAGTATGGGGAGGGGGGAGGGGAGAGGCAGGGGATGGGGCAGGCGGAGGGGCTGTTCCCCATGCCAGCGGTGTGAAACGTAAATATTGATGTTCATTCATGGAGCTGGGTTTCCTCTTGTTTACTCGTATCCAGAGCAGAACATTTTCACGTCCCCCCTGCCCACCTTGGCGGCCGCCCACACCAGCCTGGCTGGCTTCTCCGCAGAGGGGAGCTCATGTGCGCACCCCCCTCCCCCCTCCCCCCCCACCGCCCCATGTTTCTGGAAGGAATCGTTGGGGCTGGTGCTGGCAAAGCTGCAGAAGGTCAGGTTTTTGAGTTCAGCTGATTTGTAAACTAAACTCCTAGAGAAGGGAGGGCGGGAAGGGAGCACGATGAGCTGGAATGATCTGGAAGGTCCAGAGGCCTCCCTGTCAAAGGAAACGGGGAGAGGTGCACACAATGGACCGTTAGAGACCTTCGTTTGCTCATCGGCAAATGTGGAACACTCTCTACATCTCTGCACTTGGGGTCCCTGGGGCGCGGAAGGGGAGTGAGGGCCTGCCTCTCCTCTTGGGGGCCCCAATGGACTGTGGACAAACGTTACCGGCGGGGTCCTGGGGTGCTTTTACCTCTCACTTGTGGTAGTGGCTGGCTTTTTTTTTTTTTTTTTAAAGAAAATTAGTGGTTTGCAAGCATGGCTACAGGTGGAGGCAGAAGGAAGAGGATCACAGTTCAAGGCCAGACTGGACACAAAGTTAGCAAGACCCTCTCTTAAAAACTGAGCCAGAGGTGGTGGTGCCCACGAGAGGCTGAAGGTCAGGGGGCCGCAGTGAGGCCAGGCCCCGGGCAAAAATGCAATTCTGCCTGAAATAAAGAAGAGGAAGAAAGGCCAGAGGAGGAGGAGGGGGGAGGGGGAGGGGGAGGACCCGGAAGAAGAAGAGGAGGTGGCAGGGCCTGTAAAGGTTGGGACACGGGTCTGTGTGCTCCTGGCAGCCTCGCTGGAGTCCAGCGGTTCTCGGCTAGGGCCGTCTCGCCCTTCAGAGGACGCTGGACAATGTCTGAAGACCCAACACACAACTGGCACCGAGAGGGTGGAGGCCACGGAGATGGCCTGAAGCGGCCTGCAATGCGCTGGCCAGCCTCCCAGGGTCCAGATCCCCAGGACCTGGTGTGGACCCCCCCCTCCCCCCCCGCAGCTGCTGAGCAGAAGTGTGCACACCCCACTTAGCCACTGTCCCTGCCACCCCCTACTGCTTCCAGACGGGGGGGGAGCCATGCGCACCACCCTCTGCCATCTGACGCCAGGGCCCCCTTTGACTCTGCAGGTCCCTATTGGAGTCGGGTCCGTGGCCAGCTGCAGTAGAAGATGCCGTTGGAGGACAGTTCTCAAAGCTCACTCGGGTCCCGTCACCCCCACGGGGGTGGATGGCCTGTGGCAGCCCGGGCTGTGACCTGTGGATTCCCAGGGATGCGCTGCCCAGCCGGGCTGGCCGTCTCCCGGGCTGGGTGACCTCCCTCACTGACGTCACTCCTGTCCAGGGGACGGGCCTGGTCCGTGGTGGCGGCTCTGGGTGGGAGAAGCAAGGTCATCATGGAGCGAGCAAGTCCCAGCCACACTTGGGCTTTGTCATCACCGACCCAGGAGAAGCTCATTGCCCAGCCAGGAATCTGAATTCCACTGTCACGTGCGTGCGTGTGTGCGTGTGCATGCATGCGTG
Organism: Perognathus longimembris pacificus; assembly: GCF_023159225.1. Lineage (NCBI taxonomy): Eukaryota > Metazoa > Chordata > Mammalia > Rodentia > Heteromyidae > Perognathus > Perognathus longimembris. The sequence continues at coordinate 82,386,140 of NC_063166.1, read as the reverse complement.
TATGTGCGTGTATGTGTGCCCGCCCGTCCTGGGGGTGAGCTGAGGGTCTTTTCACTCATGGCTGGTGTTCTCTGCTTGAGCCACAGCTCCACTTCTGGCTTTTGGGTGTTTAATTAGAGATGAGTTTCTGGACTTTTCTGGCTGGGTTGGCTTTGAGCTCTAATCCTTGGGTCTCAGCCTCCCGGGTAGTGAGGATTACAGGCGCGAGCGATGGGTGCCGGGCCCCGGCGGGGTCTTCCGTGGCTCAGATTCCGGCCCAGAGGCAGAGCCGAGCTCCAGTGGGCCAAGGACACTCACGGAGTGCGTCCTGTCTGCTATCTCCCAGCACAAACCCAGTCCACGCCAGGCCCAGCCCCAGTGGGGTGGCCTTAGGGACTCGAGACCACCTGGGGGACCAGGGCCGACCCAAGTGGGGTTTTCCATGCCCACGCCAGTTGCCGCCACGTTCTCCCTGAGTTCTCCCAGTGAGTGAGACCCACCTTTCTCTTTCCAACATGGCAGGCCTCACTGTTGACAAGCCACAGGAACACTCAGGACACTCCGCCACGTTTATCTGTCACGGAGAAGACATCCCTCCCGCGCCTTGACCACCTTTCATCGCGCTCTTAGGCATCTGTCAAAATGCACCGGCCTCATGAATATGCATGACGCCAGGGCTCCGAGTCTGTGCTCCAAGAGGGTATCAGTGCTATAATTAATTAGTCTCATTTGCATTTGAGACTATACATAATTAATTTCTTCATTAAAAGCTTTCAACGTTTCTTTGCGGAAAGTGCAAAAGATCATGGAAGAGGTTTGGAGACGCAATTAGTTATAAAATATGTCAGTGGGGGGAGGGGGAGGAGCTGGGGACTCCCCCCCCATTCCAAGCCAGGGGGAGGAGTCGGGAGACACCCCCACCTCTACCACCATTCCAAGCCAAGGTTCCCCAGACAGAGGTGTACGCTCTGGTCACCTGACTCCAGGTTGTCACTTTTAGTGAGGACAATTCTTCTCTTGGCTTCTTCCTCCCCAGCTGCTTGTCCCTAGATGTCCTGTCCATCAGTCAGAGATTCCTGACAAATAGGTCACTCTTGGCCTGTCCGGATGGCATTCTGATGGACAGAGCCCTGCAAATGCTGGGTATCTTCCTCCTGTACCCACACCGATCACACTGACTTAAAGAAAAACCACAAGGTGGGGCTGGGAATGCGGCTTAGCCGGAGAGCGCTCGCCTAGCACGCACGGAGCCCCGAGTTTGATTCCTCAGCACCACATACACAGAAAACGCTGGAAGTGGCGCTGTGGCTCAAGTGGCAGAGTGCTAGCCTTGAGCAAAAGAAGATCAGGAACAGTGCCCAGGCCCAGAGTTCAAGTCCCAGGACTGGCCCAAAATACAACAACAAAAGCTCCTATGGTGTCAGGTGCTAGTGGCTCACGCCTGCCGTCCTAGCTACTTGAGGCTCCTGCTTTGAGGCCAGCCTGGGCCCCTTCCCAACCCTCAGCTGGGCGCAGTGGCCGGTGCCGCGGCTACATGGAGGGCTGAGATTCGGAGGAGCGCTGTTCCAGGACAGCCCGGGCAGACCCCAGCTCCCCCGGCGCGGGCAGCTATGCCTGCGATTCCAGCAACGAGGGGAAGACTACAGCAGGCAGCTGGCTCCAGTGGGGGGCCCCCCCGGCAGAGAGCAAGACCCTATCCCAAACAACCACCCAAAGGAAGGGCGGTGGGCAGCCTGGCTCAGCAGAAGAGCACCTGCCTCGTAAGAGCAAGGCCTTGCCTTCAAGCCCTCGGGCGCCACCAAGGTCTTGATGACATTCATGGCTGACCGGGGTGTCCTGGGAGATGGGCTCTCTCTCAGGCACTCCTGGAAGCTTCACACGTGCAGTTTCAGTTCCCGCTCTGCATGGTCTTCCCTGCTCATTCCAGCAGAGGGGAGCAAGGAGACCACAGAACCACGCCTCTGAGGGGTACACTCCCTGACTTCTGACCCTGCCTTGTTGCCATGGTGACTGTCAATCACCAACTCTGTCACTGAAAGCAGCTCAGTCTCCCGCACGGTCCCCGGTCTGCCATGGGTCTCACTGATTGGAGCCACGGACATGGTGGGTGGGGCGATATCTTTTCTGGAGGCTCCAGGGCAGAATCTACTCCTTGCCTGGCCGGGCCTCCTCCTGCTTTCCTTGGCTTGCAGCCCCCATGCCCCTCTGCCCACCTCGTTCCTTTGCGAGGGCCCTTGGGGTGGCTGTGACCTACCAGGCTGATCCAAGGTCGCCCCCACCCCAGAGCCGTCATCCAACTCCTTTGCAAGGTGGGGCAGGGGGATGGTGCTCTTGTCCCTGTCCCCGCCCCCCGCCCCCCCCCCCCCTCCAGTGGATCAGAGTTGATGTCTGGCCTGGGAAGGTCATTCAGCAGCACCGCCATCATCTGCTCCCTTCCCGTCCCCAGGTCTTCCCTCCCGGGAGACACAGCGGCTCTGCCGTGGCCACTGGAGGAACCCACGGGACACAGACCTTCAAGCGCAGGTGGGAGGAGCAGGGCGGACAGCACGGGGCTCTCACTGGGGCAGACCCCCCCCCATCCCCCGGCCACTTCCGGGTCAGAGATGTGATAGGAATAAGTCCCCGCCCAGCTTGCCCGTCCTCCTGGGGGAAGCAGACCGGTGTGGACTTGAACTTGACTCATGGACCTGGACACGGGCGAGTGGCCGAATGACAGGAGGAGCTTAGCTCAGGATGAGCCTTCCGTCAGCCCTGATGGCGGTCGCTGAGATCCCATCCAGGAAATCACACCCGACGTCCGCAGGGAAAGAGGGAAGTGGGCTTGAGAGCCACCTGCTGTCCCCAAAGCCAGAGCCATCCCCCCAAACCAACCAAATCCCTGCGCATCCAATACGCCGCTACAGGGGCTGGAACCCAGGGCCCGATGGCTTTTCTGCTCACGCTGGCGCTCTGCCACGCGAGCCACAGCTCGACTTCTGGCCTCCCAGGGACAGCGCGGAGATTTGAGTCTCACCGACCTGTTTCTGCTCAGGTTGGCATTGAACCTGGATCCTCAGGTGTCAGCGAGGGCGACGGGCGGGAGCCTGTGCCTCACGTTCCCCGACAATCTGGAAGCCACCTCTGCGCCGACCTCTGTCCGTGCCTGGTGGACTCTGAACACGCGCGCGCTGTACGGTGGCCACGGCTGCGTGGGGCCCCAGCGAGCACGCGAGCCTGCTGAGAGGCGGATGGGTGGGGGCGGCGGGGGGCCCCGGGTTCATGCTGGCGCCGGGGGACAGTGTCTTTGCGGACAGCAATCGGTGGGGGGGGGGGAGGTGGACCCCGACACCTGCTGGTCCGTTCACGGTGACCATTTCCCTAGGTGCCACGGGCATCTCCTGGGTCCTTCTAGAATCTCCTGGAATCATGCATGGGCGAAGTATTTGAGACTGACCCCCAGTTCCGACAACTGATAGCAAGGAGAAGCCAAAACAGGGGGAGCATAATCATCCAACGCCTCCCGCACGCACCCCTGCAGTCTCGGCTCGCTCGCGCCTCAGCTGCTGCGCAGAAAGCTATGCTCCCCGTCGAACAAGTGCCCTGGGCACGCGTGCGAGCCCTTCCCTCCCCGCCCGCCCACCCATTCCCTGGCCCCTTCACTCACATTAGCTCACTCACCCATTCACTGATTCTTCATTCACACGTCTGCGATGGGCCGGGCTCCGCTCAGAGCCATTTCCAGGGTCTGACGCGGCAGGAAGCGCAAAGTCTGTTCCTTACGGAGCTTCCGATCAGCCGGAAGTTAGGGGCAGAGCACAGGACTGGGGCTGCAGGCCCCAGGGGTGCCTGCTTCGGGCTTGGAGGGCCCCCCGGCTTCCGTCCCCATCGCTGCCAATAAATAAAAACCAAGGGAAAGCCCCGGCTTTGTCTGCTGGTGGCGGGTTCTCTAGAAAGGTGAGGGGGGAGGGCGGAGTGAGGGGGCTCAGGGTGGCCTTTGGCGGTCAGGAAAGGGCTGCAAGGGCAGAGGGACCAGCAGACCCAATATGGGGTACGGGGGGGGACTGATGGGGTTCGGGTGACGGAGGGGCCGCAGGCGACAGCAGCTGGGGAGTGGCAGGCCTCCATCTCTCTGTGTGGAGGTCGCACAGAGGGCTAGGCCGGCTGTCCGGCAAGTGTGGGGGGGGTCCCAGGCGGCAGCGGGGGGGTGGGGGGGGCTGTGTGGAATCAGAGCCCCCGCCCCCTCCACTACGGGGAGAGCACTGCAAAGCGAGGTTCGTGGGAGCGCGCGCTGGTTCCGGCCTCAGTGCCATCGCTGACCAAGCCCACGTGGTCACGGGGGGGGGGGGGTGGTGGTGTGCCGTTTGCCGTCGCAGTGTCACGGGGAGGACACACCGGTGGCTTCCGTCATCGCTGAGGGACTGACACGGGGATGATAGGGTCAAGCCAGTCCGTACTGGTTCCGATTCCCCAGGGCTCTCTGGGGGTCCTGGGTGACTCCGGCCGTCGGGGTGGGGCCAGGAGGCCGCACTGTGGGCTCTGCGCTTGTCACCTGGCTCAGGTGTGTCACCAGGAGTCCCCGCCACCAGCTCTCCTCCTCTCCACCCGCGCCCGCCATGTCCTGTGGAAGGCAGGGGCCCCCGGGAGCTGGGCCTGCCCTTCTGAGGAGGGAGACGGGAGTTGTTCATTCAGCCATTTGCTGCTCTCGGGGAGATCACAATCTTTTCCTTTTCCTTTGCTGCTCCTGGACTTGAACTCAGGGCCTGGGTACCGTCCCCTGAGCTTTTGGGGGGTCAGGGCTGCTGTTCTGCCACGTAAGCCACAGCTCCACTTCCGATTCCTCAGTGGTGGATTGGGGATAAGAGTCTGGCCAGCTTTCCTGCCAGGGCTGGCTTCAAACCGTGATCCTCAGATGTCAGCCTCCTGAGCAGCTAGGATGACGGGTACGAGCCGCTGGTGTCTGGCCAAACGTCTCCTTCAGGCAATCCGGGAACCCCTCACTCTCGCTCTAATGGCTGCAGCCGGGGAGGGGCGGGGGGTGGCGCTTTCTCTTGGCTCCCGCTCTCCCCGCTCGTCCCCACCGTCGGAGGAGGGGTTCAGCCTTTCTGCTCGGCACGCCTTCGCTTTCTGGCCTCGCGCGATGCTCTAGCATCGTCTTCCCTGTTTCCGGCCTCAGTCCGGGCTTCAGCCACTTCCCCCCAAAGAGCCCAGGTCCCTCGGGCTGGGAGGCCCGGGCTCCCGGTGTCCTTGTGGCTGGGAGGAAGGGGGGCCGCTCCCCCCACCCCCCAGCTCCCCTCAGCCCCGGGGCACCTGGAGACACTGTGCGCGTGGTCTCCAGTACCTTCCTGGTGTGGATTCCAGCAGGCATGCGGGGTGGGCGTGCCCACTGGTCCCCAGCCAATCAGAGCCTGCCTTGGGACAGGTGCCACCCCGGGAAGGCAGCGGGCAGGGAAGAGCGCGGCCTGGCATCCCGCGGGAAGACAGACGCCCGCACCGGGGGCCCGTGCCACCTGCCACCATGGCTTCAGACACACCGGGGGCCCCTGCCTTTGCGAGGAGACGGGTAACTCTCCGGGGCACGGCCTTCCCCGAGTCCCGGGGGCATTGATGAACTATGGTTCATCTTGCCCTTCAAACCAGCTGTCTTATCTTCTAATAGATTCCAATTAAATCCTCCCTTTTACGATCACATGGTCTCCGAAAGTCCTGGTCCTCCTCACATGGGCTTCCCACCCCCCACCCCCACCCCACTCCCGGCCCAGCCCCCTCAAAACCGCCTTCTGCACCCCCCTTTTTCCTATTAAAAAATGGAAAATTGCACAATCCACCTAATTAGTCACATCGGAGTCGTCTGTGGCTCTCACGGCCCAGTGGTTGAATTTCACACATCATTTGGAAGGCGAGGGTGGAAAGGCGGGGCGCCGGCTCCTCCACTCCGGTGAGCGATTCCATTATGGAGGAGAGATGGGGCGCCGGCCCCCGGCCCCTCAACACAACGCGATTCGCCTTTATTGATTTTTGCTTAAATATATTCAACACGGGCACATTTCCACAGATCTAATGTGCTTGTATTTACACCGAAGTATTTCATCTAATGGGATTTTCTTTGTAAATGAAATTTGCCAAATGATTATAAATGACGGGAAGCAGAGATGTGGATGTCGAGGTTGGGTCTAGAAAGAGAAGTGGGCTGGGGGCTGGGCGAGGCTTTGTAGGGACGCCAAGCCCCAGGGAGGGGACCCGGGGGGGCGGGGGGACTGGGCGCTGGGCTGAGCAGGGCTCTTGGGGGCTGAGAGCACACAGGGGCAGGAGGCAGGGACCAGCACGAGAGATGCTAACCGGGAAGCGGTGTCTCTCAGTCCCCCCACCAAGGTCAGCATAAGCGTAGCGCACGCCAACACAGGTACCGCGCAGGTGTCCCTGTCTGTCTCTCTTTATATCTACCTATTTGTAATCTATCAGCCATCTATAATCATCTACCTACCCATCTATGATATCTGTGTTTTATACCTACCTATTTATAATCTCTCATTCTATTTTCTAATCTATCCTTTACCTATTTGTTTATACCTATCCTCTACTTGTCCATTATTTATATCTATCGATCAGTCTGTATCTGTCATTTACTTATCTCCTGGCTATTCCTATCTATAATCTACCATCTATCTACTTATATCTTATCTCTATCTCTTTACCTCTATCTACCTACCTATCATCTATCTACCTACCTATCATCTATCTATCTATCTATCTATCTATCTATCTATCTATCTATCTATCTCTCTATCTATCTATCTATCTATCTATCTATCTATCTATCTATCTCTCTATCTCTCTATCTCTCTATCCATCGATCGATCGATCGGCCTACCTACCCACCCACCCAGGAACTCAGCCAGGACCCCTTGAGACCTGGGCACTTTCTCGGGCACTGAGCTGCCAGCCAGCCCCAACCTGTTCATCCCCCGCAGCCCGGGCGAGGCGAAGCCGCCCCCTCTCACCCCGTTTGCCCTCGGTGCCATCCGCAAGGACTCAACTCCAACCGCCATTTACCAAGCTTCCTCTCAGCTAGAAAATCAGCGTCCTGGCGGTGGAACGGCTTCTGCCGCTCTTCTGCGGATCAGGGAAGCTTCCCCCGGGGACACGTGGGCTCTGCCGCCGTGCCGGGCGCGCGTGGCGAGGCGTTTACACGCGCCTGTGGCAGGACCCCGACCCCCCCGCCCTCTGCCACCTGCATCGCGGCCCTCAGCCCTCGGGTGTCGCCCCATCTTGTCACCTGTCCAAAGGCATTTTCCCCGCCAGAGCGTTTCCCGAGCGAGTGAGTGGATGAGAGAGAGAGACAGCGCCGAGCGGAGAGGGAGAGGAAAACGGGCTCCGAGGGCAGCCGTCCGCGCCAAACCCTGCACCGCCACAGCCCCACCAGTCCCCGCCTGCTTTCAAGGTGGGGGGGCCACAGCCAGATGTGGGGTGCTCTCCTGGTGATGGTTGGGGCGCCGCAGGGGGTCTCCGGGAGCTTGCTTGAGACGGGCGTTTGAAGGCCTCCCGACTCCCCGCTCACCAGGTCTCCCTCCCAGTCTCAGCCAGGCCGTTTTCCGCTGCTGTTACCAAGCCAGGCAAAGGCCGACGGTTACATGGGACCTAGCCGAAGCCAGGGTGGGGGAGCCCGGGGGGCAAACCCAGTTCCTCTGCGTTCAAGAACCAGACATGAGCATCCAGAGCCTTCCCAAGAGAGACAAAGCAGAGGGCACCTGCTTTAACTAGTAAATGAAGTAGTAAATGAATCTATTTCCGGTCCTGGGGCTTGAACTCAGGGCCTAGGTGCCGTCCCTGAGCTTTTGTGCTCAAGGCTAGCACCCTACCACTTGAGTCACAGCTCCATTTCTGGCCTTTTGTGGTTAATTGGAGATAAGAGTCAGGCTTGAGGGTCAGCAGGTTTGGAGACATGGCGGTTTGGTCAGGAAATGGCTTCCTCGTGGCCACTCCCAGAAGTCCGGGTCGCCAGCTCGAGGCAGCCCAGGACAGGTTCTTGTGCAGTCAGCAAGGAGGAGGCCCAGTCCCTGAGTCAGAGGGTTCGGCTCGGAGACCGACCCACGGGGCCTGGCGACAGCCCAGGACCCAAGCCGTGGAGGGCGTGGGTGGGGGCCGGGGCCGCGCCCAGTGTGCAGCACCCGGGTGGGCCCCTGGCAGACCGGCCTGCTCTGCCCACCGCCCTCTGCCCGGGGCAGAGCCTGGAGATGAAGTTGGAAACTCCTGTCCGCCTCGCCTCTGCTGCCCCTCCAGGCCTCCAGGCCCAGGGGCTCCGCGCGGCTCTGGGCTTCAGAGGTTTCTGTCCATCGTCTCTCGGCTCTGTGTGGAGTCCGGGGCGGCGCTGTGCACCAGGGCAGGTAGTGGAGTGGAGAGTGCAGCTCGGCTCCTAGCTCCCAGGAAGCAGAGAGAGAGAGACAGAGACAGAGAGGCAGAGAGAGGGGGAGAGGGAGGAGGAAAAGAGGAAGGGGAGGGAGGAAGGACATGGAGCGGGAGATGAAGGAGAGGAACAAGAGGAAGAAGGGGCCGGTGGTTCATTGGAGATGAGTCGCATGGACTTTCCTGCTTGGGCTGGCCTTGAACATCGATCCTCAGATCTCAGCCTCATGAGTAGCTAGGATGAAGGCCTGAGCCACTAAAGCCTGGTTTGGGAGTAAGCTTTGGGCATGAAAAGGGACTAAGCCTTAAGCACCTGGGTTTGGGGGCAGTGGGGCGCTGTATATTCAAACTCATAGCAGTCTGTTTACCGGCCCTTCTGCAGCTCTGACGGCTGGTAACTGCGCACCAGAGCGTTCCCCGCTTGGAAGAGCTGAGACGAGTTTTATTTAGACCCCCGCAGCAGAGGTGGGTAATAAGGGCGCATTTGTTCACCGAGCCCGTCTGCCGTCTGTGGAGTGTCTCCGGCACTCCGGGCCCTGGGGCGCCCCGGGAAGCCAGGCAGAGCCTCCTGCTGTAACCAAGTTCATGTTTAAATGGAGAGAGAAGAGCAATAAGCCACCCAGCAAAACGAGTAGCTGCGTAAATCACAGAGTAACAGCTTTCCAAAGCTATGGAGAAAGGCAAAACGAGATAAAAATAAAAATCCGGCTCAGCGCTAGGAATCTCCTCTAGAGGTTTGAGGGTCTGGGGGTGAAGGGGGCTGGGGAGGGTTTTCTGACATAAGATGAGGAGGAACTGCCTTTGGGACACCCACCCACCCTGTCCTCCTGTTGGACAGCTCTTCCCGCTGGCAGGAATCCCTCTGGGGAGCCCCTCCGCCCTGGGTAAGCCCAGGCTGGCCTCGAACTCCCGGTCCTTCCGCCTCTGACTCCCGCCCGAGTGCTGGGAGCACAGGCTCGCAGTCTCATTTCCAGCCAGACTCTCCTAGGGTCCGGAAGGCTGCGCCGCCTTCCCGGCCGACTCCTGCCCCTAGCGGCGATGCGCTTGCTCTTCCTCCCTGTCCCGAGGGCCTCTGCGGCTCAGGTCTTCGGATCTCTGAGCAAGTCCGCCTGTCCGGGGCCCTGGAGTCATAGGATGAAGAGCTCAGGGCGTGGGGCAGGCCAGGGTCACTGCCCATCCCTGCCGGTGTCCCGTGGCCCTGACAGTGAAACACCGAGCGCCTAGAGGCCATCGCGCACCCCAGTCCCCAGCCTCCTGGGCCCCGAAGCCAGGCGGCCTTGGGGAACCCCGGGGCGGGAAGGGGACCGGGGAGGGTGACTCAGGGCCGGTCTGCGGTGGGCGTGGCCTCAGACGAGTCACCAGCAGCCCAGCCTTGTCGCAGCTGGCTTGACTCTGGGCCCTTCGGCTCCCAGCGCTCCTGGATCAAGGGGTTGGGGTTCGGGGATTGGCTTGGGTTGGGTGGGGGGACACTAAATCCATTCTGTTGTTAAATCCACTCTGTGTGCTTTCGCTCAGGGGTCCACCACCCACGTGGAAGGCAGGGCAGGGCGGGGGGGGGGGGAGGCGCTGACCCACAGACAGAAAATTCCAGAAGGAAAAGACAGAGCAGGGCCGGCCCCGCGCCCCTCCGCCCCGCGCACCCCCACCCCACGCCCCTTCACCAGGCACCCCTCCGCCCCACACCTCAGCCTCCCAGGACAATGACCCCACGCCGAGCTTGATTCTGTGGACTGCGAAACAGGAGCGGGAGCAGCTATATCTCCTCCAGGGGCTGCCTAAGTGTGGGGGGGGGGAGGACTGGTGTTCCCCCACAATTGCACAAGTAATAAAACGACACACAGAACTCCCGGAAGGAAGCCGAGAGGCATTCGTGATTCTATCAGACGTGCACACACGCACGCACACACACGTACGCCCCCCCCCCCACACTGCCTGCATTTCTCTGTAAGGTGTTGTTCTGGGCGTGGCCAAGTGGACAGATGCGGTGGTAGAGAGCTAGCTTTGAGCAGAGACACTCTCAGTGACAGTGCCCAGGCCCTGAGTTCAAGCCACAGGACCAGCACCACACACACACACACACACACACACACACACACACACACAGAGCGCACGGCGAGCACAGTTACACGTTCGGCTGGTCACTGAACAAATGAAGCCCCAGGGCTCAGCCCATCTCCTGAGCAGCCATGACCCCCGCAGGGCCATCTCTGAGGTTCCGACTAATTCTTCTTCAAGACTTATTTTCTATCCGTCCACGGACACCTTCAGGTCTCTTGTAAACAGTGTCTTTATACCTGATATGTAACCGTATCCTTCAGGCAGGAAACAGATCATTTCATGAAGAAAAAAAAAATAAATCGGCAAACAGCAAGGCTTTTTTCCTAGTTACATAAAATGAGAAATGTGACATTCAACGCCATGAGCTACTAACTGTAATTAAACGGAATGGTTATTAGCATGTAAGTTCACACACAAACACCAGCCACAGGAGTTATAACATTAGTTACATTCTTACTGCCAGTTCCCTCGTCTAATTAGCTATTTTCTTTGTGTCGAATTTATTTTGGGACCAAACCCAGTGTTGGAGGGGGGCTTGGAGGCGGAGGAGTGTTGGGGAGACCGCGAGGACCCTGAAATCCGGGGTCCCCGGCAATGCTCAGAAAGCATAGAGAGCCGAGTTCTTAAATAGAGCTCCTTTTAAAAGAGAAGCCACCATTAGACAAGCGCCGGTGCCTCACGTCTATGATCCTAGCTACTTAGGAGGCTGAGAGTTAAAGATCACAGTTCAAAGCTAGCCAGGGCAGGAACCTACATGAGACTCTTCTCCAATTAACTCTCCAATTAACCAGCAAAAAAGCTGGCAGTGGCATTGTGGCTCTCAAGTGGGTAGAGTGCCAACCTTGGTAAAAAAAAAAAAGCTCAAGGACAGCGCCTAGGCCCTAGGTTCAAGCCCCAGGATTAGCATAACATCGTGGTCCCCTGAAGACAGCAATGTCTCTGCCTGGAGTGGCTTTCTACGGGGCGGGGGGGGGGGGGGATGCTTGTTGGAAGGGTGCTGGGGAGGAGGCTGGAGGGGGGCTTCAGTCGGGGCCCCAGCTTGGGACAGCCCAGCCACACAGAGCTGTCTGCTCCCAATTGAACCACACTGAAGTTGAGAAATCCTGTGCTAGAACAAATGGAAAACAATATTACTAAAACCCCGAAGAAAGGCATTGTTCCTTGCCAGCATGCCAATTTCCTGGAAAACAAAAGCTTCCACTCTTGAAACACATCAAACATGACAATGGATTTCCCGGGGTGGGGCCCGGGTCAAGATGCTTCCAGCCCCAGTGTTTAGTGTTGCGCCCCAAACCCTGGCTACTCGGAGGCTGAGATGCAGGGGGACGGAGGTTTGAAGTCAGCCCGGGCGGGAAGGTCTGTGAGACTCTTACCTCCGGTCAACCAGCACGAGGCCGGAAGGGGAGCTGTGGTTCAAGCGGTGGAGCGCCAGCCGTGGGCGAAAAGGCCGGGAGAGTCCGAGGTCTTGAGTTCACACTCCAGGAAAGGCACCAAACCAAACGTAATGCAGAGGAAGGGGAGGGGCAGTTCTCCCTTCGCACGCACGCACGCACGCACGCACGCACACTACACGCTCCTTCAGCCCCTCTGCGCACACAGGGCCGGGGTTGCCCCCTCCCGACTGGGTCTTCTGAGCAGCGCCCAGGCCTGGCCGTGCTGGACACTCCTTGAAATTCTAGCGATGGAAGGGAAAACGTTCCAAAGCTCATTTTACAGGGAAAATCCGGGTTTCGTGGTAGTGAGAAATCGAACCCAGGGCCTCCTACATGCCAGGCCAGTACTGCACCACTAAGCCATCCTCCCGGCCCCCGGCGCTACAAAGCCCAGCAGCCTTTTGCTGGCTGCGTCTAACTTGGCCTCGGCCAGAGACATCTTCACAGGTCGTCTCCCGCCCCGGAGCGGGGCTCTGAGCCACCGCACCGCTGGCGGCTTTCTGGGGGTTCAGTGGAGATGAGAGCCTCGTGGACCTTGCTGCCCGGGCTTGGCTTTGAACCGCGACCCCTCAGATCTCAGCCTCTTGAGTAGCTGGGGTGACAGGCGTGAGCCGCCGGCGTCAGGCAGTGGGGTGTCCCTGCGAACGCCCAGCCGAGCCCTCGCAGGACGGAGACGCGGGGTCCGTCTCTGGGGACGGCGGAGCCCGCCCCGGCGCGGCCCGGAAGGCAGCCGTGGCCTTGTCGCGCTTGCCGTCCCGGGCCCCAGGCCGGAGCCGTCCCCCACAGTACTCCTTCAGCGCACACTGGGGAAACTGAGGCCCAGCGAGAGCCCAGAGGCCCCCAGCAGAGGCGGGAGCCGGGTGCCTGTCTCTGTGGCTCCGCGGCCTGGAGACTGACCCGGCCGTCCTCTGCAGGCCGGGCGTGGTCCAGAGCCCGGGAGGGGGTGGGGTGGGGGGGATCGGGGGTGGGGGGGGGCGCTGAGAACAAACAGATGCCGCCCCGCTCAGAGACAGGCCCTGCCGCCGCCGCTGCTGGGCGAACCTGGGTGTGTAATTTAAATCTTATTAAATAATGAATCTGGGTCAGTGGTAATTTATAGATTACCTTCATTAACTGGATAAAAATAATCACCAACTCAACAGTGAGTCACAACAGCAATTAAAAACAACCAAAAAAAAAAGGTAGAGCGGAGCGCGGGTCCGCTCCGCGAGCGAGGCCGCGTCTCCAGTGATTTCCCAGAGATCCTGGAGATGGGCAAGGATCAGCCGGAATCTTCCCTGCGACGACGCCCGCCCTCCCCTCCCCTCCCCTCCCCTCCCCTCCCCTCCCCTCCCCTCCCCTCCCCTCCCCTCCCCTCCCCTCCCCCACCCCAAGGTTGAAGCCCCGGCAGGAGGAATGGAATCCATATGCTGTCGAGTTGTTTACATTTAAGCCATCAAAACAGCGCGCGCGAGGCGGAGCCCGAGTCCGCCAGCCCCTCAGCCCAAGGCCTTTGGTCTCTGCACATGGCACGGGGGGGGGGGGGGCCCAGGAGCACGGGCGGGTGGGGGGTCCGTGTCCTGCCCCCCCCCCCCCGCCTTCCAGCCCCAGAAGCTGCCGGGCACACCCTCCCCGCCCCGCACAATCAGCCCCGAGGAGCCGGTGTGCCGGACCGGAGGCTCCTGCCCCGGGGAGACGCGTGGACACCCGCTTGTGCCACGTGCAAGGCCGGCGGTTCCACTGCACAGTCCGGGCGCCCAGAGGGGGGCCGCCCGGCCCGCGGTGGACGCCCTGAGCACCCACACACGGCCGCCGGCCTCCTCCCCACGCGAGAGCCTGGAGCTGCCTGCCCTCCGCTGCCCTCCGCTGCCCTCCGCTGTCCAATCAACTTGCTGCCGGCCTGAGAAACAAACCAACCAATGAGGAGCTGAAGCTGGAGGAGCCATCCAGCCCCCCCCCCCCGCCCTCTCCACACCCCCCTCCCCTCCCCTGCCCTCTCCCTCTGCCCCAGGGTGACGAGGGTCCGTGGCTTTGGACTTCCCTTTTGAGTGTTTCTTGTTCTTTTCTTTCCTCCTCCGTGTGTGTGCGTGCGCATGCGCATTTACGCCAAACCTGGGACTTGAACTCAGGGCCTGGACGCTGTCCTTGAGCTTTATTACTCAAGGCTAGCACTCCACCACTTGAACTACGCCTCCAATTTCCAGCTTTTTGGTGGTCAGTGGGACATAAGTCTCCTGGACTTTCCTTCCCAGGCTGGCTTTGAACCAGGATCCTCGGATCTCAGTCTCCTGAGTAGCTAGGATTACAGGGGTGAGCCACCGTGGATACCTGGCGGGGTGTCTCGTTCTTGTGTACAGGAGGGGGGTATTTTTACACACGTGTACTCCCCTGCTCATGCCGCTCCATTCCTTCTTTCAGCCCCAGCCTTGCTCCGAACATTTCCGCCTCATTGACCCCAGTTTTGATGACGAGTCGGGATTCCCTAGGGCAAGTGCCGGGGTGTGAACCCCGAGCCTCAACTGGGCTGGGCTGGGGCTCACAGCTGGGGCTCTGCCGCTTGAGCCAGTCTAGCTTTGTGCTGGTTCGTTGGAGATGGCGTCTCGCGGGCTTCCCTGCTCGGGCTGGCTTCAAACCGTGATCCTCGCCGTCAGCCTCCCGGGCAGCTGGGGTTACACAGGCGTAGCCACCTTGGCTCCCCCGATCTGCGCTCCTCCCTCACCTGGGTGTCACGCGCGCAGCAGGGGCAGCCCAGGGCCTGGACGGGGGCTCTGGCTCCGGAGGGTGCTGGCTTTTCTCCCCCGCAGGTCCGTGCAGAGCGCCCGGAGCAAGGCCGCCCGCCGCCGCCGGTGCACGGGGACGGGCTGCTGCCGGACGTCGGCGGGGTGGAGGGATGATGGGAGATTCTCACCTGTTTAAACTGGTCCCCCCGGGGACACGAGAGACCTCCGGGCGTGGGGTGGTCACCGACGTGAGGGGGCGCAGCCGGGGAAGCTGCCGAGCAGCCCACCCGGCCTGAAGACCAGCCTTCGCTGTCTTCCTGGGGAATGAAAAGGAAGGGGTAGCGGGAGGGGCGAGCAAAGCGAGGTCCCTGCCTCGCCCCCGCGGACACGGCCTCCTCCGTCAGCGAGGCGGGATGCTAAGCAGGACCGGCAGCAACCACAGGGAGCGCGTGCAGACCGGGCACCGGAAGAGCATGCTAAAGCGCCGGGCTCACGTCCGCAGCAACGAAGAAACACTGACCTCCTAACACGTCACCTCCGGACAGCAAGGGAAACACTGCGAACAAGGCCACAGAGAGTACAACTGGGACAAATAGGTAAAAATATGTACAAGAAAAGTGAAAAATGTGTGGTGTAGGGCCTGTGTGTGTGTGTAAAGAGCAATTGTCAATCAATAAAAGTCAAATAGACTAAGAGGATATAAATAAATGCCTAAATAAGAAATACAGGTGATGGGGGGGTGACCCATGGAATTACAATTAGTGCCTACACGTCCTATATGTTCAGTAGCAAAAGTTGTTTGGCGTCTGATCCTGTCTCGAGTCGTTTTATAAGAACTCACCGAGGGGCCTAGAGGCAGGAGTGCTTGCCTTGTGTCCATGAAGCCCTGGGTTCGATTCCTCAGCACCACATGTATAGAAAAGGCCAGAAGTGGCGCTGTGGCTCAAGTGGCAGAGTGCTAGCCTTGAGCAAAAAGAAGCCGGGGACAGTGCTCAGGCCCCGAGTCCAACCTCCAGGAGTGGAAAATAAAGTAAAATAATCAGAAGAACCCATTGCGCCCCTCTACCAGGAAACCCCGAGTTAGGACACGCGCAGGACTCGGGTCCGTCCCCCGGCCTGAACAATGGCTTCACTTCCCTTTGGCTGGGCAGCCGAGTGGATGGAAGGATTGGGGAAGGGACCGAGGAGTTAGTACCTGTGAAGGGGAAGGACGATGGCGGCTCCCACAATGCCCCCCAGTGCACCCCAGGAATGGCTCCCAGGGGCGTCGGGAGACACGCCTGTCCATCCCCCTAGGGCTCCACCGGTGCCTGTGTGCCCAGCTCCCCCAGAAACTTCCGCTCCTGCTGGCCAGAAAGGGGAGTGGAACACGCACACACACACACACACGCACACACACACGCACACACACACGCACGCAAGCGAGCGCCCTGGGTGGTACTCGCTCGGCCCCACGTGCCCCTGGTGTCTGGCACCTTTGAGCATGTGAAATCCTCCCTGGAAGGCGGCACACGGGTGGCACAGGCCGGGGGGGGGGGGGCAGGGTGGGGGAGGGGCGGGGGAGGGTGGGGGAGGGGCCAGAGGCCAGCCGCCGACCTGCAGTTGGTGTCTGCCCCGAGCCCCATGGCTGCCTCCCGGGCGCTAAAGTCAGAGCCAGGCTCCGTCACTGCCGCTGGCCTTCTAGAACCGTCCTTCAGTGTGGGAGCAGCAGGGTTTGCCCTGACCGCCCCCTCTCATCACTGCCGGGAGGATGACCCGGAGGGGTCTCCAGACAGCCCCTGGGGTCCCCCCCGGGGGGCGGGGAGCAGGCATGGAGACGCAGATCCGGCCTGCATCCGGCCCGAGGTGACCCCAGGCCCGTGGTCCGCTCGTGGGCGGCGGCGGCGGGAGCTGGGCGGCTCCGGCACACACGTGAGTGCCCACCCCACACACGTGCGCACACCGCAGGCACGGTGCACGTCGCACGCCTGGGGACACACGCGCGTCGGGCCCGCCTGCCGTCCCCGCGCGCACACCTGGCTCGGGAGCCGCGCCCCCTCCCCGTCCATGGCCGGACGCCAGCTGTCGGGGCGCGCGGGATGTGTTTATCACGGCGAGGAGTGTGGGCCGGGCCGCTCTGGCTCGTGTAAGCGTCAAGCGGCGGCCGCATGTGTTGCACAGAAGGCGGAGGAGGGGGCGCCCCCCACGCCGAGACCACCCAGCACCGTGCGCGTCCTGCCCGGGCCTGGAAAAGACAGGGAAGACCAGCAGAGACCTGGAGTCCCCATCCCCCCCCCCCCGCAGGACAGCAGAACACCCTGGCCAGCCTGGGCCCCCGGACGGGGCAGGGACTGGCAGTGCTTCTCACCCACGCCCAGAGGCAGCAGCAGACCTGGGGGGGGGGGCGGTGCGGGGAGGGGTCTGTGGTGCAGGGTGAGCAGTCCTTGCTGGGATTTGAACTTGGGGCCTCACCCTTGTAAGGCAGAAGCTCTTACCACCGAGCCATCCCTCCAGCCCCATGCTTTCCTGTCTATTTCCTCAGGCAGAATCTCGTGCGTTCCGTCCAGGCCAGCCTTGGCTCGTGATCCTCCTATCCACATGGCCGGGGTTGAAGCGGTGCAGCACCCTACCTGGCTTGTTCTGTGGCGTACAATCTTCCGGGGTCGGCCTCAAACCCCGATCCTCCCTTTTTGCCTCCCAAGTAGCTGGGATTAGATGCAGCATCCACTGCACTTGACCACGCCGGAACAGCTGCTCACTTGCCAAGGTGAGTGGTCATTTCCAGGTCAATAGTGGTGGAGAGGATTCTGAATGCGCCCTGCTCAAAAGGAAACGATAAATGCGTCAGGCGACGGGCGGGCCCGTTACCCTGACCTGACCGCCCGCGCCGTGCACGCAGCCCACGGAGATGCGCAGCGACAACGTGTCAGCAACGTTCCTCTGTTTCGAAGATCGACCTAATATATGCAGGGTTGCTACTAGGAGTGATGGAGGAGAAGCGGAGGACAAGGAGGAGGTGGGAGATGGGGACGGAGAAGGAAAGACACAAAGTGTCGGCCTGTCCCCGACAGAGCCGGAGCCACAGGGCCTGGGCCCTGGCAGAGAATTGGCGGGAAAGAGCAGGGTGTGTGGCTGGTCCTGGTGGGCGTGGCTGGTCCTGGTGGGCGTGGCTGGTCCTGGTGGGCGTGGCTAGCCCTGGTTGGGCATGGCTGCTGGTGGGCGTGGCTAGCCCTGGTTGGGCGTTGTTCTAGAGCTGGCCTAAGAGGAGCGAAGTGGATGCTGCCACCTGGTCCAACCCACACCACTTCCCCGTAGAGGCTGGCTGCATAGACAGTGACCCCCCACCACCACACCCCCATTCCTCCACCTGCCCCACCCCAGGGGCTAGGGAGCAACGCTATGTAATTATAGCTGTGGACCTTTTCCCTAGTTTCTGGAGTATTCTCCACCCTCCAACAATTAACCTCCCTGGCAGCAAATCAAAGGGATGCCCCAGAAAGACAGGATGGAGGCCGGGGTGTCCTCCGGAAGAACCTCCAGGGCCCCAGTGCTCAGCCAGGCCTGCTGGGCATGGGCCCTTCAGCCGCTACCCACATACCCAACCACCCACCACCCACCCAATTACCCACCCGCCACCCCCACCCCCTCCATCCCATACTTGTCAGTCTCTTCCCCTGCTTCAGGCACAACCCCTGTACTGCTTCCAAATTGGCTCCCAAATAGCCACCCCACTGTGCAAATGTCTCTACTCCCCCTCGCAGCAGAGGAGGCAAAGGGAGCCCAGGGCCTGGAGATTGGGGAGCAGGGGCTCCTTGGCTGGAGACACCCCCCAGCCCTCTTGGCTTCTTATTTGATTGGGTCTCCTGGTTCTTGCCCAGGGCTGGTCTCAGATCTCAGTCCTTTACCTGTGACTTGAAGAGATGCGGCTGGGAGCATACCCACCGTGCCTGGCTTGTGGATTGAGATGGGGTGGCGCTAACTTCTTGCCCCCGCTGGCCTCCTTGGGCGTCCAGATCTCCATCTCGTGAGCAGCTTGGATTCCCACGTGAGCCAGCGGCACTGGACCACGCGGCCCTGACGTCTATTTCTGATGACAACGTGCCCAGCTAGACCGCCTCCCGCCACGCACAACACCACACTGACACACACCACACTACCGCCATACACCACACTACACCTTACCATACCACACTATACTACACCACACCACATCACCACATACCACACCACACCACCACACCATAGCAGACCAGACCACACACCACATACCACACCACCACACACCACCACCACATACCACACCACCACACCACACCATAGCAGACCAGACCACACACCACACTATACCATACCACACCACACACCACATACCACACCACAACACACCACACCACACACCACACCATACCATACCACACCACACACCACATACCACACCACAACACACCACACTATACCATACCACACCACACACCACATACCACACCACAACACACCACACCATACCATACCACACCACACCATACCATACCACACCACACCATACCATACCACACCACACTATACCATACCACACCACACTATACCATACCACACCACACACCACATACCACACCACCACACCACATACCACACCACCACAGCACACCATACCATACCACAGCACACACCACACCATACCATACCACACCACACACCACACTATACCATACCACACCACCACCACACCATACCATACCACACCACACACCACATACCACACCACCACACACCACACCACTGCCACACACCACACCAGCACCACACACCACACCACACTATACCACAACACACACAACACTGTATCACCACACACCACCTCAGCACCACACACCACACCAGCACCACACACAAGACCGCCGTATCACCACACACCACACCACCACACACCACACCACACACCACATACCACACCATACCACCACCACACTACACCACACCACAACACACCACCACATACCACACCACCACCACACACCACACTACACCATACCACACCACCATATACCACCACATACCACACCGCCACACACCACACCACACCACAACACCACATACCACCACCACACACACCCCCACCATACACCAACACACACCACACCACACTACAACACCATATCATCATACACCACACCACCACGCCACACACATTACCACACAACACACCGCCATACACAACACTATCACACAACATACTGCCTCGAAACATACCACCACCACACACACCAGCACCCCCCCACATAACAGCACACCCCCCCCCCCACACACACAACAGCACACCCCACTCACAGCAGCAGCTCTGCTCTCCCTGGCTCCTGCCCTTCTAATTAGCACCGAATAACAAAAGTATGGCAGCACCCCCCCCCCCAACTCACAGCCTGCCAGAGACCCTGGTGAGAACACAGCTGGAGGCCCAGTGACTCCACCAATCCTAACTAGTAAGGCCCCAGAGTGGAGTCCAGCAGGGCATGGCGGGGCACAGTGGGCACAGGGTCTGACGGGGGAGGGGGGTCCAGCAGGGCATGGCGGGGCGTGGGCATAGGGTCTGACAGAGGGGAGTCCAGCAGGGCATGGCGGGGCGTGGGCACAGGGTCTGACGGGGGAGCGGAGTCCAGCAGGGCATGGCGGGGCGTGGGCACAGGGTCTGACAGAGGGGAGTCCAGCAGGGCATGGCGGGGCGTGGGCTCAGGGTCTGCAGCGCAGGGAAGGGCAGAAAACAGGGCAGGGAGCCCTTCCCTGCCTGCTGGGCTGCACGGTTCTGAGCCTGGGGCGTGATGCGGGGTCACTGTCCACAGGGGGCCCCTCTACACCTGCTCCACGAAGCTGGGGTGCGGCAACCACAGCCCCTGGCCGCGGCCCCACCCCTCCTCGCTTCAGACCTGTTGGAAGCGGGCACACAGGAGGGCACCTCAGTGGGGGCCCGGGAGGCTGAGAAATGGGGCCCACTGTGTGGCCCATGGTCCTGCGTGGTCCTATGTGGTCCTGGCTGGTCCTGCATGGCCCAGCATTGACCTGTGTGTTCCTGCGTGGTCCTATGTGGCCCTGCGTGGTCCTATGTGGTCCTGCGTGGTCCTGCATAATCCTGTGTGGTCCTGTATGGTCCTGCAGGGCCCAGCATGGTCCTATGTGGTCCTGTGTGGTCGTACGTGTTCCTGTGTGGTCCAGCATGGTCCTGAGTGATCCTTTGTGGTTGTACGTGTTCCTGCGTGGTCCGGCATGGTCCTGCGTGGTCCTGTGTGGTCATACGTGGTCCGGCATGGTCCTCTGTGGTCCTGTGTGATCCTGTGTGGTCGTACGTGGTCCTGCGTGGTCCGGCGTGGTCCTGAGTGGTCCTCTGTGGTCTGGCATGGTCCTGTGTGATCCTGTGTGGTCGTACGTGGTCCTGCCGGGCCCAGCATGGTCCTGCGTGGTCCTGTGTGGTCCTACATGGTCCGGCATGGTCCTATGTGGTCCTGTGTGGTCGTATGTGTTCCTGTGTGGTCCAGCATGGTCCTGAGTGGTCCTCTGTGGTCCTGTGTGGCCCAGCATGATCCTGAGTGATCCTTTGTGGTTGTACGTGTTCCTGCATGGTCCGGCATGGTCCTGCGTGGTCCTGTGTGGTCCTACGTGGTCCGGCATGGTCCTCTGTGGTCCTGTGTGATCCTGTGTGGTCGTACGTGGTCCGGCGTGGTCCTGAGTTGTCCTCTGTGGTCCTGCGTGGCCCGGCATGGTCCTGTGTGATCCTGTGTGGTCGTACATGGTCCTGCGTGGTCCTGTGTGATCCTGTGTGGTCGTACGTGGTCCTGCGTGGTCCTGAGTGGTCCTCTGTGGTCCTGCGTGGCCCGGCATGGTCCTGTGTGATCCTGTGTGGTCGTACGTGGTCCTGCGTGGTCCGGCATGGTCCTGCGTGGTCCTGTGTGGTCCTACGTGTTCCTGCATGGTCCGGCATGGTCCTGAGTGGTCCTCTGTGGTCCTGCGTGGCCCAGCACGGACCTGCGGGGTCTTGCGTGGTCCTGGGCAGCTGACACTGACATGCTGTGTGCTTCTGAAAGGACTCATTCATTCAAGGAAAGGTCTTTATCCCCTCCTGCCCCAGGGCCTCCCTGGTCCCCAGCACTAAGTTGGACGCTGAGACCTGCACCGGGCTCAGCCAGCCCCGCTCAGGGACCCGCCCGGACACAGGAGGCGGACGCACCGACATCCGCAGCCCAAAGGTCCCGGCCGGGTGCGCTGCCACTGGGAAGGGCTGGGGAGAAGGCAGGGAGAACCCCGGGTGGGGTGCGGCCAGGCGTGACAGGGAGCAGGGGGCAGGAGAAGGGGCGCGGCCCGGAGGTGGCATTGCAGTCAGAGCCACCAGGAGGCAGGGGAGGAGGGGCCCTCAGGGGGGCCCCAGTAAGCCTGGCTACGCAGAGGCTCAGATCTGGGGGACCCAGGTACGAGGCCCGCCTGGGCAGGGCATGCCTCTGGATTCCATCCCCCAAATAATGAGCAAAAAGCTGGGCCGGAGACGTGGCTCGCGGCGCTCGGGCACACGGGAGGCGCCAAGTTCAAACCTCAGCACTGGGGCGGGGGTCAGCGCTCCCGACACCAGCGTGCGTTCCTGCAATTCCAGGCAACTGGGAGGCTGCAGCAGCCGAGCCCCCAGAACGCAGGGGAGCAAGGAGCGGCCTCCGCCACAGAGCTGACCCCGGCTCAAGTAAAACCCCAGGCAGCCAGAACCCTAAGTGTATCAAGGGGGGCTGGGGCAAAGGCGATTTGTGCACCTGTCGGTCTAGCCACTCCCTAACTTACTTCATGGTGACTCAACCAAGTCACCTACTAGAAAACCAGACTGGGAGGGAAATGGCTGCGGACCTGGAAGACACTGCAGTCCCACGGAGCCCCTGACCTCGGGCGGGGGCGGGGGGGGTCACAGGTCCTCACCGGGGTGGCTGGGCCACCTTTGCTGGCTCAGCAGGGTGGCCAGCTCTACCCCAGCTAGGAAGAGAGAGCACGGCTTGTGGGAAGTCAAAGCCAGAGGTGGAGATTCTGGCTTTGGGTGCAGCTACCATGCCCGACTCTTACGGCTAGGGCGACCCTGCAGCCCTCGCCGGAGCCAGGACAAGACCCAAACTCCCACCCTGAAGGACCCACATCGCCTCCCATTGGCCCTGCTCCCAGTCACGTGGCTGCTTAGAGCCAATCCCTGCGCCTGGAGTAATGACTATCGTTCTCTGCTGGGTGGGAAGCCAGGGGTGTAGTTCTAGAGCGAACTCTCTGATTGGCGGGGAGAGAGAACTTTCTGATTGGCAGGGAGAGAAAACTCTGATTGGGCAGGCTGCCTCCGGTAGGAGCGCCACAGTTAGCACGGACCCTAGGGTGGCCAGGGAAGTTCCGATCATTTGAAGCATCAGACAATGCCGCACCATGAATATATTCCAAGATAGAGTCCAAATAATGCCCGAGATGCACGCTACGAAATGCTATGCCCGCTCCGGGAGGAGCCGGCCCTGCAGTGCAGTCACCCGGATTCATCCAGGGAGGCCGACCAGAATCCGCAGCGCGGGTCTTGCCATCCACACTGCGGAGAGCGGAAAGACTTTATGCTTTTGTACTTGTCGTCAAAATGTCCAAGAGCCAACTGCGGACATGAATCACGGTGCTGGGGACGGCCACGCCCTCTGGCCTTCGTGACAAACCTGGCGGCTGGGTGGTCAGCGCTCAGGAGATTCTCGCACCCAGCCCCCCTGGACAGCTTTGCTTGGGAGAAGCACAAGGGAGGTGATCCGTTGGGCTGAGCTGCTGTGTCTGCGTGCGTGCGTGCGTGCGTGGGTGTCTGTCTGTCTGTCTATCTGAGGCTGGAGAACTACTTATCCACTCTCCAATCCGTCCTACTAATTGCCACAATTTCACAATACGCAAAGCGACGTCCCATCTTGGATCAGCCCCTGAGAACTCGGTTTGCAAAGGGGAAGTTTATGAGATTGGCAATTCGGGTGGGTAGGTGGCGGGGGGCGGGGGGGTGGCTTTATTTTGTTTTGTTCTGTGTTAGGCTGTGTTTGGGGGCGGGAGGGGAGGAGGGACATACTGGGTTTGTGTGTGCATCGCATTGATGAAGCCTGGGCCTTTGAAGTTTAAGACCAGTTGTAAATTCCTTGAAGTTGGTCCCGTTTCCTTTTTATATTAGTATGTTAACAAGCTTTGGAAAACAGACAGGGCTTACAGGAAAGCACAGCTGGGTCGCGCCTGAGCCCGGCTTTAATTCAAACCAGAGCCTGGCCGTGCAGGGCTGTACCTCGGCTGCTGTTTACAGACGGGGCAGGAAGAGGCCGCGGCGAAGCATCCAGACTCCTCCCAGAGAGCCTCTCCGGCCTGTCCCCAGTTGGGATCAATTAAGAAAGGAAATGCCACCAAGCCCCACTCCGCTCCTCGAGGGGACCTCTGCTAGATAAAGCGCAGCAATAAAAACAGAAAAAGGGGGAAAGGAGAAGGGCAGAAGAAGAAGACACCTTCCAGAAGATGGGCGTCTGGTGGAGTTAGATCTTGGTCCTGGGACCGCAGCCGCAGTTGTAGGGTCCACTGGGCCTGGGGAGGGGCCGGGGGGGGCCGGGGGAGGAGGCCGGAGCCCAGGCCAAGCGGGGGGCCTCACCCAGACCCCCCTCCACCAAAGGCCCGTGGCAGGGGGGGGCTGGGCGTGGCCTCTTCCACGGGAGACAACCGCGGAAGGACCTTCTCTCTTAGCTGTGCCTGGCTGGCCCAGCATGGGGACGCTTGCAGGAAAAGCATGGCCTCCCTGCCTTGGTCTCGGGCGGGTGGCAGGCCTGGCGACCTTCCGGGGAAGACAGAGATGTGTCGGAACGCAGGGGTGCAAGGTCAAGTCCAAGCGCATGCGCCGAGCGCGGGCCCACCTCTGGCTTCGTCTGCTGGGTCAGCCTGGGACCCCGCGCTGCCCGCTGCTCACAGGAACTGCCCGCCCCCCTCCCCCTCCCCTGCCCCCCCCCTCCCCGCCGCAGGTTGTGTCCGAGGGGGCGCAGCCTCCCTGGGGTGTCGCGATTGTCACCCAAGGCCACCGGTACCTGCTTAGGGGAGCAAAGCATCCGCCCTGAAATGCGAGCAGTGGCGGCGGAGACTTGGGCGCCTGGGAGCCGCCTCGCTGGGTGGGAACTTGGTTTTCGCTCAGGAGTCTCTCGGGGTCCATGCTGTGGGCCTGGCGTACCGTGGGCTCCGTCTTCTTTAAAGACGGAGTGGGCCAGGGTCGGAGTGTCCCCGGGAGCCAGCTCTGGACTGGGCCTGGGCCCCCCAAGAAGCAGGGCCAGGGCTGGCTCTGAAACTGCAATACTCAGATCTCAGCCGGCCGAGGAGCTGGGATTACAGGCGGGCGCGGCCGACCGCGGCTGGTGTTTTTGTTTCTGAGACAGGGTCTCCCTCCCTCCATCCTCCTCCTACCTCTGCCTTCGCAGTAGCCGGGGTCACCCCGGGCTTGGAGGGCTTGACGGTGTGTCACTTCGGTTCTTTCAAACAAGCAGGCCATGGCTTCCAGCCTGGTTCCTGAGCCGGGCCCCTGGCTCACGCTCTGCCCCCCTTTCCACGGGGTGGGGGGGGGGCGGGGGACCCTGGAAGGAGGAGGGCGGGGTGAGCAGCGGACGGGATTAGACAATCTATAATGGCTATAAAAAAAAACAACAAACCTCAGGCTTGGGAGAAAAAGCAATCATACTGTAATTGACTGTTTACTAATGGGATTTATTAATTTATTGCCACAAAAGGATCAGCTAATTTGTGGTTAATGGTGTTTAAAAGATAAACAACATAGATTAAATCTGCGGAGCAAAGCCCTGGCTCCCTTGGATGCATCCGGGCAGAAACGGGAGGCGGGGGGGGGGGGCGGGTGTGGTCAGTGGGGAGGACGGGGGGCTCGGCGGAGGTGGAGGGGAGCGGAGGTGGGGGCAGGTGCTCCATCTCTGCGGCCGAGACACCCCAACACCCGCTGACCGCGGCTCTCCCAGACGCCGCGGTGCTCCATCGCCTCTCCTCTCCAGGACCCCCTTCCCCTGGCCTCACAGGCAGAAGGGGGGTACAACCCGCTCGGCCTGGGGGGCCTGAGACTCGAACCCACGGCTGTTGGCTCCGGAGCGGCGGAGCGGCGGTTCCCAGCCTCCCTCCTTCCTGCTTTCCCGACAGCCCCTGCCTTCCCGATCTTTCCGTGTGCCCGTCGCAGTCTCGTTTCTCTTGTTTGTGTCGGCAGTGCCACAGTTGACGGGCTCACATCTGCCTGTGTCCTGTATCTCCTGTGTGTGTGTGTGCACGCGCGTGTGCCAGGACTGGGGCTCGAACTCAGGGCCTTGCGCTCTTGCTTAACTGTTTAACTCAGGGCTGGCGCTCTACCACTTGACCCACAGCGCCACTTCCGGTTTTCTGGTGGTTCACTGGAGCTAGGAGTCTCCTGGACTTTGCTGCCCTGGCTGGCTTTGAACTGCAACCCTCAGATCTCAGCCTCCTGAGCAGCTGGGACGCCAGGCGTGAGCCGTCGGTGGCCAGATCTGTGTTCTGTCTTGTGGCCTTGGAAACATCGCGGGGTGGGGGGGGCAGACACCAATTCTACCCAGGCCTCTGGACGACCGACCCCACACACACACCCCACCCACAGTGCGTGCCAGGTGCCCCTCCAGCCTTGCCCTGCCCTGCTTCGGAGCTGCCCAGAGCCTCCTCTCTCCGGGACCCCCTCTTGCCAGGGACCGGAAGAGCCGCCTCCCCTCGGGGCTTCTTCGGCCAGCGAGGACCTTGGCTTCCTTTCTGGGATGGCTTTTCCTGCTGCGTCTCCCCAGCCCCTGGGCCTGGGGTCCCGGCCCCCCACTTGGGGTCCCACTCCAGCCTGCAGCTCTGTGTGCCTGCCCCCCCCCCCCCGGCTCGCTGGCTCACCTCGGTGCCCTCGGAGGTCAGAACGGGGCAGGTGCACGGGGCACCCTTGGCTGGAAGGTGTGACATTGTCTTGCCTCAGTTTCTCCACCGGGAACTTTCCAGCCAATATGTGCTGTGCTTCTGCCCCTGCTCTGCAGACCTCCAGGGACAAGGCCAAAGGTTTCTGGGGACACACGGGAGTGCCCCCTCCCCCAGCCACCTCCCCCTCACCGGGAAGAGGTTCTATGACTCTCATCCTTCACTCCTTCCCGCAGCCTGTGTGACCTCCTGAGGCAGGAAGTCCCTCTTGGTGTCTAGCTCCAATCCTTCATGCTACAAGTCTGGATCTCTACTCAGGCTCGGAATGCAGCGGCTTCAGTGTTGACTTGCCATGATGGCGGGCCACGGAGCAGCAGACAGGAAGCCTGGTCTGGGGGAAGAGCCCTGCGCACTCTCTCACCTGTGGCTCCTGACTCCTGCTGGGGCTCCTCTCACAACTACCTAGGAGCAGAGCAAAGTGCTGCGAGAGTACATAAACCTCCCTCAGTTTAGTCATCCTTATTATCAAAACAATGGCCTGGCCAAAAGGCCTGGACTGGAGCCTTCCCACGGACAGTCTGGAGGTGGGAGGGAGGGGTGTGTGTGTGTGTGTGTGTGTGTGTGCACGTGTGTGTGTGTGTGTGTGTGGCACATGGCTCTCAGTTTGTAGTCCTCTTTCTGAGGACAGCAGGTGTCCTGTTTCCCAGCACTTCACTGGGGCAAGACTCAAAGGAAGCAGGGGCACCGCCCCTCCATTCCCTGGTAAGAAGGACACCCCCTCCCCACCTTCAACCTGCCCGGGGCTCCCGCACACCCCTCCCCCTCCTTGCACCTCCTGGGAGAAAGTGCTGGACCCAGCTGTCCACAGAGGCATCTGAGGCTTAAGGATGGCATGGTTTTTTATAAGAAACCTTTCTGATAGAGGAATAGAATCCCATTGTGTGTATGTACCACATTTTCCTGACCCACTCGTCTACCGAGGGGCATCTGGGTTGGTGCCATAGTTCAGCGATGGCAAATTGTGCTGCGATGAACAGAGTTGTGCTGGTGGCTTTGGTGTGGTCTCGCTTGTAATCTTTTGGGCTGCTGGGTCATAGGGGAGCTCTATGTTTATCCTGTTGAGGAACCTCATATTGCTTTCCAGAACGGCTGGACAAGTTTACACTCCGAAAGTATGACATGGCCCCATTCATAAGGAAATGGAAGGACTTGGAAAAAAATTATCCTAAGTGAAGTGAGCCAGACCCAAAGAAACATATAGTCTGTGGTTTCCCTCATTGGTAATAATTAGTACATGTCTTGGACAGTCCTAGCAGAAGATCACAGTAGCTCCATAGCTATGAACATATGAACACACAAGATGATGCTAAGAAAAATGAACTCCAAGGTATGGAAATAAGTGGTTTATCATTGTTGTTGTCAACATACCATGTGAAATGATGCCTTTTTCTTTTATCTTTCTTCCCCATGGCTTTACCCCTGATGTCACTGTAACTGATTTTGGTATTGTATATATGTTTATTGGAACGAGGGAAGGGAAGGGGAACATCAAAATGGAGAGATAAAGGATAAAAGACAACCAATGTAACAGCAATACTTACAAAACGATGTGCTGTAAACCAACTGCACAACTCATGGGGGGGATGGGGATGGGGGAAAGTGGGAGAAAAATGAGTAAGGAGGTAACAAGTTGGGTAAGAAATGTACTCACTGCCTTACGAATGACACTGTAACCCCTCTGTACATCACTTTGACAATTTTAAAAAAGTGAAAAAAAAATCTTGCTGGGTGCTGGTGGCTCATGCCTATAATCGTAGCTACTCAGAAGGCTGAGATCTGAGGATTGCAGTTCAAAGCCAGCCTGGTCAGGAAAGTCCATGAGACTCTTATCTCCAATGAGCCACCAGAAAACCGGAAGTGGCGCTGTGGCTCAAGTGGCAGAGCGCCAGCCTTGAGCTGAAGAGCTCAGGGACAGAGTCCAGGCCCAGAGTTCAAGCCCCAGGACTGACAAAAAAAGGAGGAAAAAAAAGCAAATGTGGAGCAGATTTATTCCAAGGATTATAAATCGTTTGCCAACCAAACGATTTAGCCCTGCCTGCCTGCCGTAACATATATCTGTCTGTTTATAGCTCCATTGTCTTTTTCCCTTGTGGATTAACAGCCCATGCAAATCCTCGAATGTCACAATCTCTGCTCACGGTAAGCCAGGCCTTAGGAAACACACGCTGTACCTGACTTACGAAACTGTAACCCTTGTGCGCCTCGCCTTTATGAGAACAGAAACGTTTTTAAAGGAAAGAAAGCAGAGGGTCGAACAAGCATGCATCTCAGAGCTATTCTGCAAAGAAAGAAGCTGGGGTACAGAAATGAAGAGTCACTTTTTTATTTTAAGGGGACAGAGAGACCTGGTTCTTCAGAGTGGGCTCAGGAAATCTGTTACAAAACCCGGCTCCTGCAAGGGTCGGCGTTCACAGAGGGGCGGACAGGGAAGCCAGGAGGCGGGGGGGGGGGGGGCCGAGTGCTGGAGACCGGACCATGGGGACCGTGTGGGACACGTCTCCTGGCGCCCCCAGCAAAGCCCGGACCCAGGCTTTCCTGTGTAAACGCTCCATCCTTACACGTCGGCAGGCATTTCATCCCCCACCCCCGACTCGAAGCCGGGCGGAGAAAGCGCGCCTTGCTGGCGTGGCCTTTGGCGTCCAGCGATTCATCGCTTGGGAGGTCCCGTCCCCGAGCCCTGAGCCCCGAGCCCCGAGCCCCGCTGCATCAGGTCCCCACCGCCGGAGCCACGCAGCGAGCCAGCGCCGTCAGGTGGAGACACACCGACCCAGGAACGGGAACAACATCCGCTCCAGAACCTTCCCCACTGTGACCCGGTCACGCCGCCCTCAGGACGGCCATGCTCGTTTGCTTTTTGAATGCATGGCATCCTCCCAAGAAAGCAGATGGCAGATCCTCACAACGAGTCAGAATTGGGGGGGTTGATCTAGAAAACCCAGAAACCCTGACTGCCTCCTAGAAGGGACAGTGATACCCACAGTCCGAGGCTAGCTGGCTTTCCGGGGGGCTCAAGTTCAAGGAAATTCCTCCAGGGTGGGCCCCCTTTCCAGGGTATAAGAACGCAGCCTCCCCTACAGACAGACAGACAGACACACAGAGAGATGGACAGACGATGCCAGGGTCTAGAAGACTTGACCGGAATGGGGGGGGGGGGGACGTCCACATGTATCCAAAGTTCTGTCGTAACTGCCAGCTCTGGGAAGCGCTTTGTCATTCCGCGCCGGGACTCGGCGGTTCCTGTCTTGACTTGCCCTCGAAGGATCCTAACCAGCTAAAGGCAAGGCGTGTTTAAGCCGTGACTTCATGTGCCCAACACCTCCATCCCCCCCCCCCACACACACACACTGGTCCCCGACACAAAGAGAGCTGGAAGCAGGCAGCCATGCGGCGGAGAAGTTCCACAGCTGGCGGGGGAGACCGCCCCACGGTGGCACAGCTGGCGGGGGAGACCGCCCCACGGTGGCACAGCTGGCGGGGGAGACCGCCCCACGGTGGCCTGTGGTTGCGGTGTGCGAATCCTGGGGCTTGAACTCAGGGCCTGCGTGCTGGCCCTGGGCTATTTCGCTCATGTCTACAGCTCGGCCACTTGCGCCACGGCTCTATGTCTGGCTTCTTGGCGTGAACTGGAGAGAGAAGACGTTCTTGCTCGTGCTGGCTTGAACTTGTGATCCTCAGACCTCAGCCTCCCGAGTGGCTAGGATGGCAGGCGTGAGCCACCAGCGCCCAGTCAGGCTTTTTTATTTTTATGAGATTTTTTTTCTCCTTCCTCCTCCTCCTTCCTCCCCCTCTTCCTCCTCATCCCTTGATTTTCCTAGAAAAGAGAATTCATGGTTTGCCAAGGAGAAAACAAAACCCCATCTGTCCACCAAGAGCAGTTGGGGTTCCCTGAGCCCAGGAACAGGGTGTGAGACGGGAAAAGACAGAAACCAGGCTCCGGGGTGTGAGCTGGGCGGGCAGAGACCAGGGCAGCCATGCCCAGAGTCAGCCCCCCCCACCCCGTCCTGAGGAGCCTGCTCCTGGGGTGTCAAGGCTGCTCTGCTGATCCCAAGGGGTCCCCCTCCCTCTCCCAGAGCTCCACCCATCACAAAGCAGTAGCCTCCATCTGCCTCAGCCAATGAGAGTGCTTGCTCCCTGTGGCCTGTGCTGATTGGTCTGGGTAAGTAGACACCAGCCAATCTGAATGTGGCATTCCCTTAGCCATAGGCCATTGGCCGGGGGCCATCCAATCAGCATCGAGTTCAGATCTCTCTCCACATTTGGGGAATCTCACTCTGCCTTTTTTTTTACCTTACTGCTTTATTTAATAACAGGCAGAATTCCAGCCAGGTGCTGGTGGCTCATGCCTGTAATCCAAACTACTCTAAGCTGAGATCAGAGGACGGCGGTTCCAAGCCAGTCTTGTCAAAGAACCACCAAAAATAAACAGGAACAGAAGTGCAGCTGTGGCCCCAGTGGTAAAGAATGCGACGCTGGCCCAATAAACTTGGAGAGAGCGAGGGAGGGGTGACACTGCCCACTGTCCTTACCTGACTAATGTAACCGGAACCCCTTTATCATAACAGTTCAAAAAATAAAAACAAGACGAGGGCTGTCCTTGAACAAAAAAGCTCAGGGACAAAGTCCAGGACCCGAGTTCAAGTCCCAGGACTGACACAAATGCTGAGAGGAATGTTTTAAGAACGATTCTTGGAGCTCCTCTCAACTGCCCATGCCCCTCGACATGTTCTCAAGCGGGGGGGGGGGGGCTCATTCTCTGCAGAGTTGAAGGCATAGAAAGCCCTAGAAGCTGTGGAAGCCACTCAGGCGAGGTGAGCAAACTTGAAGTGAGAGGAAAAAAACATGCAGGGAAGAAACAGGAAAGCCAGCAAGCAAGGGAGACGGAGAGCCAAAGCTCATGACATCATGTCAGCCTCTGGAACCGGCGGCACCCGAAGGCAGATCTACCCCTGCGTTTTTATCACCACATGAGCCCATGAACGGCACTTCCCGAGTTGGCCGTCCCCAGCTGGGTGGCAGTCGGGAATCAAGATGAACGAGAGGAACACCAATCGCAGGTTCTCCTCAGCCCTAGAAGATAGGACAGGTTCCCAACTCATACAAGCAACCAACCTCTGAGAAGATGAAGATTCTAACCGTCCACACCCAGCCGGTGTGCACGGGAAACTGTATACATCACATGCGTACAAATAGTACGTGTCATTTAAAAATGTGTTACAGGGCTGGGAAGGTGGCTTGCTGGTAGAGTGCTTGCCTAGCATGCACAAGGCTCTGGGTTCGATTCCTTAGGACCACATCAACGTCTACTAATCATAATGATGAAGTTTAAAAATCAATCTTAAAAAAAAATTAAAGCATTAAAGGTCATGGGTCTGGGTCTGGGAGTGTGGCCTAGTGGTAGAGAGCTCGCCTCGCATACACGAAGCCCTGGGTTCGATTCCTCAGCACCACATATAAAGAAAAGGCAGGAAGTGGTGCTGTGGCTCAAGTGGCAGAGTGCTAGCCTTGAGCAAAAAAGAAGCCAGGGACAGTGCTCAGGCCCTGAGTTCAAGCCCCAGGACTGGCCAAAAAAAAAAAAAAAAAAGAATGAAAGGTCATGGGTCACCTACTTATCGCCTGCTTCTACGCTGTTTTCCCCAGTCACCTCTTCTGAGGTGGGACCTGGTGTGGGGGCCCCAGGCCCCTGGGCCTCTCGGGCCTCAGTTTCTCCATCTGCAGTGGTGGGCGTGAGTCTCTGGAGAGGGTTCAGCGTGTAATGACAGCGTGGGGCCAGCCAGATGAAAGCGGCCGGCCGGGGAGCTCCCAGCGGGCGGGCGGGCGGGCGAACTTCCCTTCAATTACAGGATAATGGGCAGCCCTGGCCAGCGGTTTCTCTCCTTGCTGCGGGACCGGTCTTTCTGGAATCCCGGCATTCCCCCCCCCCCCCCAGAGAATGAGAGGAAGACAGAGGGATGAAAGGAAGGACAGAGGGAGCATTTTTGCAAATGTCTCTTGTGTGGGCTCTAGGAGGCTGCTGGAAACACACGCAGGTGCACACGCGTGTGCACACACACACACACGCTGGCTGGACATCACGGCCTTTCTCCCCCTCCTGGTCTTCATCTTGGTCCCCGCTGGGCTCAGGCCGGCCCCCCTGCCCTCGGCCCTGCCTACAACTGCCCCGGGTGTCCTGCCCCGGGTGTCCTGCCCCGGGGTAGAAAGCTCAAGTGCGGGAGGCTCAGCTCCCACCCTTACAGGGCCGACGCTGCTCAGACCGACCTCCAGGCCGTTAGCTCCACGCGGATGCCCCCGGCTTAGGGGCGCTGGGGTTTGAACTCCGAACTTGGCACTCGCTGGCTAGGCACTCCACCACGGGAGCCGAGACCCAGCTCCGAGCTCCCCCCACTTAAAAGTCAATCGTCTAAACGCCGTTCTCCGCTCTGGAGCAAGTGGGCGGGGGTGACTCCGTGTGCCCCGGGGGTTGTGTGTGTGCAGGAGTGACGGACAGCTGTCACTTCCTCTGTGGGAATACAATCCCCAGATCTCAGGTAGGCACACGGACTTCCCAGGCCAGGTGACTAGGATGAAGTTTACCCAATGAGATGCAAGTGGAAGCTTCCAGAAGCGTCCTCAGAAGGCAGCCGGCATTTTGCCTTCCATGGATGCGTGTGTGTGTGTGTGTGTGTGTGTGTGTTTATGAGAGAGCAGTAGGGCTTGAACTCAGGGCCTCAAGCTCTTGCTTGGCCACTTCCAGCTGTGCAGGAGGAGGGGGGCCATCAGCACCCCAGGGAGTCCTGGACCCCCCCCCCCCCGCAGAGGGTCTGAGGGTCAGCAGGGTGTACCGTAGGCAGACAGTGACCCTGTGCAAACGCCCCAATACAGGGGCTCGGGTGGGCAGGTTTGTTTAGGGAGAGGGGTCTCCCAACTGTTTTTCTGGCCGTCCTGGGGCTTGAACTCGAAGCCCCGGCGCGGTCCCTGGGCTCCTTTAGCTCAAGGCCGGTGCTCTACCGCTTGAGGCACGGCGCCACTCCCGGCTTTTTTCCGTGATTAATTGGAGATAAGAGTCTCACGGACTTTGCTGCCCGGGCTGGCTTTGAACTGTGATCCTCAGATCTCAGCCCCCTTCATGGCTAGGATGACGGGCGTGAGCCCCGGGCGGTGCCCAGCACCCCGACTCTGCACGCGCGGACGCGCCAACGTGCATGCATTTGCGCGCGTGTGCGTGCCGTTAAACACGCGCGCGTGCACCTGTGCACGCTCATGCCTGCGGTGGCCAGGGCCTCTCCCACGCAGCGCTTTTAGTGCTCCACACTTTCATGCTATTGAGTGTGAGATTCGCCGCAGGTGTGGTAGACGGCGAACAAGCCCAGTGCCAGCCGCACACGCCCCCCTCCGCCAGCCCGCCCTCCCCCCCGCCAGCCCGCCCCCCCCCCGCCAGCCCCCCCCCTCCCGCCAGCCCGCCCTCCCCCGCCGCTGCCCCCGTCCAGCGGCTCCTCCCGGGGGGTGGGGGGGCTCGGCCGCCGCGTCTCTTCAGTCGTGCTGGGGGAGAGGGCGGCCGTCCCTTCCATTCCTGTCTCGTAGGAGCCGCGCTGCTCTCCGAGAGTCCGGGCTGGGTGGTGTGCGGTCGCCACTGTGGATCCGGGGCGGTTGAATCCGAACTCTCTCAGGAGCGGGAGGGGGGTCCAGACACTTCCCTGTCGGGGCTGGGGGAAGGGCCCGGCCATGCCCCCCGCCCCCCCCCCAGCGCCCACACCCCGCCGGCATCTGCCCAGACGCGGGCTCCTGACCGAAGCAGGGCGATTCTGAAGAGACCCCGAGCGGCTCCCGGGCGCGGGACCGGGCAGCGGCTCCAGCGGAGAAGCCCACCTGCCCCCGCGGAGCGCCCGGCTCCTCCCCCTGCCCCCCACCCTCCCCACCCCCCCCCCCCGGCCTGGAAACCGGGGGGGACACTCACGGGAGGGGAACAGGATGAGACCCCAGTGTCCTTGGGCACAATGTGGAAATAATCATTTCTAAGAAAAACAACAAATTAAAACTGCGAGGAGCTTCCCGGGGCGGGGCGGGGATCTGCGCCCTGGAGCCACATCAAAGGCCGCCCGCCAGAGACGGAGCGCGGCCCCGCTCCCACAATGCCCCGCACGCCCCTCCCCCACCCATCCCCCCCACGCACAACCCTACCCGCGCAGCCTTCCCCCTGCACCCCTCCCCCGCGAACAACCCTCCCCCACGCACACCCCTCCGCCCACACACACCTCGCCCACACCCCTCCCCCCACCCCTCCCCCACCCCTCCCCCACGCACAACCCTACCCGCGCAACCATCCCCCTGCACCCCTCCCCCACGCACACCCCTCCCCCCCCACACCCCTCGCCCCCACCCCTCTCCCCACCCCTCTTCGACACACACCCCTTCCCCACACACACCCCTCCGCCCACACACCCCTCCCCCACCTTTCTTCTACACACACCCCTCACCCACACACATCCCTCCCCCTGCACCCCTCCCCACACACCTTCCCCAATACACCCCCCATGCACACCCCTCCCCCACGCACACCCCTCCCGCGAGCACCCCTACCCCCCCACACCCCTCTCCCACACCCCACCCACCACACCCCTCCCCTGCACACACCAACCATGCACACACCCCTCCCCCGCACATGCCTGCCCTTCCCCCACCCCTCCCCCACCCCTCCCCTGCACACACCCCTCCCCCATGCACACCTCCCATGTACACACCCCTCCCCTGCACACCCCTCCCCGACACACAACCCTCCTCTACACGCCCCTCCCCCGTGCACACTCCTCCCCTGCACACACCCCTCCCCTCCCATTACACACACCCCTCCTCGTACACCTGCACACCCACACCCCCTTACACACACAGCCAAGGCAGCATGGTGGCAAGCCTGAACAATCCAGAGTCCTGGGCAGAGGGGCAAGGGGGCAGGGGGGAGGGGAGGCTGGCGGGGCGAGGGGAGGGTACAGGAATGGGGGTGACCCCGGTGAGATGGCAGCGCCCCCCCCCCCGCCCGTGGCTGTCCTTCCTGGCTGTCAGCACCTCCGCCCGCTCTTCCCTGGGCCCTGGGAAGATTCTCTGCACCGCATCCCAGCCAGGAGGAGGCAGCCGGGCCGGGAGGACCCCTGACCGCGAGTGCCACTGGGGGGGGCTCTCATGGAGTACCCCCAAACCACCGCCCCCCATCCCTCGGGGAGGGGAGAGGCCACTGGGCGAGGAGGACCAGGTGTGGGGGGGGGGCGACCCCAGGGGTCCCCTCCTTTCCCGACACACCTACCAGGCCCAACTCTGGGGGAACGCCGGGTCGGAGCAAGCACCGTCCTGGAGAGCCTGGAGGCGGGGGGGGGGGGGGGTGAGGGGCATCCGCGAGGTGTTGCCCGTCCTCGTGGCTGCCATCCCGGGTCCCTGTCCCCGGCCTTGAAGGGTGTTTCCTTCCCAGAGGCCGTCCCAGCCCCAGGAGCCGGGCTCGGGGCAGAGGGGTGCTGGGACCCCCCCCCGCCCCCACCCCCGGCTTCCTTCCTGTTTCTTTCTCCAGGTCCCTTACGATGGAGCCCAGGCCGAGGACCAGGCCTGCGATCCATAGCCGCCACAGCCGCCCCAGCCGCTCGCGCGCCCCAATGGGAGGAAAAGAGCCGCCCTGGGCACCCGCGGCTCCCGCCGGCGATCGGAGCTACTCGGGAGGCTGAGACGAGAGAGGCTTGAAGCCGGCCCAGGCAGAGAAGCCCGGGAGTCCCTCCTCTCCACTCGACCGTCAAAAAAAACGAGGAAGGGAGGCGTGGCTCAAGTGGCGGAATGCCAGCCTTGAGCAGAAACGTGAAGGGATGGCACACAGGTCCCGAGTTCAAGTCCCAGTACTAGCATTTAGAAATAAATGAAGGAGGGGCTGGGAACGGGGGTGTGGCGGCAGAGAGCTTGCCTAGAGCTTGGCAAGCTGACCAGAAAGGGGGTAGGGAAAGAGAGCCATGGTTTGCTCGTTTTTCTGGCTTACAGTGGCTTTCCCCACTGGAATCGTTATCTCTGTGGGTGGAGTGTGGAATGGACATTAAACTCACAAAGCAGGCTCACTTCAAAGCTGGGGACGGAGGGCGTCAGTGAGCTCTGGCTATCTGCACACATAATCTGATTTTGTTTTGGTTTTTCCAGTCTTGGGGCTTGAACTCAGGGCCTGAGCACTGTCCCCGGCTTCCTTTTGCTCAAGGCTAGCACTCTGCCACTTGAGCCACAGCGCCACTTCTGGCTTTTTTCTGTGTATGTGGTGCTGAGGAACCGAACCCAGGGCTTCATGCGTGCAAGGCGAGCACTCTGCCGCTAAGCCACCTTCCCAGCCCATAATCTGACATTTGATGTGTTCACACAAAGTCTACCAGCAGCCTGGGGGCCCCCACCGGCTCCCCAGCGCCCCCCCCCCCCCGCTCCAGAGCAAAACTGGACCAATCCTTGCTGACCGGTCCCCGTCCTGGAGAGGCAGGGTAGGAAGCACAAGCTTGTTGATCCGAATGAACCGGGCACTCGGGAGGCTGGGATCTGAGGATGGCGGTCCCGAGCCAGCGAGACTCTGAGGAAGCCCGCAGGTAGCCGCCCGTCCTGTTGCCTTCTTGGTTTTCGATTTTCCCCCAGGAATCTCTCCGTCTGAGTTCCAGACGAGTAGTAGACAGAAAGCACGGGGTCGCTCTCGAACATTCTCCAAGTCACGGCCAGAAATACGGGGTTCGCACACAAATCCCGGTACAGCACGAGGAACGGAGCTGAATGGACGCGGACTCTCCAAGGTGAGCGAGGCAGAGTCGGGGTTCATGGGAGGGGGGGCAATAGAGATCATAGAGCACACAGCCAGGGGTTTCTGCCAAGTAGGGTACGCGTGGTTAGACTTGGAGCACTGGGGGGGCCAGAGGTAGCCCGGATGAATCCTGTAGAACTTCAGATGAATTTCCCGCGTTTGACACGGAGCTTAATCTGGACTTGTTTCCTTTGTGGTGCTGGGCACTGAACCCAGAGCTCGAGGACACAAGGCAGTGCCCTACCACCGAGCGGGCTTCCCCGCGCTCTGGGGGTGCGTCTCTCTTGACCTCAGTCCCCGTCTCTGCAGCCCCCCACTCCTCCTGCCTGCAGCGCTCGAGGTAAAATCCAGAAAGCCACTTGTTATATTAACTGGGGGGCGAGGGGGGGGCCGGGCTCTGTGTTGCAATCCCAGGACTTTTCAAGAGTCACCCCTATTATGAAGCCCACCTCTTGGGAGGATGAGGTGGGAGAATGTCTACGTAGAAGTCAGCCTGGGCTGATCCCTTTCAGAAAGCCAAAGAGAGGAAAGGAAGAGAAGAAGAAAAGGTTTTCCAAAATTGGTTATTGCGAGTGAAGAGCGAGAACACGAAACAAAAAGGCCTTTCACAGAGCTCCTCACCCACACGGCTGCTGAGGAAAATGTCCAAGTGCACAGATTTAGAGATTAGCTAAGGACTCGGAGCTGGGTCCATCCAGCCTCCTGCGAAGCCAAACCCAGAGGCCCCGGGGTGGGGTAAACAGATCGCAGGGAGGACAGTTACCCTGTGAGGAAGGGGGTCCACCAGAAGGAACCCCTCAGAACACAACAATGGGCTTGACCTTTGTCTCTAAGCAATAAACAGAGAAAACCCCAGACGTAGAGGCATCCGGAAATTTCCCATTACCGATTCATCGTTAAGCGAGTGTGTGGCCCTTCAGGGTTTTTTTTTTTTTTTTTCTGCTCAGACCACATCCTCTTCTCTGAAAACAGAGCCCCTCTTCTCCCTGGGAAGACCCTGCCCCTCTGGACCATGTGGGAAGTTCCTATAAGGTCCACTAGCCAATCCCTTAGTCCAGAAGTAGTCACCTGGCCTAAGATGAACCAGTAAGAGCCTCCGTCACGTTTCAGGGCTCACGGATTGACAGCTGGCAGACGTTCGAGGCTGTTCCTCTCCGGTGAGGGAAGAAGGTCTGCCTTTGGGCCTCGTGGGGCCCCTGTCCTTGCCAAGGCCGGTGGCGACCGTTTCCTGATGTCCAGAAGAACATCACCGACCGACCCCTGGCTTCGGACTCTTCCGAAGGCCCGTTCCGGCGCGCTCCTTCACGCGGCGTGGGTTTAGAGGGGGCCCGTGGCTGCGGTCGTCTTCCTCGTGTACAAAGTGCGGCGCGTGGGGCTGCCCAGGCCGGGGGCCGCCCTGCCGTCCGCCTCCCTGTCCCGCCCGCGCGGTGCTCTGCGGCTCTCAGCAGAAGACCACGGACCTGCCAGTAAACCCCCGAGTTCCCAGGCCGCCACGGCCGGCCGTCGGGAGACCTCGTGTGTTCACACACAGCGAGGCCGTCGCCCCACGTCTGCCTTCCCCCTTCCTTGTGACTCAACGTGGTCTTGCCAGCGACAGGGATCTTGGCAGATTTAACCAGGCCAGGGGAAAACCTGGGTTGTCATAAGCCAGGAATGTGGAAATTTGTATTTCGTTTCAAAATCGCATGAGAAAAAGAGAAAGGAAAACGACGATCCAGTTGTGGAGGCCCCGTGGGGGGATAGATGGGCGTTTGCTTTGCTGAAGAGAAAATGTCCACTTAGCTGGGAGCCGGCGGCTCACGCCTGGAGTCCTAGCTGCTCGGGAGGCTGAGAGCTGAGGACCACGCTTTGAGGTCAGCTCGGGCAGAAAAGTCTGCGAGACTTTAATCTCCAAAGGATCACACGCACGCACGCACGCACACACGCACACACACGCACACACACAGCGCTAGAAGTGGAGCTCTGACCCAAATGCTAGAGCACTAGCTTTGAGCGTGGAATCCCAGGGACACCGCGCAGGCCCTGCGTGCGCTTCAGCCTCCTTACTGGCACCAAAGAACAAGAAAGGAAGGCCTGGCTCGACACAGACAACGCAGGAAAGACGCCCTTCACGAGTGAAGCGACCCCAAAGTGAGCGGTGGGGCTGACTGGGACCCTCGGGCAAAGGTTGGCCCGACACTCGGTCAACATTCTTTCCGCCGGAAGACAATCATGCGGTTTAAACTATCTGTCCAGGGCTGGAGGTGTGGCTTCGCGGTAGAGCGCTTGCCTGGCAGGCATGAAGCCCTGGGTTTAATTCCTCGGTTCAATTCCACATAAACAGAAAAGGCTGGGAGTGGCGCGGTGGCTCAAGGGGTAGAGCGCTAGCCTTGAGAAAAAGAAGCTCAGGCTCAGGGACAGTGCTCAGGCCCTACGTTCAAGTCCCAGGACTGGCAAAAAAAAAGAAAGAAAGTTACTTGTCTTGCTTCTTTGTTTCACGTGTGTGCCAGTCCTGGTGCTTGAACTCAGGGCCTGGGCACTGTCCGGGAGCTTTGCCACTCCAGGCTGGCGCTCTACCACTTGAGCCACGGCTCCACGTAGGGCTTTGTGGTGATGACTGGAGATGAGCACTCCACGGCTCCATGGCTTCGTGCTCCTCAGCTCTCAGCCGCCGGGGCAGCTGGGATCACAGGCGCCCAGGAAAGGGCTCGGTTTCCTTGTGGCCCCGTTTTCAAAGGGCAGGAGGCGTCGTCGGTGACCAGGGTCCATCCGCCTCCTGGACAGCCAGCTTTTCTCCCAAAGAACCGCTGCTGCCACGTTGAGCGTCCGTGAGTCAGACGCCGCTGGCTCCAATTTACTTTACACAAAACAGGGCTGCCAGACTCCGGGAAGGCGGTGGGCGAGGCAGTGGGTCTGATTGAGAGCAGAGGGCAAATGAATCAGTGTCAGGCCTCCGCCAAACCAACTCTGGCACCCGGGGCCGCTCTCCGGGCTGGGCGGCCGCTCCCTGGAGGGGCAGTTAGTTGCCTGGGGCCTACTTCCCGGCCAGCCCCAGCTCCTCGCACCCAGGTCCCTGGGCTCCAGGCCTAAACACCCCCCCCCACTTCCTGTTTTCCCACCTGAGACCCCTCAACTCTGGGAGAGGGAGCGCATCTAGCAAGGAATCATCGCAATTTTCTTTTAGCAATTCTCATCCTGCTCTTGGGGCCCAGATCTTCAGACATGACCCGTCTCTCGGCCATGCCCTGTGTGAGTCTAGGGGAACCAATCTGAGGAGGTGACCCAGGGGCTTCTCACATCCCCCAAGTCAGCTCCAGAGGCCCCCGATGGGCCCCACGTCTCTGGCCACGCGGGAAGGATGTGGGGTGGCGGTCTCCCGTCCCTCGGCGTGGGCCTGTGGGGGCGGTAAGCCAAGTACGGTGGCACACACCTGTAGTCCCAGCGCAAAGGAGGCCGAAGCGGGGGACGTCGAGTCCACACGGGGAGATTGTAAACGTTGGATGAGAACGTGCACGGAGGCGTTCCCGTGCTGACGAGGAGGGCTGGAGGCCGGGTGGAGAGGAGGAGCTTCCGAGTGGCCCACACAACCGAGACTTGGTGTTCTCCTTCTCTGACGGGAACCTCAGAGACGAATCGTGATCTCACAGGCCCCAGGGAGGGTCTCTAGACGCTCGGCTTTCCGCTCCGGGTCCCGAGATGGCTGCCTCTGGTGTCCAAGGACGAGCGTCTCAGGGAAGAAAAGGAAAAGCTAGGCCCTGGGGCAAGCCAGCAGCCCTCCGCCAGCCTGAGCCCGGCCGGCCGCCGGGAGCCCCTCTGCCTTCAGCCCACGGAGAACTCGACGCGGACCCTCCATCCGAGCCAGGCCTGGAGCCCTGGCTTCTCGGGGGGCTGAGTTCTGAGGCTGAACGTTCAGAGTTGGGCTGAGCCGACCGAATCCAAAAGACTCTTCTCCCCGGCGAGCCGCCAAAAAGCTGCAAGCAGAGGGGAGGTTCAAGCGGTAGAGCACCAGCCTGGAGCACAGAAGCGAAGGGAGAGTGCAAGGTCTCGAGTTCAACCCCAGTACAAGCACAACATAAAATAAAATGCCAACGCAGGGCCAAGGGTACAGCTCTCGGCAGAGCCCCTGCCCGACAGACACGAAGCCCCGGCTCAATCTCCAGCACCCTAGAAAATATAGAACGCCCATGTAGACGCACTGCAGCTGCTTCTCTAGCGTTCCCACGCGAGGTTTGGTCGCTGTGGAAGATGGCAGGTGAGCTATGGAAATTAACGCGCGCAGCTCTCCCTGGAGGGTGTGCACAAACCGGGGGTGCCACGAGTCTGGGAGAGGGGGGTCGCGGCTGAGGGCCACTCAGGCACCCCTCCCGCCAGCCGGGACACCGAGGTCTGACCCCCAGCACCTCCTCCTCGGCCGGGATGGCCCTCCCCCCCGCCCTGAGCCTCCTCCTGAGCAGGTACAGCAGCCTCCGCTGGAAACCCGGGCCCTGCCGGCCAACCGTGCACCACGGGGCTCTCCTGGCCATCCACACTTGCTGTCGAGGTCGGGGTGCTTGCTGGCCAGGCACAGCCGGAGGCCTCCTGTCCCCGCCCCCCTGCCCCCTGTCTGGCAGACCCCATCTTTGTGGAACATTCCAGAGGGTCCTCCCAGGGCCTCTGCGTCCACTGTGTTTTCATGGCTCCTCTGGTCCCTCACCCCTCAGCCGCTGTCAACGCCATCCTCACCTCTACCCCCGCCCCTTCCCGCCGTGGTCCACTGCATCCGCCATCCTCACCTCTACCCCCGCCCCTTCCCGCCGTGATCCACTCCATCCGCCATCCTCACCTCTACCCCCGCCCCTTCCCGCCCTGGTCCACTGCATCCGCCATCCTCACCTCTACCCCCCGCCCCTTCCCGCCCTGGTCCACTGCATCCGCCTGTCCCCCCGCTGGGCCTGGGTGGACGGGGCATTCACGGTCAGCGATCATCCAGGCCCGGGGAGCGTGAAGTCTACGCAAGGAGGAGCCCGGGGCCCGGGCCCGGGGTGGGGCGGGCTGGGTTCTGCAGCTCCCCTGGATGAATGAAGCGCAGAGGCTGCAAGGCTGCTGGCCTTTCTCAACCCCAGCCACGCGGCGCCGCTCCCGGGCCAACCCAGCCTCTCGCGAACACGCGCGCCAGTGCGCACAGGGCCTGCGGAAAAAACGCGCGGGAGGAAACCTAATCCCTTTGAGGAGTTAAACTCTTTCCCTGGAATTAAAAAAAAAAAAGAAAGAAAGAAAAAAGAAACCAACACAATTGGATGTTTGGTTAAAAAAAAAAAAAGCGTGACGGGATAAGAGCCCAACATCTGTTCCTGTAGAGTTAGTTTACTTTTGCTTCCTCTGAAGAACTGACAAGTTGCTAAAGATGTCATGAACCACAGGAGAATGTAGGAGACACACATACACACAATGGGGGACTGACAGACGGACGGACGGAGAGCGAGAAGAAGGGAGGTAGGAAAGTGACAGAGACAGAGATAACAGGAGACAGACACGCAAAGAGGAATGAGTTGGGCGCTGGTGACGCACATTTGCAATCCTAGTGACTCAGGAGGCGGAGATCTGAGGACTGTGGTTCAAAACCGGCCCTGGCAGAAAAATCTGTGAGACTCCTCTCCAATGAACCAGCAAAAAGCTGGAAGTGAAGCCATGGCTCAAGTGGTAGAGTGCTAGCCTTGAGCACTAAAAGCTCCGGGACAGCGCCCAGGTGCCGAGTTCAAGTCCCAGGACCAGGACCAGGACCAAGAGAGAATGAGAGAACAAGAGAGAGAAATGAGAGAGGAAAGGAAAGAAGGGAGGGAGGGGGGAGGAGGGAGGGAGGGAGGGAGGGAGGGAGGGAGGGAGGAAGGAAGGAAGGAAGGAAGGAAGGAAGGAAGGAAGGAAGGAAGGAAGGAAGGAGAGGAGAGGAGAGGAGAGGAAAGAAGACTAGAAGGCAAGGGCTGCCCCCGTCCCGGCCCAGCGCCGCCCCGCAGGGGCAGGCAAGGCAGGCTGCATTTCCAGCTTTCCAAGGGCTGCACAGCAAACAGGGCTCCTGGGCCTGGAGTGGAATCTGCGCTCTGCGATGGGGCCAGCTCCTGCCTGGGACTTGGGGGACGGCATGGTACCCCTGGGAAGGAAGAGTCACACCCTGGCAGACAAGTAGCCCCAGCTGCCCGGCCTGCTTCGCGGGGCTGGCTCTCCAGCCCCCTCTGTGTCCACTGCACCCCGATACACCCTCCTGGTAGCTGCATGTGTGTGCAGTCCCAGTCTGCCCAGCCCAACAGGGGCCTTGAAAGATAACAAAAGAAAATGAAACATTGAAACGAATAGAAGAGTATCCTCTACTAGAAGAGTACATTAGCAAAGCAGGAAGATGAGAGAAGCAAGCGCCATAAAACAACAAGAAATACAACACATCATTCAATGGTAGCTGTCAGTGCCTGACCTAAAGACACAGAAGAACACCTTTTTTGTTTTGGATCAAGAAACAAGATCCAGCTGCGTACCGGTGGCTCACGCCTCTCATCCTAGCTGCTCAGCTGGCTGAGATCTGAGGATCACGGTTCAAAGCTAACCTAGGCAGGACTGCCTGGGAGACTCTTACCACCAGTTATCCACCAGAAAACTGAAAATGGTGCTGTGACTCAAGTGGTAGAGCGCTAGCCTTGAGCTGAAGAGCTCAGGGACAGCACCCAGGCCCTGAGTTCAAGCCCCATGACTGACAAAGAAAAAAAAAAAAGATCCAATTATTCAGTGCGTACAAGCAACACATCTCATTGACAAAGACAAACATAGGCTTAGGTGAAAGGATGGGGAAACACTTCTCAAGCAAATGGATCCCGAAGGCAGGCAAAGGCAGCCATACTTATTCCAGGTAAATTCGACTTCCAACTGAAAGCAGTCGGAAGAGATTTTTTAAAAAATCGCTTCATACAAATGAATGTTACAGGGTCTGGGGATATGGCCTAGTGGCAAGAGTGCCTGCCTCATATACATGAGGCCCTGGGTTCGATTCCCCAGCACCACATATATAGAAAATGGCCAGAAGTGGCGCTGTGGCTCAAGTGCTATCCCTGGGCAGAAAGGAGCCAGGGACAGTGCTCAGGCCCTGAATCCAAGGCCCACGACTGGCAAAAACATAAATAAATAAATAAAACAAATGAATGTTACAATCCATGAAGAGAAAGCTGTGGTTGTGAAGATACATGCACCAGATTCCCGGCACTGCTATGAAGGAGCGAGAATTTCCGGCATTACAAGCATGATTGACCCTGGCACAGTGTTAGAGGAGGACTTCGTCACCCACTTACCAACTCAGAAGTCCAACACACAAAGACCAACAAAGAAACCTTAAAATTAAACGGCAGCGGAGACCAAATGCAATCAACAGACTTCT
Organism: Perognathus longimembris pacificus; assembly: GCF_023159225.1. Classification (NCBI taxonomy): domain Eukaryota; kingdom Metazoa; phylum Chordata; class Mammalia; order Rodentia; family Heteromyidae; genus Perognathus; species Perognathus longimembris. The sequence goes on along the minus strand of NC_063166.1, from coordinate 82,341,476 downwards.
ACAGAGCATTTTACCCAGTGGTTTCACAATACGTATTTTTTTCTTAGCAGCCCATGGAAAATTTTCCAGACGACATCATAACATAGGGTGTATGGCATGTGTAAGCAAATAGAAGAAAAAGGAAATCAATCGTTGTATTCTATCATACAATAATAGAACAAAAACTAGAGTTCAACAGCAAAAGATACTACTAAAAAAAAAAAATCCACACACATGGAAACCGAACAACACATTGTTGATTAACATGTGGTTCCTGGACGAAATAAAGGGAGGAAAAAATGTCAAGTTCCTGAAAATTAGTGAAAATGAAAGTATATCCTCTCTGTACGTCAGCTTGACAATAAAATTAAAGAAAAAAGTGCATCCTCCCAGAACCTCTGGGATGAAGCAAAGGCAGGATTGAGAGGAAAATCTATAACCATGAAGGCCTACAGAAGTGAAAGGCTAGCCAGGTGCCCGTGGCTCACGCCTGTCATCCTAGCTACTCAGGAGGCTGAGATCTGAGGATCGCGGTTTGAAGCCAGCCTGGGCAGGAAAGTCCATGAGACTCTTATCTCCAATAAACTACTCAGAAAAGGCCGGAAGTGGCGCTGTGGCTCAAGTGGTAGAGCGCTAGCCTTGAGTACAGAGAGAGTCACAGGTAGCACCCAGGCTCTGAGTTCAAGCCCCATGATGACCACCACCACCAAAAACAAAAAGGGGCACAGAGAATCCAGGAAACAAAGAGTTGGTTCTTAGAAAAACAAAATTACTGACAACTCTCCTAGATAATTTGACCAAAGCAAATCGACAAAATTAGAAATTAAAAGTGAACTATCACATAAAATACCAAAGAAATTCCAAGGATCATGAGGGAATGCTTTGAAAAACTATACTCAAACTGGAAAATCCCGAAGAAATGGAAAATTTTTAGATACACTTGACCCACCTATATTAAACCAAGAGAATATCAATCACGTAAACAGAGTAATGAAATCTAAGCAGTAATAGAAGAGCAAAGGCAGGGGCTGGGAATATGGCCTAGTGGCAAGAGTGCTTGCCTCGTATACACGAGACCCTGGGTTCAATTCCCCAGTACCACATATACAGAAAATGGCCAGAAGTGGCGCTGTGGCTCAAGTGGCAGAGTGCTAGCCTTGAGCAAAAAAGAAGCCAGGGACAGTGCTCAGGCCCTGAGTTCAGGGCCCAGGACTGGCCAAAAAAAAAAAAAAAAAGAAGAGCAAAGGCCAGGGCCAGCTGGATTCATAGCTGAATTCTACCAGGTCTTCAAATAATAACTAACACCAACATGCCTTAAGTTCTTCCATGTTCAGAAAAGGAAGGAGTGCTACCAAATTCATCCTATGAAGCAGGTATTACAAAACCAGACAGAGATGCAACAAACAGAAAGAGTTATAAATCAACCTAGCTAATGATCAAGGATGCAAAAATTCTTTATAAAACTGAATTCAGGGCTGGGAATGTGGCTTAGCGGTAGAGTGCTTGCCTTGCATGCATGAAGCCCTGGGTTCGATTCCGTAGAACCACATATATATAGAAAAAGCCGGAAGTGGCGCTGTGGCTCAAGTGGCAGAGTGCTAGCCTTGAGAAAAAGAAGCCAGGGAGGGGCTGGGAATATGGCCTAGTGGCAAGAGTGCTTGCCTCGTATACATGAAGCCCTGGGTTTGATTCCCCAGCACCACATATATAGAAAAGGCCAGAAGTGACACTGTGGCTCAAGTGGTAGAGTGCTAGCCTTGAGCAAAAAGAAGCCAGGGACAGTGCTCAGGCCCTGAGTCCAAGGCCCAGGACTGGCAAAAAAAAAAAAAAAAAAGAAGCCAGGGACAGTGCTCAGGCCCTGAGTTCAAGCCCCAGGACGGGCAATAAATAAATAAATAAATAAATAAAATGGAATTCAGGCCTGGCATGTAGCTTAGTGGCAAAGCAACTTGCCTAGCAAGTGCAATGTCCTGGGTTTGATTCCCAGTACAAAAACAAAACAAAACACAACCGAATTCAACAATACAATAAATAGGTCATCACTATGATCAAATTTGTTTCAGCCCAGGGATTCAAGGACAGTACAATGTAGGTCATTCAATAAATGTAATCCATTACACAAACAGAATCATAAACAGGATACAGAAAAGCCTTTGACAAAATTCAGTATCTTTTTATGATAAAATCTCAGGAAAAATTAGGAATAGAGAAAAACAGACTTGATCTTTATATATTAATATAGTCAATAGCACATTAAAGGAAGAAAAACTGAAGTCATTTGTTCTAACGTTAGACATGAGACAACACCGTCACTTTCTTCACTCTCGTTATTCAATATGATTTTAGACTTATTGGCCAGAGCAATAAGGCAAGAAAGGGGAATAAAAAGGATTTAAGTAGGGAAAGAAGAAATCAAGTTACTCCTATTTGCTGATGATATGATTCTATATATAACAGCCCCTATAGATCACAGACACAAACCTTCTAGAACTGATAAGTGTGTTTGGAAAGGCAGGATATAAAACCAATACTCAAGGCTGGGAATGTCACTTAGCGGTAGAGTGCTTGCCTTGCATGCATGAAGCCCTGGGTTCGATTCCTCAGCACCACATAAACTGAAAAAGCCAGAGGTGGCACTGTGGCTCAAGTGGCAGAGTGCTAGCCCTGAGCAAAAAGAAGCCAGGGTCAGCGCTCAGGCCCTGAGTCCAAGCCCCAGGACTGGCAACAAAAACAGAACAAACACTCAGAAAGTCAGCAGCCTTTCTATATGCCCACACTGAACAGCTGAGAACAAAATTAGTTCCAGAAAGAAATCAGTTCTCTCCATAATAGCCTCAAAAACAATACTTGGTTATTAATTTAACCAAGGGAATAAAAGACCACTACAATGAAAACCATAAAACCTTGAAGAAAAAAAATGGAAAAAAAAATCAGAAGATGGCGAGGCCTCTTATGTTCATGGACTGGCAGAATTAATAGGATGAAAATGGCCATACTCACTGGGCGTCCATGGCTCACACCTGTAATCCCAGCTACTCGGGAGGCGGAGATCTGAGGATCGAGGTTCAAAGCCAGCCCAGGCCGGAAAGTCCATGAGACTCTTAGCTCCAATGAACCACCAGGAAACCAGAAGTGGTGCTGTGGCTCAAGTGGTAGAGCGCTAGCCTTGAGCTGAAGAGCTCAGGGACAGCGCCTAGGCCCAGAGTTCAAACCCCATGACCAACAAGAAAGAGAGAAAGAAAGACAGAAAGGAAGGAGGGAGGGAAGGAAGGAAGGAAGGAAGGAAGGAAGGAAGGAAGGAAGGAAGGAAGGAAGGAAAAGCAATCCACACACTGAATACGATGCCCACCCAAATCCCCAATCTCATTTCTCACGGAACTAGAGAAGCCACTGGCAAGCTTTGCATGGCCCAGCACAAACAAGCCCTGCGAGGAGACCCGCGGAAGCGTGGCGGAGCGGCCTCCCGCGGGGAGAGGGTGATGGGCCTGGGCAGGACTCGTGCGTGGAAATGCCACCACGATTTCTCCCTTCTGAACCTAAGGTATGCTCATTAAATAAATAAATAATCATTAGCAAATAAATAAACGGCGCCAGGCGGTGCCCGGCCACTGGCCGAGGGGCGTGCAGACCGAAATCCCCGCGGGGACCAAGGACATGCGTCCTGGTCCGGCCCCTGCGCCCTCCTCCCCCACCGTGCCCCTGGCTCCCGGGAGGGGGTCACACTGGCCTTGAGGCTCCTGGACCTTCACCCCACCCCCTCCCACCCTCTACGCAAGCCCCCCTCCCCCCCACCCCACCTGCTGCCGACCTCTCCTCCAGGCGCCAACCAACGGCCGGGCACCAGCGGCTCGCGCCTGCAACCCCAGCCACGCAGAGGAGGAACCGGGAGGACCGCGGTTTGAAGGCGGCCCGGGCAGCCAGGCCGGGAGGTTGTTGATCTCTAGTGAGCTACCCAAATGCCACGAGTGGCCTCGTAGCTCAAGGGGCAGAGCCCAGCGTTGAGGGGACAAAGCTAAGGGACAGTATCCAGGCCCAGTGTCCAGGCCCCAAGACTGGCACACAGACAGACAGCTAGACAGACGGATGGACGGATGGATAGATGGGGGGGGGCTTCTCTCTTCTGAGCTGCGCTCCTGGGGGAGGCCGCTGACAAGCCACCGGAGCAGAGTGACAGTACTTCTGCCACCTTCCACCATGCTCCACGCGGCCTCAAGGTCGCCTGGGCCCGTGAACCTGTCCTCTCCACCCTCGTTCTCCAGGCCCCCGCCCCCCACCCCCTCCTCCCTCCACGCTGAACCCCGGCAGCCACGCCCCCGCCTCCTTTCCTCCGGGGTGGGGCGCCCCCTAGGCAGGCATGCTGAGCTGCGCCCCCCCCCCCCCCGTCTTTTTGCATTCGTGAACACTTGGTTTTCCGATAGGGTCTCGTGCTTTTGCCCACACTGGTGACAAACTCGTATCCTTTTTCTTTCTTTTTTTCCCCTCTGTCTCCAGAGCGGCTGGGCCCACGGGCCGGAAGGACGGCGTCTGCTTGGATGTTTGAGACCTGGACTCTCGTTTTTGTGGTGCCTGGCTTCACCCCACAGAACGCCCATCTCCGCATCCAGAGCGGGTGGCGCCTACCACCGTCCTCGGCTTGCTGGCGTCCGCTCTGCCAAACGAGCACCGAGACGCTGCCATGAACTCAGTACCCCCCCTCTCCCCGCACACCCCCCCCACAGGCACCGCCTGGAACCGCGGAGGAACGCGACCTTAGTAGGAAACAGCGTCCTCAAACACGCACGTCCTTAGAAGGCAGAGAAGGGGCCCCGGGGGCCCCCCCGGCAACGCTGTGAAGACAGAGGCCGAGACTGGAGCGGCACGCGACCGATCGGGGACGGCCGCAGGACCTTGGGGGTCGCCGGGGAGCTGGACGGGCAAGGAGGGACCCTCCCCTAGAGCACTCGGGGCACGGCGCCCACCGGCCTCCAGTGCACCCCGAGAAGCATGCCTGCCCCTCTGTGGCAGCCCCGCTCTGAGCTGGCCCTGCCCCAGCCTTCCATCACCCCCTGCCCCCCACCCCGGAAGGGACCCGGCGGAGAGCCAGGCTGAGAGTAAGAAGAGCACGTGACTCTGACCACTCACGGATCTTTCCAGAACCTTCCGTGGGCTCGGTGGGTGTCTGCCTATCCAGCCCCACATCCTCTGCCTGGAGACGGTCCCTGAAAGGGCACCCATATAAGGAGCTGTGCGGAGCGGGGCTGCTCGGCGGGGCTCCGAGGGTGCCCTGCTGGGTCTGCTCCACCTGGCACCCGCGCAGCCCGCCTTGGCGGCTTCCAGGGTGCCCGGCGCGGACCTGCCTCGCCTCCTCCCGTGAAAGGCCCCTTGTTCTTGCAGGAAGTGTCGCCAGAACAATGCACAGTGAATTCACTCCTGGCCCTGGCTGGACCCAGCCCAAGAAGGGGGGGGGGTGAGGAGGAGGAGAAGGAGGAGAGGGAGGAGGGGGAAGAGGAGGAGATGGGGATAGGGATGGACAAGAAGAGAGGGAGGAGGGGGGAGGGGGGGAAGGAGGGAGAGGATGATGGGGAGGAGGAGGAAGAGGAGGAGGGGATTGCAGACTGCTGCCTCCCCCATAGGAGGAAGGGAAGGGTCACGGGGGGGGGGGGGGTGCTGTGCACCAAGCACGTGAATCCCTGTATGTCCCCGGCCCGCCCTCGGGGGTGCAGGGCGCCCGCGATGGCATCGGCTCTGGTCCCGCGGCCCCCCCCCCCCATCCCCTGAGCAGATGCGTTCGGGTTGTGTCCTTTGTATTGGGTGTAGGGAGTCAGGTGCGGTGGCTCACACCTATAATCCCAGCTACTCCGGAGGAGGCCGAGACCCGAGGATCACAGTTGGCAGCCAACCTAGGCCGACCCCGCCAAGCGTCAACAAACAAAAGCCATGGAAACGCAGCCCATCAACGGGAACTTCACCCCATTCTCAGCCAAGCCCTGCACCCGCACACAAGAAAGAGGAGGGGAGGGGAGGGGAGAGGAAGAAAGAAAGGGGGGAGGGGGATGAAGGAGAAAGGAGAGGGGAGGAGTAGGGGAGAGAGACGGGGAGAGGGGAGGGGAGAATGGCAGAGGAAAGGACAGGGAGGGAATAAAGAGAGGGGAGGGAAATGAAGGAGAGGGGAGAGGGAAGGAGGAGGGGGAGGGAAGATGGAAGGAAAGGAAAGGGGAGGGGAGGACAGGGAAGAGGAGGGGGAGAGGGAGGGGGAGGGAGGAAGGAAGGGGAGGGGAGGGGAGGGGCGAGGCTTTGTGCTGTCTCTCCACCGCCTCCCACGGTGGGCGTAGGACGGGACGGGTCGCCATCCACAGCAGCCGGCCCTTGGTTTCAATAAAACTTTATTTGGGAGATCAGGTGGTGAGAGGCAAGTTAGCCTCTCTCTGTCCTGTCCTAGACTTGAGTGGGGAGCAGCGAGGGAAGGCGGTGGGGAGACCCCCCCCCCCCGAGACTGCAGTGCCCCGAAGGCTCCTTTCTAGCTATGTCCTCCCGTCCCTCCGCCATGGGGGACAGAAGGCAGGCCTCGGAAGCAAGGCGGGCCTCCTTCCGCAGACTTTGAGGCCCCTTCCCCAAACCACAGGAGGCAATGGAGGAGCCTGGGCAGCGTCCACTAAGGCCCCAGGGCCTCTGGCAGAAGAGAGGAGGGGAGGGAGGGAGGGGGGGACGCTGGGACCTGGGACCTGGCCCCTGGTTCGCTCCTCCTCCACTCAGCGGGCCACCACCTTGGCCACGCCTGGAGGACACGTCCGCTCTCCTGGAGCAAGATGGGGATCGAGGGCAGAGGTTTCCCCGAGAGCAACAGATACTGTCTGTTCCCCATGGGACGCCAGCAGACTCCTAGCTTGGAGCCCATGGCTGGGTTGAGGCCTTGGGCAAGTGCCACAACCTCCCAGAACTTTCCATTCACAAGAGAACCCGATTCCAGGCTACCTCCAGGAAGAGTGTGTAAGGCAATCAGGGCTCCTGCCTGCCATCCCAGCTACGGGCCGGCCCCTCAGTCCTGCGGCATCCTGAGCAGAATCCCAGGGAAGGGCTGTGATTGGCTCGGCGGGTGTCCTATACCTGGGGCCTGGCCGTGTGATTGGTGCTGCTTGGTCACCTGACCAACCGCTGGGCTCACAGAGAGAAGTCCACCTGAGGCCGCTTCCTGGAAACCCAGAGAGATGGGTCCCCCAGAGGACAGCAAGGCCATGGGGGAAGACCTAGCAGAAGATGCCCGTTCCCGTTCCTCTCTGCCCTCTGACGCCTCATGGGACAGCACTGCACCGCTGTCTGGGGTGAAGACAGCCAGGCAGCCGGGCAGCCATGGTGATGCCTGGCTCCAACCACACAGGAGCCTGGGGGGAGGAGCAAGCCTGTGGAGCTGGGGCGGGGGGCGGGGGGTGCCAGGACCCCCAGAGCGCCAGCCCTGCTGGAGGCGATACTCCATGTAACAAGGAAGGAAGTGAACATTTCTCCAGAACATGGTAGAATAGATAAAGATTGTTCTAGAACAAGGTCGACCCGGCTCTTCTCAGCTGAACCTGAAAACAGAGATACGTAATAGTAGTGTGGGCACTGCATCTTCCCCCCTCGGGAAAGTAGGGGCTTGGGTTCAAGTTCTGCCACTCATTCATTCAAAGTGCTTACTGCCCTCCTACTATGTACCTGGGACTGAGAAGACGCTGGGAGTTCTTGTCTCTAAGTGTGACAGTTTAGCCAAGGAGATGTTTTGTTTTTTAAAAAAAAAAAAATAAAGGCCCTTGATGCATCATCATGAGCTAGGCAGGGTGGCTATGTGGAAGGCAGAAATGGGGAGGATCGTGGCTCCAGACCAGCCTGGGGGCCGAACAGTTCTTGAGACCCCATCTTAACCAATGTACAGAGTGAGCCCAGACACACACGCACGCACACACACACACACACACACACACACACACATATAATTATGAAATGAACTGTGTACTGTAAAGAAGACAAAGCCAGATGCTGCTGGCTCACGTCTGTCATCCTAGCTACTCAGGAAGCTGAGCTCTGAGAATCACAACCCAAAGTCAACCCGGGCAGGAAAGGCTGTGCGACTCTCATCTCCGATTAATCACAACAAAGGCAGACGCAGAGGTGGATTCGGGGGTCGAATGCCAGCCTGGAGTGAAAAAAGCTAAGGAGCAGTGCCCAGGTCCTGAGTTCGAGCCTCAGTACTGGCACACACAAAATAAGATTGAACTCGGGGCTGTGCACTCGCTAGGCGGGAGCTCTCCCACGGGAGCCATGCCCTCAGCACGCACGACCCTCTGGTTTTCTAGTGCTTTCTCTGGTTTTCTAGCATATGCTTAAAAATGCCTTCACTTGCACCGTTCGCCATATGTTGGTGAGGGAGGCAATCCAAGCAGCCTGTGCGGTGAGCACCCACGCCCCACAGGCTGGCCCAGAGCCCCCCCAACCCCCGCCCCCCCCCCCAGAATGAGAACCCGGGGACATCTGTCACCTTGGCGCCCTGTCTGTCACCAGGAGTCCTTGCTGAATCCAGTCCCCAGGGAGTGAGGGGTGACGGCTCATTTGCATGCTCGTGCCTCGGGACTGAGTGCATTAGCAATCTGCCCCGCTCTGTCCCCCAGAGTCGCCTCCCATCTTTACAGCCTCGCTCTCAGGATGGACGGGAGGTAGCCTTGTCACCCCGGGGCCAGAGCCTGACAGGGAGCATGCAAAGCAAACGGCAGCTGCCGCTCCCTGGAGCCGGCTCCGGAACAGAACGCTTGCAAGTTACACGGGAGTCTGTGCTGCTCCAAGACCCACAGCAGCGCCTGAGCCCCCAGATGCGGGTCACACTTTCCCCCCCCCCCGCGTGCAACGCGTCTGTGATGAAGTGCAGTTCACGATCTCCCACCGTGAGAGCCCAACACCAACAACCAATAACAAAACAGAGCAATTTCAACAACGTACTGCAGCAAGGGAGGGCAATGTGCGTCCCCTCTCCCTCTCCCCCTCCCCCTCCTCTCTCTCCCTCTCCCCTCTCCCTCTCCCTGTGATGCTGGGATACGACTTCTAGAAATGTATCCAAAAGACTAAAAGTCAGAATAGAGTAAGAAGAGTTGTACATCCATGTGCATTGTTACACATTTACCATAGTGAAGTTAGGGAAACAGTCCCGATACTCTATAATGGACAGATAGATCAAGAAAAAGAAAGATTTCTTATTGGCCCAGCAGGGTCATAGGACCACATCTGTAGCCTCAGGGATTGGCCCCTTCCACAGCTGGCAGCCTTTTCAGAACCCCACAGGGTAGGGCTGGGCATATGGCCTAGTGGTAAAGTGCTTGCCTTGTATACATGAAGCCCTGGGTTCGATTTCATAGCACCACATATATGTGTGTGTATATATATATATATATATATATATATATATATAGAGAGAGAGAGAGAGAGAGAGAGAGAGAGAGAGAGAGAGAGAGAGAGAGAGAGCAAGCCAGAAGTGGCGCTGTGGCTGAAGTGGCAGAGTGCTAGCCTTGAGAAAAACAAGCCAGGGAGGGGCTGGGAATATGGCCTAGTGGCAAGAGTGCTTGCCTCATATACATGAAGCCCTGGGTTCGATTCCCCAGCACCACATATATAGAAAAGGCCAGAAGTGACGCTGTGGTTCAAGTGGTAGAGTGCTAGCCTTGAGCAAAAAGAAGCCAGGGACAGTGCTCAGGCCCTGAGTCCAAGGCCCAGGACTGGCAACAAAAACAAAACCAAAGAACCTCACAGGGTACAATTGGCCAGGGAGGAGCTGGGAGGGCACCCCCCCACCCCGCCTCCCATCCCATCCCCACCCACAGACGGCTAGATCAACATCATTGACAGAGGTCATGAAAACCAGGCACCAGGGGCTCACACCTGGTCACTCAGGAGGCTGAGATCCGTCGAGCCACGCAGAGGAGTTCACAAGACCTCATCTCCAATGAACCCAAATCTCCATGAGCAGAGCTGGAGGCGTGGCTTGAGGGGTTGAGCACCAGCCAGGCAAAGCCAGAAGGAGGACTTGGGTCAAATTCAAATTCTGGTACTGACAAAGAAAGAAAGAAGAGAGGGAGGGAGGTAAGGAAGGAGGGAGGGAGGGAGGAGAGGAGAGGAGAGGAGAGGAGAGGAGAGGGAAAGAAAGAAAGAAAAGAGAGAGGAAGGGAGGAAGGAGAAAGGGAAGAGAAATTCGTTGGTGAAAGGCGTGAAGATGGGGGGGTGCATTGGGGGGTCTCAGTCGTTGCTGAGGAGGGGTACTTGGGGGGGGGCACTCGGTGAGAGCCAAGCCTCTCTGCTGGCCGGCTTGTCCCTGCCAAAGGAGCCGTTTACCTTGGCTGGCTCCCTCCGCCCAGCCGGCATGCAGCCTCTGCCCGGCCTGGCGGGCTGTGCCGGGCGGCTGGCAGATGGCTTGGCCAGCCTCTCCTGCTGCACACGGTGCCGCTTGAGCAGCTTGTTGGCAACTGGCCCGTCAGCCCGGTGCAGCAGGGGTCACCGGGGTCCAGGGGCGGGACCGAGGCCTGGGCTGCCCTGCAGGCGTTGTGTTGCTCAGGTGGGGGAGATGGGTGCAGAGGGTGCGTGCATTCCCGGCACGTCGGAGCAAGGCCTGACAAGGTTTCTCAGCCACTTGAGGCCTTGCCGGCTCCATCGGAAGGCTCCCCATATTCATGCCTGCCCCCCCACCCCGCCCCAGCAAGAACCAGCCGTGGACATCATCCCCCACTTCAGAAGACCAAGAAACTCAGGCCGGACAGCCAAGGTCCCGCCGTCCAAGCCGGGGTGCTCAGCTCCTCCCGTCTCCCAGGCCCAGAACCCTTCTCCGGGGAGGCGTGCACACTCTAGTGGCGCACGCCTATAATCCCAGCTAGTCAGGAGCCTGAGATCCAAGCAGGGTAGTGATCCAAAGCCAGCCTGGACGGCAGGGTCCGTGAGACCCTTCTCTCCAATACGCTACCCAGAAAGGGCCCGAAATGAGGCTCAAGTGATAGCTTTGAGCAAAAGAGGTTCAAGGACAGCACCCAGACCGTCGGTTCAAGCCCCAGAACCAGCAAAAAAAAAACCGGCTGTGGGCTGGAGGCGTGGTTCAAGTGGTAGAGCGCCTGCGTTGCGAGAACAAGAACCTAAGTCCAAACAATGGCACGCGCCTGTAATCACAGCCACCTGGGGGGGACCATAGGTTCCATCCCAGCCTCACCTGTTCAAGAGGAAGATGGAGAAGGGGTGACACTGTCCACAAAGAAATGTACTCCCTGAATTAGGGGAAAGAAAGAGAAGGAAGCGCAGGTCGCAGGTCGGGGAACTCACCTGGGGACCTGGTGGCGATCGTGTGTCGAGCGTATCTGGCACCCGCGCCGTCCAGGCCCAGGGTCCTTGGTGACGTCGCGCTGATTCTTCACATTCAGACTTCGGACACATCCCGGAGGATCTCGCTGCTCTTTCTAATCAGGTAATAACATTGTAGACATGAGCCACTGGAACTTACACACATACGCAAAATTACCAGGAAAATGGAGGCGGGGGAGGTAGGGCGGGAGGGAGGGGGGAGGGGAGGGGAGGGAGGGAGGCCCATCCTAATGTCTCGGTGAAAGCCCACCTGACTTAGCTCGGGAAGGTGACTCCATCCATCCATCCATCCATCCGGGCTGGAGCTTCCGTGCCGGGAGGGGAAGCCGGGAAGGAAGCCGCCTGGCCCCGGCTGGGGGAAGCAGAGGTCAGGCGTGTGTGTGTGTGTGTGTGTGTGTGCGTGTGTGCAGTGCACACGCTGAATGTGGGCTGGCTTGGGGTGCCCAGTTCCCGAGCACCCAGCTGGCTCCAAGCTCGACCGGCAGCCAGGACAGCCGGCCCTGGGCCAGCTCAGATGGGGCCTCGGGACAGCCCCTGGGCGGTGGAAGAGGCTGCAGCTGCTGGGGTCTCTGGGCTGAGCCCCCTGGACTGACTGCTGCCCCGGGGCGGTGCGGGGGGGGGGGGGGGGAGGGGGCGGCCTCCCTCCCTCCAAGCTGCCCGGGGTTCAGACTCTCCCAGCCCTGGTAGCAGTTATTTTGTGTGTGTCTGGAACAGAAGCACCAAGGTGGCGTTCTGGGGGCAGGCCGAGGTTCTCTGTACCCCAGGAATCTGAGGGGTGACGGCCTAGGGACCCCGTGGGAACGCAGACCGGGCTGGGCAGGTCCGGAGCCCTGCTGCTCCTCCTCCGCAGCGGGGGTCCTCGGGGCCCAGAAGCCGGGGTAGCGGCCACGCCTGGAATCCCCTCCGCCACTCCGCCCAGCTGGCAGGCAGGGCTCAGGTTCGAGGCCCGAGGCTGACTCCGACAATCACTAAAAACAGACAAATAAGTACAATGCCAACCCCGTGCGCCCTGGCTCTCCGTTGCGGTCAAGAAAGGAAACCAGTTCAGAGAGGGGTGCAGCTCCAGCCCCCTACTTTTCAGTGGGGCCTTAGCTTCTCTCCAGCTCCATTACCAGATTTTTGCCAGTAGAAATCCGCACTACTCAGGACGCACTGACGCGCACCCAGGATTTCGGTTGCTTGTCTGAAATCCACACGGGACGGCTCCCCTTGTGTCTCACCTGGTACCCCTGTCTGATTGGCTCAGGGTTCGATTCTAAAATGGGGTTCACGTGGTGGGGCCTGACTTCAAAGTCTGGCACCTCACCCCCACATGGATCCCCCAGGTGTGGGCCCTGGCCCCAGCTTTGGGGAAACAGTTGGGGACACGGTGGCCCCCGGCCTACGTGAGCAGACCCGGGCCACGTCCTGTGCTCCGCACGGCATCTGGGGGCCCAGGGTCCCCCGGCTGGACGAAGGGCAGGCGCCTGCTGCCCACAGCAATGAGAAAACATGGGGTTCCCGTGCCCAGGAAGAACTCCGGGAGCCCCCTTTTTCCTTTGTGCCCTAGCCACCCCGCTCCTCCCCACACCTCCATTTCTGATCATTCCTGGGGCTCTCTGGGTGACTGTACATACTCCCTCCACCCTCCAGACTTACCTCCTGGAATGATCTAGAATGCTAAACCTGCAGCCATTCTCCACCCGTCCTTTTTTGTGGCGGCTCTGCTTGATGGGGCTGGCCTTAAACTTAAGATCCCAGGGCTGAGATTATAGGCGGGCGCGCCACGCCGCCGCCTCTTCTGATCGGTTTAGCTTATCTCCACCTCCCTCCCGGCGTCTGCCCCTGAATGGAGACCCACGTTTCCATTCTTCTGCTGCTTTCTTTGTCCATTGCGGTCCTCCAGGTCCCCACCGGTCTCCATCTGGAAGGTTCCTGCTCCGGATGTTTAGGGCACTAGCATGACTACCCCCCCTCCCCCCCCCCCCCGCCCCGGGTCACGGGACAAGCCCTGGGTCTGCACGCCCAGACTCCAGATCTCTAGCGTAGGGGGCCTGCATGGCGTCCTGCTGGTCAGAGGTCTGCCCCTGCCCAGGAGGTCGTGGAAGGGTGGGGTGCGGGCTGGGGGTGGAGAGAAGGTCTGGGAGAAGGCGGGGTGGGGTGGGGTGGGCGAGTCTCCATGAGGAACCTCTGGAACTAGCCACAGTGGAAGACCTAGCCTGGTGGGTATTGAGGAAGCACTTCCAGGTCACTGTCTCTGGAGGTCAATATGGCAGCTAGGTCATCAGACACCCTGGAAATGCTTCACCCTCACGGGCCACAGTTGCACTGAGCACCCCTCATTTTCCCCTCAGCCTCTGGGTCACGGGGGATCCCTGGGCTGGGGCTCATGGGGCTTGAACTCAGGGCCTGGGCGCTGTCTGGAGCCCTTGGGCTCAAGGCTAGAGCTCTGCTTTTCTGAGCCACAGCTCCGCTTCCGGTTTTCTGGTGGTTCGTTGGAGGCCAGTGTCTCCCAGTCTTTCCCACCCTGGCTGCCTTCAACCCCATCCTCAGCTCGGAACCGCTACTATTTTCTTTTAAATCACTCCTGGGGCACATGAGAGTCATTCACCAGCTGGTCCCCCCTCCCCAAACCAAAGCAACCTTTGATCGGCTCTTTCTGTTGTTGACAGTCAATAAGGGTCTGAAGAGCCCCACCTTGCCCCACCCGTCAGTTCCCAGGGGACAAGGCCAGCCCCGCCCAGAGGTCCCTGTCCCTTCCCCGAGTGCTCTCCTGGGGAACCTGGCCAGCCCCATGGCAGTGCTTCCCCCCCCACCCCAGGATGAGTTTCAGAAATGGAGATCCAGTCAAATCTCCCCCGCCCCACCGGGCCGCCATCCAGGGGTGTGCCCCACAGCTGGGACCGGCCCGGCTGGAGGCTGGGGTGGCGGCCGGGGGCTCTCCGGCCCTGCAGGCACCACGCCTTGAGTCCTTGACCTGGCCGTGGACCCCAGTGGGCTCCATGGGGGGCCCCCCCACCCCCGCAGTGCCTCACGGAAAGCCGTGGGGGAGCCGCCGGGGCAACAGCCGGGGACAGGGATGCGCTAGGCCCAAGAGATGACCCGGGGGTCAGGGCCCTCCGCTGGCCACGCGCCCTGGACAGCTGAGCAAGCCAGGCAGCAGATGGGAAAGGGGACGGCAGCACGCAAGCCAGGGGCCTGAGAAGGGGCCGGAACACAAGGGCACCTCCACGCCTTTGGTGCCACGTGAGCCCCACTTTATACGAAATGACAATGGTGTGACGGGAAGGGATGTCTTCCCCTCTCTCTCTCTCGCTCTTTCTTTCTTCCTCCTCTCTCTTTTCTTTTCTTTCTGTGCTGGGGCTGGGCTTGAACCCAGAGCCCGGCTGCTGTCCCTTAGCTCTCTCACCAAAAGCTGGTGATCTACCACTTGAGCCACACAGTTTCTTTCCAGCTCTTTTCTGGCTGATTGGCCATCACCGTCTCCCCGACTTGTCTGTCCGGACTGGCTTTGAATGGTGATCCTCAACTCTCCGCCTCCCAAGTCGTCACCCGGGGCTGGCTTTCTTCCTGGCTTCTTGGAAGAAATTAGCCCTCTCTTCCCTTTCGTGCGGTATGGCCAGTGGGCTAGCTGGTCATTTTTCTAGAAGAAAAAAAAAAACAACTCAGTGTCCCTCCTTCAGTCATCCTTCCCCAGCCCACCCAGAAGAATGGGCAAGACCTGAAGCTAGTCTGTAGAGTTTATATCTCCTTGCCAAGGGCTAACAGTGCCTCTCACCCAGCCTGGCAGCTCTTCAGCACAACACCTCTGGCTGCATGCTCCCCCACCCCTTGTATTCATTCTCTGGCCTTCCTGACACCATGCAGCTAATGGTATCTGTTTCTCCCAGGGTGGCTGAAAGCTCCCAGATCACTGCTCCATGGCGTTTGCTCTCCTGACCAAGCTAGCCTTCACCGCCACCTCCCCCCCTGTGGATAGGATTGAGGAAGTGGCCATTTCACAGCACGCCCTGCATTGAGCCAGATTACTAGGGGAAACAAAGTTCAAACCTGTGGCCTCTCTGTGGAGACATGGCTGCACTGCTGGCTTGCTTTGTTTTGGTTGGCTTTGGTTGGCTCTGGTTGGCTTTGGTCAGCTTTGGTTTGTTTTGGTTGGTTCTGGTTAGCTCTGGTTGGCTCTGGTCAGCTTTGGTTGGCTCTAGTTGCTGTTGGTTGGCTCTAGTTGGCTCTGGTTGGCTCTAGTCAGCTCTGGTCAGCTTTGTGGCCCTCGTAGGAGGGGAGCCCAAAGCTCTGGGCAGTACTAGACCTCTAGAGCTCTAGCGCTGAGCTATACCTCTGAATTTGGGGGCTTAGATTTTGTTTATTGTATTTCTTTCTTTGAGATGAGTGGGGGATGGTGCCCAGGCTAGCCCCAAACTCCCGGGCTCCAGCAGTACTTCTGCTTTAGCTTCCTAAGTAGCTGGAATGGCAGGAATGTACCACCTCAAGCAGCTAGTTTGCACTCTGTGCGTGCATGTGTGTGTGTGCGCGTGCATGTGTGTGTGCGCGCGTGCATACATCCTAGTACTAGGGCTTGAACTCAGGGTCTCATTTTTTTTCCAGTCCTGGGGCTTGAACCCAGGGCTTTGTGCATGCTGGACAAGCACTGTACCGCTAAGCCACACTCCCCGCCCCTCAGGGTCTTTTGCTCAAGGCTACACCTCCACTTCTGGCTCTTTGCTGCTTAGCTGGAGTGAAGAGTCTCTCAGATTTGTCTGGCCAGGTTGGCTGTGAACCCCAATTCTCAGATCTCAGCCTCCTGGGTACGAGGATTACAGGAGAAAGCCCCCAGTGCCCGGCTTACCTTTTGCATGTTTTAACGGTTGAAAAAACAATGAAACACGAATATTTCAAGACAGGTGAAAATTAGGGTGGAATTCGAATTTCACCTGAGGGAGAGGAACCCAAGAGCTGGCTAGCACACCAAATTGCACTATGCCCACGCCCTCTAGGAGGTGTAGGAGGGGTTCCTGGAGCTGTCGGGAAGTCCTCAAGGCAGGGCCGCAGGTGCGAGTTCCTGAGGCAGGGCCCAGCCGGCCTCAGCCCCAGTCCCACGCGAGTGAGGGGCCGTGAGGCCCCTTGCCTCGGGTGGGAGGAGACACCACGGAACAGCTTGACGCCGTGATTACGTCGGGCGTTTCTGCCGGGGCCTCAGGCTGCCCAGGGCGAGACACACAGGGAGACCAGAGAGAATGCTTGGGGTTCAGGGCAGCCAGTCCTGGGAGGAGGAGGACATAGCCCAGTGGTAGCTGGGGGGGGGGGGGGGAGGAAGAGGAGGTGGAGGAGGAGGAGGAGGAGGAGGAGGAGAAGGAGAATCTGGAGCCATTCTGACTTGGGTTCAGGTGATAGCCCCTGAACCCCCCCCCCCAACCCCGCTGCCCCATCTCACACACCTGAGCCCCTGGTGATTTCCAGCCTGCACTTTGGATTGCTTTTTAATTTTGGTTTTTCTCAGGTTGCCCTTTCTTTCCTGTCCCGGCCCTCATCCTCTTATTCCCTCCTCTCCATACATTGGCAGGCAGGCGAACCTGACAAAAATAAACCTGAGGTGCTGGGCGCGGCCTGGGGCGCGCGCGCAATCGCCAGGACGGGAGCCTGCGCCAGGCTTTGGCTCCAGGTGAAAGCCGATTTCCACAGAGGGAACACGGAACCCGGGACCGTGTGAGAGAGACGCCCTGGGATCACAAGATGGAGGCCAGGGACCCAGCTGTCCCCTCCTCCCGCCCCTGCCCAGGTGAGGGGGGGAACCGCAAGGCAGATGTGGCCCTGCCCCCTCCCAACACCTAGATCCTGGCAGGTAGGGAGCTGGGAGGGGGCCGGTCAGGGGATCTCTCTCTGGGGATTAGACACCTGGTGGCATATCCAGACAGCAGAGTTTGGCTTGGCAGAGGAAGGAAAGGAACAAACTGCCAACACGCTGGACTGAGAAGGAGGCCTGTTGCTGCTCATGGAACATTCTAGAAAACACAGCAGGATCCAAAGGGACCCACAGCCGGGGAACGGCTGATTGGGAGGTGAGAGGTGAGAAGGAAGAACAGGAAGAACAAAATGGAGCCAGGCCTACCAACCTGGAAGCACTTAGGAGATGAAGGCAAGAGGAACCGGAGTTCAAAGCCAGTCCTGGCTGCCATAAACACACAGCACTGCAAATTGTCACTATCCGCACACAAGGGCACAGATTCCACCCCCACACCTTACGAACCACAGGGGAAAACGTGCTAGACCGTGCCACACTTCGGTTTGGCATAGCTGTGGCTGTATGATTGTGTGTGCCTGTCTGTGTGTGTGCACGCACTCCGGCAGTGGGGCTGGAACTCAAGGCCAAGGTGCCACCCCTTGTTTTTCCACTCAGGACAGGCATTCTACCCTTCGAGCCATATTTGCACTTCTGCCTTTTTTGGATGGCTAGGAATCGCTCATGTTTTTCTAACCAAGCTAGTTTTGAACCTTTATCCTCAGATCTCAGCCTCCTGAGACACTAGGATTACAGGAGTGAGATGACATTCAGCTTGACCCTAAATCAAATCACCATAGATCTGACCTCGCAGACATTCTTAGCAAAGCTATTGTTTGGTCAGGCCCCTGGAGTTACACCTTTAACTCTACCCAAGTTCCACACTGGTACTGGAACCATCCACAGAGATGTTGTCCAGGGAAGCTTACACCGCTGCCCAGAACAACAGCACACTCTTGAAACCCAGGCTCTGACGTAACAGCCATCTCAAAAGTCACGTGGTGTTGGGGCTCAGGCCTGTCATCCTAACTACACAGGAGGCTGAGGTCTGAGGAACTAGAATCAAAGCCAACCAGGGTAGGTCCATGAGACGCTTGTCTCCAATGAACCACCAAAAAAACCAAAAGTGGTGCTGTGGCTCAAGTGGTGGAGCACTAACCTGGAGATGAAGAGCTCAGGGACAATGCCCAGGCCCAGAGTTCAAACCCCATGACCGACCCAAAAGAAAGTCACCAGGTCATTTTCCTCTGCAGAGGATTGAGACAGAAAGGTTCAAGGTGCAGTCGGCCTTCCGTCATCCGATGGGCAGTGGGTGCCATGCCAGCCTGGGTTGGCAGAGCCGGGAAGGGGTCAGGGTCTGGAAGCTCTGGGTGTCACCATTCCTCCCAGCAGAGTGAGGCACAGATCTCAGAGAACAGGTGGGGACGGTCAGCTGGAAGAGAAACACACGGGTTTATCTGGAGGAAGGGAAGCCATCATGGTCCTAGAGTGCACCCCTCTGGGAAGAGTAAGACCCCCGCCCCCGTGGCAGTGGGGAGCCCACTGGGTCCACTGGGCCCCGGTGGGCATGGAGACGGCACCGCCATGCAGGGCACAGAACCCACCGCTGTCGGGCCCCAAGGGACCCCCCCCCCCCGCCCCCGGCTCTTCCATGGGGCCAGTGACAGCCACGTCCAAGCTGTGCCCTGCTCATCAAGGCAGGCCAGCCTGGCTGCCCCCGCGGGCTAGGTGGCCGAAGAGCCCCGGTTCTGGAAGCCACCGCCAGCCCTTCGGGAGGTGGCGTTGCCAGTGATCTCCAGAGGAGCCGGGCATTGGGCTCGGGCCTGGCCTCAGAGAAGCTTCTCTTTGTCCCTTGCCCTTCCATGACCCGACCTTGTTTCGCTTTGGTTTTCAACCTTCAGATCCAGGAAGTTGAGGTCTCAGAGCCCAGCCCGCCGCTAGACCCCCACCACCCCAGGAGAGAGAACATCAGGAAGGACTGTCATTGTTATGGAATGGTTTCAAATGAGAAACAGCCTCGGCCACCGCGTAAATCGCACACACGTGCAAGCTAAGACAGCCGTGGCTGCGGGTGGAATGGCGCAGGACTCGCAGGTGTGCCATCTGCAGAAGAAGAGGGACGGCCCCCAGAACGGGCCAGGCCTCAGAGCCAGCCGGGAAATACAGAGTCCATTGGAATGGCCACCCGCCATGGGCGTGAGCTCTGGGTGATGGGCTCCCCAGCCCACCATGGCCCCCTTCAGCCCAAGTGGACCACACAGAAACACTGTTACTCTATTGTTCTTTCCCTCCCTTCCTTCCTTCTTGCCTGCCTTCCTCGCTCTCTCTTTTTCGGTACTGGGGCTGGAACTCAGGGTCTTGCTTTCATTCTTGGCTTCTTCAGGGCTGGTGTTCAGCCACTTGAGCCACAGCTCCACGTCCGGCTCTTTTGCTGGCTCATTGGAGATGAGGCTCATTGACATTCCGTTTGAGCTGGCTTTGAACCTCAGATCTCCGCCTCCTGCGAGGCTGGGATTGGAGCACCTCACTCTCGTTATCCTGGTACCCCGGGGCCCCAGGGGCACAGCCCGCTGTCTCTGCACGTCCAGAGGGCGCAAAGATCCAGGGACGCAAGCAGGAGGGGGGCCCGGTCCTGCCTGTGACTCACTCTCCCGTCCCGGATTGACTTTGGGATGTTTCCAGAACATTCATTGTCTTGCAGCACAATTCGGCACAGCTCCTCCAAGCCAACTTCTAGTCCAAAAGCAGGTTATCGATAAGAAACCCATCCTCCTCTTCCCCTCGGCCCCCGTGACTTCCGTCTAACTAACACCCATGTCCTAAGTCTCGATTGAGAAATCACTGCCAACCTAAGACCTCTTTTCGCCGCTTTAAAGCAACACAATTGTGATCTTGACATATCAGCCGGATAAATCCAACTTAATGGGAACGTTGAGCTGCCAAGAGCCAAGTTTGAAGTTGGCAGAGCTTAAATTACTTTGGGCCATCCAATGCCAACATTAAGTCAAGCATCACGGAGCGTTTCATAGAGAATTATGAATTAAGGATTATGAGACCCGAGCTGAAGCGATAGCCTTATCCAATGTGGAAAATCCTTTCTCTCCCACGTCCCTTTGAAGCTGGGCCACACATGCCAAACTACAAACACGCCACTTCCTGGAGGAAAGGCCAGGGCACTTCAGCCGGAGAGGAGCCCCCTCTCCCCAAGGGGGACCCCATCTCCGATTCCCCCTGCAGGCAGGCCAGGTGACTAGGATACCTGGGTAGACAAGGGTCAGAACTTCCTGAGATGGAGAAATCCTCGCTGCTACCCTGCCTTCCACACCTTTTACCGCTGGCTTGTGGCTGGATTCCAGGCCCCCCCCACCCCCACCCCCACCCCCACCCCCAGAAGCTGCCTGGGAATACTTGCAGTCACCTCAACACCAGACAGCAACACACGTGCCCAGCAGGAGCCGGGCCTAAGACTCCGTTCTCCACCGGCTGGTCCTGATGCATATACCTCAGCATGCCCAACACCCGCGGTGCAACCTCCATCCAGCACAGACACAGAACATGTTGGGTGGCAGGTGCCAGTGGCTCACGCCTCTAATCCCAGCTACTCAGGAGGCTGAGATCTGAAGGTCCCAGTTCAAAGCTACCCTGGGCAGACAACTCTGAGAGACACCTTATCTCCAAGCAGCCAGAAAATGCCAGAAGTGGAGGTGTGGCTCAGGTGGTAGAGCGCCAGCCTTTAACAGAACACGCTAAAAATGTGAGGCCCCGAGTCCAAGCCCCAGTAGCGGCACACAGACTCAAAACAGCTGGCCCTCCCTTCTCTAAGCCAGTTGACGGTCCCTGGTATTCCCTAACACTCCAGACAGGAGGATGGCACTGCCAGCCGGAGACGCAGCAGCAAACACTTGGCAACCTCCCCCAGCCCCCCCCCCCAGCAGTGTTGCCAGGGAGAGAAATAAAACTGGAGATGGGCGGGGGAGGGGGGGGAGAGCGAGAAAAGCGAAGGAGAGGGAGGGAGAGATTGAGAGAGTACCGGGTTAGAACCAGGCCGTCAGTCTATTGAGAATATTTTTTTTATTATTATTATACAGGTATCATACATACAACACTTACTTGGGGAACATTTCCGAGCGCGAAGTTCAATTCCAAGTCTCCATTTCACCCACACGAGCTACACCACACATTCATAGAGTTCAGCCCCAAAGGGATGAGGCACAAACTTATTGCTTTTTTTTTTTTTTTGGACAGAGAGCTCGAATTAAGTAGTACCTGCTACACACCATAAACGAAGCCAAGTATTTTCTTCATTCTTCATACCCTGTGTATATCCGAATAAAATTCAAAGATGTGCCATAGACTACCCATCACCATTAAAATATTAAATCCGGTCCCATGTCCCCCCAAAGTTTTAAGAAGTATGCCAGTATTTACAGACCCCATTAAATTATGCATAAATAAAATCTGTACAGTCAATACAGTTTCTCAAAATACAGAGTCTCTGCAGGGACTTGGGAGGTGGCAGGCCGCAGCTGACACTTCCTGCCAGCCCTTTTCAAGTTTAATGGAGAGAAGGAAAAAAAAAACAACAACAATCAAGATCTGAAATAAATATGCAAATAAAGCTTCAGTACCTGAAAGGAACACGCTGTTTTAAAGAGTCTTCCCTTTAAAGAATCAACTTTCCAAGAAAAAAGACAAGACAAGCAAATGACATCATCAGCAGGCTGTATTTCTACACATTTCCTAAAGCCAAAGGTCCCCCCGACTGTGAACCTGGGGTTGCAGGTGTGGTGACTTGCTAGACACAGACCCTTTGCCTCCCGCTGGGGGGGTGGGGGGGGGGCCCATCCGATCCCCAAAGATGCCAGACAAATACCCATGTTTAGGTAAATGTCCAGTGGACCTAAAAGCCAACCGTTTATGCTAATACTGAAAATGAAAAGCGATCGTGGCTCTGAAATGGATCCATTTATCCGCCATCAGCAGCTCAGGGTGTCAAAGGTTCTAAGTCTTGTAGCACCATGTTCAGGATGGAGTTCCAAAAACAAAAACCAAATGAGTGGAAAAACAAAACAACCAACAAGAAACCCAGAAACACAAAACAAAACAAAAGCCCCGTGCTTGGCACCTTTGCGACGGACGGATGGATCCTCGATCCGAAGTGAGACACTTCAGAATCGCAGGGGTGGCGTGTCCCGCGAGGCGGGCGTCCCGAAACGAGGGGAGGCCTTTCTGACAGCAAGAGAGGAAAAACGAAAAAGGAAACAACCGAACACTCTTCCCCCAGGCCAAGTGTCTCTGTCTGTCCGGTGGGGACAGAGCCTCACAGTCCCTTCGCTTCTAACTCTCTGTCCCCGCCGGTCACTTCCGGTGCTTCTCCATTTTCTCCAGAGTCTTGGAGTCTGCTGGGCTCTGGTCTCCGGGGCTCATGTAGGATTTGTCTATGGCCATCAAGGCCTCTTTGATGTAGTTCTGCAGCGCGGACACGGCGGCGCAGATAGCCTGGCTGCCGAAGCCGTGGGTAATTAGGCTGAAATGAGACAGGCAGCTCTGGATGCTGGTCTCCAAAACCGGGGTGGGCCTGCTGTTCCCGTTGGGGGTTCGGTCTTGATTGAGGAGGTCTGTGAATTCCTTACACACTTGCCTGTGAAGACAGTTGGTTGAGCCTGGTGAGACTTCCCCGCGTTCTCCCAACACCCCCAAGAGACCACCTTCGTCTGACCCTCACTTAGTGCCTGCCAGGTGCCACGCCCCCCCAGGCAGGGCAGATCTCCTCCCAAGCAGAATCTCTCTCTGTGTGGCTCACTAGTAAAGACAATAGGATTAACTCCCGTCAGCTGGCCAAGGTCACCGGGACCTAGAGGTTAAAGGACAAGTTTACTTTGGTACAAATTGGTTTCCATAAATAAACGCTATCAGAAGCCCAAAGAACCGACGCGCGCCAAGTGGCTGAAACTGGCGACGGCGGAGCCGCCAGCTCCCTGGGCTCTTGCTTCATCTCTTGCACTGACTTCAGTGAACAGCAAGATTCAACTTCTGCTACACTGAGGATTCTAAGGTGCGTGCACTGCCGGTCCGTTTCTGGGAGTAGCAACTCCCCTGTTGCATGAAAAGTCACTATGGAGCCGATTTGCCCACACGTCTCCCACGCATTTACTGTGATCATTGCATGGAAATCAACAAAAGAACGCTGCAATCGCTCTTTACAGGATAAAAAAGCCAGACCAAGAGCACTCATTTGTCAGCACTACCGGCCTTCCTCTTCCTAGCTACACACATGCGCACACAGAGCCCCACTGGGTAACGTTTCCGTCCTGCAGTCAGTACGGGGCCCTCTACCCTGGGGCTCGCCACCGGCCGCTACTCACTGTGCTGCTAGAAGCATGTTCTTCCGCGTTGCCATCTCATTCCGTCCCCCGAGATGAGGCCGCGTTAAATACTCGGCCACGGGCTTACTGGGAAACTCCGCTTCACAGACATAGGCAAAGTCCCGTGCCAAATGAACAGCTTCACCTACAACAATACCAGGTTCGGGCTCTGAGACGGCCGTGGCCACCACTGAAGACTGTCCTGCTTCCCTCCCTCCCTCCCTCCCTTCCTCCCTCCCTCTCTCTGGTATCAATTGTCTACCAGCCACTCTGCCTCCTAAAGTAAAACCACAGGCAGGGCACAAGGCAGTGGGTAGAGTCATGAGGGCTCTGCCAGCCCTTCTGCCCTGGGAATACCACGTGTGAAGATCACTCCTTTCTATGCACTGTCCCTGGGACTTGAACTCAGGGCCTGAACACAATTCCACTTCTGGTTTTTTGGTGGTGACAGAAGAGTCTCATGGACTTTCCTGCCTAGGCTGGCTTAGAACTGTGATCCTCAGATCTCAGCCTCCCCAGTAGCTAAGATTACAGGTGCCAGCCACCGGCACCCCACTTAGGACTCCGTAGGTTTGTGAAATGGGCACACACCCACAGTCTGATGAGCAGATAACCAGCCATGGCCAGGCTAGGCTGTCTTTGGGGAGGAAATAAATCTTAGCTCTTGTTGGGTAGCAGGGAGTTTTAGGGAGATGGAACTTGTCTGGCAGAAGCAAACTGATGACTTTTCTTCGTAAAACTAGGATCCAGTCAGACCTAGTGGCACATTCTGATGTCTTAGGAGGTGGAGGTAGGAAGACTGAGGTCAGACACAATTTGTCTTACTAAAAGTGAAAAGGGCACCAGGGACGGGGATTGGGGGGGGGGGGGGAGACTCCAGTAGAGCACTGGCACTGGTGGCTCACATTTATAATCCTAGCTGCTTAGGAAGCCAAGACCTGGAGGATCAAAGTTCAAAGCTAGCCCAGGCATGAGTCCATGTGACTTTTATGTCCAACTAACCAGCACCAAGGCTGTAGCTCAAGTATGAGTATCAGCGTTAAATGGAAAAAGCCAAGTAAGAGCACAAGGTCCTGAGTTCAAGCCCCAGTAAGGAGGAGGAGGAGGCAGATTTATAAACTATTTTTTTAATTTGTTGTGTTTTTCTAGTCCTGGGGCTTAAACTCAGGGCACGGGCATTGTCCCTGAGCTTCTTGTGCTCTACACTGGCACACTATGACTTGAGCACAGGCCCCTTCTGGCTTTTTCTGCTTAGGTGATACAGAGGAATTGAACCCAGAGCTTCCTGCACACTAGGCAAGCACTTTCCCAGAAACCACATTCCCAGCCTATTTCTTTTAAAAGAGGCAACAAGATTAACATGGGTGTAATGGTAAACAAACGTGGGTAATCCCAGCACTTGAGAGGCTTAATCTAGAAGGGTGGTTCCTTCAAGGCCACTCTGGGCCTTAGGGGAAAACAACAAGCAAACAAAGACTGGGATCTGAGCTCCGGATAGAGCACTGGCCTAGTGTGCTTTCAGTCCTAAACCCCATCCCAGACACTGCTGCCAAAACAAAAAGGGGAGGGTGGGTCTCCGTAGGAAGTCAGGCCCACAGGCCTGCAAGGTCATCTTGGAATGCTCACACTCCCAGCCCAAGTACGGGAGAAGAGAAGGAGAAAGCCAGGAGCCAGGACTCCAGGCGCAGGGGGCTGTCCTGTCTTGTTCAGGGATACAGGCCCGGTGAGCCGCCCCAAGACCCAGGTGGGGGCCTCCGTGAGGTGGTGAGCCTGAGCCACTGAGCCTCACGGAGGCCTGGACAGCTGTTCTCAAACATCGGAGCATCTGGCGAGAGCCTGAGAAGACTCTCCTTAAAAGGTCGACCATGGTGCCCTACTACCTAGAGTTTCAGCACAGGCCAAGGAAATGGCTTCGAACACGGCACTGCTGGAGGCGGGGCGGTTGCCCACCCATGGCAGCAGGTGGAGCGGCTGCCAGGGCGGGCATCGGTGCCCGGTGTGGCTTCCTCCGCACAGTCAGGAGGTGCTGCTTTACAGGCTTCGGTGGTTTTTTGTTTTTTAAATTTACTTCCCTCTCCCCCTTTTTAAGGGCTGCAGTGCATTCTTGGCTACTTTCCAGGTTGGGGGGAGGGTCTTCCATTCAGGAGACTCAAATGCCATTTACAGGGACAATAATCTGAAGACTGGGGAGAGGGCCTCTCTCTGGGCAGGGATTCTATTGCTTTCTTGTCTCTTGATGGGGAGGCGTAATGGCAAGTTAGGCCGGGGCTGGTGCATGCAAGGACCTCAAGCCAGGCTCCCAGCGGGGGGGAATGACATACTCCATTCTGCTCAGCACGAAAACTAACCACTAACCAGGATGGTAAGAAAAAGTACAGTCACCGATCAGCTCCCTCAATCTCAGTCCATCCAACAGGAAACTTTTTTTTTTTTTTTTTGCCAATCTGAAGTATATATGGATCTGACGTTAAGCAAACCAACTCCTTTGCTCACGGATTCTCTGAGGAACTCAGAAACCAGGAGCTGTCAGATAACAGGGCTGTGAACTCTTCAGACAAAATGGATTCATTAACAGGAACAGAACAATTCAGCTTGCTTTCATCTCTCCCTGCTTGGGACCCTGTCTTAAAAGCGTCGCGGTCTGGCTTTTCTTGTGCAGAAGTATGAAAGACAGCACAAATTAAAAACATTTCCCGAGAGCCCCCAGCAGCACTGACCTTCCACCAAAGATGTCAGCAGGGTCACGTGAGCAGCTTTCCGTCTCCCGGCTGGGAGGTTCAGGCCGATCTTGTCTAACTTCTCCCGCAGAGATCGCCCTCCGTTTTTGGACTTGGCTCTGGGGGAAAGGGAAGTGGCTACTCTCAATAAAGCAGATCACTCCACGCTTTGAAAGTTCTACCTTCCTAGCACGGGATGCTCACACCTGCAATTCTAGATACTCGGGAGGCTGAGATCTGAGGATCAAGGCTCAAAGCCACCAGGCAGGAAAGGCAAGTTAAGTCTCTTAAGACTCTTCTCTCCAATCAACCAGCCAAAAAGCCCAAGAGGAGCTGTGGCTCAAGGTGTAGGACACTCGCCTTGAGGAGAAAAAAAAAAAAGCTCAGGGACAGAGCCCAGGTCCCCGAGTTCAAGCCCCAGCCCCAGCATTAAAATAATAAAACAAACACTACCTTCTAAGGTAGTGCTGTTAAAGCTGAAATCTGTACACCATAATTTTAAAAATTAACCTCTGTCAACTTGGAATAAAAACCTCCCACCGCCTCTTTTTATTTTCCGGTGAGCACGAAGCACTGCATGCTGTAGGGCAGTAGATAATACATTGTCAACTAGGGAAACTGTACCTGCCCCCCACCCCATCATTTCCCTGGTGTGTGTGTGTGTGTGTGTGTGTGTGTGTGTGAATAAAAGCCTCCCTTCTCATACAGATGTTAGCCCGTAAAATCCAATCCTAACCAGATGATAATTTGTTAGCGTGTTTTAACACTTCCTTCTGCATTTGGCACTTTCTAAAAGAGAAGGAGTGTACTAAAATCTCTCGCCGAGCCGATTAGAATTCAGCGTTAGGGATACGAGTTACATAAATGTTAAAAATACCTCCCAGGTTCCCGGTACATCCACCACCAACCACCCCAGCGCAGACCCCCGAGCGCCCCCATACCTCCGGAGAACGCCCCCCAACAGGGAGGCGTTCAAGCACTCCGGCGGGGACAGCCTCCGCTGCACTTCAGCCACGGTCACTTTGTACTTGGACGTGGAGCTGAGGAGGGACAGCCTCCCGGGGACCGAGCAGAAGACCTCGCTGGGGTTCATGACGGCCCCCACCAGCTCCTTCGGACACGGCAGACCCAGGGGGTTCTTGGTCATGGAGATGGGACCTGTCCCGGGAGAAACCAGAACTGGGGGTCACCAAAGCCCACTCTGAGCGGAGACCTTTCTCTTCCCGGCCAGAAACCGGGCTAAACCGAGTGGATTTTCTGACAAGAAACTCTGGACCCTGGGCCCATTGGTCACACACACCCTTTTCTTTTTCTAAGTCATCATATTCTTCCTTCAAAGAGAAATCAAACGTGAAATTCGCAAGTTAACACCTTGCAAAGTTAATTAGTCAAGATCCCAAGCATGGTTTTTTTTTTCCCCCACCCAGTTCCTGGCTACCTCTGTAATCTGCTTAATTAGAACACTTGCCTTCAGAAGACACTCTGATACTAGTCCCACCCCCTTAGAATCCATGAACTAAACCCACAGACCTCAGACCCGGCCCCAAAAGCCTTCTGGTAGAACTGCACTCCGCGCACTGCGTAATCCATTCAGTCCAAGTTTAGTGGGAAATTTCATTTTCCGAATTTCCTGGCAACCTTCACACCCCCACAATCCATTTAAGCAGTCCGATTTCATAACAAACCCTAGCTACCTTTCCCCCAAAACAGCCAGCCTGAGGATTCTGTCAGCACCAGCACTTCATTTCATGAACCACTCACTCAAGAGTAATCCAACTTGTCTTTTCATCCCTTGCTCCCTGCAAACACCAGAAAGCAAGGTGGCGTGGGGGGGGGGGGGGGAGAGACAACAGATCACCCAGTCCTGGGTTTATTGGATAGGCCAGACTTTCTCAAAACCTTTCTTACAGGTCAGGATTAGGGATCCTTCCAAAATTCCTGTCTGAAACCCCAAGAGGGAAAAGAAAAAAATCACGCCCTCTCAATCAACAATTAAAACTGTCACCGACCCAATCGCTCCGGGAAGGTGGTGGCTGCGAATGGATTTGGGATTAATGAAATCACCGTGTGAAATCTCTGGCGGGCTTTCCCCAGCGGAGCCCCTCCCCCACGCAGAGGGTCCCAGTCCCCCGTTCCCAGGGGAGGCCCGGGCTGGAAGTCCCGATGCCCTGAAGCCAGGGAAGGGGTGACAGGGACCAGACGGTGCGCGTCCCGCGCTGATTTCCACCGAAAACCCCTTTGTCCAAATTAAAAAAAAATAATAATAACCTTTGAAACCTAGTTGCTGTCTGTTTCTCAAAGGGGCGCCCAAGGGGCTCCCTGGTCTGCTTTCCTTCAGGACAGAGAGGAGTTCTCTCTCGAAAGTTCCACGAAGCCCACCCCTCCACTCCACCAAGTGTCCCCCCCCACCTTCCCACAGGTGGGAGGCCAGAAGAGACTCGGTTTACCTTTGCGGATGACAGTCTGGTCATGGAGGAGCAGATGCGGGTCGTCCACGTTCTGGGAGGGGAGAGAAGAGAATTCCCTTTAGGTTTGGGGAGGGAGCGCGGGGGCGGCGCGGGGAGCCCCGGCGGGCGGGCGCGCTCACCTGCACGTCCTCCATCGGGTGCGCCACGTCGTGCAGCCCCAGGTTCTCGGCCAGGCCCGCGGCGTCCAGGGCGTGCGCGTGCGGGAGCAGCAGTTCCGAGCGGCGGTAGGCGTCCCGGCGCGTGCCCACCGCGCCCGCCGCCTCTAGGCCGGCGAGGTGCGGCAGCAGCGCGGCCGGGCGCCCGTGGTGCGGGGGCAGCCCGGCCGCGTCCTGGCCCTGGCGGCCCGGCCAGGCCTGCTGCTGGCTGCCGGCGGGCGCGGGCTGGTGCAGGGGGTTGATGGCGGCGTAGGCTTCGCCCAGGTGCGAGTAGGGATCGGCGGACTGCGAGTAGGCCAGCTGCTGGTAGGGCGGCGGGAAGTAGGGCGGCGGCTGGTACTCGGAGACGCCCGAGTGGGACAGGGGGGGCGCGGAGGTGTAGAGGTGCTGGCTGGCCGAGGACAGGTGGGGGATGCGCGGGTTCCCATTGCTGCTCGCGTCGTGGCGATCCT
This sequence comes from Perognathus longimembris pacificus, assembly GCF_023159225.1. NCBI lineage: Eukaryota > Metazoa > Chordata > Mammalia > Rodentia > Heteromyidae > Perognathus > Perognathus longimembris. The sequence continues at coordinate 82,312,251 of NC_063166.1, read as the reverse complement.
GGGCGACACGGAGGGAGGAGACCCGGTTAGTACGAAAACCCCGGTGCGGCGAACCCGCCAGCGCCGCGCGCCCCGCCGCCCCACCCCGGGGGAGGGGGGGCTGCTGCGGGTCTCTGCGCCCCCAGGGGCCGCCCCGAGCCACGGCGGCCTCCCCCCCCTCCCCCGGCGAGGCGCCCCGGGGGCTCTGCCCTCCACGGCGAGCCCCTGGAGGAAAGAGGATGGGTTACGACCTGGGAGGAAAAGTCCCCCACGCCCCGCAGCGCAGGTCCGTGCGCCATGAGGCTCGAGGGGCGGGCGGACATTCGGGTCGATCGTCGGGTCTCGGGGCTGGAAAGGCCGGTGCCCCGGAGGAGGCCGGGCGGTGGCGAACCCCTGGCCGCGGGCGCTGGCTGGCCCGCTCGCCCGCCCGCACGTGTGGCCTCGCCGCAGCCCGCTCGATTTATGCGCGGGCGAGGCTGGCTCGCGCCCTCCCCGCCCCGGGGACCCTCCCTTCCACGCCCTGCGGGCAAGGACCTCGGGGCAGGGGACGCTCGAGGGCGGTGGCAGCCACCCAACACAGCCCGAGGGGGCTCGGCGAGGAGGAACCCGCTGCGGCGGCCCCGGGCTGTGCCCTTCGCCCGCCAGGCCAGACGGAAGGAACGCGAGGCGCGATCCGCCACGGTCAGGGCCCCCCCCCCCCCGCAGCGGGCGTGGGGACCCCGAGACCCGGGGAACTGTGCCCGCGCTGGTCCGCGCGCCCCGGGGCGCACCGACTTAATCCCTAAGGGATGTGTCGGCCCGGGTGCCGGGGGTCACCGGGGCGGAGGGGGCCGCGGGGGACTCGGCGCTGCCGCCCCCTGGCGGGAGCGCGGGGCCGCGCCGGCAGCGGCCGCCCCCCGCCGGTCCCGGGGGCGCCGCGCGCGCGCGCTCGGGCTTGCCGGCTCCGCGCTCCACGCGCCCCGGCGCTCGCCGCCCGCCCGCCCGCGTCTTCTTCCTCTTCCCGCTCGCCGCCTCCCTCCCGCCTGCGCTCCCCAACTCCAGCTCAACCTGTCCGACAGGCTGGAGCACTCGCGGGGCGGACGGCCCCGACGGGCCCCAGCACCCCCCGACGCGCCCCAGCCCCCACGTCGCCCGAGCCAGGCTTCCGTTGTTCTCCGGCCTCCCGGAGGAGGTAGCGGCGCAGGTGACCCGCCCGCCCGCAGGGAGGCGGCCGGCCCCCCGGTGACCCTTCGGACGGAGACGGCGGGGTCTGAGATGGCCGAGCCGAGCTCCCCCAGAGCTCGGGAAGAAGGGCGGCTCGCGGCGAAGGCGGCCGGCGGGTAAGCTCTGCGGGTGGGACCCGCCGCTCGGCGCGGGCCTGGGGCCCGCCGGTCCTCCCGAGGGCCGGCCGCTGCGGGAAGAGGCCCCGGGAACCGGGCTGCGGGGTGTCCGGAGGACTCGACCCCGGCCGGCCGGCCGAGAGGCAGGACTCCGGCCCTCCCGTCCCCGACCTCGACCGGCGGCCCCCCACCCCCGCCTCCCGGACGGCGCTCGGGCGGGGCGGGCGGGGCTGCACCCCGGCGCCCCGGCTCACCCACCTCGCAGTCCTCTTCATATTTGACATTATCGGTTAATTTCCACAACATGGCGTCCGGAGTCCCCCAAAACAGTCGCCAGTTAAATCCAGGTTCCCCCCACCCCCCGAGCGGTAAATCCAAAATCGGGGTCACGGTGGCCAGGCGTCCGCCGCCGCCCCCGCCGCGCGGGCCCTGCCGCCCCGCTCACTGGACGCGCATCGGCGGCTCCGCCGAGGTGGAGGCGGCCACTGCGGGGCGCGCGCGGAGGCCGCTGCCGTGGAGCGCCCGAGCCGCGCCCGCACCGTGTGTCCCCGCGATCGCCGGGGGACCCGGGCGCCTTAATGAGAGGGGAATTATCATAGCTCCTCCCCGGGGGCCGGCGCGGAGGCCGGGGCGGGGCGGGGCCGCCCCCAGCCAGTCCCAGCCCAGCTCCGCCCCGCGCCCCGGCCGGGCCGGGCGTCGCGCAGGGGCCCGCGCGCTAGGGGCGGGGAGGAGGGGGGGCGAGGGGGGGGGAAGCACCGTGGGCGGCACCTCGTTGACAACTGCGAGGCCCGGGAACCCCGAGACACTGGAACCCCGACGCCCCGTGCGCACCGCCGACCCGCCGAGGTGGCCGCCCAGCTGGACCCCGAAGCCCAGGAGACCCTCTTGGCAAGCAGGGCATCCATCCCTGCCCCCTTAGGCCAAGAGATGCCCCCTGGAGGTGGGGTCCGGGCATTTGGGGGTGGTCTCAACACCTGGGCTCCCCTCTCACGTCCCGCCCCACCCGCCCCCGCCCCAGACACGTCAATTGGGCCGTGGGTGGTCGCGCTTCGCCAGCCCCAGCCTGGCCGAGAGGCGCCCCGGCCCCTCCTCCCTGAACCCGACTCCCTCCTGCCGGCTCCCCCTCCTTCTCACGGGCTTTCTGCCCCGAGCGCGGAAGTCAGCAAGCTGTGCAACCGGCTCGGAAGCCGGGGACAGCGGTGTGTCCCTGTCAACGCCGTCGCCCGAAGCTGCATCTCGCGCCGCCGCGGGCTGGGGCCCAGCTCCTCCGCCCAGCCCGGCCCGCCCAGCGCCGGCCACTCGGAAGCCTTAACTTGCCCGTAGAGCGACGTGAGCACCCGGCACCGAGTGGGGGTAACCCACAGGTGAAGGTAGAGAAACCAAACCTCCCTCCACCGCCGCCTCCTCGGCTCACTCCGGACACCCAAACCGCCACGAAAGGGCGGGAGCTCGTTTGTGAATGTTAAAGAAACGAAATGAATTGCCCCAGATGTGAAAACTGACATGTTCCTTGCAAGGGGGGCGGGGGGGGGGGGAACCGCTCGTTCTCGGATGGAAGTTTCACAGGCTCTACCCGACGGCTCCCCGGCTGCGCTCAGGCTCTGCGGGGACTGGGGAGAGAGAGGACTGCTTTGCTGTGATTCTGCATCCGATTTTGCAATCGTCAACTCGCTGCGGTCTGCAGGATGGCCACCTACCCCCTTCCTGTTCCTGCTTGGAGTTGTGTGAGCATTTCTTTAGTCCCAAATGGCCTAAAATAAAGTAAGAACTAAGATAAAAAAAAAAAAGTAGGTGTCCACCCAGAGGAACGCCGCCCCTCGCCGGGGGGGGGGGGGGAAGCCACGAACAAGATGCTTTTACAAGGAGGCCAATGAATCCGGGGGACTGCTTTTCCGGCCGAAGCTGGCCACGGGGCGCTGCACTAACTACCAAGGACCAAGCCTAAATGGCAAGAGCCCCGGGCACCTCGCTGGCGATTCTCAGGCTGTGGGGGGCAGAACAGCACTGCCGCCGCTCCAGGTAATCGTGCAAGAGAAGGGGGGGCACCTGTCCAGCGCAAGAATTGCGCCCTGGCCCCGCAGACAGGCTGGTGCCAGAGCTGGGACAATGGGGCGGCGGTGCCTCCTCCAGCCTCTCCAACGGGTGCCCATGGGCTTGGCTCCACTCCTGGCCTCAAGTTGACCATCGCGTTTTCCTCTAAGACCACATCTGGGGTGCCATTCTAGAACTCGCCTGGACTGTGTTCCCCAGCTTCGCCTCCGGCAGTCCGGGGCCAGGAACGGACTGGAAGTGGTCACCCCCACCCCCGCCAGCCCCTAGCTGCCCGGAGGAGCGGAGCGACCTTCCTCCCGGAGCGCGCAGAGGAGCCCAGGGGTCCCCCAAGGGGCCCCGAGGCTGCGGAGCCGCTGGGTGAAGCCATTCGTTCGCCAAGAGCCACGGCGGCGCAAAGCTCGGCGGGGAAGGCGGCACCCACCGTCAATCGCCTTCCCGACCCGAGGCCCGGGGCCCACGGCCTGCGCCCGCCCGGGGCCGCCCGAAGGTGCGCGCCGGTGGCCGCAGCCCCGGCCTCCCGGGACCCCAGCTTCGTAGCTGAAAGCGGGAAGCCAGGCTGGAGCAGCCAAGACGAACCCCGCCGCCCCGAGGCGGCCCCAGCGGCCGGCTGGACCTCGGGACGCCTCCCCCGGCCCAAAGAAGCGCCCGGATCCCCGCCCGCGGAAGCGCAGACGCGGGGCGGCAGCAGCCGCTGTCGCCCCCTAGGGGACCCGCAGCCAACTCACAGCCCGGGAGCCGGGGCCCCGGCCCGCAGCCCGCAGCAGCCCGGACTGGGCCAGAGGAACCGGGCTGGAGCCGTCAGGTGTCAGCAGCACTCGGACTGCGCCCGGGTCACCGGTCTGGGTCCGGAGCCCCGCCACCCCCGCCCGCACCCCGGCCCAAGACCACCACCGGGCGGGGAGAGCTGGAGGGGACCGGCTTTCAACTCCGATCTAGGGGCGGCAGGTGGAGGCCCCCAAGTGCCTCCGCGCTTGGGGCAGCCCCGGACTCCCAGAAGGACCTTGGCCCGTGGCCTGCCTTCCAGGCCCAGGAACCCGGGCCTGAAGCGAGGGCAAGAGAAGGGCGCACGCACGGGCGCCACGCCCTGGGTCCCAACACCTTCCAGACCTCAGCCCCCAGCGCCGTCCAAGCCGGACGGGGCGCACGGCCCGGGGCGCTCTGAAACAGCATCCGTCTGGATCAGAATTTCCCACGCGTGTCAGGCGGCCACCCCTGCCTCCCGCCCCACGGGCTTCGCGCACTGCGCCAGGCCCAGCGCCCGGGCAGAGCAGCCCCTCCGTAATCCTCCCCGCCAGCCAACGGGAGAGGCGAGGCGCTCCGCTCCCCGGAGGGCTCCCCAGGTCCCCAAGCTTCCCCAGGGGGTCCCGGCCCGCGCTCCTCCGCAGCCGGCCTTCAGTCCAACGCAGAGCTCCAGGCCGCTGACTTTACCTGGACAATCACTCCGCCCATTTCAGACAATCCACGGAAAATCCGTGTGTCTTGTGGTCCTGCTTTCGGGGATCCTCTAAGACACAGGCGTGGCTCTCCCCAGCTCTGCCCTCGGGGATCCCCAGCGTCACCCTAGCCTCCGGAAGGTGGAGCGCATGTCACCTCTCCGCTAGTGTCCACACCGCTCCGGGGACTGCGGGGGTACCCCTGGAGGCCTGCCCCGGCAGTGTCCAGGGTCACCAAGCACCCCCAGGCCAGGTAAGCCCGGGGGCTGAAAATCACTTATCTTGGTCACCGCCAGGCGAAGGAGAGGAGGCCCACTGAGGCCAGGAGCCGGTCTCCCGCACCAAGACTGGGCGACAGAGGCCACCCGGACGAAGCTCCGAAGCGCCCCGCGCCCCGGGGGCACCCATCCCGCCCGCAGCCTGCGGTCCTCCGACCCTGGCCACCCGCACGCTGCCTCTCCTCACCCTCAGGAACTGGAAATTCATGTCGCCCGCTCCTCCAACTCCAGCAAGCAGGGACTTCAGAGCCGAAGCGGCGGCGGCGCGGGCCAGCGCTCCCTGGGGGCCGAGTCCTGTGCTGGGAGCGCCGGCTGGGAGCGTTTATTTCGTGCAGGGTGGGGGAGGGATAGGGGAAGGGGTGGGAGAGTGAGTCCTAGCCAAAACCAGCGGTGGTGATTGGTGGACACACCTGATAGGCCCTCCCCCCTCCTCGGAATCTGTAAACTCCTCTCCTGAACAGGAAAAGGGTCTCCTCCGCACCTGGAGAGACTCTAACCGGAGCCCTGCCAGGCCTTCTCCCAGTGGGTGGCAAACTTACACTTAAAATCCATGTCTTCCGGCCCAGGACACTTTAAAACTTTATCATGCCAGAACCATTGATCTATCTGTGAATTCCCAGCTGTGGTAGCCATGGAGTCACAGCTAGAAAGAAACTTGGATCTGAGGTAACTCTTAGAGGAGGCGGTGACTCCCTCTCCCTCTCGGGGAGACATTCAGAAGCAAGGTTCTCGGCTTAGGAACTGTAAGACCAGGGTGGACATCAGTAAGATCCTGGCTGGGAAGGAGGGCTGAGTGTGGAAGGGGGGTACCCTCCCCGTCTCCCCAGGCCAGCAGAAGTTAGGCTTGGGATGCAGACTGCCCGTCGGTCCCCAGTTCCTTGCTAGCTTGTACATCAACCTTGTCCGGGCACCCCAAGCAGCCCCTTTCCCCAGAGGAGACTGGAAGATGTACCCCGATCCCTGAACACCCCGAAAGCGGAAGAGAATCCAGCACCCACCCCCTCCCAGCAGCCCCATCTACACGCTCCACCCCCGCCCCCGCCGCCCCCAATGGTAGGTTTTTGAAATGCACCCTGGGACGTTTATGGCCCGCCATCCATAGAAAGAAATGTAAATTTTTGTGACAAAACTTTGTGAAAAACAGCCATTTAATCACTTTGACAAAAAGGGGGTTCCAGACACTTCTCTGGGCAAAGACTAGGCAGCAATACAAAACCAAAGCGAACCTCTCCTAGCTGGGAGTATGGTGAGGGTATGGTGGGTGGGTTTGGTGTTTGAGTGTTGTTTGTTTGTTGGCTGACAAGCCAGCCCGGGCCCATGCTAGGCTCCCCCACCCCACCCCACCCCACCCCTCCCAGGCTTGATTTGCTCTCCCAAGATTTGATCGTTGAACTTTGATTTTGTTTCTCAAGTAAATCCTGGGAGACTCTAGCTCCTGCACGAGGAGTATAAAGTGTTCCCTTCCTTCCTCTGTCTCCCCATGCTTAAACCTTGTGACACCAAAGTCCTTGCTAACACACACACACACACACACACACACACACACACACAGAGAGAGAGAGAGAGAGAGAGAGAGAGAGAGAGAGAGAGAGAGAGAGATTTTTCTGGCATATACCTGGTGGCTTGCTTCTGTAATTCTAACTACTCAGCTGATAGGCAGATGATCTCAATTTGAAGCCAGAACAGGGGGAAAGTCCCAGAGACTTGCAAAATAACCAGCAAAAAAGCCGGTTTATTGAGATGTGGCTCAGGACACACACACACACACACACACACACACACACACACACACACACACACTCTGGAGGTCACCCCTCCCCTAGGTTGTCCAGTGAGGCACAGTGTGTTTCTGTGGCGTTAAGAGTTATGGAGTAGACCTGTCAGGGCTAAAGTCACGGGCTGGCCAGCTAGAAGGTTCCGGTGAGGGTGACTACGATGGAGAAAGGTGAGAGCTCCCCGACTCTGAGGCCGCTGCCACCAACTACCCCCACCCCGGGTGAGGAGCCAGCCACCGGTGCCGGCTCCCACTGCTGGCCCGCTGGGGCCCGGGAGGAAGCCGACGCTGTGGAGTGGGCGCGAGGACATCGGGAGGTCACCCTGAGGCTGGGGTCTGCCTTTCCCAGAATGCACCGCTCCCTGGCTGCTTCTGTCCGGGGTGGAGGCGCTGCGGAGCCTCTCAGAACCCCGGGGTGGGGGAGCCCTGCAGGGCCCCGCTGCGAACTGAATGTGCAAGGCCCGCACACCACACCGTTGTGCGGGATCACTTCCCACGTACGTGTGTGTGTGTGTGTGTGTGTGTGTGTGTGTGTGTGGTCCCATCGTATTTGCACATGGTTGTCACGGGAACCAGACCGGCTTCGGGATCCCCAAGTCTCTGCCTAACCAGTGGATCGCTCAGATCCCCACCTCCAGGCTTGCTCCCCTCTCCCCTCCAGCCAGGGTCACCTGCCCTCCCCCTCCCCCAACCACCTCCTCATCCTCCCCCCCCAGCCCCCCCTCCCCCCCCCCGCCAGGGCCACCTGCCCCCACCAGAGAAGAGCTCGGAGGCCTCCCCTCCCCTCCCTTCCCCTCCCCTCCCAGGGCCGGCAGAGGAGGCCACGGCGCCTGCCCTACCGAGACTTCCACGCCCCAGGAGCCCCGTGGTGCTCACCTAGAATCCCAGCACTGGGGAGGCTGAGCAGGGGAGAGGGGCTCAACGCGGAGGCTGGCCTGGGCCGCACACATAGAGGCCCTGTCGCAATCAATAAACAAGGAATTCCGCATATTTTTCCTAAAATGGCACACACCCTCGCCCCCCCATCAGACATGAATTTGCTTAGAGGAGGCGAGGGACAAGAAACTGTTACAGAGGGAGGGAGGGAGGAAGGGAGGGAGGGAGGAGAAGAGAGAAAAGGAGAGGTGAAGGGAGGGTGAAAGGGAAGGAGGGAGGGAGAGGGAAAGGCAGGAGGAGGGCGGGATGGGGAAGGGAAAGGAAGGCGGACTGTGGAGCAGCACCCCGCTTGCGTGACCAGTCCGGGGGCCGAGCAGAGCCGGCCGAGGCTCGTGATGGAGCGGGGCTGGTGGGGGGGGGGGGTTGGGGCTCCCAAGAGTCCACGCCCAGTGTCCCCTCCGCCGGGGAGCTGGGCCGTGGCGGTGCGCAGTGGAACCCCACTGTTGCCCGGGGTGGCGTCCCCGAGGCGGGGTTCCCGGTTCCCTGGGCAGCGGGCGGCAGGTCCAGTCCCGCGGGGCCCCGGGAAGCCCAGGGTCGTCGGAAGGACCCCCGACGGGGCGGCGCACGCGTGTGTACAACCACCGACGGGAAAGCTGGGGGGGGGGAGCCGGGCGGAGAGCCGTCCAGGTGAAACCCCCGGTGCCCAGAACAAGAGAAAAAGTCAACCTGAAAAGTCCCCAACTTTCCTCCCGCGTGTTTACACACCCCTCCTCCGCGCGGGAGCCGCGCGCGCGGGGAGACGGGGAAGATGGAAGACGGCGGTTTGGTGGTTTTGTTGTTTTGTGTCCAGGCTGAGTCAGTCTGCCGAGCGCGTCCACCGGTGGGGCCCGGCCCGGGAGTTCGGGGCCCGGGGACCTCACGCCCCGCCTAACCGGGACGTGTGAATCACAATCGTGAAGGCCTCACCTTCCGCCGTGGGCTCGGAGCGTGTACACTCGGTGTTGGCCGGCTGGGCCGGGACTCGGTCTCCTCCCGGGGCTGATTTGAATGTAGATTTACTTCCTTTCTTCTCCCTCCTCCGTCCTTTCTTCTTCCCCCGCCGTCTCCACCGCGTGTATTTTGCTCCTTTGTTGGCTGGCTTAACATTTAACGAACATTAGCATTTTAAAAACTTTTATTTGACTTTTTCCCCCCGGCACTGTGGCGACTTGTGACTTGTGACTTTTTTTTCTCTTTTGGGCCTTGACTGAGGCTGAAACTGAGTCACACACACACACACACACACACACACACACACGCACACGCACACACGCACACCCGCTTTGCTTGGCTTTGCTTGGCTCTGTCTACTCAAGGCTGGTACTCAGCCACTGAGCCTCAGCCCCACTTCCAGCTTTTTGCTGGTAATTGAAGATAAGAATCCCCCCGGATTCCCCAGCCTGGGCTGGCTTCAGACGGTGACATTCAGATCTCCCGCTAGTGAGCCGCCGGTGTGTGTGTGGGGGGGGCTTCCTTCCTTCCGCACACAGATTCTGGGAAGTGGAAGTGGTTAGCATTTCTGTCCTGTAACTCGGCCTCTGGGACCGGGAAGGTGGAGAAGGGGTGAAGGAGACCTGGTGCCTCCTGGAGCCTGTCCGGTACAGCTACCCCCCCCCCCCCGCCGGGGTGTGTGTGGGGAGTCCAGGAAAGAGGCCTCGAAGTGGACCGGGCAGAGTCCCACCCCCAGAGCCAGGCACGGCGACCCTCGCCGCTCAGGAGGCCCAGCTCTAGAGGATTTCTCCTCGAGGCCAGCCCAGGTAGAGGAGTTCACCAGGACACCCTGCTCCACATCAGCAGCAGAAGGCCGGGCCCGAGGCCCGTAGCTCAAGCGGCAGACCGCCCAACCAGCCAGCCAAAGACCCACAAGACCCCGAGTTCAAACCCCCAGTGCTGCTCCAAAAGAAAAGGGAAGGGGGGAGGGGGACACACAAACCAAACGAAACCCAAAGACCCAGGCCTTTTCCGTTCACGAGGCTGCGCGTGGGTCATGTTTCCGTCTAGGGAGACCCTGGGTCTAAAGCTGTCCCGTCGCAGAGGGGGCGGGAGCGCGGTACAGGGCCAGGCCCAGTTGGGCAGGTAGGTAAACGGCTACACTGTAACCAAACCCAGCGCCTTCTAATGGCAGGAAGAGATGCGTGGGGGGGGGGGGGGCTGCTCTGTTACCTGAGAGCTCCCGTGGACCTTGCTCAGACCTTGCACACACACACACACACACACACACACACACACACACACACACACACACACACACGCCACGAAGCAGCCTCCAGGAATGAAGCGTTCCTCCATGATTGGAGAAGCCAGAATCACAGCTCCCTCGGTTGGGTGGGGCGAGGAGGTTGGGAAGGGCATGAGGGGACTTGTGGGGTAATGGAATGTTCTAGATCTTCATCTAGGTCTTGCTTACAAGAGCTGCTGGCTCTTTGAAAGACACAGAACCTTTGGATAGGCATCTTAAAGATCTCATTTCTGTTGTTTTTGCTTTTGGTGGGCATTTACTTGTTTTTGAGACAAAGTCTCCGTAGGTAATCCTAAAAATCACAATTCCCCTGCCTCTGCCTCCTAAGGGCTAGGATCTCAGTTTAAAAGTCATTAAAAAAGAAAGAAGCACAGAGAGAAAAAAAGAGAAAGAAAAAAAGGAAAACTGTGTCAACGGAAATGTACTCACTCCCCGAATCGTGTAACAGTAATCCCTCTGTACATCACCTTTGTAATACACTTTTTAGGAAAATCTTTTAGGAAGAAACTAATTAAACCAACTATGTAAATCCTGAAGAAGTTAAATCACCCCATGCAACTATTGTTTTTAAATATATTTAAGCATACAAACAGTGATAACGTTTATTAATAGTATATTTTATTTTATTTTTTTGTGCCAGTCCTGGGGCTTGAGCTCAGGGCCTGAGCTTTTGTACTCAAGGCTGGTTGGTGCTCTACCATTTGAGCCACAGGTTCCCTTCTGGCTTTTGGGTTAACTGGAGTTAAGCGTCTCAGGGACTTACTTGCTTGGGCTGGCCTTGAACCTTGATCCTCAGTTCTCAGTCTCCTAAGTAACTAGGATTACAAGCATAAGCCCATTGAGCCCAGCTGATAATATATATTTTAAATAAAACATTCTATACATCTTAACACCTAGTGGGGTTAGGCCAACTGGATATCTAAATGCAGATGAAACCAGAGCCTTAACTCACACACAAATCAACTCAAAATGCATTAAAGACTTATGAAAGCCTATCAGATTGCATCAAACTCAACTCCCTTGTAGACAATGGCTACATTAAGAGGAGAAAATACAGCTAAGGGGTTAATACCAAAATAAGCCAGGAACACACAGCAAGTGAACAGAATTTTTTTTTTCAACAGGGGCAAAGGATCTGAGCAGATATTTCTCCAAGCAAGAGATAAGTGACCACAGGTATACGGAGGAAGTGTTCAAAATTATATGCCACCTCTTTTTCAAAGCTGCTGACAGAACATTCTAGAATGAACTTTGTATGCGCCTCCCTTTGTCCAACGTTTAGGTGCTACTGAGCACCTTCTTATTTACGTATTTATTTTTGTTTGCCAGTCCTGAGGCTTGAACTCAGGGCCTGGGCACTGTCCCTGAGTTTCTTTTGCTCAAGGCTAGCACTCTACCACTTAAGCCATAGCACCACTTCCGGCTTTTTGTTGTTGTTGTTGTTTATGTGGTGCTGAGGGATCGAACCCAGGGCTTCATGCATGCGAGGCAGGCGCTCTACCACTAAGCCACCTTCCCAGCCCTACATATTGCTTTTAGGGGAAATTTGTTTCCTCTGGAATCCTTGAAACATAGCATTTATTCACTCACTGTTTTGCCCCTGCCTAGGACTTCGCAGTAAACAGAAGTAAGTCATAAATACTAGCTAGCTGTAAAGTGTCTCTGGCTCTACCAAATACCCGGTGAGTCAGATCTCCTGCTCTTCACCTGTACGAAGCATACCTCGCCCTAGGCCATACTTCCAAACACCAAATATAGGCTTGGGCCTTCACCACTCAGAGCCTCTGGGGGAAGTCGAGCTGCCCTGCCCGGGAAGGGGAGCGAGGTCTGGGAAGAGGTGTGGGGCTGGGGGAGGGGGGGGGGGGGGGCCGGGGCCAGCAGCCCGACTGGAAAATCCTCAGGCTTGTCCCTGCACAACGAGGTCCAGGAAACTCCTTCCCAGAATCTGCAGCTCGGAGGAGCTCCATCCTCAAGTAAGATGTCACCGGCTTCTCTGTATCATGGAATGTTCCGGAGACCACCTGATGTGTGACATCCAACAGACGAGAGGCGCCGACAGGCCAGCCTGGAGCTGCGGTGACCTCAGACGTGAAGACAGTAGACGGAGCTGGAAAAAAATAGTCCGCGTGAACTTTTCTTCTGCAGGGTTGTTGGTGTGCGTGTGTTTCCTTTATGGTTGCTATAAAGGCGCTGCGCAGAGAGGTCGCTGTGGGGTGAGTCAGGTGAAGAGCGCATTTGATTCCCACGAGTTGCATCGTTATTCCCACCATTGTCCAGTGGGCACCACCGCGGCACCTGCTCCCTCTGCCCCCCCCCCATGTCTGTGCCTCCCCTTAGGCTGGTGTGTTTTGTGTTGTCCAGGCCGTCCTTGAACTCTTGGACTCAAGTGACCACCCTCCCTTGGCCTCCCAAACACCCCTGTACTTAATTCTTTTTTTTTTTTTTTTTTGGCCAGTCCTGGGCCTTGGACTCAGGGCCTGAGCACTGTCCCTGGCTTCTTCTCGCTCAAGGCTAGCACTCTGCCACGTGAGCCACAGCGCCGCTTCTGGCCGTTTTTTCTGTATATGTGGTGCTGGGGAATCGAACCTAGGGCCTCGTGTATCCGAGGCAGGCACTCTTGCCACTAGGCTATATCCCCAGCCCCTTTTTTTGTTTTTTGTTTTGACCAGTCCTGGGCCTTGGACTCAGGGCCTGAGCACTGTCCCTGGCTTCTTTTTGCTCAAGGCTAGCACTCTGCCACTTGAGTCACAGCGCCACTTCTGGCCATTTTCTGTATATGTGGTGCTGGGGAATCGAACCCAGGGCTTCAAGTATATGAGGCAAGCGCTCTTGCCACTAGGCCATATTCCCAGCCCCCCTGTACTTCATTCTAAATTCTTATTGCAGAGAGTACTGTCGTGGTGTCTGTCGTCCTGCTCATCTCCCTTCTGCTCCTTCTTCTTTCCTCTCTTCTCCATCTTCTTCCTCTTGTTTCTCCTCCTCTCCCCCTCTTCCTCCTCCTTCTGATTATGGTATTGGGGTTTGACACTCTGCCACTCAGGCTGGGTCCGCCGCCCAGAACACGACTCGCCTGTATGGTTTCAGATGAACGGGCAGTGGATTTAATCGTCACCTGCAAACCCGCGAGTTCTGGCGGCAAGCCGCGGGAGCGCCCAGCACAGCGCGCAAGGGCCGCCCCCACAGCAAAGCCTTCTTAGGGACAGCAGTGCCTTTCCCCAGCACTGGGGCTTGAACCCCGCCACCCTGGACTTGCTCGGCCTCGCTCTGATTTTCCCCCAAGACTGACAAGACCGGGTGGAGGGTGTGGTAGGAGCCACAGCGCCAGCCTGGTCCCTACAAGGTGGGGAGAGACGGCATGCGTGCCAAGCTCGGTGTGTGTGTGTGTGTGTGTGTGTGTGTGTGTGTGTGTACAAGGCTTGGACTCAGGACCTCACTCCCTTGCTTGGCTTCTTCACTCAGGCCTGTCACTCTACCACCTGAGGCACACCTCCACTTCTCCAGAATGTTCCGGTGACCGAGGAAGCGGAGGCTCAGGGAGGCTGGAGGCTCGGTCAGCATCCGCGCATCCGGCAGGGCCCGCCCTCTCCCTCCCCCCTCCCCCCTCCCCCCCACCGTCACCTGCACAGGGCCCGCTCTGTATAGAGCCCATTGAACGTGGGCTCCGAGCCCCCAGAGCCTTCCTCATCTCCCGCTGGAAATCGTCATGCCTCAGTTTACCCTTGGAAATGACGCTCTCGACCTGTGAGGTATCTGCAAAGCCCTTGGCCAGTGGGGGTCCAGCCTTGGTGCAGGAGTGGGGAGCCTAGCCGGGCCCCGCCTGGACTGGGAGGGAAGTCCACAAGCCCCCCACCCACCTGTCTGTGGCCGCTTCCCAGAGTGCTCAGTCCATAGGCCTTCAGGCCTTGTGCTTGCCAGCCTAGAGTCGGCAAACGATGCCCAAATCCCTGGCTTTGTGGGGGGTGGGGGGGCTTGTCTGGGCGGGGGGCCTCGGGAGAGCAGCCTTAGCACGGGAGGAATCACCAGTCCTACCTACGTCCACAAAGGGCGGGCCTGGGAGCTGGTGGCTCGCGCCTGTCATCCCAGCCCGAGCCGGACAGTCCAAGAGACTCCAATCAACAAGGAACCACTGATAAACCAGACGCGAAGCTGTGGTTCAGGTGGTAGAGCACCAACCTCGAGTGAAAAAGCTAAGGGACAGTGCCCAGACCCTGAGTTCAAGCCCCAGCACTGGAACATCAAACAACAAGACAAAGGAGGTCCTGGCCTAATCCCAGCACAAGACAACTTCAATGTGGGGGGCCACCCAGCAATCCACAGCCTTGGGAGACAGAGAATAAGTAAGTCCCCAGAGGCAGGGGGTGCGACCCCCGTGCAGCCTGAACCCCACTTCGGAGCCCAGCGCCAGACGGTAACCCAGGCCTAGGCAGCCGGGAACTCCAGCGCAGGGGTGGGAAGGGAAGGGCAGGGCTTCTCAGGTGGCTATCTCTCCAGAGAACTCCCCCCTGCACATCAGAGATGGGGCAAACAGGTTTACAGCCCGAGGGCGAGGTAGGTAGTTCGGTAGCTGAAGGGAGATAATCTCACACCAGGTGCTAAATGGATTGCCCTAGGACGGAGAGCTTGATTGAGACATCTTTTAATGTAGCCTGTGGCCCAAGCAAAAGCCTCCCGAGGGCCGTGGGAGACCTGGCTGCTGAGGACTCCGGAGGACCCGTGCTGGCCAATCGGGTGGGAGGATTCCTAGAGAACCCTCAAGACTGGCCAATCAGACCGGTCCCTTCTGTGGGGCGGAGAGAGAATGGCCGTGCCAATCCACGGACCCACCCTCACCCATAGAGAGGAAAGGGCTTGGTCCAGCAAGTTCTGTCAAGTTGGGATGATAGAACCACTGGGAACTCTTCAGCTCCTCTCACACGATTGTGCGAGTCCTATCTTGGCACAGAAATTTTACATAGATCTTTGCTCCTTCACATGGATTTACTCTCAAGCGAAGTTCTCTTCCCCACCCCCATCCCCGTCGTTTTGAGACCAGGGTCTCACTATGGAGCCCTGGTTGGTGTGGACTAGACATTCTCCAGCCTCAGAGTCCCGAGTGGGAGGGTTCCAGGCTGGCACCGCCAGCCTAGGCTCATTCTTGGCATCTGTCCCTTACCGACAGCCGCGTGCTTAGTGGGGGGACGGGGAGGGTTGGGGGGGGCTGATGGGGGAACGGCCTGTGGAAAGGCACGCTTCCTCCTGCCTTGTTTCTCCACGGCTTGGATTTCTTCTTCCAGGCGTGGCCTGTTGGTGACACTTGCCCGTGTTTCCATTTTGCCACCTGCCTTGCTTCGAGGTTTTCACAGGATTGGTGTTTTAGGTTTGTTTCCCTTAGGGTCCTGAGCCCCCGTTGGGGGGCCTTCGTGGAAGGCCCGGCCCATTTCCTGCACTCCTGTAGCTGTGGTCTCTCTGCGGTGGGCTCTGGGTGGCACAGCGTCGGCCCCAGTGTCGCCCTGCACCGGAGCCAGATGGAACTCTCCGTGTGTTCTCCGTCGGCCTCCCCTCGCCGGCCGCCGGCCTCTCCTCAAGAGCTTCAGGGTCTATCTGATCTCCCCCAGCTCTGGCTTGAACTCTGAGTCGAATGACTGACTCTGGGTGTGTTGATACAGCTGTGGAGGAGATACCAGATCTTTATAGGAACAGGGAGCGAGTAGGATGGGAAGGGCCGGCAAACAGCCAGCTCCTTGACCCAAAGCCCCTAGGTGAAAATAAAACGAAATTCCTCGCAGGTGACTGGGGGGATAGCCACAAGGGCACCACCGGGTCCCGAAGTGAGTCACCCGGGAGCTTTGGCCTAAGGCTCCTTCTAGCTCTTTCTGCCTGGGGGAGGGGGAGGGAGGTTGGTAGCTCTGGGCTCTCCGTCGGCTCAGGCTTGATGTACAGGCAGCACCTGGGGAGGGTGAGATTTACCTCCAAGTTTCAGAGTTGTTTGTATCAGTCTGCCCTGAGATCATAAAAAAAATGAAAAGAATCGATTCGCCTGCGGGCCAGGACTCCGCACTTGGATTAAAAAATGCACAGTAGCCTCCACTCCACAAGTCTCGGTGCACCTGCTGGGTGCTGAGCCTCTGGGAGCAAGGCCGGGAGCCATGGGGGGGAGGAGGGTACAAGATCCAACCCCAGGACACACAGCCCACAGGACTGGGCCTGGGAAGGCCCGGAGCGGCTGCCGCTGGAAAAGCTCGGGGAAGGCTCCTCTTTGGGCAGTCCTCGGGTTCATAAACGCATTCACTTATCCTGGGGCTCTTGCACTAGAATGGAAACCAGAAACAGTGGGGCCCAGTCTGTCCCCAGGGGCCTGGGGACACCCCTGGGAGACAGACTCACTGGGGGCGGAAGGAAGCAACTGCCAGCAGCCCCAAAGACCTCCCCGTCAGAGGCGGATCCTGCCAGAGGGGCCGGCTCTCCCCCCCCCCGCCCCCCTCCCTGGTTAAAGACCTGGTGCTTCCACTTCCGGCTTTTTAGTCATGTATCGGAGATAAGAGTCGCATGGACTTTCCTGCCTGGGGTGGCTTTGAACTGTGTGCCTCAGATCTCAGCCTCCTGAGTAGCGGGGGGGGGGGGGGCGGGGTTACAGGTGTGGGCCGCCCCCAGAACTGGTGCCTTCTGCAAACCAGTATCAGTATCAGTGGTTGGGCTCCAGTGGGGCGGGGCGGGGTGGGGCAGGGCAGGGCGGGGCGGGGCGGGGCGGGGCTTGGGGTGAGGTCTCAGAAGCTCCCGGGTAATCTGGCAGCCTGGCTCACGGTCTGTTGCTTCGAACACAGCCCTCGAACCCGGTTCCTTTAAATGCCTATAGTGTTTGCCGGTCTTCTCTAGCTTAACAATACAAGATCGATCGAGCCGGGCACACACACATACACATACACAACACACACGCACATATACACAACACATGCAAACACACACACACACACTCTGCTGAATACCTTTACAGCCTCTTCCTACACATTATGTGCATACCTCTGCCCTCAGCCATTCAAATAGAGAAGGCTTTGTTCCTTGCCATTTCAGCGACGTCTACCAGGGCATGTCATTTATCTCTGTTATTATTTATGCCTGGATCTGGCGTTCGCGGAGGGGTGTAAAATCGTGTGCATTTCTGGCGCGTGCGATCCCGTGTGTTCCGCAGCGGCTTCCAGTCGCTGCCGTTGCTTCACGCGGAGCATAGCGATCGTGTTTTTGTGGTGAGGACACGTCCGGCCTGCTCCCTGAGCGGCTCTGCAGGATGCTACGGTGTGGTCACCGCGTTGGTTACGTGAGGACCGGCAGGACCCCCCGGCCATCGCCGAGCCTTCCGGGAGCCGAGCCCCAGCGGCAGCCACCCCCCCGCCACGACCATAAACCACGTCTTATTTATACTTGGGGCCCCAGGCTAAGAGCTGGGACGTTTGTTAATCTAGTTGCACAGAGACCATTCCAGAAGATGCAAGGACTTTCAGCAGGGGGCATCACGCTTATGAAAACCCCCCTGCTCCCAAACCCTACGGATCCGGCACGGAGGGAAGCTGGGAGCTGCAGACCATCACCCCCACGGGGTGGGCTGGGTGTTGCTCCACTTCCTGGGCCTGGCGGGCTGGGAAGGCGGCGGCGTGCGGCCCCAGCCCAGGCCGAGGCCGCTGGGCTCTGAGCGCCGTCTTACTCACAGCCGGCCGGTTACTCAGAGGCGCGGGATCCTCGGCGCCCACGCGGCCGCTACCTGGGCGACGCATGTCTGTCTGGAGCCCAGATGCCGGGCCTCTGCGGGGCCCCAGGGGCGCCGTTCCCAGGCCCCGGGCCAAGGGGTCACAGGGACCCCCGGATCCCCCCCCACCTCACCCAGGGAGCAAGGCAGGGAGGTAACGGGCACTGGGAGGAAGGTGTGCACCTCCAAAAGCCGCAGCCACGGAGCTGGGGCTCAAGCTGGAGAACGCCGGCCTTGAGCAGGAACGCCAAAGGAAAGGGCAAGACCCCGCGTTCCAGCCCTAGCACTGCCACACGCACGTGTGTACACACACACACACGAAGCCGGTGGTAAGACAGGCACCCGTGGGAGGCCTCGAAGCCCGGGCGCTTGTGGATCCCGCGTGGGAAGAACCCGCCTTCCTCCACACGGCTCTAGTGTGGTGGGCACCTCGAGACAGCGGGTGAAGAGTTCGATTCTCTCCGGTGCGTGTCCCAGAACTCCAGGACCGGGGCCCTGCAGAATGAGGGCTCCCACTAGTGTGTCTGGGAGTGGGGAGGCAGGATTTCAAAGGCAATCTTTCTAGTAGTTTCCCAGAGCTTGGGGTAGGGTGAGGTGGGGGGTCCTCCCTTGCTTAGAGCTGGGGACCCGCGGGGGGGAAGGGGGGGACCCTGTCCCCTTGACCTCTCCTGGAGCTCCCTGGAGCCCCCACCATGCCAGGTCAGACTGGGGCTCACCAGCCCAGTCAAGTCCAGCACAGAGGCTGGGGAGGGGGGGGCCCTCCCCACTGTCTGGGCCCCGCCCCCACATGGCCTGGACCCTGCCCCAACTGCCTGGACCCCGCCCCAACACGGCCTGGACCCCGCCCTCACTGCCTGGACCCCGCCCCCACTGCCTGGACCCTGCCCCCACTGCCTGGGCCCCGCCCCCACATGGCCTGGACTCTGCCCCAACTGCCTGGACCCCGCCCCAACACGGCCTGGACCCCGCCCTCACTGCCTGGACCCCGCCCCCACTGCCTGGACCCCGCCCCCACTGCCTGGACCCCGCCCCCACTGCCTGGACCCCGCCCCCACTGCCTGGGCCCCGCCCCCACATGGCCTGGACTCTGCCCCAACTGCCTGGACCCCGCCCCAACACGGCCTGGACCCCGCCCTCACTGCCTGGACCCCGCCCCCCACTGCCTGGACCCTGCCCCCACTGCCTGGGCCCCGCCCCCACATGGCCTGGACTCTGCCCCAACTGCCTGGACCTCGCCCCAACACGGCCTGGACCCCGCCCTCACTGCCTGGACCCCGCCCCCACTGCCTGGACCCCGCCCCCCACTGCCTGGGCCCCGCCCCTGCACGGCCTGGACCCTGCCCCAACTGCCTGGACCCCGCCCCAACACGGCCTGGACCCCGCCCTCACTGCCTGGACCCCGCCCCCACTGCCTGGGGCCCCGCCCCCACATGGCCTGGACTCTGCCCCAACTGCCTGGACCCCGCCCCCGCACGGCCTGGGCCCCGCCCCCACTGCCTGGGCCCCGCCCACACATGGCCTGGACCCCACTCCCACTGCCTGGGGCTATGCCCCCACATGGCCCGGACCACGCCCCCACTGCCTGGGCCCCGCCCCCACATGGCCTGGAGCCCGCCCCCACACTGCCTGGACTCCCTCCCCACTGCCTGGGCCCCGCCCCCACATGGCCTGGGCCCCCTCCCCACTGCCTGGGCCCCGCCCCCACACGACCTGGGCCCCGCCCCCACTGCCCGGATCCCACCCCCACACGCCCTGGTTTCCCCAGGTGCCTGTTAGGTGCCTGGTCCCTGGGCTTCAAGCAGTGTCCATCCAGCTGGCAGCTTCTTAGGAGGGGATGGGGGGGAGAGCAGCCTTGGGCGGGTCTGGGGCCATCACCCCCACCCCCCACCCCTCCAGTGCCCAGGGCAGGTTCCATGGCCTGTGAAGACTCTTTGCTCCATCCAGGCCGGGCTCCTGGCTCCCGTGGCACCGCAGATCTGGAGTTCAAAGTCCTGGACCAACAAAGGTGAAAAACCAAACAGCAGCGGCAACGCCACTGTCCCCCCGGCTGCCAGTGGACCCCACGGCTGCCAGGCCACGGGAGGCCCCGGCCGGAATCTCCCAGCACTGGCCAAACACAGCGCCGGGCCTCGCCCTCTGCCTTCCGGCAAAAAACCAGAAGCCAGCGTGTGCCCGCGCTGAGCTCGAACTCAGGGACTGGGCGCTGTCCTTCGCTTTTGTCCACTCGAGGGTGGTACCCCACTACCGGAGCCACACCTCTGTGTCCAGCCTCTTGGTTCACTGAAGATCGGCGTCTCACGGACTTTCCTGCCGGGGCTGGCTTTGAACTGCGACCCTCCGATCTCAGCCTCCTGAGAAGCCAGGGTGGCCTGGCATGCAAGCGCTGAGCGTGACCTATAACGGGACGCACCAGCGGGGACTGCCTCCCCCAGGGCTGGCACTTGCTCCAGGCCCTGGAGAAACTTGAGGGTCGTTGTATAGAGGGCCCCAAGGCGGTCCGTGTCCCAGCCGGCCTGGGCTTTCCTAAATTTGCCCCATCCCCTTGTTTACTGCCCCAGGGCCGCCGTCAAGCCCCTGCCACAGGCCAGGAGCCGAGGGACCCGGGACGGCGAGGGACTCGCTCCGTGACTTCAGCACTGTCATCTTCTCTTCACTGGCCTCTGTCCCCGAACTTCCAGTCGGTTGACATTTAGTCATAGAACCGCAGGGAAAGCTTCACCTCCAGCCATGTCCAGATCTGGGGAAAGAACAAAAAATGTAGGAAAATCTAGATCTCCCTGATGCCCTTCCTGAACGTCGTGCGGCCCTACCCGCGTCCTCTGGCCTTAGAGCCGGGCGGGCAGATGAGGAGCGGACCACGGAAAGCAAGAGGGCCGCACCTAGGCTGCCATTACTTGTGTGGGTGCCTTTTCCTTCCTTCCTTCCTTCCTTCCTTCCTTCCTTCCTTCCTTCCTTCCTTCCTTCCTTCCTTCCTCCCTCCTTCCCTCCCTCCCTCTCTCTCTTTCTTGTCTTTTTTCTTTTTTTTTTCCAGTCCTGGGGCTTGAACTCGGGGCCTGAGCACTGTCCCTGGCTTCCTTTTTGCTCAAGGCTAGCACTCTGCCACTTGAGCCACAGCGTCACTTCTGGCCATTTTCTATATATGTGGTGCTGGGGAATGGAACCCAGGGCTTCATGTATACGAGACAAGCACTCTTGCCACTAGGCCATATTCCCAGCCCCCCCCCTCTCTTTCTTGTCTTTTTTCTTTTTTTTCCAGTCCTGGGGCTTGAACTCAGGGCCTGAGCACTGTCCCTGGCTTCTTTTTGCTCAAGGCTAGCACTCTAGCTCTTGAGCCACAGCACCACTTCCGGCTTTTTCTGTGTATATGCTGCTGAGGAATCGAACCCAGGGCTTTGTGCATGCGAGGCGAGCTCTCTATGACCAGGAGCCACATTCCCAGCCCCCTTATCTTTTCGTGTGCTAGTCCTAGGGCTTGAACTCAGGGCCTGGGCACTGTCCCTTAGCTTTTCTTGCTCAAGGCTGGTTGTCCTCTGAGCCTCCGGGGGAGGCTGGGGTCCGGAGGTTTGTTTGTGTGTGGTGTTTTCATTGCTGAGGATGGACACAAGGCCTCGGGTGCTCTCGAGAGCTCTGCCTCGCAGCCCTGCAGACATCTCTGGCTGTCATAGCTGGAAGGGGCGGCCGGTGGGGGGGGGGGAGCGGCCAGCGGGCCACGGCTGCCTCTCGGTGCCTCCCACCCAGGACAGCCAGGCCTTCCGAGCCATCTGCGGCTCCGCCAGGAGTAGCTGGAGGTTTGGGGGAGCCGCGTGGAGGGAGAGTTTTGAACTGGGTTCCCCTGCTGCTCAGCACAGGCAGAGAAACCACACGTGACCCGGGGAAGCACAGAGCTGCTTGCAATGGAACCATGTGCAACGAAACATGGACGCCGGCCCCACGCTCCCTTCCCCGCTGAACTCTTGTTTCAATGCCCTACGAGAGAGGGCGACCCTCCCCCCCCATGGAAATGCCTGGGATACCAAGGAGGTAACCGATTTAACCAGGCCGCCCCTCCCTCTCCAGCCGAGCCCCGGTGTCGCATGGAACTGGCTGTTGATGGCCCCGTTGCGTCAGGCCTGGAGATCCTATCTGCAGCGCGCTTGCACTTCGCACAGGCCGTGACACCGTAATTATAGGAACGACGCCCTCGCCCTGTTTTCTGAGGTCTCTGGGGTCAGCACGGAAATCTCACCCGGGAGAGCCGGGAAGGTTGGGGTACGCTTGCTCCCACTTCCTGCTTCCAGCCACTGGGGAAGGGGGGGTGGTTACCGAGCATGGTGACAGACAGGAGGGTCCATGCGGTGATGGTGATGGTGGTGGTGGTGGAGATTATGGTGATGGTGGTAGTGGTGATTATGGTGGTGGTGGTGATTGTGATGATGGTGGTGGTTATGGTGATGGTGGTGGTGGTGATTATGGTGACGGTGGTGGTGGTGATTATGGTGATGGTGGTGATAATGGTGGTGGTGATTATGGTGGTGATAATGGTGGTGGTGATTATGGTGGTGGTGGTGGTGAGGATGGCGCACTACAGAGCGGCGTGTGACACACGCGTGTGACTGTAATGATCAGGGCAGGCTACATCGCCTGCTGGTCATTGCAGATATTTGTCTTTCTTCTTTGCCAGTTCTGGGGCTTGAACTCAGGGCCTGGGCACTGCTGCTGAGCCGTTCGTTGGAGATAAGAGTCTCGTGGACTTTTCTGCCTGGGCTGGCTTCAAACAGAGTAGCTGGGATTACGGGCGGGCGCACCAGCTCTGGGCCCAATGTGTCTCTCGTCGTGCTGGGCCCAGTGACGATCCCCTGCGCTGTTCTGAAACGCGGGTGACCACTGTCATCGGGAGCGCCGGGCTCCGCTTGCCGTGCCTGGCCACGCCCCTTCAGACGCCAAGTACAGACAGGGCCAGGCAGAGGAAGGGGGTTCGTCACGGGGCAGCGCGGGGAGACCCAGGGGCGGTGCAGGGTGAGCCCTCCCCCACCTGTGGCAGCACGCCTTCCCCTCCTCCCCCAAAGACACAGAGCCCTGCCCCAGAACGATCTGCACCGTAGTCACCTGGTTTGTGGGCCACGGAGCCGGAATTAGACAACAAGTCACAGGACGCCCCTTCGGGAAGGTGAAAATTAACGGAGCTGAGATTTCAATCCGGAAAGTAGGTTTGGATCTTACACATGAGCGAGCTGCCCCGCCGCGCAGGGGTAGCTGGGGACGTGACTGTGGGAACAGAACCCGCATGCTCAGCCCGCCAGCCGGGAGTGGTCACTCGCATCTGTGACCCTCGCTACAAAGCGATCAGTCAGGGGAAAGAACACCACGCGACTCCGTGTCGACCCGTGACTGGGCACGGTGGGCGGCGCCTCCCATCCCGGCAAGGAGGACCGCACAAACGGGCCGACCGCAGTCCAGGCCAGCCGAGACAGGCTGGCGGCGCGGCTCACGTGGTCATGTGCTCACCTAGCCAAGGAGAGGCCCTGAGAGCCAACTCCAGCCCAGGAAGAGAGGGAGGGAGGAAGGGAGAAGAAGTCTTCCCCATTTTCTTTGCTGGCATCTCAGTTCCAAGCCAGCCAGTGAAGAAAAAGCCTTGAGACTCCACTTCCAAAGTCAAGCCTCACCTACAGGCTCTGAGTTCAAGACCCAGTACTAGTAAGGTGTCCATGACTCATACCTGTAATCCTAGCTACTCAGTGGGGATGGTGGTTCGAAGTCAGCCCTGGCAGAAAAGTCTGCCAGACTCTTATCTCCAATAAACTGCTCAGAAAAAGCCGGAAGTGGCACTGTGGCTCAAGTGATAGGGCGCTAGTCTTGAGCACAAAGAGGCGCTCAGGTCCTGAGTTCAAGTCCTGGGACCAGCATGAGAGGAAGGGAGGGAGGGAGGGAGGAAGAGAAGGAAGAGAGAGGGAGGAAGAAGGGAGGGAGGGAGGAAGGGAGGGAGGGAGGGAGGAAGAAGGAAGAAAGAGAGGGAGGGAGGGAGGAAGGGAGGGAGCTCCCCTCCTTCCTGCGGTTAGTACTCCCCAGGCCCCCGCTTCTCTGTGGTCTGGAACTTGAGAATGACGGTGCGGCAGGCTGAGCCACTGGCTCCTTCACAGGGCGAGGTGGAGGCCACTAGGCCTTGGGGGACCTGCTCCAGGGTTTGCTCAGCACCCTGGGGTCCCCGAGGTCAGCCCCAATCAGCGTGGGGGGGGTCAGCGGTGTGCCGGAAGCCACTGGGGTGGGGGGGGCGGGCTCCCTGTGGGGGCACCTCCTGTGTGAACCGGGACTGTGGTGGTGACTGACGGAGGGCGGTGTTGTAACGAAATGAAGTACGCGCTGCGCGCGCGTGTGTGTGTGTGTGTGTGTGTGTGTGAGTACATATGCCCATCTAATTATTTCCACTTCTCTATGTGGATACTCTTATGTTTTCCCGTGTGCCCCTACTGGGGCTTGAACTCAGGGCCTTGAGCTCTCGCTTGGCCTTTCCCGCTCGAGGCTGGCACTCCACCATGTAAGCCACACCTTTACGTCCAGACTTCGGCTCCTCGGATCTCGGGCTCCGGAGGAGCCGGGACTACAGGCGTGAGTCACCGGGCCCGGCGGTGCGTGGGTGCCTCGGTCACGGACGTGCTCTCGCTCTCCGTCGTTGGAGTTCCTTTCTCTCACAGAGAGAGAGGGGGACCCCGGCTGCTTGTTCAGAACCCCCGGGCTGTGCGGGCGTGGCTCACCCGTGGGGGCGTCTCGGTGTCCTGCCCGGGTCAGGCTTCTCCACACTGCTTTCGCTCCGTGGAACAACACGGGGGACCGTGGGTGCCGTGGAACTCCGTGCGGCCAGCGCTAATCCACGGAGGACGGGGGACCTGGCAGCCCTGGTCTGCCGCTTTAACGGGCTAGACTTTCCCAGGATAGGGCCCGTTGCTCCTTGATTTTCAAATTGCTTCCACGTCTTCTCTTTGTTATTATTACTGGAAGTACCAGGTTTTGAACTCAGGACTTCCGTGGCTGCTAGACGGGCCGTCCAGGCTGAGCCCAGCCTTGAGCTCTCTGCCTTCCTCACGGGCTAGCCGGGACTGGGACCACCCGCCCTGTTCTGGGCTTCTTGCCACAGCGGACATGAAAGTCTTTGCCCACCATGCCCGGCCTCTTCAGAGGAGGTGGAATCTCACAAGACCTATTTGCCCAGGCTAGCCTCGAACCAAGAGCCTCCCCGTCAGCCCTCCTAGCAGCTGCCTGTGGAGCAAGCACGAGGCCCTGCGTTCAAGCCAAGGATGACATTAGGACGCCTTTCAAGATCAGCACGTGGGGCACCTGTGAAACGTTAGGACGTCAACACGGTAAGAAGTCAAACAATGCGAGACATTCGCGATCACAACACACAGTGATGGCCGGGCTCGGCGGCTCACGCCTGGAATCCCAGCTCCTCAGAAGGCTGGGATGTGAGGATCACGGTTCTAGGTCAGGCCAGGCAGGAAAGTCCAGGAGATTCTTATCTCCAGTTCACAAGAGAAGACAGTACAGAAGCACTGGAAGTAGAGCTGTGGCTCAAGTGGTAGAACACTAGCTTTGAGCTTAAAAGCGTAGAGAAAGCAGGGTGCTGGGGGCTTACGCCTGGAACCCCAGCTCAGGAGGCTGAGATCTAAGATCACAGTTCAAAGCCAGCCTGGGCAGGGAAGTCCTTAAGACTCTGTGGTTGTTGTTGTGCGTGGGGCTTGAACTCTGGGCCTGGGCATTGTCCCTGAGCTCTTCAGCTCAAGGCTCTACCACTTGAGCCACAGCGCCACTTCCGGTCTGGTGGTAGTTTATTGGCGCTGAGTCTTACGGGCTTTCCAGCCTGGGCTCAGCCTCCCGAGTCGATAGGATGACAGGCGAGAGCCAGCACCAGCCCTCGGCTTCCTGAAGACTCTTATCTCCTTAACCACCCGAAAACCGGAAGTGGAGCTGTGGCCCAACGTGGTAAAACAGTAGCCTTGAGCAGAAGAGCTCAGAGCCAGGCCCAGGCCGGGAGATCAAGCCCCGTGAGCGGCGTAAACAATAAACAGCGTGATGCTACAGTAATACAACTGTGCACGTGCGTGTGCGAGCGTGTGTGGAGGCTTGAATTCAGGGCCTTCCACTCAACTTTTCTGCTCATAACCGGTGTCCTACCTCATGAGCTATGCCTCCAGCCCAGCGTGAGTGTGTGTGTGTGTGTGTGTGTGTGTGTGTGTGCTGGTTAATTGAAGATAGGGCCTTGACTTTCCCGTCCGGGATGGCTTCTCACTGCCACCCTGAGGTCTCTGCCTCCCGAATGGCCCGGTGCGGCACCTCACAAACCTTTCTAGAAGGTTTGAGCCATTCAGAATGGTGGCCAGGGGGACCTTTCCCGCGCGCTGTGGGTGCGGGCTGTCGGGCTTTGTTTGTGGGGTGTCCCGGGTGAGCCGGCAAAGCCCGTGTGGGGCCTGGCTCGTTTGGATTCATTGGTTTGCTTTCATCGGTGCTGCGATCGACCAGCGTCAGGCAGGCCCTGAGCTGCACCTCGGTCCCAGCTTGGTGTGGTTCACTCCCGTGGGGGCCTCAGGCCCAGCCACCCCCCGGGGTGGGGTCTTCGTGTCTGAGGACTGGGGGATTTCCAGCCAGGAATGTCCCCCTCCCTCCCAGGGGACAGGGAGAAGTCCCCAGGAGGATGGAATGGGGGCAGCTGGCGAGAGGAAGGCCGGCTCTGAGACCGGGCTCCACGCCCCCTCTCTTCCTTCCTCCAGGGCCGAGATCTGAGGATCACAGTTCAAAGCCAACCTGGGCAGGGCAATCCACGAGTCTCCTCATCTTCAACTAACCAGCAAAAAGCTAGACGTTGAGGTGTGGCTCAAGCGGTAGAGAGCCGGCTCGAGTGAAGATGCTAAGAGACGGTGCCCAGGCCTTGAGTTCAAGCCCACCCTCTGCCCCCTGCCCCCCCCCCTGGCCCCCCGCCGCCCCTGCCCAGCCTGGCTCCGACCATCTGCAGAATGGGGGGAAGACTGTGTGGTTCACAGCTCATACTTCCCAGGCCCCTCCGTGAAAACAAGCTGTTGGGCAGCGTGAGCCTCAGGGCTGTGACCTCACACACGGTTTCCAGGCCCCGCCGCCCCGCCGCCCGGGGCAGGGCCCGCCCCCCTCCTCACCCAGCTTCCTCGTGGGTCAAAGCATTGGGCAAGATCCTTGCTAAATGCCTGGAATTCTGCACCGCGGAGACTCGCCCCAGGCGGCCTTCAGCAGCGGGCTGGGGGCGGCTGGGGCCCTCTCTGGCCCACTCCGGACCCCGATCTGGGGCGCCCCTCACCGGGAGCTGCCCCCTCCCCCTCCCCCTCCCCCCACCCAGTCCTGGCCCACAGCTGGCTCTCGGGCTGCTTGCTTCAGCCCCAGCCCTTCGTTTCTTCTCTTCCGGGAGATTTTCCTTCTCTAACGTCCGGTGGGGGGTGGGGGGGGGACAGGGGCTGGGGGTCCATTTCCAGCCCCCCAATAAACCAAGAAAGCTCCTTTCGCTTCTGTTTTCCTCCCTACGGAGAGTTGAACCCAGGGCCCCACACCAGGTAGCAAGTACTCGGCCCCTGGAGCCAGGCCCTCAGCCCTCCCCTTGCCTTGACCCTGAGACGTGAGCGTGGCTGTCCCCACCACCGGTCGCCCGGCGGGGTTTGAACTCGGGCCTTGAGGCTCAGTGGGAGGGCCTCGGGTCCTGCCAGGTGCTGGGGGCTGGGGTGGGGTGGGGTGGGGGTGGGGGTGGCAGCAGGGCAGCATGCAGTTCCTCAGTTTGGCCACAAGGCGGCGTGCTGGGGGGAAATTCACCTGCCTCCCTCCGGGGAGCCCACATTCCCGGCCACACCCCGGAACTGGTTTCCAGAGGTTTGCCGAGATCTCGGGGCTGGGGGTGGCGCCCAGAGCCTTGCACGCGCGCAGAGCCGTGCAAGAGACCCCCGGGGGACGGGGGGCGGGGGGTCTCACTCTGTAGCTCAGCTTGGCTTTGAACTCACTCCATGGCCAAGGCCGGTCCAGAACTTTCTGACTGTCTTCCTCCTCCACCTCCCAAGTGCTGGGGTTCTGAGAACGCACGACCAAGCACAGCTTCCTGCTGGCTCATCCTGTGCGTGTGTGTGTGCGTGTGTGTGTGCGTGTGTGCACGCCAGGTGCCAGGGCTTGAACTCAAGGCCTTGCTGGGATTTTTGCTCACGGCTGGCACTCTACCACTTGGTCCACGCCTCCCATCTGACCCTCCTCTGACAGAGCCCTGTGCGGGTTTTCCGCTCAGGCTGGCTTAGAACCCCAGTCCTCAGAGGTCGGCCAGCTTGAGTGGCCGGGATTACAGGCGTGAGCCGCCGTGCCCGGCTTTTTACCCACACGGTGGGCGGCGCCGTTCGCGGCTGAGATCCAAATGCCCAACTGCACGGGGACAACCCCGCCTCCAGGGGCCTCCCCCGCACGCCCCCGGGGTCCCCCCAGCCTCCGCGGATCCCCGAGGGCGCCGGGGAGGGGTGACTCGGGCCACGCCCGGGCCGGCCCGGCGGAGCGGTGACTTCCTGATTGCGCCTCCTGTCGTCACACCGGTGCCTGGGAGCTGCGCAAGCGCGTGACACGCGCACTCCGGTCCACGCTCGCCCCGGGCGGCCCCTTGCCTCACGCTTCCGGGCCAGCCGGCCGGTTTCCTGCAGCGGGTGCGCGGCGCCGGCCGCAGAAGCAGCCACGGGGGTTGCGTGTTGTTGTTGTTGTTGTTTTTACTCTTTAGACGGACCTGGTCTTCTGTGAAACCGGAGGAGGCGTCCAGCCAGGGCTGCCCGCGCCCGGGTGTCACGCTCGTGTGTCAGTGGGGAGGTCTTGCACGCGGGGCTTGGCACGCTCGACCGCTTGAGCCACAGCCCCACTTGCAGCTCCTTTTGCTGGGTCGGTGGAGATGAGAGTCGGGAACTTTCCTCCTCGGGCTGGCTTCCCGCCGGCATCTCCACATCCCAGCCTCCGAGTAGCTGCGGTGACAGGTGTGAGCCACCAGCACTGGCTTCACATGCACGCACGCGCGCGCGCACGCACGCACACGCACGCACACGCACGCCTGCACCTGGACAGACAAGGGAGGCAAAATCACTGACAGCGCTGTCTCCACCAGGGCTTGCTCCTGGGGGGCCCTGGCAGTAGCTGTCGGGTGGGGTGCGGTCCCCTCCCAGTTTGAGGGACAGCGCTTGTGAAAAGAAGTTGCAGCTGGGCGCCAGGGGCTCACGCGTGTGAGCTGAGCTCCTCAGGAGGCTGAGATAGGAGGATCCTGGTTCAAAGCCAGCCCAGACAGCAAAGTCCATGAGGCTCTTCCCCGCCCCCCACACCCCATTTTGGTCGGTTGTGGGGCTTGAACGCAAGGCCTAGGCGCTGTCGCGGAGCCTCTGTGCTCCAGGTGAGCGCTCTACCACTTGAGCCACAGCGCCACTCCTGGTTGCCCGGGCTGGCTTTGAACTGTGCGGCCTCCAGGGCTCTTTCTTATTCCCTCTTCCGGTCAGTATTTTAATGGGTCTCACGGGTCCATTTTTCACACATGCGTGTAAAGGGCCGTGATCGCAGTCCTGGCTGACCCCAAGCTCTGGGCTCATGAGGTCCTCGCACCTCAGCCGGCCAGACGGCTGGGACTACAGGCAGGCCGCACCTGGCTCGTCCTGGCCCTGCCTGCACGCTGAGCTGCTGCCTTTCTAACTCGTTTCTCTCGGGATTATTGCCCAACACAAGCCCAGCGCCCTCCATGGTCCCCGGCCCTCCTGTCCCTCTGGGGCACTGGGGTCCCAGCAGGGCCGGGGGGCTCCAACAACCGCCCCTCCTTCCCTCCCTCCCTCCCTCCCTCTTCTCTCCCTCTCCTCCATCCATCCATGTGTCCCCCCTCCCTCTGCCTCCTCTCTCTCTCTCTCTCTCTCTCTCTCTCTCTCTCTCTCTCTCTCTCTCTCACACACACACACACTACTGTTAATCTGAAACATTTGATGAAACGATTGCGCCCCTTTAGTCCCATCTGGCTACACCAGTGCATGAACAATTTGGTGGGCGAGCTCTGCTCCTTGGGGTGTCTGCATCATTGCGGTGCCACGTGCATCATCTGGGGTGCCATGTGCATCATCTGGGGTGTCTGCAGTGAGAAGTGAAGTGAAGCGGGCTGTCAGGATTGGACTTGGGGGTCAGGAGGGGCGCCTGGCGGAGGTGCAGGAGAAGGAAAGAAAAGCCAAGGAGGCATCGCCTTCCTGTTTCCACCCCTGCACCCCACCGCACCCCCACCACAAAGATTCCCAGGCCTCTTGGGGTCCGGCCAGCCTTCCTGCCGAAGAAGCAGAGGGAGCTGAGGAGGACGAGGGCTGGGAGGAGACACTGGTTGAGCCTGGGTGGAATCCCCCCCTCACCAGCCAGATCCCCATGGCCTGGGGGACCCCAGGCTCCCAGGACCCCCTGTAAGCCCCTGGGGCTCCCGAGTGACAGGGGTACCGGGATTCGCACCCAAGCCCTGGCTGGGCGTCAGGGGCAGGTGTGCCCTGGGGCCATCCCGTCCCTTGGGAAGGGGTGGGTGGGAAGCAGAGGGCAGCCCCTAAAACAGGGGTGAGGGCGGGTGTCCGCGGTGGGAGAGGCCCCCAGGGCTGACCCCGAGCGCCACGCCGCCCACGGCCACGCGCGTGGCGGGGCTGGCGGCCCCCGAGGGGGGGGCTGGGGGGTCCGGGAACCCGGGCTTCGCAGCCCAGATGGTCTCCGGAGGAGCCGGAGACAGCACGCCAACAAGGGCTGCCGCTCCCCGCCGGGCCCCGCGACAGATGGCCGCTCCCCGAAAATATTTACTGTTTCTGCCCAATTACAGCCCAAGTGTGACAACTTCCCCGCGTGCCAGGAGAGGCGGGCGCGGGGGGCTGCCGGCGGCTCCCGGCTTCCAGAACCTTCCGAGGAGGAGCCGCAGGGCCGCCGGGGAAGGCGGGCCCTCGGGAGGAGGAGCCCAGAGGGGGCCCGGGACCCCGCGAGCCGAGCCCGGCGTGGGGTCCCCGGGTGCCCCGGGCTCCGTCCTGCTCCCCGTCCTCCTGGATGGCCCCCCCTCCCTTTCCAGCTCCCATCCGCATGAGGACACGGTTTGGGGGTCCCGCCCCCCACTCTGCCCCAAAGGGGACCCCGTGTAGAGTGTAGAGGGCCCGGTGTCTCCCCGACTCGACCGCCCGACGCCGTGCTAGGCCCCGCCCTCGGCCTGAGCCAATCGGAGCCCTGCGTCTCCAGGGGCATGGTGATTGGTTCTGAGACGAGCAGACGACCCAGAAAGAGCCAATCAGAGGACCCGAGACCCGCCCGCCCTAGGCCTGAGCCAACCGGAGCGCTGCGTCTCCAGGGGCACTGTGATTGGTTCTGAGACGAGCAGCTGCCCAGAAAGACCCAATCAGAGGCCAGGAGACCCTAGGGCCCCGCCCTCAGCATGAGCCAACTGGAACCCTGCGTCTCCAGGGACACTGTGATTGGTTCTGAGACGAGCAGACGACCCAGAAAGAGCCAATCAGAGGACACAGGCCCTTGGCTGGGCGGGGCTGTGCCTTGCCCTTCCTAACCCAGGTTAGACTGGCCAAGTCCTTGGGGTGATGACGTCGTTGCTCTCCCTGTTCTGCCATGCTTGTGGCTGCGATGAAAGTCTCTTCTTTTCTATGAGACAGGGGCGCATCCTGCAGAGCAGGCCGCTCCTGAATTCACTGTGTCCCCCGGGTTGGCTTTGGATTTGAGCTCTGCCTGCCGGCGAGGCCTCAGGGCCTTCAAACTCCAGTGCTGAGATTGCACCCCGCTCACCGCAGCGAGGAGAATGAACTGTCCTGAGTTCAAGTCTTGGCATGTCTCACACACTTCCCAAACGTGGTCGCCTGGCCAGCTCGGCTCTGCCCCGCCCTGGGCCTCAGCCTGGGCTCTGCCCCCGTCCTGGTGCCCCCCGCCCCCGGCTTTGGGTTCAGCATGTATGGAGGTGATTGGGAGTTTCACCTCCTCAGAAACTCCTGACACACACCGCGTGTGCCAGGGTGTTTGTGCCCTCCGCCATCCTCCAGAGAGGAACATAGACACAGACCCAGCGTCAGACACAGGTTCAAGTCCCACTGCTGCCACGAGCACAGCTGGACTCTGATCAAAGCACGTCTCAGCGGTGCTGTTTGCTGCACTGTAATGTCACCGTGCAGCTAGTCTGGGGGCGATGAACTCCGTAAGAGCTCTTCGACCTTTTCTTTCTTAAAATTAAACAAAGAAAGGAAATCGCGCCTGGCCTAGAGTCCTTTGGGGCCTACAAGGCCGAAAAGTAATAGATTTGGAAAACTTAAAAGAAATCCAAGCTGAGTCTAGAGGCTCACCCCTGTAATCTAGGTGCTCAGAGGAAGAGCTAGGGAAGGCCAAGGCTGGAAGTTTCTCTGTGCAAACAGTTATCAAGACCCCATCTCAACCCACGAGCCAGGGCTGGTGATACTCCCTGTCATCCCAGCCACGAGGACCATGCAGGTAGGAGGACCAAGGCGCCCAGATGCGGGCCCCACATGTGAGGTTCTGCCTGAGAAACAACAGAAGCAAACAAGGTCTGGGGGTGTGGCTCAGGAGGGTAAGACCTGAGTTCAAAACCCCAGGACTGCCCCTCCTCACCACAAAAGAAAAACAGAAAAGGAGGTGGAGAAGAGCCAGCAGGGAGCCAGAGCGGAAGTGGGGCCCGGGCTGGGTCCACCTGTGGAAGCAGGCTTTGGTTCCTCCACGGGAACACCCGGAGGCCCGCGATCTGTGCGTGTCCACGTGGCCCTGCAATGCCACCCAGCATCTCAAGATGAGGCTGTGCCTGGATGCACCGCCTGTGAGGAGGCGTGGGGGGGGGGAGGCCACGTGAATGAGGCGGCTGCGAGGGCTGGAGCGCCTGCAGCCTCTCTGGTCACTGGAGCAGACCGGGAGGAGCCAGGGCCAGGGACCCTTCAGAGCCATGGAGGCCCAGAGCTAAGGTCCTGCAAACTGAAGGAACCAAAGACAGACGCGGAGAGAGAAGACACGAGGGTTAAGTTCGTGTTATTGGCGGGCGTAGAGAAGAAGTGAGGGTGTGGCTGGGCACCGGTGCTCACGCCTGCCGCCCCAGCCACGCAGGAGGCTGAGACCTGAGGACCTCCGTGCGCGGTGGGCCATTGTGGTCCGTTTATGTGGCTCACGTGGCTTATGTGGGCTGTGACACACTGCCTGTGTCATGGTCACGTGAGACCCCATTGGCAGGGAGGGAGGGGGGTGGTGGGGGGGCGGAGAAAGTGAGGGGGAAGGGGGTGGGAGGGGGAGGGAAGGAGGGAGGGGCAGGGCCAGTGCTCTTGAGCTACAGCGCCACTTCTGGCCATTTTCTGTATATATGGTGCTGGGGAATCGAACCCAGGGCCTCATGTATAGGAGGCAGGCACTCTTGCCACTAGGCCATATTCCCAGCCCCAAGTCTGATTTTTTTTCTTTCCGTGGTCTTTATTGATTTTAATTAACTCGATTGTGCCAGTCCTGGAGCTTGAACTCTGGGCCTTGCGCTCTTGGCTCTGCTTTTTCTACCCATGGCTGGTGTTCTACCACTTGACCCACGCTTCCAGTTCCTGCGTTTTGCCAGTCATTGGAGATGGGGTCCCGGACTTGGCTGCGAGGCCGGCTTCCCACCGTGGCCTTGGGTTTCAGCACCCCGCAGCTTGGGTGATGGGCTGAGCCAGTCCTGGCCGCACCGCCTTGGAGAGGGGCTCGGCGCCCATCAGTCACCCTCTGTTGGAAGCGGGGGCTGCGTAATCGCCCCCTCTGGAGAGGCGGCGGCCACGAGCTGGGTCAGAGGGGAAGGGGAGGGGCTGTGCCTGTGGGTGGTGGGTGCCTGCGGGTGAGGCTGGACCCTTCCCCCCCCCCCCCCCCCCGCCGGCCTCCAGCTCCCCACCCCCTCCTGTCACCAGGGCTCGCGGTGGGCCGGGAGGGGCGGCCAGGCACCGGCAGGTGCAGGGTCTAGAGTCCGCCTTCCCACAGCCCGTCTGTCTGCACACCTTCCGGTCTCCTTCTGAGCTGCCCACCTCATCCTGCAGCGTGGAGGCGGCCTCCCGGGGGGGGGGGGTGTCCCTGAGGCCTGAGGTGTGGGGGGGGTGGGCTCAGCATGGGTGGGGGGGCAGGAATCAATTTTAAAGGCTCCTGCTTCTCTGAGACTCCAAAGCTCTGCAGAACAGGGTGGGGGTGGGAGCTGGGGGGGCGGGCGCTGGGGGGATGGCCTTCCCGTCCATCTTCCTTGCGTGTCTCAGCGGCCCGGGGCGACTGCTCTTCCTGTTGGCCGGGCCACAGCCCCGGGGGGGTGGGGGGATGGGGGGATGGCCGGTGAACTTTCCATTACCTTCACAGCCCCTTCCCCGGTCACACGGGTTCAGATGGTGAACTAACCACCATGCTCTCCTCACACCCATTCACACGCACACACACATGCTCGCACACACACGCATGCACACACACAACTCCCTATTCACTCTTGCCAGTGTATCCAGCTTCACGCCCATCTTCTTTGTGCATCCCAACTTGGCCATTCACTCATTTCCAGCAGCGTGGAGCCACCACGCCGTGGTCACGTGGTCATGCAGCCTTGTGCACCTGACAACTTACAGTTCACGTGTTTACTTCTGGTGCTGGGATTCGAACCCAGGGCCTCCCCCTGAGCCATGCGCACAACCTGAGTCACGGCTTGCGCCTGCTCCACGGAGGACCACAGGTTCCTGTGTCTCCCCCTTTCATTCCCAGAGCCCAGAACAAACCAACACCTGACCGCACAACCACACGATGGCTTGTTATGGAACACAGCATTACTATTGCCGGCATGACAAATGCCGTCGGTGGTTTAGGACTTTACAGCACTATTACAAGAAAGGCTCCAGAGCAAGACCTTTGGGGAAACCGTTGCTTGTGATGGGCTCCGTCTGCCCCCTAGTGGCCGTTTCTGGAAGCCGCGAGCCACACACTCCCGCAGGGAGCCAGCCAGGCCTCTGCCCACCCTGTCCCAATCCCCGCACCCCCGGTGAGGAGGCAAACGGACACGGCCACCCCCCTCGGAAGCTCGCACCCCTCCACCCAGCAGCCCCCTCCTCAGCCGCCTTCCGCCACACATGCACGCCGTGCACGCAAACGCACGTGCACCAGAGTGCACGGCCACGGCGCTGGCATTTCCCGCTGTTGGAAATGACTTAATGGCTGCGTTGAGACGCACAAGCAAGATGGGCGTGAGGTGCACGCACAGCTGGAAACACAAGAAACAGCTGAGAAAGAACCAGACAGCACGCAGCAGTGGCCACAGGGGCGTTGGGGAGAGGAAGGGGCGGGGCGGGGGGTGTGGTGGTGGTGACTTTTTCTTCTCCATGCTGCTCCTGGGGCTTCAGTCCAGGGCCAGGGTGCCGTCCCTGCACATCTTCACTCGACGCCGCTCCTCTACTACTGGAGCCGCAGCTCCACTTCTGCCCTTTCGGAGAAACAGGTGCGGGGCGCGGGCGCCTTTCCAACGTCCTGTGACTCTGCTTCCGAAAGCCCGACAGCAGGTCCGGGAGCCCGACGGGCCAGCTCGATGTCCGCCGAGGACTGGGGCTCCTCGTCCTCCTCTCTGTCCACGGGAACTTTCTTGTCTCCGCTCCCCGGCTCAAGGGCACAGATGGGACTATCTTCACGTCAGGGTCACAGGCGGCCCAGCCTCCTGCTGGCCAAGAACATGGCCGCAAGCCTTGTGGCTAAACACGATGACGTTCTCTGTCTCCAGGGGTGGGTGTGTACAGGCGGGTTCTCTGCTCAGGGTCTCCCCAGACTGAAGTCAGGTGCTGGTCACCATGTATCCCTCCCAGCCCTGGCTGTTGGCTGGTGCAATCCATCTCCGTACAGTGGGGTGCCGAGAGCCCCAAGTTCCTACTTGTGGTGGAGAGTCTGTCCTCACAGTTTCGCCAGAACTGGTCTTTAAACCCCATAGCCTTGCGCTTGCTTGGCTTTCTTGCTCATGGTGGGTGCTGTACCACTTGAGTTATGCCTCCAGCCTGGTTTTTGCTGGTTATTTTGGAGTTTGGCTGGCTTTAAAACATGACCCTCCAGATCTCAGCCTCCTGAGCAGCTAGGATGACAGGCGTGAGCCACTGGCACCTGACTAATTTAGCATCTTCTGATATGAAGTGGCTCTTTGTAATGTAGTAGATTAAGAAGCACGGACCCATCTTGCCCACATGGGGAGGTTTTGTGCTCTGGGGCGATCTCAGCATCCGTCTCCAGATTTCTTCTCGCTCCCGGGGCCAGCACACCGGCCATCTTAGCTACGCAGCCCAGGGTCAAAGCCAGCCACAACGGACACACCGAGACCCCCCGCTCTGCAAGTAAGCAGCCCAAAGCTGGACGTGGAGGTATGGCTTGAGTGGCCGAGCACCAGCTTTGAGCAGGGAAAACCAAGCAAGGGCATGAAGCCTTGAGTGCAAGCCCCAGGACTGGCGCGCATGCGTACATGTGCACGCATGCGCACTAAATATCGCACGCACACGCACACCACACACAGACGTTACTGTGCACCATTGTGTACCTCAGTCCCCTCACCCCAGCAGTGTGGGAAGAGAGGGGAAAAGCCACCCTGCTCTGACTTGGGGTGGCGGGGGGGGGGGGTCTCACCTCATTTCCTCTTCTAATTCAAAAGAGGAAGGAAGGAAGATGTGGCCGAGTGGGGCGGGGAATTCTTTCTCCAGAATAGTTTTATTAGATTGGGTACTGTGTGTCAACACTCTTCTCTCCTACTTTTGACGCCCAAATCCACTCACTCGGACTCCTCTTCCCCCCAGATCTCGTAGATGGTGATGTTATTGTGGGGGTCCTGGGGCATCTCTAGGTTTTGCAGCTTGGGGGGGCTTCCAGTTGCCATGGTGACTTTCAGGTTCCGCACCCTGGACAAGAACTTCACCAGGTCCATCTCGAGCTGGGTTAGCGTGTTGAATGCGTGGTCTTTGGTGGGGGAAGCATTTTGACTTTTCTTTAATGGCGAGCGAAATTGACAGCCTCGAAGGCTGGTAATATTCTGCTCCTGCAAAGACAGACACTCAGGTAAAGAAGGGCCTGCTGGCTCGGGGGTGCAGCCAGGAGACAGGCCCGCCCGCCCGAGAGAACGAGGTCCCACGCGGCTCTGGTGGACCAAGTGGTCAAATCGGGCCCTAATCTGTTTGTTTCCTGCCAGTGCTGGGGCTTGAACTCGGGGCCTGGACGCTGTCGCTGAGCTTTTGTGCTCAAGGCTGGTGCTCTACCACCGGAGCCACAGCACCACTTCCAGATTTGTCTTTTTGTCTGGTTAATCACGGATTTTCCCGGCCGGGCTGGCTTTGGACCGGGAGCCTCCATCTCAGCCTCCTGAGTGGCTGGAATGACAGGCGGGAGCCACCGGCCCTGGCCCCACGGCCCGGCCTTGTTTCTTTAAATAGATGGCTGGGGACCCAGCCATGCGTTCGTTTGCACATTGGCTGCAATCGCAGGGGTCGGCAAGCCCGCGCGCCTCTAGCCGGAGGGGCAGCGTGCGCTGAAGCGCCGGGGCTGCCCAGGACACTGGCTCTCCTTCCCCTCCACTCCAAGGGCTAGCGCGCCGCTCCGGGCGCGGGCAGGGCCCGTCACCCTCACGTTCAGGGCACATAACCTTCGCTGGGGAGAAGGACAACGTTCCAACGGAGTCCAAAGTGTAGAAGTCAAACAGGGAGACCGCAAGTAATCAGGGGCCAGCCGGGTGCGAGGTGGACGCCTGTCATCCCAGCTACTCAGGAGGAGATTGTAATCTGAGGACCCGGGTTCAAAGACAGCCCAGGCAGAAAACTTTCTGACATACTTATCTCCGATGAATCAGCACTGGTGGAGGACCAGCCTTGAGCTAGACAGCCAAGGGGAGGCGTTCAAGCCTTGGACCAGCTTGTATATACAACAACCAAGTCAGGGGACAGTAAACCTGGCTTTCTGAATAATTCTGGCTCAAGATTCTTGACTCTTTCCTCAATTTGAAAAAGAAAGAGGAATGACTTGAGAGGTCAAATTGCAAGCCATTAAAGAAGTCAATACAACCGTCCCATGCCGCAGCCTCACCCAGAACTCCTCTCGGGGTTTGCGACGATGGGGGAGCGGCCTTCCCTGGTTTATCTTCACGGACCGCACAGAGATTTCTGGGACTGCCAAGTGGGGTGTAGCCGGGCGCCAGCGGGTGGCCGGGGCCCGTCATCCCCGCTGCTCACGAGGCTGCGATCCGAGGTTCCCCGCGTGGAGCCGGCCCGGGCGGGAAAGCCCGGGACTCTCACCTCGTCACCGCCCAGAAAGCCGGAGGTGGAGCTGCGTGCGTGGCTCACGTGGTAGAGGGCCAGCCAGCGCCCAGGCCCCGGGTTCAAGCCCCAGGAGCGGGTGTACGACGGGGCCCTCCTCACCTTACTCTTCTCACTATCTCCTCGAAACTTCAGTATCACATACAGCACAACAACGAAAAAAAGCCAGAGCCATTTGCTCCCAAGCCAGCCTTGGGCATGCTCTGGAAGGTTCTGTCTGATCCGGAAGTGCCCTCCGCAGGGCGCCTTCCCCTGGGGTTCTTTGGCTATGTCCCTCAGCGACGAGAACATGAAGGCCCAGCCGCAGGAGAGGCAGAGGGGGAGGAACAGGAGCCATCTCAGCGTCCGCATGGTGGGCAGAGCCGGGGCGGGGGGCCGCTCATGGTGGGTCTGTTGGCCCGGCGCCGGGGGACGGGGCACCTCCTGCTGGGCGCCCGTGATGTCACAGAGGGCGGCCCCCCCATTGTGACGCCTTCGGGCTGGAGAGGAGGGGGCTCATCATGGCAGCCTGGGAGCAGGCAGGGCTGAGCGAGAACCTGGGGGGAAGCCAGCTGCCTGCACGAACGTCCGGTCTGAGCGTGGCACCGTGTTGGGGGGGGGGTTGTGAGCAGCCACCGCGTGCCCCGCGGTTACGGAAGGGGTCACGGACGTGTTTCGTCCAGCCCCCCTCGTCCCACAAATAACTTGCCTGTATTTCAGTGTTGGGGAGACTTCACACAGCGCCCGACCTGTCGTCGAAAGCATGGGGAGAGGCGGGGAGGGGGGTTCGGCTGCTCTGGTAGGCTGTGCACAGCCGTCTGCTGGACCCCCAGCTCCGCCCTGCCCCGCCCCGGGAGCACTGAGCAGCCCTGACACGCACTCAGGAGGCTGAGGAGTTCACGGCCAGCCTGCCTCGGAAACATCATAATTTACTGAATTGGTCACAAGAGCCCCGTGCTGGTGGCTTGTGCTGGGGTCCCCGCGACTCAGGCCAAGAGCAAACAAAAGGCGTGAGGCCAGGCAAGGCAGAAACCTTCACAGGACTCCATCTTAACAAGAACCGAGACGTGGCAAGAGTGCTTGCCTCGTACGAGCCCTGGGTTCGATTCCACAGCAACACACACACACAAAATGGCCAGAAGGGGCGCTGTGGCTCAAGAGGTAGTGCTAGAGCCTTGAGCAAAAGAAGCCAGGGACCGTGCCCAGGCCCTGAGTTCAAGCCTCAGGATTGGCAAAAAAGAAAAAAAATATAAGCAGAAGGCCAGGCCGTGGCTCACGCTGTCAGCTCAGCTGCTCAGGAGGCGGAGACCTGAGGATCGCAGTTAGAAGCCAGCCCAGGCGGGAACGTCCCCGACACTCCTGTCCCCAATAAACCACTCAGAAAACGCCAGGAGTGGCGCCAGGCCCGAGTGGTAGAGAGCTAGCCTTGAGCAGAAAAGCGCAGGGACAGTGCCCAGGCCGAGAGTTCAAGCGCCAGGACCAAACGAAAAGAAAGGAAGAAAGGGGGAGGCTGGAGGGGAGGTTCCGAAGGCTGAGCAAGGCCTGGAGTTGGGGCCCAGTGCCACTGCCCCTCAAACACGGCAGGGAGCAGCAGGGGCGTCCCGGCTTAGCTGTGTGGCCGGGCCAGGGCAAGGGGCTGACCTCTGACCTGCGCGCTGACCCCCAGGCAGGGCACGGCTGGACGGCAGCGGAGGCGCCACCGGAAGCGGCTGCGGCCAGAGGTGGCGCTGCCCCCGCTTGCTCCCCGAGCGGAGCGGCTGCTTCCTGTGGGGCTCAGGGGCTTGAGGTCCCCCGGGCCATGGCCCCCTCCATCTCCTCCTCCTGCTCAGCTGCCTCCCGTGGCTCTGGACGCCCCGATGCCCGAGGATTCGGAGGCAGGGGCCTGGGCTCTGTCAGGGGGCCGGAGGTCACATCCCGGTGGCCGGCCCTCGGGGTGCTGGGGTGTCTGCGGCCCGGGGCGCCTCTCTGGAGGCCTCTTGTCCTGGTTGAGGTCATCCGTGTCTCAAGCGGGGTGGGGTGGGGGGGAGGGCAGCAGCTTTGAGGACAAGCGATTACGTAGGGGGGAAGGTGACCCCGCCGCCCCGCTGGCCCTGCCCCCCTCCGCCGGGCAGGGCTGTGCACTCTGTGAGCCCACGCCCCGACCCCACCCGCCTGGGCTGGGGGGCAGGAGGAAGCTGGCCAAGCGCCCCGCTCTGCAGGAGGCCGGGGCCAGGGCGGCTGCTGCCCTTTCACCTCCGCTGCCCGCGCGGAGCGGGTGGGCTGCCAGGGCCGGCGCGGGCGTGACGGGGGCCGCTCGGCCTGCAAGGCGCCGCCGCCAACCCGGGAGCCGGGCCGCTGAAGCACGGCCCTGCCCGCCCACCCTCCTGGGACAGCCCCGCCGCGGGCAAGGCCCTGCCCGCCCGCCCTCCCTCCCTCCCTCCCCCCCCCCGGTCGCGAGCAAGGCCTGGCCCACGCGCGCTCGGAGGCCGGGGCTGTGCGGTGGACGAGGCTCTGGACACGGGCCGCCACTGGACACGTGGCCAGCCGGCAGCCCACGCCACCGAGCCCAGGCCGGCGCCCAGGGGACGAGCGGCACCCGGGACCCCAGCAGTCAGGAAGCCGCACCGAGAACAGAGCCCCCTCCCCGGCACCCCGTGCGCACACACGGTCTAGGTGCAGTGTCCCCCACCCCACGCGGAGGGAGGGACGAGGCGGCGCCCACTCCTGGGGGGGGGAGGACACGGGAGGTCGGGAGCCCCACTTTATCGGGCACCACACCACAAGGCGCCCGCCCCGTCGTCTCTGCTCTTCCCAGATGGCACCGTGTGTCAGGCGGGGGGACGCCATGCCCGCAGGTGCCAAGCCCGGGTCCCCCTGGGGACGGGGGGCTCTGGCGGGGCGGTCCGCGCGGGGGGCCCCCCGGGCCTTCACTGTCACGACTGCGGTGTGGAAGGGGCCGGCACGGCGCACGCAGCGAGGCCGAGCTCGCGAGGGAGCACACGGGCTGTCGGGGGCAGGACGGCTTTATACCTCGCGGGGAGGGGGGGGGGGGAGGGGGTGTGTGGGGTGGGGAGGGGGCGCGGGCGGCTGCTCAGAAGCAGTAGGACGTGTGGGTGACCCAGTGCGCCGACTCCTCCTTGGAGCGCTTGGCGGAGCTGTGCGTCGTGAAGAGCGACTTGTAGGCTTCCGACTCCTCGCTGTCGGCGATGGATCTTTTCGGGGCTCCGGCTGCCGCCTTCCCGACTTTTCCAGAAGCAGCACTGCCATTCGCAGCTACAAGGAAACGTCACAAGTTCCACCGCTGAAGGTCAGGCCGCGCCCTGCCCTCACCGTGCGGCCCAGGCAGGCGCACCCCTCCCGAGCCGCAGACGCCCCGCCAGCCGCAGACGCCCCGCCAGCCGCAGACGCCCCGCCAGCCGGACGGCGGGGCCCAGGCGCGGCTCCCACCCCGACCGACGCGCTGCGGGGCACCACAGGCATGCGCTGCATGGGACACAATGTACACGCGCGGCATCAGCTCCCGAGCCCACTGCTCTGGGATTGCTTGAGGCAAGGACGGCAAACGTCAGGATCAGTGCTGGCACCACGGGGCAGGGGGCAGGGGGCAGAGAGGGCCGTGTGTGGCCCCGGGGAGCCAGCTGGGGGAGCCCAGGAAGGCGGCCGCTGTCCGAGCCGTCACAGCATCTGGACGTGTCTGAGCCGGTGGTGGCCTCGGCTCTGGTCCTCTAGCAGGGTCCCAGTGGCCACGCAGGGTCACCACCTGGGGACAGCGCCCAGGAGAAGCTGCTTCCCCCCCCCCCCCCCCAGCCCCGCGTGGCCTCAGGCCTTCCATTCCCGAGCTCCTTCACGGGGCTCACCTGCATTTCTGGGAGCCGAGGCCGGCTTCTCCTTGGGGTCAGGGCCGCTCTCCTCCGTCCTGCCGGGCTTTACCTTGGACGGTCCCGGGCATTCTGGAAAAGACACACAAACCCAGCAAAGCAGGAAGCTGCATGGGCCGCGGGCCGCAGGCCGCGGGCTGCTCTTCTAGTTCTCCTAGCGCTCACCTTCCGCCGCTCCTGCCTTCGAAACACACTCGGCACCCTTGGGCTTCTTGGTTTTCTGCAAGAGGAAAGAAGCGTTGGGGATGTCAGACTGGCTGTGGGTGCTGAGCTGTTCGCGGTGGGGGGTTGGCACAGCCACCCTGGTGCTGGCCCCGGTCCATTCTGACCGAGTCCCTGAGCGCACAGCATCCCCCGCCGGGACAGGAGGACACTCAGCAGCCTCTGGCCACCAGTGGCTGCCGCCCACCGAGGGGCCGTCAGAGGCACGTGGACGCACTGGCCCCGTGCAGCACAGCATCGGCTAGAGGACTGTCATCTGTCTCAACGCCGTCATGAGGCTGCTCGGCTAGCCGTTCACTGAGCTACACGCTTGAGGCTTGCACTAGAGAATGGTTTCAGCTAGCTCAAAGCTCCGGATTACGCTTTGATCCTTTTTCCTTTTATAGTCATGGGGCTTAAACTCAGGGCCTAGGCGCTGTTCCTGATCTGGTTTTGCTCAAGGCTAGCATTCTACCATATGGAGCCCACGTCTGGTATTCTGGGGGGTAACTGGAGATGAGTCTCATGTACTTTCCTGTCTGAGCTGGCCTTGAACCGTGACCCTGAGATCTCGGCTCCCTCAGTAGCTAGGATTACGGGTATGGGCCACCAGCGCTCGGCTTTCGTTAGTCTTAGGCACTAGAATTGTGATACCTTAGTTACTGGTCAGCAAGAATGGAAAGAAATGAGCCATTTTAAAATCACAGGGCCGCGTCTGCCACCTGCAGAAACAGGAGGACGCTCCTTTGGTTGACTTTAAAATGCGGTTTTTGCAAGTGTCCACAAGGTGGCACCAAGGCCGCAGAGCCGTTCTATTTCAGACCATCTCCACCTATTGAACACCGCGGGGCTCCTTCTCAGTTCCCGCCTCCCACTGAGGGGCCCCGCTTCTGAACCAGGGCCAAGGACACCCCTCGCCATGTCCCTGCTGCCAAGGCCCGAGCCGGGGCGGGTAGCCGGACAGGGCGTGACAGGAAGCCCGGGGCAGGGAGAACATGCTCAGGTAGATGAGTCGGCGCTCCACAAACCCTCCAGTGGATTCCTCCAATGTTCAACTGCCCCCTCCGTGTGCGCCGGTGCTTGAACTCGCAGCCTGGGTGCAGCCCACCAAGTGGCCGCACTCGACGGCTCACGCCTGTGCCGACTCACCGTTCTGAACGTGCTGCCTGCCAGCACCAGGGCTGAGCTCGGGGCCTCCTCCTGCCAGGCAGGTGCTCGCTGGCGAGCGGGGCGCCGGCACCGGCCTCGTGGGGTGCTGTCGGGCAGCACTTCCAAGTCCCAGCACCAAGATCCCCCGACCCCCCTCCCGGCCCCCCACCGCGAGGTCTACCCCGTCCCTTGTGGTCGGGCTGGGCGTGCCTGACACAACCAGGCGCCGGCAGATCCACGCCGGGCCGCATCTGCTCGGGCTCTGAGGCCCCCGCCCCGGGGAGCCGCCGGCAGCCGGGGTGCCCTCACCTTCTCCAGCTTGGCGCGCAGCCGCCGCTCCTCCATCCTGGCCTTCAGCTCCTCCACGTCCCGCTTGGTGCCGTTGAGCACGATGACGTCGTCCTCCTGGAAGGCGGCCCCGCACTGGAGGGGGAGAAGGCAGTGGTCACGCAGAGCGCGCGTGCGCAGGGGCGTCTGCGTGTCCCCGGAGCCGCTGGGTGTGCGCTGCGGCTCGGCCAGCTCTGCCCCTGCCCATGGCGGAGGGCCGCCTCGGAGCCAGGGCGCGGCCCCCCAACACCGTCCAGTTAGGAGGCTTTCTCGGCTAGTGCTGCCTGGACTCTCGAGGAGTTTCAATGTGTGCTGCTTTTTGTCACCTGTACCTTAGACGCCACTAAATGGAGGAAAGAGAAATCACAACACATACCTAAAAAGGGGACACACCTTAGGTTTCTGACAATTCCTTAAAAAGGAAAAGTAAACTCGCAAATCCATAGCATGAACTCCAGATGGTAATTTATCTATTTCTTTTTTGTTTGTTTTTGCCAGTCCTGGGCCTTGGACTCAGGGCCTGAGCACTGTCCCTGGCTTCCTTTTGCTCAAGGCTAGCACTCTGCCACTTGAGCCACTTCCCACTTTCTCTATATATGTGGTGCTGGGGAATCGAACCCGGAGCTTCATGCATGCGAGGCGAGCACTCTAGCCACTAGGCCACATTTCCAGCCCCTATCTGTTTTTATTTCTTTTTTTTTGGCCAGTCCTGGGCCTTGGACTCAGGGCCTGAGCACTGTCCCTGGCTTCTTCCCGCTCAAGGCTAGCACTCTGCCACTTGAGCCACGGCGCCGCTTCTGGCCGTTTTCTGTATATGTGGTGCTGGGGAATCGAACCTAGGGCCTCGTGTATCCGAGGCAGGCACTCTTGCCACTAGGCCATATCCCCAGCCCTGTTTTTATTTCTTGACACAGTTTCAGTGTAGCACAGGCCTGCCTGGGTCTCCTTCCCTATTTAGCCCCGGCCTGCCTCAAATGCCCCCCCCTTCCACTCCCCCCCTCCCGAGTGTGGGGATTATGGATGTGCACCACCGTGCCTGCCTCTAGGTGGCAATTCTTCTATCAAGGGCCTTTTATCAAGAGCTGGGAAATGTCCCGAGGGACACTTAGGGGCACGCATGCGCCCACACTCACATTCAGAGCAGCTGGA
Source organism: Perognathus longimembris pacificus (assembly GCF_023159225.1). Lineage (NCBI taxonomy): Eukaryota > Metazoa > Chordata > Mammalia > Rodentia > Heteromyidae > Perognathus > Perognathus longimembris. The sequence continues at coordinate 82,267,592 of NC_063166.1, read as the reverse complement.
ACGCGGCTGCCCAGCTTCTCCTTACTGAAGACATCCGTACAGGGCAGCTGCTGCGTGTCTGACCCCGAGCGCCCGCGTGGCACAGCTGTTCTGCTGTGAGCCCGTCCGCCCCCTGCAGAGGCCTGGGGGGGCGTGGCCGCCCTCGGGAGCACATGGCGCCCCGCAGTGCTCCTCCTGGGTGCCCCCCTCCACCTCGTGGTGGCCCAGGGCCCTGCCCACAGGACGCTCAGTGACTGCTCCTATCACAGTGCATGGGGCTTCCACCCCTGAATCCGCTCACAAAGTCTGAGGAGGGCAGGAAGGTGGGTCCCCCGAGGCCCCACCAGGGCCGTGCGTGTGATACACGCACGCGCACGCACACACCACACACGCATGCGTGAGCCAGAGGGCAGCGTGGCTCGGGCTCTCCGGGCAGCCCGAACAGCCAGCGCGTCCCGTCTCTCCTTAGGAGCACACATGCGACTCAAACGCAGAATGTGCCCCCGTGAGCTCCGCCATCTCAGCCACGAGCCGAGGGCGGCCGTGTGCCGTCCCCGGGGCCGGGGTGCCCTGGCGCAGAGCTTTGTTTACCCAGCTCTGCACAAACACTCAGACGCAAAAGCAGCCGTTCTCCTATCCCCGAGGGAGGAGCAACCGGAGCCCGAGTCTCCGGGGAGGCAGAGGCAGCCCAGCCTGCCAGGCAACTCCATCGAGCAGAAGGAAGAGCCCGGCAGCAGCCGGCGCCTGCCAAGCTGCCCACCCGCGCCAGCCGCAGCCGCAGCCGCAGCTCTGGGAAGCGCCCGCTCTCTGCGGGGACCCGGAATGGCAGCCTCCCCCCTGGTAGCCCAGCTGGTGGTCTAGGAGGCGCGGCGGGAAGCGCCCAAACGATGGTGGTGAGGATGCACGCGGAGTGCCAGGCATGGGCCAGCTTCGAGCCACCAAGCGGGGCCTCCTCGTGGGCGCGGCCGCCTGTGTCTGCGTCTTCCTGTATCTGAGGAGCTCGCCTCCCGAGGCCGCCCAGGCGGAGCCCCCCTACCCGGCCGCCCTGGAATGCGGCTTCTACCCAGACGAACTGTGCTCAGCTCTCTTTGAAGGGAAAAAAGCGGCCCCCCAGATCGCCACGTTCTGCACAAACCAGCCCGCACCCGACATCCTTGGGTATGTACACGACGCGGGAAACTGCTCCCGGATGTCCCGGGGGCTGCGCTTCATAACCACCCCCCTCTCCGCCGAGGAGGGGAACTTCTCCCTGGCTTACATCGTAACCCTCCGCGAGGAGCTGGCCATGTTTGTGCAGCTCCTCAGGGCTATCTACGCGCCACAAAACCTTTACTGTATCCACGTGGACGGAACGGCCCCACGGGAGTACACCAGGGCGGTGCGGGCCCTGGCCGCCTGCTTTGGAAACATCTTCATCTCACCACGGACACAAGAGGCGGCTCACACTGACCGTGGGAGACTGCAGGCGGATATCGACTGTATGAAAGATCTGGTCCAATCCAAACGGCGGTGGAAATATGTCATTAACCTTTGTGGCCAGGATTTCCCCATCAAAACCAACAGAGAAATCATCCACTATCTCAGGAGCAAGTGGAATGACAAAAACATCACTCCCGGAGTGGCGTCCACAGGGCAGGCCCGGGCCCGGCCGGGTCCAGGCCCTCCGGAGCCCAGCCCGGGAGGTGGCCACGCGTCTCCCACGGAAGGATTCGGGCGGGAGCCACCCCACAACGTGACCGTGTACGTGGGCAGTGCCTACTACTTGCTCACGAGGAGGTTTGTGGAGTTCGTGCTGACGGACGGCCGCGCCAAGGACGTGCTGCAGTGGGCCCGGGCCACTCTCAGCCCGGCGCAGCACTACTGGGGGACCCTCAACCGACTCAAAGGTGAGGAGACCGGCCGCCCACAGGCCACGAGCAGGGCTTCGATCCGCCCCGCCTTCCCACTCCCTCCCCTCCCTGCCTGTTCTTGGGCCAGTACTGGGGCTTGAACTTAGGTCCTCAAGCTCGGCACTCTACTACTTAAAGCCACAGCTATACTTCTGGCCTTGGCTGTCTAATTGGAGATAAGAATCTTCACAGGTTGGATTTGAACTAGGATCCTCGGATTTCAGCCTCCTTGGGTAGCTAGAATGGTAACTACCCGACTTGTCTGCCCAGGGTGGCTTTGAACCTCAGTCCTCAGAACTTGGCCTCCTGAGTTACAGGATCACAAGTATAAGCCACTGCAGTCAAGTGGGGGGTTTATTCTTTCTTGTCTGTTTAATCTGGCTTTAATCTTTATGCCTTAGATTATCATAAAAATTGTGGATGTTTGACTTCTGTAGCATTAAGTTTCTAGGAACATATTCTATAATCAAAGTGTGGTACAGCTGTAGCCAAAATAAGATTCCTTCTGTGCTTTGTCCATGCCGGGTCCCACATCTTTGGGCCTAGAGACATTAACAAAATTATTTCATGCTATTGATGCAAATATAATTTGTTTTCCTCTGACACAGGGCTTCCTAGCATTATTCTTTTCAAGGTGCCTTCTTCCCCAATTTCCTTCATTCCTTTCTACCAAGGGTCCCAGTTCAGTATTACCTCTCCAACTGCCTCCTTGTATTCACGGTAAAATAGATGTAAAGCTTGCTATGAGTCCAAAAACTATGTGAGCAAAACACATAGCTAACCAATTGTTGGCTAAATCTTTCATGTATAATGAAAGACTATCACCCCAATTCAATAGCAAATTATAGATGTTGAAATGTAGGCAGATGAATATTTGGCCCTGAATCAATCCGTGTAGACTGAGTAGAAATTCACACACTCGTAGGGAAAGTGTTTTATAAAAATGTCAACTTTTTGAAATTTTAGCAGAGCCATCTTAGGGGAGGGAGTTACTCTATTTGGAGGTTTTATTATTATTATTTTTTCTACTCAGCTGTTTTTCGAAGGCTCTTGGTGTTCTCTGTCTTTTTAGACCTTCCTCTGGGGAGGCAGGTGGGGCTGTGGCTTTAGGACAGCCATGTCCCCAGCCCCCGGCTGCTTTAGTCTCCTCTACCGAAGTACTGGCATTTTGCTTCTCCTCAGAGAGAGCCTTTCAAAGTCCTGGTCATAGGTCCTTGGAAATTCTTCCTATCTTCATTCACGTGGTAAATACCACCGGGCAGCCACGAATGCCAGGCATGGCCATGAGGGTCCTATAAAAACGGGACATGCCTACACCAGCGACGGGTTTGTGCAAAGGCCCTGGCTCTTCACGAGGCTCTCGGGAGCAGAGGGAAATGCCGTGTCTGCTCCTCTCGGTGAACTTAGGTATGTCCTCCTTGGAAAGGCTAACGGGTTCCTCCAGGGAGTGTGGGGACAAGCGTGAATGTCTAGCACTCCCCAGCAGGACCTTTCCATAACCCCCCTACCCAGTGCAAGTCCTTTTTCCAGTTCGCCTCCGAGGGCTGTTACACATGGAACAACCCAAAGGACCCTGGCCTGACTCTGAAGGGCACTTTGCAAACCCCAGTAAACTATAAGGGACGGAGAACGGTGGAGAAGGCTCTCTAGGTGCCGGGAGGAGACGGGGCCCTGCCGCTCAGCTCCGGCCCCAGAGGGGCCAGTGGAGCACCCCGCCCTTCTGCGGTGGCCTTTACTCAGGAAACGGAACCAGGACTGGACTCCTGGTGCAGGCTGGCTTTGTGTCCCGCAGACGCCCCCGGGTCCACACCAGACGCTGGCTGGGAAGGGAACCTTCGAGCCGTCAAGCGGAGAGCAGAGGAAGGAAAGGTTCACGATGGATGTAAAGGTAAAAACAAAACACCCAACGTTAACGTATTTCACAAAATCTATACAATCATATTGAATCTGTGATGAGCAGTTAGCAGGGGTGCCAATTTTGAAAACAACCCTTTACTTGATGTAAGACCCATACAGAAAAGTGTAGGAATTATTAAATATGAGTTTAGTAAGTGACTAAAACAAGGGTTTAACTCATGAAGGTGTTGCTCTGGCGGTGAGGAGACAGGGTCTTGTTATGTAGCCCAGGCAGACCTGGAACCCTTTATCTCCCTGACTCAGGTTCCCGAGCACAGGATTACAGGTGTGTACCACCATGCCCAGCTGGAGTTTTTAAATAACAGATGCTCTGGTTCTTTCTACCTGTTCCTACAATTCCAACTCAAGCACTGGAGAAAATGAGCCCCAGGCTCTGGTGTGTCCAATAGGATGAGACTGACTGACAGGATCATGAGCTCTGGTGTGTCGAGTAGGACATGAGACTGACGGGGGCATGAGCTCTGGTGTGTCAATGAGGACATGAGGGACTGGGGCATGCTCCCCGTATTACGACTCCTAGCCCGCTTCCCGCAGTGATGGCTGTGGCACTATAACCAGTGACAGGGGTCCTCTTCCTACTCCCCAGCAGCTCCCCGTGTTCCCCTCCCATCTAAATCCACCTAGTCACAGTCAGAGCCACGGTGCAGGGGCTCACTTTCCACTCATCCCTGGGCTTCCACGCTGCCCACCTCCCCTTTCCTGATGTAACAGGTGGCGGGGCCTCTACGCGCTCTGTGTGAGGAACGTACAGTTAGGCCGGTGCCAGCGGCCGCCACCCCTCCGCCCTGGCCAGGTGCCAGCTCTGGCTCTGTTCATGGACAGGCCGCTGGAGGAGTGAGCTTCCTCTGGGTCTGTTTCAGTACTGCAAGCATTAGGCCTTCCTGCCTGCAGCATTACCTTCTCCTTGAAGTGTTTCCTTCAGGGAGGCCGTGAGAGTGAGGGGGGACCACTGATGGCGGGGCCGCGGCGACAGTGAAGGAGGAGCTGAGCAGAGGAGCGGGTCTGCCACCAGCTGGGCCCGTGGGGCAGGCCAAGTGTGTGGTGGGAGGCACCAAAGTGCTTTGGAGTCGGTCAAAGGAATCTCACTGGATTCAAATTCTCATTGTAACTATTTACACCTTCATCAACCCTCACTCTGAGAAAAAACAATAAAAGATAGAAGGGTTGACTCATTAAAACTAGCACCTAGATGAACTGCCCGTGACTGAGGAAAAGGCTGAGAAGGGAGGAGTTAGAACTTCCGCTTTACCAAGCAGGTAAGTGTCAGCTCGTCTCCGGACGCCCATGACAGTAAACCTGCCATGGGGTTCACCTGGAGGGAACACTTTAGAAATCACTAGCACAAAGTAGTACCCTGTCAAAACGCCAGTGAAATGCTTTTTTTTTTTTTTTTTTGGCCAGTCCTGGGCCTTGGACTCAGGGCCTGAGCACTGTCCCTGGCTTCTTTTTGCTCAAGGCTAGCACTCTGCCACTTGAGCCACAGTGCCACTTCTGGCCATTTTCTATATATGTGGTGCTGGGGAATGGAACTCAGGGCTTCATGTATACGAGGCAAGCACTCTTGCCACTAGGCCACATTCCCAGCCTCAGTGAAATGCTTCTTAACCGAGCTGCGAAGCCAGAGCCTTCTAGTGACATCAGAGGGGCACGTGGCCCTTCTCTTGAGTAATAGCTGGGGGGAACAAAGGCAGCTGAGAGTCTGTGTTCTTTTTCTGCAGGCCACTATGTCCAAGACACCTGTGTGTATGGACCGGGAGACCTGGCCTGGCTCATCCAATCGCCTTCTCTGTTTGCCAGCAAATTCGCGCCATCCTCCGAGCCCCTCGTGGTCACGTGCCTGGAGAGGCGGCACCGGCTTCGGGTCCTGGCACAGGCGGAGGTCCCTACACAACCACACTGGCATTTCCAACCAGAGAGTCACTTCAACATGAAGCTGCGCCGCTAAAGGCATCCGTGTTCTTGTGGATATGATTCTTTCCTGATCAAAACAAGGAAGCTTAGAACTAAAGAACACTGGGACAATGATTCCTGGTACCAATTAGTCCTCAGATGGAGCCTATTTTGACAAGACATCACTACTGATTACAGGCCACCTTCCTAGCTTTGGGAGAAAAATTGTAAGAGGAAGGGACCAAACCTAGATGCTTGAGTAAAGTCAAAATGCTTGAGTAAAACGCTCCCTGCTTCAATCGCGTTCCAGCTGGAGTTGCTCTGGGGGCCGGGGTACTTGTGGGGAGTATCAATGAGGAAGGAGCTCCCACCCTAGTGGAAATATGCTGGCTACACTGGGCTTGTTAGTGAGAGCAACAGAGCTGTACTCTGGTGGCGATCTCTGAGCAAGATGGAAAGTGCTCCAAAGCTGCCCGAAGTGTGCCTCTGCTGCGTCGCCTGCTAGTGCTCGGCAGGCGGCCACGGGGCACTATGGACGCGCAAAGGAGGTGAGTGAGACGGAGGAGTCCATCTAGACTCGCTCCGGTTTAGAGTATTAGCTGACTGTGTGAAACACGAGGCCCGGTGGCCAGCAGCTCCATCCCGAGGCTCACTACGGCAAGTGCAGCCCACACTGGGACAGCTGTCCCCCAGAAACACTGGCACTTCCCACGGGAGATGACGGGGCCTGGCACAGGGCAGGAGGATGAGGCCGGGACCTGGAACAGGCGGCAGGGCAGCCTGGCCATAGAGTCCACCCTGGAAGTACAGGCCCCGTAACAGAAGCTACGCCCAAAACACATCACGTCAGAAACTGCACAAAACCCAGCAAGAGTGGCAAGGTCAAGCGCAGCACGAGATCTGGGATCCAGGAGTATCAGGAGGTGAAGGAAGGGCAGGCTGCTGGGACCCGGGCAGTGCCACGCCAGGAGGGCAGGCGGGCCGCTGGGACCCAGGCAGTACCACGCCAGATGCAAGCTTCAGCCCCATTCACATCTGCTGGAAAGCCACTCCATTCTCAATCAGATTGTTTGTTCTCGTAGAGTATATAAGAAAATAATAAAATCCCACATAAAACTGTCTGAACTCTGTCGCCAAGGTGATGCCTCTAGTCTCTGGAAACAGAACCCTCCCGCAAAGCCTTACACTTGCTGTTTCAAATGTTTAAGTCTACGTTTCCTTTTGTACGGTGTCATCTGTTCCCTTGTTATCTCCCATTTCCTCCCTCCCATCTCCACCCAATGCTGCACTTTTCCACCCTTTTCCCTCTGATTCCCTCCCCGCCCCAAACAAATAAACCTGCCATTGTTGCAGGTTGTGATGAGCTCTGGGTAGCAAGCACATCATTTATTTTGCAACCTGAAATGATTCCAATGTGTTTCTTCTTGTTTGAAGAGGTGAAAATACAGTGGGGAATACAATTAGTATTTCTAGCTAGCGATTTGTTTATAGTAAAAACAAGAAAGCCTAGCAACTGCCCTCTCTTTGGATCCTGTTTACTGATCGGGGATGCACACTCTGTGTCATAGAATCAAAGCTGTCTCCAAGCTCTGGGTCTCTGCTAGTGAACTGAAAAGGCACATCTTGGCAGGGCACTGGTGGCTCATGCCCATAATCCTAGCAACTCAGGAGGCTGAGATCTAAGGACTGTGGTTCAAAGACAGCCCAGCAGGAAAGTATGGGGCTCTTACCTCCAATTAAACACCAGAAAATTGAAAGTGGAGCTGTGGCTCAAAGTGGTAGAGAGCTAGCCTTGAGCTAAAAGAGCTCAAGGAAATGCCAGGCTCTGAGTTTAAGCTCAACAACAACAAAAAAAACAGAGGCTGAAAGGAGAAAAAATGCAGAGCCTTTGCTCCACTGAAGTGATTGCTCTAAATGTCAGACACAGCCCAAAGAGATTTTGGCACCGGCTTTGCCTTCCTTCCTTCATGTATTCCCAATGCACTGCTTTCTCCTCAGCACCTGGGTACCAGTTAGATTACATCTCCCAAGCCTCCCGGCAGGCAGGCTCTGTGCCCACAGGACTGAGTCCCAGCCAATGGACAGAACTCTAGGTCTGCTCACAGAAATCTCTTCAGAAAGATGCTCTCCTTCCCTCAAGTCAGGGGAGACACGGAGAGAACTTCCCAAACCACAGGAACCAGCACAAGAGACACTCAATTTCTGCCCACCAGAGCACGGCAATGGCTCACAGTAGCTATGGCAAATGGACACAGCATGCAACCAGTTATGCAGCAGCAATATTTACACATATCATAGGCGTGAAAAGCAAGAGCTACCTGGTCTTCTGCAACACATTATTAAAAACATTCTTTTAGCCGGGTGCTAGTGGCTCAGGCTTGTGGGTTCGCGTGGCAGAGGACTAGCCTTGAGCTTTTTACAAAAGCTCAAAGACAATGCCTAGGCCCTGAGTTCAAGCCCAGGACCAGAACAAAAAAAAAACCCAAAAATTCTCTCTGAGGTACCCAAGTTACAGCCAATCTTGCCTCAATGCAGGAGGGCTCAATAGCCTGGCTCTGCACCCAGTCTCTGCGTCCTCGAATAAGGTCAGCTCCTTTACAGCTCCGCAGTCTGCCGGCTATCCGTACCTGCCTCCGCCGGCTACGTGAGGGGCTGCTACACCACCAGGGGCAACTGCGCAGCCTGCAGGGGTGGGGATCGGGTCTGCGCTCTGATCGCCCTCCTCAGCGAGGGTCCCAAGCCTGGGGGCCCACTCTGATTATTCTAGAAACTGAAAAGCGAGAAGTCTGTGAGGCCTACCCCAACTCGGAAGGGGTGTACTGAGCGGGCTGAACGGAGCAAGCGCCCGAGCCTAGGCCCCAGGTGGTGTGTGGTGCGGGACGTGCTGACGTGGCTCACTTGGCTTCCGAACGAAATGTCAGCTCATTTCCCACCCGCCTGTACTTCTTTTTGCACAGGCACCCCGCTGTGTCTAACCTCAACTCCTCTGTACAGGTGATGTGTGATAACGCACAGGCACCTGAGCACGGGCGTGTGCAGAGTTCCCTCCTTGCTGGCAGGCCCGGCCGCTGTGGAGTTCCCTCCTGCGCGATGCCTTCTTCCCCAGCTGCTGCGGAGCTCTCCCGCCCCCACCCGCGGTGCACGCTTTCCCGCTTGCTCCATCAGGGTGAGGGAGAGGCAGTCGGGGGACGTGGAAGGACGGCGGGAGGATTCGGAGCAAGCAGGAGCTCTGGGGCCTTAGGCTGGCATGGCGCCAGGCCAGTGCGGAAGGAACGCCGCCCACTGGGAGCAGCCCTGCCGTGGGCGGAGCACAGGGGGCTGGGCTGACTCTCCTTCAGCAGCCAGTGTTTCCAGAGGTGCCCCAGAGGGACCATAAGGAGAGCTGAAAGATGGAGGGACCCCAGGCCATCTGATTCCCTCCCTCAGCTACCAAGAAGGGAAAAACGGAGGATGACAGGAACTCACCGTGTGACAGACTTCCGCCTTTATCTCTTTCAAGGCACGTTCAGAGAACACACAGCCGCAGCCCCGAAGGAAACAGAACCTGGAGGGAGACGTCCAATGAGGATGAGTGTCCACATCACTGACACCACAAGGCTACAAACAGGAGAGCCTCACTTCAGCAGCTAAAAAAAATCGGGGGGCTGGGGTCTAGCTCAGGATAGGCATCTGCTTAGGGTGTGCAACTAGCACACACTAGCGCTGGAACCCCAGCACCACAAAAGTAAATTATTAAGTAGATTAACTCATTATTAAAAACTTTTAGAAAACAGGCATTGAAACTACAAACAAAATCAAGTGAAGACATTATGTAAGGTTTACAGCTTATTTTGTGAGTATTCGAAGGGATTTTTTTTCTTCCAGTACCAAGGCTTGAATTCAGGGTCTAGGTTCACTCCCTCAGCTTGTCAGCTCACGCTGGTGCTCTACCAACTGAGCATCTAGCCCTCTGAAAACGGCTTCAGAAGCAAGTATAAACAACATGATAGGAAATGCTCATGAGGCTGAGATTTGAGGATTGTGTTTCGAGGCCTGCCAAGGCAGGACAAGTTCATGAGACTCATCTCCACTTAACCACCCAAAAATCTAGAAGTGGAGCTGTGGCTCCAGTGGTAGTATGCTAGCCTTAAGCACAAATGCTCAGGGCCAGGGCCAAGCCCTGAGTTCAAGCCCCAAGCCTGGCACACACACAAAAAAGTTGAACAATATGATAGCAGGGCATTAACACGGCGTTCAGAAAAGACAGACTCTAAAAAATTTGTTAGCTTAAAATGTCCTAAATTCATTTGAAAACCATGGCTTATTTCGCCTAGCAGGTGGTAACTGAGGAGACTGAAGGTCTCTATGGCTCTGTGGACACAGGCACTTCTGTGGGCGGGCAGGTACCACAGGGCACGGCATTTAGGAGCGGAATCTGGCAATAACAAGTCAAGAACCACTTTAAAAACTGTTCTATAGAAACGGGCCTCCAAGTGCACAAATGCACAGGTGTGAGCTCGTCAGGCTATGCAGCCCAACACTGTTTTTTACCAAGGAAAGCAGGAAATCACCAACATGTCACATGCTCACTGATGGGGAATGGGCCCAGCAACCATGAATCCCACAGAGCCACTGAAAAGAACAAGGCTAACTGGTGTCCAAGGCCCGAAAAACACATGAAGAATCAAGCAAGGCAATACGAACAAGGGATCTATGATTGTCTACAAGAACAGTGTTTAGTACAGGTCGGCCTGCTGAATGTGGACACGGGGTTGCCCACTGGAGGGAGGATGGGCAGCAGAAAGCGTGTTCACATTTGACTTTACTCAGCCCCCAGGAAGCCCACAATGGAGATTTTCACCACATGCAGACTGCCCTAAGGACAACTCAATAAACACTTCAGTAAATTCACTACATAAGTGTTGGGTGATCCCATCCAACGAACGTTTTGTGGATGCTTACCATTAGGTTCTTTTTCTTTAGACAAAGACCCAATGTATTTTATTGCATGGCAAGTTCTTTCTATGTGTTCCTATCCTTATTATCGAAAGCCAGGCCGAGCCCCAGGATGCCACGAAGAAACCCAGGCAGATGGGCTCCCACGTCACTGGGGCTGCAGCCACACTGACCTGTGTCGGCCGTTCATCTCCAGGCCCACCACGGGGCAGATGAACCGGGCTCGCTGGAGGTCATCATGCTTGTCCCCTTTCGTGTTTCCTTTCTCTCCCTCCCAGGCAGGGTTATCAGAAAGCTTTAGCTCTGTCACGTTCTGTGAGGAGGACACACAAGCATGGGTGATGACAGTGACACTAAGAAAGGCACAGCTCAGCACGGGATACCAGAGGGCACTGGAGGGCACCAGGGGGCACTAGCTGCTCACTAGGGCAATCTCAGAGCTGCCAGCCCCCCCCAACCCCACCCCGCCGCCCACTTCCCCTGTCTGGGGAAAGATCCACACCCCCAAACTCAACATATGATTCCTACTGAATGCAACACTTATACACTATCAGAAAGTAAAACTCCTAAGCTGAACCATCCTACATTAGAGTCCATATAAATTGGCAATTCCTTTTTTATAAAGGTTCGTTATTGAAGGGACAGAAGCAGCTCAGGGCTAACAGCTGTACTTAGTTCACTCGCTCAAGTGGCTAAAGTAAAATGGGTGGGGCCACAGCCGAAGGCAGACCTTTAGTGGGAAGTGCTGTCACATTTTATGGCACGGATGCACAGGTCTCCAAGAATGCTGCTTCACAAGGTGTTGTGTGCAGCGGCTTGATGCTAGTGTTGAGGCATCCCTGCCCACTGTTGGGATTTCCACACTAAGAATACAGCTTTCCTTACAGGAAAGCTGCATTTCCTATTTCACAGCCTCTTCCTGGGTGAGAGACAGGCAAAGCAACCAGGGCCTCCTCAAGTGTTCTGCTAAGAGAGCGCAGGGGCTGTAAGGACAAGCATGAGCCCCGCAATCCTTCCTCCGAGAGCCTCTTTGGAGGTTCCAGCAGAGGGGCCGGCTCTGTGCACCCTTGACTGAAGCAGGGTGCTCTTCTGGGAAAGGCTGTCCTGGTCCATTCCACAGCCAGCCTCGGGAGGACACCCATGCCACACAGTAAGGGGAGGGGACCCCGGCAGATCAGCCCAGTCAGCGCCCCACGGGCTGACATATTAGACAGATCACCCACATTCTGCAGCTTTCTCTTCACTGCTCCCGTTTCCTGGAGGGGTAGGAGTGTGCAGGTGTGTTTGCATTATGGGTCTGGCCACACCGACCATTGTGTGTTTTAAGCATGGAATTAAATGAATTTGAAAGCTAGTTAAGTTTCTGAGGTAAAATAATTCATGCTACCAAGGGTTTTTCAGGAATGAACATCAGCCTGGCAATTCCTACACACCATCAACTGGCTACATTTTAGACTGGTAGTCAAATAAGCATATCTTGTAATCAGCCCCAGAATCCAAGCAAAAAGCCTAGCGTGTTAATGAAAAAGGCAAAGGAAAGGTCCTAAAGCCCGTGGGGAGTCAGGGACCCAGCTCTGGTTTAAAGATCTCACTAAGCAGCCTTGTGACTGACTTCTGGAGAGCCATTACCACCAAGACCAGGGCTCAGCAGCCTGCTGATGCCCAACTTGATCAGCAACTTTCGGGCCTTCCCCTCCCCCTTTATTAACCAGATTTGAAAGATTCTGTTCTCTCAATACATTTCCGTGTGTGTGTGTGTGTGCGTGTGCGTGTGCGTGTGTGTGTGTGTGTGTGTGTTGCCAGTCCTGGGCCTTGGACTCAGGGACTGAGCACTGTCCCTGGCTTCTTTTTGCTCAAGGCTAGCACTCTGACACTTGAGCCACAGCACCCCTTCTGGTTGTCTTCTATATATGTGGTGCTGAGGAATTGAACCCAGGGCTTCATGTATAGGAGGCAAGCGCTCTTGCCACTAGGCCATATTCCCAGCTCCCCCAATTTATAATTTTATAAAAGAAAATTGGCAGACAAATAGAACCTCTAATCAGGACAAGGTACCTACAAAATTCTCTAATTCTATGAAAGCACCTCCCAGATTTAATCAAAAACTAAAGCAGCTGATTCTTTCTTTTTAATGGTGTTGGGGATCCAACCCAGTTTCATGCTTTAAACAGGATAAGTGATGGGCTACCAAGCTATATCCCCAAGGCTTCAAGCAGAACCTTGATTATGCACATTAAGAAATTGTGCAGCTTCCATGAAATCATAAAGGGTTCACCATTTAGAAAGTACCTATGTGGGGGGCTGGGGATATGGCCTAGTGGCAAGAGTGCTTGCCTCGTACACATGAGGCCCTGGGTTCAATTCCCCAGCACCACATATACAGAAAACGGCCAGAGGTGGCCCTGTGGCTCAAGTGGCAGAGTGCTGGCCTTGAGCAAAAAGAAGCCGGGGACAGTGCTCAGGCCCTGAGTCCAAGGCCCAGGACTGGACAAAAAAAAAAAAGGACCTATGTGGGAATTCCTGGCTTGAGATTCCCATAACCTCTCACATCACAGCTCTATGAGTGGCTGGACAGGACTAGAATCCCAAATTCTGAATTCAGTCTTTAATGTACATAATTTTATGAAATAAATCCAATCTTGGAGACTCTTGGAATACTGCAGAAACAGGTCTTACCTTAATGCTCTTAATGTGAGATGTTGCCTTCCCAAGAGCCTTTTCGGCAGATTTGTCCAACAGAAACTCAATGACTGCATCTTTGTTATAAAGTCTGCAAAAGTAAGGATCAGACAAGTATGAGATGAGCAATGTTCACTAACCAAAAATTATTTATATCTTATAAAGAAGAAATGTCTTGCTTTGTAGTAAGTACCTTTGACCTTCTTTCAACCCTTACCAAAGCATACAAAGAATTGGTTTAAATAGGGTCAAATGGTGGATAAAGAATGAAAAAGGAGGGACAGGAATGTGGTTTAGTGGTAGAGTGTTTGCCCAGAATGCATGAAGCCCTGGGTTTGATTCCTCAGCACCACAGAAAAAGCTGTAAGTGGCACTGTGGCTCAAGTGGGAGAGTGCAGCCTTGAGCAGAAAGAAGCTCAGGGACAGCACCCAGGACCTGAGTTCAAGCCTCAGGTCTGGCCAAAAAAAAAAAAAAAGAAAGAAAGAAAGAAAGAAAGAAAGAAAGAAAGAAAGAAAGAAAAAGGTAACCTGAAAAGGGATTTTAAAACCTGAGAAAGTTAATGTTAAAAGAAGTACACATTTTCAACTTTTCTTCAAAAAATAAAAACACAAGATTCAGAACATCTAGGTCCATCTTACTGGACTTTAAACTGGCTAAGGCTGGGGATGTGGCTCAAGATGGTAGAGCTGAGTGCAAACTCCAGTACTACCAAGAAAGAAAAAGAAAAAATAAACAGCTAGCTAGAATCAGCTCCCCTGTTAAACAAGACATAATCTTTCCATACCACCTACCATTCTCTACTGAACCTCACATGGCTCCTTTATGCTTTGTATTTCTAATTTAGCAGAGTTAGAATATGGTCTTTGAGGTTTTGAACCATGGATTGAATAAAGCAAATTGATTGAGTGTAGTTATGTCCAGAGATTGAGAATGAAAACTTGTGCCTCACAGACTTGCTTAGGATAATTCATATTTGATGAATCAAGAACTCCATGTACACATTAAAATTTCCCTTCAAGATTAATGTATAAGCTCATCTTGATTAAGTGAAGCAGCCATACCTGCCAAGTTCACAGGCAACTATTGGTCGTCTTAGGATCTCTTGACTCAGAGTGCAATAGTTCCACTGGGCCACTAACTCCGCATCTTTATCAACCTAATAAAAGAAAACAAAAATAAAATCTTCCAATTTAATTTCACAATTGAAAACTCTATGGTCCACAGCTCTCTCTATAAAAGTTTAATACTATACTGATATTTAAATCATTACTTTTATTTTTAAATCAAGCTGGGCCTATGATCCTAGCATTCAGGACACAAAAATGGCAGGATTACAAGCTTGAGGCTAGGCTTGGCAATTTACCCAAGCCCTGCTTTAAAAAAAAAAGCAAAACCCTTTATGGGCTGGGAATATGGCCTAGTGGTAGAGTGCTTGCCTCGTATATGTGAAGCTCTGGGTTCAATTCCTCAGAAAAAGCCAGAAGTGGCGCTTTGACTTGAGCGGTAGAGTACTAGCCTTGAGCAAAAAAAAAAAAAAAAGGACAGGGACAGTGCACAGGTCCTGAGTTTAAGCCCCAGGACTGGCAATAAAACAAAAAATAAAAACCCTTTATGATGATGATGATGTCAGTACCAGGGCATGAATTCAGGGTCTGGGAACTTTCCTGTAGCTTTCTTGCTCCAAGCTAGTGCTTTACCACTTAAGCCACACCTACACTTCCATGTCTTGGTGGTTAATTAGAGATATGAGTCTTAGGGACTATACTGCCCAAGCTGGCTTTGAATTGAAATCCTCAGATCTCAGCCTCCTGAGTAGCTAAGATTACAGGTGTGAGCGACACGTGGCTCAAAAAAAATACTTTAAGAAGAGTTGAGGTTGTAACTCAGTGATACAATCCTTGTGTGGCATGCACAAGGCCCTGGGTTCCATCCGTAGTACAGCAAACAAGAACAAAAACCAAGACAGTGACAGGTGAAGGGAACTTAAACATCTCAGGTAATTAATGCTATGTCAAATAAATGAAAACATACAAAGAGATTACCATTTATTAAAACTGTACAAGGAGCTGGGAATATGGCCTAGTGGCAAGAGTGCTTGCCTCGTATACATGAGGCCCTGGGTTCGATTCCTCGGCACCACATACACAGAAAATGGCCAGAAGAGGCGCTGTGGCTCAAGTGGCAGAGCGCTAGCCTTGAGCAAAAAAGAAGCCAGGGACAGTGCTCAGGCCCTGAGTTCACGGCCTAGGACTGGCCAAAAAATAAATAAATAAATAAAACTGTACAAGCAGCTGGGTGCCATTGGCTCATGCCTGTAATCCTATCTACTCAGGAGGCTGAGATCTGAGGATTGCATTTGAAGCCAGCCTGGGCAGAAAAGTCATGAGACTCTTATCTTCAATAAACTACTCAGAAAAAAAAAGCAGGAAGTGGCACTGTGATTCAAGTGGTAGTGTTAGCCTTGCACACCAAGAGGCTCAAAGAGTGCCCAGGCCCTAAGTACAAGCCCCAGGCCAGGCAAAAAGAAAAACCAACAAAAACCCAAACTGTGAAAGCTACAAATGCTAACATTGTAACACCAAATCTAGAAAGGGCAAGTAGAACAGACTCCCTAAGTATTGTGGGGAGGGTACTAAAAATGCCAAGATTCTGGTGACCATCTCTCAACCACAAGGCCACTAAGTGTCACTTCATTAGAACAGGGGACACGTTTCTCACCCAGAAAATCCCGAAGAGACTTATGGGTTGTGGTCCAGAAACCAGGGGTAAAAACCAGCACACGCATCTAGTTGGACATGTCTTATGGATCTGAGATGCAAGCTCGACTAGGCTCGCGTTCTCTTCGGTATTCTCGGGGCCTAGAGCAGCGCACACAGAAAGCACTTGCGGAGTAGTATTTGTTGTGCAAGATGGGTTAATAAAACCATCCTGCCTGTTATTACCAACCATCCTTTCCTCTTCTCTACCCCGTTTTGACATGGTGGTTCTTGCCCAGCTTTTCACTAAGCTACCCCTTTCTAGCCCCATCAGGAAGCAATAAAAGTGAGCCGAGGCCGAAACAAAACAACAAAACTCCATGAACTGGCGAAGGGAGTGGAGAAGGCCAGCCAAGCTCAAATTCTGACTCTGCCCCTTTCTCCGTCGGGGCCTCCGGCTCCAGGTCGGGACACGGGCCCGGCGGGGGGCACCCTGGGCTGTGAGGGTCCACGTCGTCCACGATATGTCGGTGAGTCAACTGGGAATTGAGAACCCTCCCGGGGGGGTGGGTGGGGGGGAAGCGGGCGGACGGCCCGGCCCCGGCCTCGCAGGCCCCGCCCCGCGCTCCGCGCCTCCTGCGCCGTCCCCGCGCCCGCGCCACCGACCTTCTCGACCTTCTTCGGCCCCTTCACCAGCTCGTGTCTCTTGGGGATGGTGCCGCCGTCGCAGCCCATGGCGAGACCCCAGACGAGGCAGCAACCACAGCTCCACTTCGCCGCTTCCGGGATCGCTCGCAGGCGGAAGATAAAGCCACTTCCGGCCCCGTATGATGACGCAGGCGCCCACCGCGCAGCCGCAACCGGAAGAGGCGGGGAGCGAGGCGAGGCCGTTGCCTAGCAGCGGCTGCCAGGGGGAGCGCTGCCGGGGAGCTGGGCGGGGCCCCGGCCGTGGGCCGCTGGCGCGCGTCCTGGTCCCTCGGGGGCCTTAGGCTGTCATCCTAGCTCCTCGGGAGACTGAGCATCAGAAGATTGTGGTTCAAAGCCAACCCAGACGGAAGAATCCGTGAGACTCTTATCCCCAGTTAACCCGCAGGAACCGGGAACTGAAGGTACGGCTCAAATGAAAGAGCACCTGCCTTGAGGGAAAAGAGCCAACCCAGCAGGTGAGGCCCTGATTTCAAGCCCGGGTACCAGCACCCAAAAAAATAAAACGAAAAAAGATGGAAATGATTCCCTACTTGAGAACAGTTGCCCATTAAGAAAACAGGTGGATGTAAAAAGTTCCAGGTCTGTAGATGTGGAGTGACTATGACGGCAATCAGTGGGAATTCGTTGGTTCATCAATAAGTTGGTCACACTCACCAGAACGAATCCCCACAGGTGTAGGAACTTTCTGCCCTCACCATTTGTACCCCAGTACCTAGAAGAAGCATTGGCATACTCGAGGTACATTTCCTCAGTGAACTGGAAAAACAACAGCAGCAGCAGCAACAACAAACAGACTCACTTAAGGAGAGGTGACAAAACCAGTTTTGCACACCCCCAAAGTGTGAGCGCACTACAGAACAATGGCACAGGACAACTCTTTCCAGAACTCTGAGTCTTTTAATAAAATCTAGCAGCGCTTCTGGCTGTATAAAGCTGTGTCCTTAGCATGACCCCCGCCCTCCCTCTGAGAGATGACCACTGGAGAAAGTTCAACGATGCCCTGTGTCAGCTGTTCTGGCGGAGGAAGACAGCTGGACTTCTGTCTCACTCTCCTTTCCCCTTTTAGATTCATTGGTCTCTTGGCTACTTTGTGCCTCCGACGGTGCCCAGCTAAAGCAGTGTGACTCATCAACACCATCACTGGCAACTATCTTGGGTTGAAAGCTGGTGGCTGTGCTAGGAGGCCTGCGTGTTTTACCCTGCTTGAGCCAGGGGGTGCTCCTGGCATCGGGGAGGCAGGTGTCATTGCTCTCTGTTTTCTCTTTCTCCAACCTTGTTAAAAAAAAAAAGGGAATTTCCTTGCATGGGTCCTTGGGGACAACTGTGTCCCAGTCTAGACGGGGATTTGAAGAGAAGGCTGAGGATGGAATGATCAAAGAGGGAGAAACAGAAAACACCATCATCTACTAAAACCAGTGTTTCCAGCCAGGTGCCGGAGGCTTGCACCTGTCATTCTAGCTACTCAGAAGGCTGTGGTCAGAGGATCATGGTTAAGAGTTGTCTGGAAAAGTTCATGATACTTTAGTCTCCAATTAGCTTGCAAAAAGTTAGAAGTGGTGCTGTGGCTCAAATAGTAGAGTGCTAGCCTTGCGCATAAAGAAGCCAGAGATAGTGCTCAGGTCCTGATTTCAACCCCCAGGACTGGCAAAAAAAAAAAAAAAGTAGAAGCTGAAAGTAAGGCTGGGAATGTGGCTTAGTGGTGGAGTGCTTGCCTGACATGCATGAAGCCCTGGGTTCGATTCCTCAGCACCACGTACACAGAAAAAGCTGGAAGTGTGCCGTGGCTCAAGTGGTAGAGTGCTAGCCTTGAGCAAAAAGAAGCTCGGGGACAGCGCCCAGGCCTAGCATTCAAGCTCCAGGACCAGAAAAAAAATTAGGGCTGGGGATAAAACTGAGTTGTAAAACAATTGCCGAAAGAAAGGGAATGAGAGAAGAAAAGGAAGAGAGGCCTCTAACCAGAATGGTGACTCCCCGAGTGCTTGTCGCGTGCCAAGATCTTTTAACTCAACCACTTCCATCCTCCTGATAAATTTAACTCAATTGGGGTCAAGTTGCTACCACTACCCAACCTACCATTTCCTCTTCCTTCCTCTGGAGGAAATAATAAAGAATTTTGAGCATTTGACACAAATATTTAGCAAAGAGTTGCCAAGAGCTGAAACAGAAACCAAAAAAAAAAAAAACAAAAACAAAATGATGCATTTCATTTTGTTAGATTTCTTCTTCAGAAGCCATCATCCTGTGGATTGGTGAACGTTTGCCTGGAGCCATTCTCCTTCAACAAAAAGGGAAGGAAATGTCCTTTTTGCTAAAAACAGCCGTTGTCATCATTTCTGTACCCGAAAGGGTTTGCACTTTGCGGACAACGTTCCTTGGTTCTTAACTTCTCAGACAAAAAAGGGGGAGGGGTAGTGGTGCCTGTTGATTACCCACTGACGGAGAGCATGTGAGTCACCACGTCACTGCTTTAGTAGTAATTATTTAATAAATACATGCTGTGATCAACAGAACAGAAGTCCCGGGACCCTGAGCCACAGTACCTGGTGCAGGCACGTTGCAGCCATCTTAAAAGCCAGGGAGGCGTGGACAGGGACCCGACCACCTGCCAGACTGCCAGGCCCGGGAACAAGGCGCCACCTGAGCTATCCTGAGACTGGGCTGTCAGGACACCGGCCACCACCTCCGACCGCTGCCACATGCCAGTGACAGAACTTGACCCCACTCTGCACGCTCTTCTCCCTGCCCCAGCTCTTCATCTGCGTCCACCTACATACACCCCCTGTCTGGACCCAGATGGCTGAGGACAGGCTGAAGGGCTCTCTTCCCCGGCTGCTGATGCCACGTAACAGGCCTTGCTCCGCCCTTCCCCTGGTCACCTTGGCATGGTCGGCATCGACCCATGCGTGGCCAGAACTGCCACGTAGAATGCCTGAGGTTGGATGTGGCGCCTAAAGCTCCAATTTCCTTGCCCATTGCACTCGAAATGTATTTCTCGCTTCCCTAAAGCAATCTCCTCGCAGCAGTCTTCCCTGGGTAGCGCACGTCTCCACGCACCTCCTGAGTAGAGGACATTTGGTTCCTGACCACTTTTTCAAAGATGTTGCAGGCGAGAGCCTGCGGGGGGTAGAGCTGCCTTCCCGTGAGCCCGGGGCAGGTGGCTCGGTTGACGGTATAGTCAAGATGGCGGCTCCCTCCAAGGCAAAGCTCAGTCAGCTCTGCTCAGAGCCCACGGTGAGAGGACGGAGGTTCCAGGCTGAGGGTTCCAGGGCTTGAACCGAGGCCCAGGTGTGCCCATCCTCTACTGGAGACCACCCCTCCGTGCCTCCTGCGGTGCGAGGGACAAATGGCACCACGGAGACCTGTAAGATGCTTGCGGAGCTGGGGTCTTTGGGTGGGGGAGGAGGATGGAATGAAGGGGGTGACAGCGACCAAGATGCGATGTACTCATCAACTGACCTGTTGAATTGAAACCCTGTGGCACAATGACTTCAGGATAACTTGGTGGTGGTGGTCATGGGGTTTGAACTTGGCCTGGGTGCTGTCCCTGAGCTCTTTTACTCAAGGCTAAGTGCACTACCGCTTTGAGCCAGCTCCCCTGGTTTCTGAGTGGTTTGTTGGAGATAAGAGTCTCACGGGGACTTTTCTGCCTGGGCTGGATTTGAACCTTGATCCTCAGATCTCACCCTCCCGAGTAGCTGGGACTACGGGTGTGAGCCACCAGCGCCTAGCTAAGGATAATTTTTTTTTTAAGGTTAACGTTGATGTTGGTGTCTGACTAGCACCTGTGGAACCCCCTCCTTCAGGGCTGGCCTTTGGTCGGCTGTGGGAATCCGGGAAGGTCTCCACCATTTCCAGAAGGATCAGAGTGGCTGGTTGTGCCTGGGCTGTAGAAACACTGGCGTCCAACGGCTGCTTTCCTTCTGAGAGTCTGGAGGTCGGATGTGTGTCAGGCAGGGCTGCTCACCCGACCGACTCCCGGCAATGGGCGACAGGAGATGCTCGGCTCCGCTCATTGCTGGAGGAATCTGGGCGGGCCCCCGGGTCCCCTGGGAGAGGACACACAGCTCCCCAGGGGACCCGCCCTTTGTGACTTTACCCCGTGCCCTTTCTCTGAGATGAATCATAGCAGTGAGTGTGACTAGACCTGCATCCTGCACATCCTGCCCTAGTGACTCACTGGGCCCTGTGGGGGGGGGAGGGGAGAGGCAGGGGTGGGGGGCACATTCCAGAATCTCACAGCATCTGTGAAACCACATCAGGCCAACCTGTTAATTTAAAGCAGGCTAAGACCTTAGGCAACTCAAAGTTCTGATCAGAGCTGTCCCAGTGGGGTGTGTGTGTGTGTGTGATGTGTGTGGTGTCTGTGGTGTGTGGTGTGTGTGTGGTGTGTGTCAGAGAGAGAGACAGAGACAGAGGAGCAAGAGGGACCAGACTGTTGGCCCACACATGTTCTCCGCCACTGCCACCGCTCTGGACCTGGTTTTCCGTGTCTTGGAACGGGGAAAGCGGTTCCTGCTGTTCCTAGCACATGGCCCTCAGAGTCTCCGTCCAGCCTCACGAAGCAGGCCCCATCTTTCTAGTGCTCTGTGATCGGCTCAATACAAACAGCCGGCCTGCTGTGTTCACCAAGCTGGGAGGAGAAGACTGGAACTGGATGTGGCATCCCCACAGGACATGTGGCCGGGAGATGCTCTGCATGGGGCTGAGATGCAGGTGAGCGATAGGGACCTCATCGAGGAGAGATGCAGTGGCGTAACCATAGCAACAGGAGGGGGAGCCCCCACTGCAAGGAGAGGAGGAGGAGGTGGGTTTCCTTGGGGGTGGGGAGGGCTCAGCGACCCTTGTGCCCATGATGAGCACCCTCTTCCTGTCTACACCCCCACCATGCTCCCCCCACCCCCACCCCTGCCGGGCCGTGGTTTTACTTTCCACGGCCAGCCTAGCACATAAGAACTTGTGTTCTAGGCATCGCCCGCAGACTTCAGAGGAAGAACTAAAGCACATAGCCAAAGCTTTATTTTGGTACCAGAGCTTCAGCCATGTGGACCACAAACCTTTCCAAGGGAAAGGATCACTGCAAGTGGTGCTTAAATTCATGATCATGTTTAAATAACACCGTACATCACCACGGGCTCGAGAGGGCTGATGTCTGAACGTTTTTCTAATTGAATAGTAATGTATCAGCTGAGTGGTTCTGTGTCCAGAAACCACAAAATAAGTGAGGACAGAAGCAACGGCACACGGTCTGTTAAAAATAATACGCAGCTTCAACTCGGATAAAATAACGCAGCAAAAATATCTTCATCTATTGGGGGTCAGGTTCTGTTTCAGTGGGTGTGCACATGCTTAGCATGGGTGAGTCTTTAGGTTCAATCTCTAGCAACAACAACGACCACACAGTGAGGTGAAACAGATACATACTTTGTACGTATCTTACAGAATTAATTCAATCTCAAATAGGAAGAAAAGCTCATATTTTTCTGATGGATGCAACAGAAAATCATTTGAAAACAGTTCCCTTTGCTTCCCTTCTCCAACTCCATGTTCTCTCTGGTGTCCTGGTGTCTTTGTAATCACGTCTGCCTCCTTGCTAGACGGTGAGTTCTGTACAGAAAAGGCCAGCTCCCGTCCCTCTGGATGACATTAGTTGGTACCCAATAAATAAGTGTTGAGGGAATGTGGTGCACCCATTTAATCAATATCAAAAGTGACTTCCATGGGGCTGGGAATATGGCCTAGTGGCAAGAGTGTTCGCCTCCTACACATGAAGCTCTCGGTTCCATTCCCCAGCACCACATATATGGAAAACGGCCAGAAGTGGCGCTGTGGCTCAGGTGGCAGAGCGCTAGCCTTGAGCGGGAAGAGGCCAGGGACGGTGCTCAGGCCCTGAGTTCAAGGCCCCAGGACTGGCCAAAAAAAAAAAAAAAAAAAAAAAGTGACTTCCGTGATGTCATCTCAGACCTTGACCCCTACGACCGACCGGTCAAGGCACACTGCTGCACCGAGTCCCGACGCCGTCCTTGCCCTGTGACTCTCCTTCCTGGCTCCCTCGGGCACTCCTCCTTGTGTGTGTGTTCCCGCGGGGGCCCCGTGGCTGTGCGCTTCTCCCAGGTGGTGGGATGAGGGGAGAGGGGAGCCCCGCTTCATTCCAGCGTCCCCCGGAAGTGCTGCGCGTGGTCCTCCAGCTTCCGCACCCCTGCCCGCAGGTGCTCCAGGGCCGCTGGGCTGGGGTGCTGGAGCACGGCGCGCTTGGTGGCCAGCGCCAGGTCCCTGAGCAGCCCGCAGAGGCGGCTGCTTCTGCAGAGGACCTCGTTGCGCACGTCCTTCTCCCGGGTCTCCGCGCACAGCGCGTCCACCAGCTTCTGCCCCACCACGATCACCAGCTTGCTCTGCGCCACGAAGACCTCGGGGGCCGGGCTGCTGTTGAGGCTGCTGGTAAATACACTGATGGCTTTGAAGAGAGCCCCGAAATACAGCCGGCAGTGTTCGGAAAGGCGGATTTTCCTCTCCGGGCTCTGCTGACTCCAAGGTTGAGGCACAAGAGGGCTAGGGCCCTAAGGAGGAGGAAGGGGAAAATCAGTAAGATGCAGGCTGACCAGGAGGCCCTGGCTGCCTTCCCCTTCCTGGGGTTGCTCAACTGGCAGGGACTTTGATGACAACACGCGCAGTTTGGTTAGGGAAAACCTGATACACAGCATTTGTCCAAGAAATCAATGTTGATGTTTGCCAAGTGCTGTTACAGATAATGCCGCATACATATATGTATTATATATTATGTAATACGTGTGTATAATGCTTTTAATCAGTTGTGGGGCTCGAACCTCAGGGTCTAGGCACTGTCCCTGAGCTCTTTTTGCTTAAGGCTAGCACTCTACCACTTTGAGTCACAGCTCTACTTGTGCTTTTTCTAGTGGTTAACTGGAGATAAGAGTTTCCTGGTCTTTCCTGCCTGGGCTGGCTTTGGATCGTGATCCTCAGGTCTCAGCCTCCTGAGTAGGGGGGATTATAGGCATGTAATCCCCCTGGCCACATGTATACCATCTTATTCAGCTATTTCCTTAAACCATGAGAAACCTCTTCTAAATAACATATTAGCAATGAGTATATTTTATCCTTCAGTCATACAAGAAGGGGAGCAGATGTGCAAAGCACACCTGTAATCCCAGCTACAAGGGAGGCATAGGTAGAATGAGCAAGTCCAGGCCGACCTGGGCAAAGCAAAAGGAGGCTGAGGGCATTGCTCAAGCAGAAGCCTCTGTCTGCCTAGGCAAGTGTGAGACCATGAGTTCAAGCCCCAGGACTGTCACACACACACACACACACACACACACACACACACACACACACACACACACACACACACCCCAAAACAAGTTCATTTGATAATATGGTTTCACCAGTTTTTACTGTGTGTGTGTGCTGGACTAGGGCTTTGTGTTCTTGCTTGGTTTTTCTGCTCAAGGCCGGCACTCTACTACTTGAGCCACACCTCCACTTCCAGCTTTCTGGTGGTTAAGTGGAGCTAAGGCTCTTACTCTCCTGCTTGGGATAGCTTCGAACCCTGATCCTCAGATCCTGGCCTCCAGAGTAGTTAGGATGACAGACGTGAGCCACCCGTACCCAGATAACCAGAAATTTATTTTCACAATTGTTTTTCCTTCTGCAAAGTGGCATCACTGTGTCCCCAGAGCCAGTGGCATTGAAGGAGTCCCAGCATCTTAAAGAGGTGGTAAGCAGGTGACACTCGAAAGCCCCTTCTTGATTTTTTATTTACCCCATTGCTGTGGTTGTTGTGCGGGGGGTTGAACCCAGATCCTTGCATGTGCTAGACAGGTGCTGTACGGCTGAGCTCCACTCAAGCCTTTCTTTGCAGTTTTATGAGTAGGGGAAATAATCTCACAGCAGGGGCCATGGGGGCCATCCAGTTAGCAAGTCACGAGTCTGGAGCTCAGAGTCAATCATCAGCTAAGTCAGACACTCTTTCCCTTCCTCTCTGCCTCCTCTCCTCTGTCTGTGATGGACTCTCACAGGCAGCACAGGGAGGCGGGGGGGGGGCAGAAGAGGGCTGTGTCCCCAGGGCCGGTGCATCTGGGAGGAAAGGAGGATGCATACTTTGGAGATGTGCATAGTAAAAATGGGAAGTGGAAGCAAGGAGTGTGCTAGTGCAAGGTGAGGAAAGGTGGCCTGTGGGTGGAAGTAGACAGATAAGAGGGTGGGAGCACAAAGATGAGAGGAACAAGGTCAAGGCTACAGCAGTAAGAACCAAGAGCCATGCACCGGACTGTCAGCCTCTCAGCTTGAAAACTATCCACTACAGCCTGGCACCGTTGGCTCTTGCCTGTAATCATAGCTATTCGGGAGGCTGGGAAACGAGGATCATGGTTCAGAGCCAGCCCGAGCAGGACAATCTGTGAGACTTTTATCTCCAGAAAACTGGAAGCATAGTTGTGGTTCAAAGTGGTAGAGTGCTATCCTTGAGCAGAAAAGCTCAGGGGCAGCGCCCAGGCCCCGAGAGTTTAAGCCCCACAACCACCACCAACAAAATCAATTACAGGCAAATGAAATCCACAGGTGGTCTCCTCTCCTACTGAGGAAAAGCTGAAGGTGTGACTCAAGTGGTAAAGCACTTGCCTGGCAAGCCTGAAGCCTCTAGATTCAATCCTCACTACTGCAAAAAAAAAAAAAGTTATGTACATCTATGAAAATTAAAAAGATTCAAATTTCTAGAATGTGTTAAAACTCCTATATCACCAAGGCATTCCAGCAGAGCCCCACGGCCCGGACTGAAAGGAACAAACTATTTCCTAGACACAACCCCATGGTACCTGCTGGGGCTCTGGAGACAGGCAACCCTAACTCAAATTGCTTCTTATCAGGGCTGAGCACATTCAGCAAAGTATTTGCGTGTGTGGTGGTGGAGGGCGGTACTACGATGGATACCTCAGGGCTTCAAGCTTGCTAGGCGAGCACTCTACCACTTGCAAGGAAGAGCATTCCCAGCATAAAAGATGTCAAAAACCCTTCCTTATTCTACTTGCAGACATAAATTGGAACTCCAAATATTTCAAGGAAAAAAAAATTGAAATCTGCTGATCTATTTGCCCAGGTACTGAAATCTTACTTCCTAATGTGATTTTACCTAGCAGTTTACGTCCTTGAGTTTTATTTTCTGGGAAGCGGAGCCAGTGTTTCCCCAGAGCCTGGGTGCATGGCTGGACCATCCACCTGTCCGGACACACAGCGAAGGCCCCGTGACCGCTCAGAGTTCTGCACTCACCTGTCCACAGGCGGCCGTCCCACTTCTCTTCCCCATTCCCGCTGAGACTTGGTTTTCCTTTTGTCTGTGGAAAGGCTTCTGCTGGCCCAATTCGATTTCCCCGTGAGGAAGCCGGGTGCACGTTCCGTGCGTGGGCACCGCCCTGGGGACTAATCGCACGGGCTCCGCTTTTTCCCAGTTCTGAGTGAAAAGGAGCCTGGCATTGGCAATGACAATGGAGGCAAACCTCTTGACATCTTCTGGAACCATTCGGGCCACCATGACGAACCTCTCAAGGTCATCGGGGCTGTTCTGGACTTTGTCCATCCCGAGCGTGTCGGGAGACCACTTGCAGCTGTCCAGGCTTCCCTTGGCGTCCAGCAGGATCTGATAGGAGTTGGAGATGGTCTGCAGCTGAGCTTGGATTCTGGCCTGAAGATGACTGTCTGTCAGGCTGCAGGCGGCTGCCCCCACGCCTTGAGCAAAATCCAGAAAGCGCCTTAGAGACTCCTCGACGCCGTCAGCGGCCCGGTGGATGGCATGGACGTTGGCCTCCAGAGAGTCTCTGGACCTCCATTTCCTATTGACGAAGAGCAGCAGGCCTGTGGCAGCGCCGATCACCTCCCGCTGCAGGGTGATCGCTGTCTCCTTGGCCGTGTCGGAATCCAGGTCCAGGGGCAGCTCCTTGGGGGGCTCTGAAGAGGAGCTGGCGGAGGAGTCGGTGGACGCGGAGGAGCAGGAGGACATGGTGCTCGCTCGGCTGCTGTCCGAGCTGGAGACGGAGAGCCGGTGGGGCTCGGGGGACGGGGAAGTTGTCTTCCCGGAGAGCCGGGATGCCTTGTGGCCTGGGGGCTCACGTCCGGCCTGGAGCGCGCTTGCCGCGACCTTAGGGATGTCGTAAATGTTGGGCGTGGTGTTCTGCTGCTCCACTCGGGGCGCCAGGAAGCTGGACGGCACCTTGTAGTGGACCCCCGCCGCGGAGGGGTGCGAGTCTCTGGGTGCTGCCGAGGGGTAGGGAGAAACGTCTGGAAGGCTGGCGTTCTTCTGCCTGAGCGCTGCCTTGTCGCAGGTCTGTGGTTTCTGAGGGTTCGGGAGCGTGCTGCAGCCGGTCCTTCCCCGGGCGGGGGCCGCTGTCAGGGCGACGCTCTGCCCCTGTGGAGCGACCCCACACACAGTGACTCGGGGTGGGGGTCGCCATAGCAAGAGGTCTGGGGTGCTCAGTGACGTCCGGCTGCCACTACTCTGCTCACATGCCTTTGGGGGGGGGGGACTCCCTACCGGGGCTCCCCCTCAACGCTCTGATCTCCTTTGGTGCCTCTATCTCTCCACTTCCTGCATGGCAGCCCAGTCTCATCTGGAACGTCCCGCCCCCCCCTTCACCCCCCTCCCCCCCCACAGTAGACCATTGACTGCCCCCCTCCCCCCCAGCTCAAGATACTTACTTTCCCCCTCCATTGTATTTTCCCCACATGGGTCCTTCTGCTGCTCTAGCTGCCTCTCCCAACCGTTCCCTTTCCATCTGTCAAACTCCTACACACCCCTCACGAAGCCTCCTCGTAAGGCTTGCCCAGTAGCCTGGGGTGACTGTGTTCATGGGACGTGTGTGGTGGAATCCAATGAGTCCAGGAGCCACACAAATCTCACATGGAGTCTTTGAGTCACGGGCTATAGCTTCCATCCGGAACGCCGCGCAAAGGCTCCTGTCTGCGCTCCAGGCTTGGGCATCAGTCAGCCCGTGAGTCAGGTCAGGGATGGGAACGCCAGCTCTTTCCTCTCCCCTTCCCCTTCGCTTCCCCATCACCAGCGGCTAAGCATCTTTGCTGTACCATGCACTTCCCGTTCTGGAAATTTTAGGGGATTGATCCTGAGCTAGGGAAAGCAGGTCCCTGGAGGCAGGTCTTGGGGGGAAGAGGTACCCTGCCTCTGGCTCCTGCTTCCTGCCTCCCTCTCTCTGCTTCCTGCCTTCCTTGAGGTGAGTAGCTTGTGCCATAACTCCCGTAGCCATGATGGTCTGCCTGTTGGCACAGGGCCAAGAAACTGTGGATGGATTCTTTCTGAACAGCTAGAAAAGCAAGTTCTTATCACAGTGGGGCACAGGTGGCGAACAGACCCGCCATGACCAGTTGAACCCCGCAGGCTCCACAGCTGGCCAACCCAACATGGGCTGAAACGTGTGAACCTCGTGAGGTGTTTGCTTCAGGTATTTTGTCATAGCGATGGAAGCTAAGGCATCAAGCTTATAACATTTTCCAGAGGTTTCCATGGGCCTCCATGCAGGCCCATGGGTACTCACATTTGCATGGCTGACGGGGGCGTGGAGGGCTGCCTTCTGGGGACTGGTTGGTATGTCGTACAATGGCTGCTTCTCTGGCTCCTAGGGAGAGATCACAAGCAAAGCTCTGACTTGTCCTCGCCAATGGCGGCCAGCACAAACTGTCCACACTCCAGTGTTTTCTCCCAGAGAAAGGTGCAGGTCTCTGAACATGCTTTGGGGCTCTTCAGAAAGATGTCTCTGAGGGGCTGGGAATGTGGCCTAGTGGCAAGAGCGCTTGCCTCGTATACTTGAAGCCCTGGGTTCGATTCCCCAGCACCACATATATAGAAAATGGCCAGAAGTGGCGCTGTGGCTCAAGTGGCAGAGTGCTAGCCTTGAGCAAAAAGAAGCCAGGGACAGTGCTCAGGCCCTGAGTCCAAGGCCCAGGACTGGCCACAAAAAAAAAAAAAGAAAGATGTCTCTGAGCTGCACAGATGACCTTCAGCAATGCACTTTGTGCTTTCAAAGGTGCCTTTCTCGCTGAAGGTAGAGAAAAGCCATGGGTCTCAGTGCAGCTCAAACAGGAGGGAGAACTTAACATGGAATGAAGCCTGAAGGCGGGGGACTGGGACCTAAGGAGTCTGCTGTTTTGTGTGTATTTTTCCCTTCACTCATGTGTTCACCTGAGTGCCTAGGAACTACTAGACACTCAGCCAAAGGGCACCATATGCCTACAGTAATGATAATAAATAAAAGGGGGGGGGTGTGAGCTGGGCACTGGCTAGAGTTAGTCTTGGGGCGGGGGATGTGAGCTGGGTACTGGCTGGAGTTAGTCGTGAGTGGTGATGTCGCTCCGGGTAAGAGCAGATCTATGCCCTTGAATGCCCTTCTCTGTGAAGGTGAATGCAATGTCTGTGTGATGCAGACCCCAGCCTCAGCACTTGGCCCTGGGCGGGGGGTGGTGGTGGGTGGGTAGCAGGGCTGCTCAACACGACTCACCTTCAGGGTTGAGTGGACCCGGCTCTGGGGAGGCACGTCGTACACCTGGGAAGACAGAGTTGACAGCGAGGCCCTGGTGGGTCTAGGAAGCACAAAGAGGGCCTTGGAAAGAAAAAGAAGGGAGCTAAGCGAAGGGACACACTGCACAGATTGTCACAGTGTGTTCACAGTGCACACACCCCCCCCAGGTGGCAGGGGCAGCTGGGCAGACACTGTGTTTGCCACCACCAGTGGGCAGATAGATCCCTCCCTGTGGAGATGAGAGCAGCATACTGGTGGTGGGGGGGGGGGGGGTATCATGGAGGAGGGCCAGCTGCCTCCTGGGGTGGACCAAGTCTGCCTGCATTGCCTCTCCTGGGACGCAGGCTAGGACATATCCGCTTCGGCTCCATGCTGTGACTCCCAGTGTTGAGGAGACCCCAGGGACCTGCTGCACACATAAGCTTGCCCCATGATTTCGAGGACCAAGAGAACCAGTCTCTGACACTGAGCTTTTCGAGTATTCACCTTTTAGTGGTACTGGGACTTGAACTCCTCTCCAGGCAGGCGCCACACTGCAGAGTCATACCTCTGATCCCTTTCCACCCTGGTTAACTTGGACATAGGGACTAGCTTCCTGCCCAGGCGAGCACCTGGGCCACAGTCTGCCTATTTATGCGCCCCAGAAAGCTGAGGTGGCAGGTTCAGATGGCTGTGTCCAGGTATTGCTCAAGAAGGGGTCTGGTAAAAATTCCCCTCAGATTGGCCTTGAACCACGGTCCTCTCCATCTCAGACTCCCAAGAAACTAGGATTACACATGTGCACCACCAGCACCTAGAGCACCTAAAGCTTCCAAGGCTGTGGCTGCCAGCCAAGCAGGCAGAGCTAACTTTCCAAGTACCCAGTTGGGGGGGGGGTGGCGGGTGCGAGGAACTAACAAGGCCTAGAGGAAACAGAAGGTTCTGTTTAGGAGTGAGAGAAGATTGGGGAGTAGGAGGTGCTCAGAGGAACTAGGAGTGACCACTTTTGCTGACATGCATGGGAAGCAGAAAAGATCTTGATGCCTGGGGGCAGAGTGAGAGGGATACAGACACAGGTGGTCATGGACAGGAGCTGCTTCCTGCCCAGAGCAAGATTCACGGTTGATTTAATGACTAACATGCTAGTTGTGGGGAGAACCCGCTCAGCTGCAGATCCGGGCACATGGAGTCCAAGCTTGTGAGGTGGAAGGCAAGGCTGGTTTGATCCAGGGTAGCCCACAGCTGCTGACTCTATACTGGACAGTATGCTGGATGCTACAGGGGCAGCTGTGGTTAACCTGAGTCATCCGGTGAACTTTTTCCTTCGGTTGGTCATGGGGCTTGAACTCAGGGCCTGAATGCTGTCTCTGAGCTCTTTTGCTCAAGGCTAGCACTCTACCACTTTGCGCCACAGTGCCACTTCTGGTTTTCTGGTGGTTAATTGGAGATAAAAGTGTCATGGACTTTCATGCCCAGGCTGGCTTCAAACCATGATCCTCAGATCTCAGCTTCCTGAGTAGCTAGAATGACAGGCATGAGCGACTGGCACCCAGCCTTTATCTGGTGAATTTTAACTCAGGTTCTCACACTTCTATCTTAGATAGTCGAACCAGAACATCTCTGGGCAAGGCCTGGGGTGTGTGTGTGTGTGTGTGTGTGTGTGTGTGTGTGTGTGTGTGTGAGAGAGAGAGAGAGAGAGAGAGAGAGTGAGAGAGAGAGAGAGAGCGCGCTAAAGGCTGCTGGCTGCCATTGACTTATTGTATAAGGGGAAACGAAGTTGGGTTCCAGTAGGATTCAGCACAGGCTACAGAACAAGATGAGCTGGGAAGGCTTAGTTTCTGAACTCAAGCACCAGGATAATACAGCTTCCTTCTGGGGCCCAAGGAACCTGTCATCAAGTGGGGGATTTCCCAGTTGGTTCACAGAGGCAAGGGGTGGTGGTGGTCAGGATTTAAGTGTGGACATGAAGGGGGACAGTTGAGGTGTAGGAGAAGATTCTGATGACCAGCCCTTCATCATCAATGTCCCCACAGGCAAAGGGCTGTGGCTAGCTTGGGATGGTAGGAATTAGCCAGTCTGGCTTCACCAGGCTGCAGCAGAGGCGTGGCTGGAACAGCTACAGGGCCAGCAACTGGAAGCTCCTTTCTCACTTGCAGAGGAAGCTGGGTATGGCAAACCCCAGGGCTCTGGGAAGCAGGGCTCTCTGAAGTGCTCTGGTTAAGAAGGCAGCATCCCACTTCTACTTGCAGAGCCCGAGTCCTGTGCACAGAGGAGCAGACCCCCCCAGTGCTAGCGTTCCATCCACCTCTGTCTCCCCTTTGTGCAGCCTTTGAGATGATCGCAATACCATATCGATTAGATTTACTCCTCCCATCCTTTCCTCTGACCGATGCTTCTAGGTTCCTGTGTTCGGGACTCTTCCTTATTATAGCCCATGACCTTGACTCTGACCTCAGTGCTTCTATGCTGATTGGCCCAAGCCGTCAATGGCTCCCAGTACATTTTAAATTAAATTCACGCTCCTAAACACAACCAAGACACCATATACTACCAAGCTTAGGGGCCACACAGTACAATGTGTCCTTGGTAACCAGCCCTACCCATCCTCCTATCCATCCTCCCACCGTCCTTCTATCCACCCTCCCACCCGCATCCCAACGCACTAGATCTCTCCTAACACAGACTCTCCTCAAATGCTGCCCTGGCTCCATCACTCCCTCAGGACTTCAGGCCCCTGTCACTCACTCGGCTGCCTGTGTGTGTCACGCATGCCTACAAGAACACCTACAGAGCCCGGGGACTTTCCTGAGGGTGGCATTTCAGACGGAATGATGCTGCTTCAAACATGCCCAGGGCTTCTTGGAAAACTGTAGGCTCAGAGGGTGGAGGTGGGGAGGGACAGTCAATTAAGAAACATGTCTGAGAAACAGGGTTTCAAAAGAGAGAAGGAACCCCAGTTTAGGAACTAGTGGGTCCAAGAACAACTTTACCAAGAAATCTCACCCCTGTTGGGACTTCAATCAAAACTGGTTATGTTTTGTATGTGGTCATTTTTGTAGTTTTGTTTTTAAGTCATGCCTGTATATTATATCAAGGAAGTTGAAATAAAAAGTAAAACAAAGCTTAGGTTAGTGGCTACCCTAGGGGGGAAGTGGCACAGAGAAAGGGAAGTCTTTGGTTGGTAAGACCTGGTTTTATTTGATGTCTTGATTTATACTAGAGTCGGGGCTGGGCTTTTAAGATGTGAAGGAGCGTTTAACAAAAAGCTCTATGGAGCTATGCCCAGTGGCTCATGTCTACAATCCTAGCTTCTCAGGGCCAAGATTGGACAGAGCTTGAGAGTCAGTCCAAGTAAAAGTCTCCACCCACAAAAGCTGGGTATGGAGTTGGGCACTGATAGATAGCTCACGCCTGTCATCCTAGCCCCTCAGGAGGCTGAGATCTGAGGATTGTGGTTCAAAGCCAGCCTGGGCACAAAAGTCCACGAGACTCTTATTTCCAATTAACCACCAGAAAACTGAAAGTAGTGCTGTGGCTCAGAGTGGTAGAGCGCTAGCTTTGAGCAAAAGAGCTCAAGGATAGAGCCCAGGCCCTGAGTTCAAGTCCTACAACCAGCAGAAGAAAAACAAAAAGGTGTGGTGACATATACACGTAATTCCAGCTATGTAGGACTTGTAGATAAGGAAAGGGGGAGGAGAGGTTGAAGAGGAAAAAGGACTGAAGGTAGAGAGGAAAGGAGGAAAAAAGGGAGGGTGGGAGGGAGGGAGGGAGGGAAAAGAAAAGAAAGAAACAGAAGAGAGAAAAGAAAAAGAAAGGTCAAATCTATAGCAGGGGCAGGCAGGGAGAGACTTGGAAGAGAAAAGCCAGGGAAGTCCCGGGGAGTTTTCTGTGTCCCCTCAGGAGCTGCTTGGCGGCAGAGAGGCCTCGAATTCCCCTCCGTAGCGGTGGGTTCCTTTGGTTTCCAGAGGGCAGAAGCCACCGTTGCCATGGTTTGTGCCAAGTCCAGCTCTTAGGGCTGGTGCCCTGACCTTCCTGCTCAATGTACAGGACTTGGGTGCTAAACGCACCTTCCTATCCCGCCAGTCCACCCTGAAGCTGACAGTGGGGTCCTGCGGTGCATGCCTGCCTTCACGCAGCATCTGCTAAGGTCCTGGGTGCGGGGGACCTGGGCCACCGTGGGGACCTTCCAGGGAGAGGAGATGGCGGCTGGTAGATTGGTTTTTTTCTCTTTAGTAGTTTCGGAAAGAAGGTCAAGTGCAGCTAGTGTGGCTTGTCCTCAAAAGACACACTGAGCAGCCGCCCTGGCGGGCAGGGACCCTGCGGACTCTCCCAGCTTCCCCCTGCCCTCGGGAGCTGGCGCCGGAGGCAGCAGTTTTCTGAACTTTCGAAGGAATCGGAGACCCCCTGTTTGCAGGCAGGGTTGGAAGGTAGGATGGCAGAGACAGTAAGTGGCATGTTTGGGTCCCTGCCACATGTCAGGGACAGTATGGCCTCTCCACCAGGGACCCAGACCTTGCCGAGACCTCTGCCAGAGCCGCGGTGTGGCCTGATTGGAAAGCAGGGTGTCAGATGGCAGGAAATGCCACCGGTGATAGAGCAGGTCCAGCTTGCTCTCCATGCCAGAGTCCCAGGAAGGGCAGGGCAGGCTGGTGGGCTGCCTGCACTCTCTCTCTCTCTCTCTCTCTCTCTCTCTCTCTCTCTCTGTGTGTGTAAATTGAGACTCAGCCTGCCTCTCATCACTGGTGGGTGGCCCTGGTGACCCACAGTGCCACCCACGGGCTTCGAGGGCCAGGCTTGGGGAGCGGGGCCCCCCCCCTCCCCGCCCGCCACACTGAGAGGAGGGGAATGGCTCTTCCCCCGCCCGCGAGCCCTCTCTCTTGCCTATCCAGAAGGATGCTCACCTGCTTGGGGAAGCTCAGCGTCTTCTCACAGACGACCCTGGCCCCGGAAGGCGGCTCGGGGAGCTCGTAGGCTTGGGCGGTGGCCGGCACCCAGCTCTTCATGGGCTCATACACGGGGCCCGGCAGGGGCGGCCGGCGCGGGGTGGGCACCTCGTAGGTCCCCTCGGAACCTGGGAGGTCATCCTCCTCCAGGGCTGTCGGGAACGGGGCGCAGGGCCTGTCGGGGGGGCCCTCCGGGAGGACGAGGAGCCGGTTGGCGGGGGCCAGGCCTTGCCTCCCGTGGAGCAGACACTTCCACCAGCCCTCGCTCTCCGGCACATTCTGCTCCAGGACCGTCAGGATGTCGCCTCTGGAGAAAGCCAGCTCGTCGCAGCAGTCAGGGAGGTTGTCATAAAGTGCCCTGGCCAGCAGTATCTGGGGTGAGGGGTCGGGGGGGGGGGGGGACAGCAATCAGGGTCGTTACCATGGTAACCAGCGGTCCCTGCCCCCACTCGCTTGGCTGCCGTTCTCTTTCCCTTTCTTCCAGCCCAGGCTCTCTGGCCCTCGCTGGATGGGTTCCTTCTCACCCCTGGAGTCTTGGGTTGTCTCTCGCTTGTGCCCCGAGACCAGGTGCAGCGATCCCCCCCCCCAACGTCTCCTCGAGGCCCTTCTGAAAGATCCACAAGTGCGGCGATGGCCCTGGGAGTGACGTACTCTGAGTGTGGATAGCCCCAGGGTAGGGCACGCTCGTGTACGCTCGTGTGTGCTCCGCAGAGTCAGGTCGAAATTCCCAGCTGTGTACCACAAGCGTATCTATCCGCTTCCTCATGGAGGACATGAGCGTGATGGGAATGCCTAGCTCAGGGGGTTATTGAGAAGGAAAGGGACTGATTGTGTGTGTGTGTGTGTGTGTGTGTGTGTGTGTGTGTGTGTGTGTAGGAGCCGCCTCTTGTTTCTCTTGCTACTCTGTCCCAAACATCAGGCACAGCTGTGTAGTAGAAGCTCAACAGATGTTCATCGGTGAATGATCGCACGAACGCTCAGGAGGCGGAGGCCTTTTCTGTGGTGTCAGAGATAGGCTGAGAAAAGGAGCCCGTCCCTGAGGGACTATGAGGGAGGGGGGAGGAGGGGAGGGAAGAGGGAGACTAAGGAAGCATAACACAGGGAGCGAATGTGATCATGGTACATTCTGTGTGTGGAAGCGTCGCCAGGAAACCCCTTTCTACGGACAATTTAATATGTACCAATAGGGCTGGGGATATAGCCTAGTGGCAAGAGTGCTTGCCTTGTATACATGAGGCCCTGGGTTCGCTTCCCCAGCACCACATATAGAGAAAACGGCCAGAAGTGGCGCTGTGGCTCAAGTGGCAGAGTGCTAGCCTTGAGCAAAAAGAAGCCAGGGACAGTGCTCAGGCCCTGAGTCCAAGGCCCAGGACTGGCCAAAAAGAAAGTACCAATAAAAACCCAATCTCTCTACTTCTCCAATCCATGATTTTTTAGTTAAGTCACACAACTCCCTAAAAACACTGTGCTGTGATATCAGTAATGGCTGAGCCCCTTCCTATATCTTTCCTTTTTCTCGTTTTTTTTTTTTCCTCTCCCCAATACTTGGATTTGAACTCAGGGGCTCTGCTTGTTAGGCAAGTACTCTACCATTTGAACCATACCTCCAGCTCAGCTTTTTGCTAGTTACGCCGGAGATGGAGTCTCTCTCACTTTGAGCTGCAGTGAGCCTGGGGCTGGTTGCAAGTTGTGTCCGTCCTGATCTCAGTCTCCTAAGTAGTTAGAATCCCAGCCACCAGCACCCACCAGTGGCCAGCGGCCCCTAGCTGAGCCCTTAGGTAAATTTTCCACAGCAGTTGCACAAGACGGTTTCCGCAGGTCTCAAGGTAATCTCCTTTCCATCCTTACTATGCCAACACATAATTATTACAGAGACATTAGGAAATGCAAGGAAGAGTGGTACTGTGGCTCACATGGTAGAACGCTAGCCTTGAGCTGAAAAGCCTAGGGATAGTGTCCAGGCTCAGAGTTCAAGCGGCACAACCAGCAAAGAGAAAAAAAAAACAACTTAATTTAAGGGGCTGGGGTTATGGCCAAGTGGCAAGAGTGCTAGTGCTTGCCTTGTATACACGAAGCCCTGGGTTCAATTCCCCAGCACCACATATACAAGTGGCAGAGTGCTAGCCTTGAGTAAAAAGAAGCCAGGGACAGTGCTCAGGCCCTGAGTTCAAGCCCTAGGACTGGCAAGAAAAAAAAAAAGGGAAATGCAAGGAAGGAAAACAAGGAAGAAATCACCCATACTCTTACCGCCAAGAGTTGCCTAGTCACACTTCCAAGAGTTAGATCTTTTTTTTTTTTTTTTTTTTTTTGCCAGTCCTGGGCCTTGGACTCAGGGCCTGAGCACTGCCCCTGGCTTCTTCCCGCTCAAGGCTAGCACTCTGCCACTTGAGCCACAGCGCCGCTTCTGGCCGTTTTCTGTATATGTGGTGCTGGGGAATCGAACCTAGGGCCTCGTGTATCCGAGGCAGGCACTCTTGCCGCTAGGCTATATCCCCAGCCCCAAGAGTTAGATCTTTGAACTTATGTTAGCCCTTGTGCACACAGGTGATAAATAGAGCAAAGACGAGCCTTGCTCCCCTTACATTTGTCGAGAGCGTGTTTCTAAAATGCACAGTCATTTTTCGTGTTATGCCATAGAAAATGCTATCGATAGCATGTCAAGTAGACAAGCAGGTGGGGTGGCCTGGGGCAGCACCGTGCTTGTTTATCCGAGGAGCACAAGTAGATTTGGAGCCTTTGTGCAGACCGGAAGCGCACACAGGAAGTTCCAATACTTCCTGTTCCTGGGGTCCTAGGAAAGCAGCAATGTTGTTTGTAAACAAAACTTTCTGTTCTTATTATGAACCAATAGACGTTCATTACACAAAGAGAAGAGAGCCAGGCACCACGGCTCACACCGGTAGTCCTAGCTAATCAGGAGGCTGAGATCTGAAGCTCATGGTTCAAAGCCAGCCCAGGCAGGAAAGTCTATGAGACTCTTTTTTCTTTTGCCAGTCCTGGGGTTTGAACCGAAGGCCTGGGCACTGTCCCTGAGCCTCTTTGCTTTCAAGGCTAGTGTGCTACCACTTGAGCCACGGCACCACTTCCAGCTTTTTCTGAGTAGCTTATTGGAGAGAAGAGTCTCACGGTCTTTTCTACCCAGGCTGGCTTTGAACCGTGAGCCTCAGATCTCAGGCTCCTGAGTAGCTAGGATGACAGGCGGGAGACACCAGCACCCAGCCCTTTGAAACTCTCATCTCCGATTAACTACCAAAAAGCCAGTCGTAGAGCTGTGGTTCGAGTGGCAGAACAGCTCCTCCTCCGTCGTTCTGGTCCTGCTCCCCTTTACCACCCAGCCCCCAGCTGCTAGCCAGCATATTGGGGTGCCTTGTCTCAAAATAAACCCCCAATTGCAGCCGAGCGGGGTGGTGCTGACCTAGGGTCCCGGCACACAGGCTGTAGGTAGGGGGATCACGGTTTGATGCGAGCCCTGGGCAAACTGCCAGACCCTACCTAAAAGAACGAATGCAAAAACCAGCGTGGGGGCGTGGCTCCGGGATGGCCCACCCGCCCGCCCGCCTGCCTGGCCAATGTGCAAACATTCCTCCTTACTGGGCCTTCTGCCAGCACACACTTCCACCAGGTCTGTGTGGAGTCTTCCTCCTTTAGGTCTCCGCCCCGGAGTCCCCCCCCCCACCCCCCACCCCCCACCGCCAAAGCCCTGCCCTGTACCCTGGCCCCAGGAGGCAGGGCACCCAGTGCTGAGTAGGGGCACGTGGAAGCAAGAATGCACGTGGGTTAGGCCCTGGCAGGCTCCGGTGCTGGGAGGGCCAGGCTCCCCCTCCCCCCCCCCCCCCCCCCCCACAACCCCACAACCAGCCACGGGTCGTCACTGTACACTTCATCTCCTGGTCCCCGGGGGAATTGTTGGAGCACAAGGGACGGCAGAGCTGACAGCTTTGGCTACGGGACGGGACTCGGGCTCCAATGGTGCCGAGTGCAGCTCGCGGCTGGTCCTTATTTATTTTTAACTAGATGTTTTTTGTCTTTTCTCTTTTGGTATTGGGGATCGAATGCAGGACATTTCACTTGCCTTGCCGCTGAGCTACATCCCAGCCCACGGCTAAAACCCTGGCGTCGATTTTTTTTTTAAGGGCACCAGGTATGGGCCAGGCCCCAGGGACAATGGAAGACACATTCTTTTTTTTTTTTTTGGCCAGTCCTGGGCCTTGAACTCAGGGCCTGAGCACTGTCCCTGGCTTCTTCCCGCTCAAGGCTAGCACTCTGCCACTTGAGCCACAGCGCCGCTTCTGGCCGTTTTCTGTATATGTGGTGCTGGGGAATCGATCCTAGGGCCTCGGGTATACCGAGGCAGGCACTCTTGCCACTAGGCTATATCCCCAGCCCGGAAGACACATTCTTAATCAGTTTCCAGAAAAGGACACCTCCTAAACATGTTCATCTTGTGCTCCCTGTCCGTCTGTCTGTGTCTGTCTGTCTGTCTGTTACTCTGTGTTTGACAGTGATCGTGCTACGTAGCCCAGGCTGGCCTCAAACCCGCAATCCTTCTGCCTCAGACTCCAGAGTGCTGGAGAACGGGCGTGCACCGTCACGCACAGTACACTGCTCCATCTCCGCACAGCAGCAAGTGTCTGGGAAGAAGGAAGCCGGCGCGGGGAGGGCTGGGGGCCGCACGAGGGGAGAGCTTCAGACAGCCAGGCACAGTGTGCGAATCCAACCTCAGCTGCCTTTGGGCCACACCTGGAGAAACCCACGTAAGCATTCATTCACTCACTCATTCATTCATTCATGGACTCCCCAACCTTGGGCTCTCAGAGCACCTGCTACTTGCCAGGACCTCTGCTGGAGCCCTCATGGTGGACAAAGCATGTCCCGATGGACGTATCCCGTGTGGTGGAAAGGAGATGAGGAAGTGGTGGGAAGCCGTGAGTTGGGGAGCTGTGGTGCGATAAAGCGGAGGAAAGTTCCCCTGAGCAAGTGGCCCTGGAAGTTTCCATGTGGGGGGGTGGGGAGGAGCGGGGGAAGGCCCCTGGGCAGAGGAAGAGAACCAGCCAGTGTGGGGTGAATGGGCGCGCATGTGGGGCGCTGGAGGAACTGAAAAGCGGGGCGCTGCCGGCCGAGCCGCACACGGGGGGCGGGGGGGGGGTCTGGCCACGAGGCTGGCCGCATCTGTGGCCTGGGCGAGTGGGCGGCGCCAGGCCCTGGCTCGGGGTGGACGCTGCACAGGGCTTGCCGGGTGCTGGTGCTCACGCCTGTCAGCCTAGCTACCCAGGAGGCTGAGATCGGGGGATGGATGTTCAAAGTCAGCCAGGGCAGAAAAGTCCCTTATTTCCAGTTAATCACACACACCACCCCCCCAAAGCTAGAGTGCTAGTCTTGAGCAAAATAGCTAAGGGAGATTGCCCAGGCCCTGAGTTCAAGCCCCAGTACGATGCTCCAAAGTACAAGGGACCAGCTTGAGTGCTCCCAGCCGCTGGTCACGGAGCAGAGGTCACACCAGCTCTGTGACTCTGGTCTGAGGCCACCCGTGTCCCTACAGCCTCCCCGCCCAGGACCAAGTCTGTTTCCCGCTGTCACCTGTTAACTTGCAAGTGTCAGGCTCGTGCATGTGGAAGAGGCCGGGTGGAGAAGCCCCATGGGTGGGGGACGCAGCTGCGTGAGAAAGTGCCAGCCAGCCTCGCGTGTGCAAGAGCCTGTATTCAGAGCCCAGCTCTAGAGAAGAGAAGTCACAGAGAGCGTGAACTTGCAGGAGCTACGGGGACAGAAGACAGATCTGAGCAGGCCAGGCAGAAGACGCGTGGCCTCGGTGGGCCGGGTGGCGTGTGCGCACGGATCGTATTTTGTTTATTTTTGTCCGGCTGGACTGGGGCTTCAACTCAGGGCTTCCTGCTTGCGGGGCGGTGCTCTCCCACGGAGCCATGCCTCCGGCCTCAGAAATGCCACTTGCCTCCCCGAGGAGCCAAGCCTGACAACAAATAAATGAAATAACTGGGCCGCCAAGCCCGGCACACATACCCGGCTTCCCTTGCTGGGGGGGGGGGGCCCAGGCCGCTCTGCCCCATGGGGGCCCCTCTGAGGATGGAGCTCCCCACCCCCCCATTCCCGCTGCCTTCCCTCTTCCCCCCAGCAAGGGTCAGAGGGCACCGGGACTCAATCCTGCCTCCTCCCTGCGTCACCTGTCACGATCCTCCAGGGCCCCAAACTCTCGTGCTGCGTCCATTCTGAACACGTTAGCAGCCCAGGAACAGGGAAGTTGGCGAGACTGTTCCCACCCAGAACGTCTCCATCAGCCCAGGGACCAACCGCACCACGTGGTGAGGGAAGCCCAGACCTGGGACGGGTGTGGGGACGGGGACGGGGGGGGGGGCCCCCAGCGCCGGGCAGCCTCTGGCTCCCACTCTCAAGGTCAATGAGGACATTGGGGATACGCGTGGCGTGGTGTCTCTAGGCTTTCTTCTCACAGGGGCCCTGGCTTATTTTCAAGAATTCTTTGTCTTAAAGGGGAAGGTGACACACTGGTTCGCACTTCCCTCTGAGGGCCACGAGAGAGGACTTAGGTGCTTAGAGACGGCTCTTTTGGTTTCTTTTTAAGGATGTGTATACCATCAAGATTATGAGTCCTTTGATGCTTGGAAACTATGAATAGCTGAGATTGTCTTTCCATCCATGAAGGACATGGATACGAAGGTCAATGGACTCTGCCGTGCGTCTTTAGGTGGCAGTTGACCGCAGACCCACAACATCCAGAGTCAACTCCAGGTGGAGAAAGTTCTCTGATCATTTTTCTCCCTTCCCTTCCCTTCCCTTCCCTTCCCTTCCCTTCCCTTCCCTTCCCTTCCCTTCCCTTCCCTTCCCTTCCCTTCCCTTCTCATCTCTTCTTCCCCTCCCCCTTTTTTGTGACAGTACTAGGGCTTGAACTCAAGACCTGGACACTGTCTCTGAGCTGTTTTTCACTCAAAGCTAAGCACTGTATTACTTGAGCTCCAGCTCCACATCTGGATTTTTTGGGTGGTTAATTGGAGATAGAAGCCTCACAGACTTTCCTACCTAGGCTGGCTTCAAACTTCAGTCCTCAGATCGCAGCCTTTTGAGCAGTTAGGATTACAGGTGTGAGCTCCTCCCCCCCCCCACGCCCAGTCGGATCATCTTTAGAGACAAGTTTTACTCTCGAATGTACTTTGAAAGTATTTCACATTATGTAAACACAGACATCCACTGCAGCACGTGGTGTGTGTGTGTATGTGTGTGTGCGTGTGTGCATGCGTGCATGCATATGTGCATGCGCGTGCCTGTGACAGAGAGAGAGAGAGAGAGAATTTCCAAGGGCAGAAGCAAAATCCCCTCACCACCTCCATTTCTCCTACCCACATTCTCTGAAAAGGGAAGGAAAGCAGAGGAGGAAGGGGGGAGGGGAGGGAGGGGAGGAAGGCGGGGGAAGCAAGAGCATCGTGTGACACAATTTCTCTGGAGAGAGGTAAAGTATCGTCCAGAAGCTACAGCAAAGATGACCCAGAAAGAGTCCCCAGTCTGCAAAAGGAAATCCCTGCCCCCACCCATACGGAACTGCGTGAGTGTGTGTGTGTGTGTGTGTGTGTGTGTGTGTGTGTGTGTGATCCGCCCCCCATGCCTCCCGCACCCCGCCCTGTGGGCCTGGACTGCAGGAGGTGCCCGGCCCTGTCCTGGTTAGAGAAGCAGAGAAGCGGAGGAGCTGACATCAGCCCTGGGCAGCTTCAGAGCCGGAGCCCAGCCACAGCGCGAGGCCCCCTCTGCTTCATGGCCTATGGTGTTTGTTTCCCAATTTGTCACTGTGATTCTAAAGGTGATGTACAGAGCGGCTACAGTTCCGCAAGTCAGGTGAAGAATACATTTCTTCCTGGAAAATGTCACCCCTTCCCTTACTATCCCCCACCTCTCGGAATGGCCTCGCGGATCGCAGATCTGACACACACACACACACACACACACACACACACACACACACCCGCACGCGCACACACCGGTGGTCTCATGGATCTGCTAAAGTGGACGAGTCCCAGGCAGGTGACCGCAGAGACTC
Organism: Perognathus longimembris pacificus; assembly: GCF_023159225.1. NCBI lineage: Eukaryota > Metazoa > Chordata > Mammalia > Rodentia > Heteromyidae > Perognathus > Perognathus longimembris. Next base: position 82,225,390 of record NC_063166.1, on the reverse strand, counting down.
CCAAACAGATGCGGTGCTGATTCTGTTGGGCTTTGAACTAGTCTTTCTAATGGATTATACTATTGGAGCTCTCCATAGAATCAGTTATACTTCAGCCAATTCATTTGTAACCGCTTTCATACTGCCCAATGTGTTCACTCATAGATTTATAGGCACTTTCTGTCTGTTGCAAACGAGGGAAATCCCCAAATCCATTGTTTATGCCACAAAATTAAGAACAGTGGGCTGGGAATGTATGAAGCCCTGGGTTCAATTCCTCAGTACCACATACACAGAAAAAGCTGGAAGTGGCTCTGTGGTTCAAGTGGTAGAGTGCTAGCCTTGAGCAAATGAAGCTCAGGGACAGTGCTCAGGCCCTGAGTTCGAGCCCCAGGACTGGCCAAACAAAAAAGGTAAGAAAAGTAAGGGAACAGGTGGGTTGACCAGGTGTGAGCGGGTTGAAGGGGGGTAACGTTGATCAATACACCATCGATCAATGCTCACTGTATTCATACACTGCTTTGTTAGATGCCACCTCCTTCCTGCAACTATTTAAAGATAATAAAACAATTGCAAAAAATAAAAAATACCTGGACTGGAGGAGCTTCCTAGCTCTGTCTGGCCAAGACAAGACCCAGAGGCATGGACTGAGTCTCTACACAATGATGAGGTACCACTGATCTATTCCCTCCCTCCCTCCCCCCCTCCTCCCTCCTTCTTTTGGTCCACAGCCAGAGCTGGATGTGCAGAAGTGAGACGCGGGAGCACAAGCGCCTGGGCATGACCTCAGACAAGCAGCACGCCCCCTTCCCATCCCTGTCTCTCCTCTGCTCCTTCTTCCTGCCCTCCTCCCTCTCACACAGCTGGCCAGGAAGGAAGCTGTTTCTGCACTTGGATTTGGTTCCATCCCGAATGGCAGTCTCCTTTCACAAACAGCATTTACACCGAAACTCAAATTCCAGGAATCGGGAGTCAGCAAAGACGTTGGGATGTTTCTTAACCAGATCCCCCTGAGAATCTGCAACCTCTTCTGTTGCTTCCTTGAAGACCTGCCAGACTCATGGAGACCCAGTGGGACAGACCGACAGATGATGGATGGACAGACAGACAGTGTGGTAAAGCTCCCTCCCTCCTGCTTTGCCTCAGCCCCATCCCGCCTCCCAGCAGCAATGGTGAGGACTTTTAAATGAGGTGACAAGAATAAATGAGGTGACAAGCAGGAGCTCTCTTGCAACTTCCTGGGCCTAAAGGGGTGTGTGTGTGGAATTGCTGTTTTTCTTGGAACTGTTTTTCAAAAAGCTTTGTAAAGTAGCTGAAGGAGAGATGTTGAGGGGAAACTGCTGGTGTGTGTGTGTGTGTGTGTGTGTGTGTGTGTGTATGTGTGTGTGTGTGTGTGTGTGTGTGTGTGTGTAATATCAATTTGCCAAACTGACAATATACTTAGGAAAGTAACCTAGTTCCTCCTTCAGTTTGCCAGGTGCTGGTAGTGGATGCCTCGATTCCTAGCTGCAGGAGGCTGAGATCTGAGGATGGGGCAGAAAAGCCTTATCTCCAATTCACCCTGCAAAGCTAGAAGCGAAGCTGTGCTTCAAGGGGGTAGCGTGCCGGCCTTGAGTGAAAAAGATATGAGAGAGTCTGTCTGAGGCCTTGAGTTCAAGTCCTGGTAGTGGTGTGTGAGCACGCACGTGCGTGTGCACACACACACACACACACACACAAACATAGGTTCTTTTCGTTTCAAATCCCCAGGCGCGAAACCACTTCCGTTTCCAATGACTCTGTGCTTGGCCAGTGACTTCCTTAAGGCCCAGGAGGCAATTGGAAATGCCAGACGGCGCGGGGACTCCTGGGACAGACAGCAGAGCCCGAGGAGGACCAGGCCAGTAGCAGGAAGGAGCCGGGAGGGAAGGCAGACAGGCCCACTTGCCCTCCTCCCCATCCTCCGAAGCAATGCTCTCCAGGCCTGGCGAGGGCAGGCGGGAACCAGGCCCCTCCCCTCCCCTCCCCCTCCCCCTGGTTTGTGCAGCTCCTGTGGGTGCAAAGCCAGTGCAGCTGTTCCTCCCAGCCTCTGGGGCTGAAACCCACAGCTTGGTGATGGTGATGGTCAACAGGGTCAACGAGGAGAATAGACCTGAACCTGGCAAGGACAGGGATGGGGAGATAAAGGAAAGCTTCCGTGACAGGGTAAGCCAGGTGCCAGTGGCTCACGCCTGTAACCCTAACTACCCAGGAGGCTGAGACCTGAGGATCAGAGTTCAAAGCCATCCTGGACAGAAAAGTCCATGACCGATCAGCCACCAAAAAGCTGGAAGTAGTACTGTGGCTCAAGTAGTACAGCACCGGCCTTGAGCAAAAATGCTCAGGAACAGCACCTAGGCCTTGAGTTCAAGCCCCACGACGGACACAAATTAAATAAATATATACACAGCAGGTTTTTTTTTTTCTGTTCTGTGAATATGCAGGCCTTTTCTGGTTCCTCCATGGCTACCACAAGCCCTCGTCCTCCCGTTTCTTAATCTTCCTGGTGTTTGAGCCGAGAAAGCCACACCTGGCAGGGACTTCTGTGGGTAGATTAGGTAGTGTCTGCCAACCAGACTGTGAGGAAGAGGCCGTGGTCAGAAAGAAGTTCCCGGACCAGGGTGCCAGGGGAACATTTCCCTCCCTGATGTCTGAATGCTGTGGGTTCCAGGAGAGTTGGTTTCCACCTGCTTGATCGACTGCTCTGTCTGTGGGAGCCCCTGGAGACTGACAACGCGCCCTTGGAACCCGGCACCTGGCTTCCTTGGAGCCCAGGGCTGAAACGAACCCACAGTGGATTTTCTTAGATGCTTCCCCAAAGGGCTCAGGTCAGAGCAGAGCACCAATGTCCCCTCCTCCACCTCTTCAAGTTCCCTGCTTGCTAGCTGTGCCCCTGAGTTGTTAAGATATTTGGTTTGAAGCTGGGTGCTGGTGGCTCACGCCTGTAATCCTAGCTACTCAGGAGGCTGAGATCAGATCGGAGGGTCACCGTTCAAAGCCAGTCTGGGCAGGGAAGTCCAAGAGACTCTTATTCCAACGAACCACTAACAAGCCAGAACTGGAGCTGTAGCTCATTCGCCATCCTTGAACACAAAAGCTCAGGGAAAGGGCTGGGAATGTGGCCTAGTGGCAAGAGTGCTTGCCTGGGTTCGATTCCCCAGCACCACATATATAGAAAACGGCCAGAAGTGGCACCGTGACTCAAGTGGTAGAGTGCTAGCCTGGAGCAAAAAAAAAAAGAAGCCAGGGACAGTGCTCAGGCCCTGAGTTCAAGCCCCAGGACTGGCAAAAAATAAAAGCTCAGGGAAAGTGCCCAGGACGTGAGTTCACACTCCATGACTAGCCATGACTAGGTTTGAGAAACCGAGGACTTGGGAGGTATCCTGGGGCAAGGTAAGTGTGTCAGAGGGCTCTGCCCCAGCTTATAACACACGCTGGACAGGGAGGATGGGTGGCTGGGGACAGCTCAGGGGCCTAGCTGCACCTCCAAGGCAGTAGCTTCGCCTACAGCAGGCCCGACTTCCTCCTTCCTACCTCTTAGTCATGAAAGCCATGGGAGGGGGGTTTACCAGGGAAATAACATGGAAGTGCTTTCCCTTTCTTTCTCACTTTGAAGGGGAAAGGGGAAGGAAGACCTGGAGAGGGAAAAAAAAAGTTTGTTGTTGCTTGATTGCTTCTAAGGATTTAGGCAACTCCAATGAGAAGAAAACTGGCTTAAGGCTGTGATGACCAAACTTGGTGTACTAACTGCATGCTTCCTCTCCTAGCCAAGTGTGGCCTATTCAGCTTCAAAGCAAACTATTAAAGTAAAACAACCCCGCCACACACAAGCCAGACCCCGTGGTATGTGTCTGCAAGCCCAGCTATTTGGGAAGCTGAGGCAGGAGGATGGTAAGTTTGAGGCTAGCCCAGGCAACACAAAAAAGCAGAAAACCTTCTCCTGAAGAAACATTATTTACGAGCACAAGAAAGACACTTGTGCATGGAGGTTCATCGCTATACTATTCACAAGAGCCAAGTTATGGAATCCGCTCAGATGCCCTACAATGGATGAAGAAAATGTTGTGCATAATGAGATTTTACTCATCCATCGGGAAGAGCAATATCATGTCATTTTCAGGAAAATGGATGGACCTGGAAAAAATTATGTAAGTGAAGGAAGTCAGAGAGACAAAGGGTGCATGTTTTTTTTCTAGAGTATGGAAGTTAGAGCTAAATTAGAAACATTTATAAAAACACATACTAGGTATATGTACAAAACTTGTATGTGTATATACACACAAACAGGCTGACTGAAGGATGGTATGCATTGTTTGTTTGTTTGTTTTTTGCCAGTCCTGGGGCTGGGACTCGGGGCCTGAGCACTGTCCCTGGCTTCTTTTTGCTCAAGGCTAGCACTCTGCCACTTGAGCCACAGCACCGCTTCTAGCCGTTTTCTGCATATGTGGTGCTGGGGAATCGAACCCAGGGCTTCATGTATAGGAGGAAAGCTCTCTTGCCACTAGGCCATATCCCCAGCCCCTGCAGGATGGTATGTACAAGGGTAGATTCCAATGGTCTAACACCAACAAGATGAGCACCAGGAAGCTGAGGTGTGTTCTGTCAGAGGGGGGTGAGGTCACAAAACTGGAGACAGGAAGGTGGGAGAATGCAGTTATTATAGTCAATGCACACATGTGAAAATGGAACTGAATAACTTGAGGGCATGGGTGAGGTTGGGAGATGTGGGGGAGAAGGAAGGGTGACGTTGATCAAGAGGCATTGTACTCACAGACTGTCACGTTGAATCGAAACCCCTTTGTACAACTACTTAATGATAATGAAAATAAGTAAGAGGACCTATGAAATTATACAGTTAATGACCTAGTTTTAGTTTTTCTAATAAACATCAAGCTACATAAGTTATGTAATATGTAACTGAAAAATATAATTTACACACACACACACGTGTGTGTGTGAAGTTCCATGAGCGTGTCACACCGAAAGCCATCTGGTTTAGCAGGGTCAGGGCCCATTTGACCAACCAAGAATTCAAGGCAGCTTCAAGCCAGCTGCTGCATCCCCAAGAGGTGGTCTAGGACGGGGCTTAGTTTAGTCACTGAATTCTCTGCCCCTCCTCCCCCCAGGGTTGCCGAGGGATAAGGCCTGGGATTGAAGCTTTGCTTCTCTTCTGTTGGTGTGGATTTCGTTAGACTTGTCAGTTGTGTTGTCAATAAGAGGCCACAGATCAACCTAGCCTAGTCCTCGATTTTCCCCTTCGATTCAGAGAAGACTCCAAGATGGCTCACATTACTAGTCTGAGTGGCTGCTGGTCCCCCCTCCTAAGAAGGGAGTTCCCCCCAAGTGTCTTCTATCAGTTACTGACTCCCGGTGCTTGCTTAAATGCTGAACTCAAAGCAAATATTCTGCAAGGCGCCTCTGTCTTGTTATATGGGAGGCAGCTGCACTCTTTCCTTCCTTGAGTTCTTCCAAAAGGCCAGCAGCCCGGCCGCCAAGAACAGGTGGGCAACCTGTGGCAGGCTGCTCTCCTTCCCAAGGTGAGGCAGGATTTCCGAGAAGACGGGCGAGGCTTTACTTCCAGAGACTCCTGCACCGCACCGACATACTCCCGGGAGGTTCCAGCAGCACTTGTGTAATACAGACACCCTCACCTGACACTCTGGCCTCTTGGTGTCACTCTGCTTCTTGTAGGTGTGCAAGACGCCCCTCCCCCGCAAGCAAATAGTCCTTAGCCACTCATGGTGGGAGTCCGTTCTCCCAAAAAAAAAGTCAGTTCCCCTTTGTGCAAGTCATGTTGGAGAGTAATCTCCCCTAGTGGCATCGCTCTGACGGCCGCCACCTTCTTCCTTTTCTAAAATGACTTCCCCTCCAAGCTCTTGTCGCTTCCTGCCTTAGTCACCCAAATTCCAAAACGACGCAGCGCCTTGCGGACCCAGTGGTGGCTGGAAGTTGCTCACCGGGGGCTGAAGTGGCATTGTCCCGAGCTCTCCCCACTCCCCACGTGTAAAGCATGCTCCGGAGGAACTAAAACGCTCCGGGAGAAAGGCTGTGAGGCAGGGAGTAGTGGTTGTTTAATGGATCTGAAGAGTTATAACGATGAGTTGTTAGATATTGAGAAAGAAGCCAGGCATGGTGTGTGTGTGTGTGTGTGTGTGTGTGTGTGTGTGTGTGAACAGTGCTGCACACAGAATGAGTGAATAAGAAGCGTACATTGTAGCTAGGTGCCCAGATGGACGCTCGTGTCTGTAATCCTCACTACTCAGGATTCTGAGATCCAGAGGATTGTAGTTCAAAGCCATCCCGGATAGAAACGCCTGTGCCACTTCATCGCCAACGAACTGACAAAAAGCCAGGCTGGACGTGGGGCTCATAGGGTACAGGGCCAGCCCAGCAAGCAGGCTCAGAGAGCATGAGACCCTGAGTTCAAATCCTACTACTGGCACCAAGCAAAGGAGTCCATTGTCTTCACACCCAGGACCTAGCACGCTCAGCTACACCAAAGCTACTCACACTTACTTTACTCTCCCTTTTGCTCAGACTGCAACAGTCTTAAACACCACACGTTTGGTTTTTGTTTTGTTTTCACAAGGCAGAGTGAATTCTGCCCTTGGCTTTTTTTTCCATGTCAGTCCTGGCCCCGCCGGCTCCCGCTAAACAGCCAGGGCTTAGCATCCCACCATCAGCTGGCCTAAGTGTTCTGCTGTATGACAACCAGCAACTTCCCATGCAACCGCAAGCCCTGCACACCTTCCCCTCTCTATGTGGCCCGGCCCACCCCTCCTTCCCCTCACTTATCCTGCTCCTGCCACCCCAGCCTTTCGATGAACTCATTCCCACCACAGGGCCTTTGCACCTGCCTCTCCCTCTGCCTGGAAAGCTCTCCCAGTCCTTGCATCTCGAGTGTGGCCTGACGTGTCCATAGCGCGTTTTCCTCTCTCTGTCAAGCACCACCTGGCATTGCCATGTGTGTGCACTTGCTGGCTGTCTGTCATTCTGTCTCCTCTGCAATGTCAGCTCGATCTTGGTCCCCCTGAGTCCCCAGAGCCTGTGAACTCTGTGCGGCTGGACAATGGATGACAGTCAGTTGTGTTTTCAAGTTGGGTGGGTGCTGTGTCTGGGCTTTTTGCCTTTTGAGAGAGTGAACTTTGCTTGCTTGTTTGTTTGTCCTAGGGCTTGGACTCAGGGCCTGGGTGCTGTCCCTGAGCTTGTTTTGCTCAAGGCTGGCACCCTACCACTGGAGCCACAGCGCCACTGTTGGCTTTTTGGTGGTTCACTGGAGATAAGCGTCTCACAGACTTTCCTTCCCAGGCTGGCTATGAACCTCAGTTTTCACTAGTCACTCTCCTGAGCAGCTAGGGCTATGGGTGTGAACCACTACTGCCCAGCTCTGTGCTGCCTTTCTAAGTAGAGCCTGGCCTTTGGCCTCTGGCACAGATGGGTAGCGTGAAGGAGAGTTCCGGCTTGGCTCCGACACAAGACAAGGTAACACGAAGATGGCACACAGGATGCCACCCCCCCCCAGCCTCAGCAGGAGGCAGAGAGATTATCCCAGCCACACCGAGCATCTTCAGGGCCCAGAAGAAGAGGCAGGGTGGGCCAGAGCAGATCCGTGTCTGGCTTCAGGAGCTTGCTGGACAGAGACAGCACACCCAAAGCGGTCCACGAGCCAGCCCGTGGCCGCCCTGTCCAGCCCGCGGGCAAAGTGCCTCGCAGCACAGCCATTTCCCAGCTCCAGCCTCTTGGAATCCATGCTCCACCTTCAGTAGAAGGCCCAGAAGCAGAGGCAGCCCCGTCCTCCCCCCCCCCACCACGGCCACCCCCTCACCTTGGGCACACCATCTCGGAGGCCGGCTCCCCGCATGCCAACGCCGGGGGTGGGAAATGGCTCCTTCCAGCGCTCTGGCTCCTTCTCCAGCTCCAGGGGCAGAACAGCCCGGTCCCTGCCTGTTCCCGCTGCTTCTCAGAAGCAGGGCTCAGGGAGCACCCTGCCAGCGCATAGGAACCTGGCGCGAATGTTCTCCCAGCAGGCGAACTCTCTGGAAAGCATGGTAAGAGTGAACTGACAGGGCGAGAGGAGGGGAAACGGAGCTATAGGCCACACTCCCTCCACGCCTGACGTCGTGCTGGTCTGTGAGTACAGACTGTCACTCATTTGCTAGGAGAAACCACAAAAGAGACAAAAAAAAAAGAAAAGAAAAGCCACCCTCTTCTGCTTTGCAGTCAAGTTCCTGCTTTGCACAGCCGGGCTCTAGGACGTTCTTGTCACTTGAACCACTGCCAGCTCGTTTCCATGATGAGGCCACTTGGCCCACTTTCTGATGGCGGTCAGCGTTTCTTCCTTCCCGCCGCTTCCTAGGACCTGCCTCTGCCACGCGGGGGCGCGGGCCCCACCCCCGGGGACACCCCCAGGCCCCAAACACCAGCACCAGGCCTACTTGTTACGGTTGATGTCTACCAACCAACCCATCGTCTACACGCTCGCTCCCGGTGCCTCCGGACTTGCCAAGTCGAGAACGTTCCTTCAGTCCACCTCGCACCCATAGACCTCCCGGAGCAGATGCTGCGCACTTGGAAGTCCAGCAGCTCCCTCTCCTGCCACGCCCCTCTGGCCGCCGTAGACATGGGCTTCTCCACCCTGCGTTGCAGCGCCTGCACGCATTTGCCCGCGGGACGGCTGGGAATCCGTGCGGGGCTGGCGCTCGTTGCTTTACAGCACGAACGAAGGGATGAAAAGGCGCATGTCCCGAGTAGGGAAAACCAGCAGGGGTGGACGGGAGCGCCGCGATCACAAAGGGCTGGGCTGGACTGGAGAGAGCACCGGGGGCCACGGAAACCTCTCCCTCCCGCGAATCCCACCACACACAAAAGATCCACGGAACAAACCAGGTGCCCGGGGCTCAGGCCTGCGTGTCACCCCAGCTACTCAGGAGGCTGAGACCTGAGAGTCGCAGTCGGAAGCCAGCCCGGGCCGGCTCGTCTCCAACTCACCACCCAAAAGCTGGGAATGGAACTGTGGCTCAAGCTGTACAACACCAGCTCTGCGGCAAAGAGCCAAGGGGCAATGCGCAGGCCCTGAGTTCAAGGCTCAGTACCAGCACACACACACACACACACACACACACACACACACACACACACACACACACACACACACACATATGCGGAGCCAGGACCTGGTGTGTGGAGGCTGCTGTCACCTCGCATCAGCATTCGGAACGGTGCTCAACACCGTCTGGTCAACTTGCTGAATACCTTTTGGTTCCACATTAGGTACCAACCAGGACATAAGACACCAATAGCTGCTATGCTACACCAGTGTCCCGGCCATGCACATCCTCTTTCTGCCTCCTCGGCCCCCCTTTCTCTTGCGGTCCAAGTCCTTTTAGCAGCTGGAGAAGCTGCTAAACCAGAGTGGGGTGAAGGTGGCGCAGCCTCCACCCTCCTTCCCCTGCCCCCCCAGGGAAGTGGGGGAAGCCAGCACGTCCCGCCCGAGTCCCCTTGGCCCACAGGGGAGAAAGGGGCTTGTGCCCTCTGAGACGCCCAAAGGAGGTGGTGGGCTGGTGGCAGGGCAGGCTCTCTTGTGGACACCTCTTGTCACCATGTGGGCTGCATCTACCAGGAAATGCCCCCTTCCCCCTCCCCCCCGCTGGGCTAAGAACCGGAAACCTCAGAGCACCAGGACCGGGCAGGGCCTGAAGACCAGCCTCTGAGCCCAGCGGGCCCTGGAGGGGCTGGGGGTCCACAGCGCCAGGCCCAGATCCAACCACGTGCCTCGTGGCCTCCTGCAACCCCACTGCAGCCTTGCAAGCCAGCTACCGACTCGGGACTGGGAGGGGATGGTTATTTGGCCCAATCTAGTTTCTTTGATAGATAAATCTCCAAAGGGAAGAAAAAGACACAGAATGTGAAGAAGGAATACAGAAAGCATCCATCACAAGGGATGGCCCTTACTTAGACCCCACCCTCCAAAGGAATCCTCCACGTGGGAATTGACACACTGGGTGGGTATGTGGCCGCGTGAACGGATGATGTCTCTGAGGAGCTCAGGCCCAGGTGTTCCCCACGCAGGTCTAGAACAACTCGATGGAAGCTGCTTAGAGGAAGTCAAGTGGAAACGAGAAAGCCAACTCCATCCCATAATGAACCTTCGTGTTTGCAGGTATGGTGATCTTATGACTGGGTTCTTAAAAGTCCCGGACACACACGGAAACCTTTATAGACAAAATACAGCTGCCATCCAGCCTCAAAGTCAAGTGGCAAATTAGAGAAGCAGGCAGACCAAAGTTGGTCACGATGAAGGTTGGAGAGCCTAGGGGGTGGGTGCCCTGGGCTTTACTGTGCTGTAGACATCCTTCTTTCTTTTTGTGCTGATCCTGGGGCTTGAACTCAGGGCCTGGGGGCTGTCCCTGAGCTCTTTTGCTCAAGGCTAATACTCTACCACTTGAGCCACAGCTCCACTTCAGGCTTTTTCAGTGTTTAATTGGGGATGAGTCTCATCAACTCTCCTTCCAGGGGCTAGTTTTGAATAATTGATCCTTAGATCTTAGCTTCTTTGGGTAGCTAGGATTATAGATGTAAGCTACCAGTACTTGACTATAATTCAAGTGCCACAAAACTCACCCATTGAAAGTGTACAGGGCTGGGAATATGGCCTCATGGTAGAGTGCTCGCCTCGTATACATGAAGCCCTGGGTTCAATTCCCCAGCACCACGTATATAGAAAAGGCCGGAAGTGGCGCTGTGGCTCAAGTGGTAGAGTGCTAGCCTTGAGCAAAAAAAAGCCAGGGACAGTGCTCAGGCCCTCAGTCTAGGCCCCAGGACCGGCAACAAAACAAAACAAAACAAACACATAAACAAAAAGTGCACAATTCAGTGTAACCATCACCACAACCTAATTTCAAAACACTTTTCATCACTCTGAATAGAAATCTCTCTGCAGTCCCCCCTCATTCCCCTTCCCAGGTCTCAGCAGTCCCTGTCTGCTATGTCATTAACTTCTGGATACATTTGAAATTATCTATAATAAAATAAAATTAAAAGGAAGCCCAGTGTGATAGTGCACCCCTGCAATCCCAGTACTTAGAGAAGTGGAGGTAGGAGGATCGAGTTCAAGGCCGGCCTGGTCTACATAGCAGGAATGACTTAAGGAAAGACACATCTACTCAAGGTCAGAGTGAAGAAACCTTCAATCTGTGAGAGGTGAGACCCCACGCCACCTCAGGTTCAGAGGGCCCCAGTGCCTTGGCAAGCTTGTCCGTGACTTTTCTCCACAGGCTAGCGCTGGCCCTCAAACGTACGATACAGATTCTGCTGCCCTCCTTGATGTGCTTTCTAGGGAACTCAGCTGAGGCTAGAAGAGGAAACGAGGACACGCATGTAATGGAACTGGGCCCTGAAATTAGCCGGACTCCTGCACAGAAAGCCAGGATGTGATTTTGTGGTGTTTGTGAATGGCACGAGACTGCCTTAAGACAACTTGACGACACGCACCTGTGCCTTACGGCAGACGAGTCTGTTCCTTGCACAGGTATTGCAAGAGCGGAGGAGTCCAGGAAACCGGTGCTTTTGAAATCTCTCCGGCTGAAGGCAGGAACAGCGTCGGAGAACGGAGTTAGGGTGGTCCCAGTGAGGGGCTTCCTGTGGGGGTGGGGCTGGGGAACCGTGCCGACAGCTCCCAGGACCCAATCAGCTGAGCCCCTAGGGCGCGGGAAGGCAGGTGCTGTGATTTCTCACTCTCTGGCTTCCAGGGGGATGTTTACTGTGAAGCTCATGCATTGCAACAAGGCAGTTTCTGCTGCTTCTCTCACGCCCCTCCCTCAGTACCATCTGGGAAGATTATGGAGGAGTGTTCTGTAGGGAATGTGTTGGGTTTCTTCAAGTTACTTGGGGCCACTATTGATTGTGGAGATGGCTTGACTCTCTCTAAAGCTGTGTAGATTATGAGTTGTTGGGGAACACTTTGTGAGTTGTCTGTGAATCAGCTGCTTCCTCTACACCCTTCCCCCCCTCCCCCCACCCCCCCCCCCCCGCATGCAGGGTTTTTTTTTGTTAAGTTCACCCTTTTATTGAGATCTTTTGAGTTCTAGGCTTTCTGGATCTTGACCGAACTCTCCACCCCCCACAAGAGCTTTCTGCTCAAAAACCATCGGCTGTGAGGAACGGACAACCATCTTTGGGGTGACCGTGGGCTCCAGCACTGTTAATCCTCTGGATTTGTTTTCCTGTGTTTGCCTCTCAGGATTTCCTCTGCTTTCTTGCTAGACCAGGAGATTAAAAATCAATTCTAGTCGGGTGTGCACTGAAAGGACTGTCGGCGTCCGGGCTTGGCAGTGTGTTCAGAGAAAGAAGCCTCCCTGGTCAGAGCAGATGGCTTTCCCTGCCTCAAGCCGGTCTGCACTGGGATGCACGAGGGAGGAGCTCAAGGGCTGAAGGGCACAGTGGAGGTCACAAAGGCCTGCGAGCAGAGGACATCGTAGGCCAGAAGACATATGGCTTGTGGGGACATTTACCAAGTCATGACAGAGTTGAGACCGGACCCCAAGTCCCCACCACCTTGCCTAAAGAAACCCAAGTGCAAGACAGGAAAGTTCACTCTAAATGATCCAGAGAAACTGAATTACACTCAGGGTGCTAAAATTCAGAGAGAAGAGCAGTGCCACGGAACAGGCGCCAGGGACAGTGGGGAAAGCCCTGCTAAAACCTCCTGTGCAAACAGTGAGTTCACACCCCAAAAACAAACTTGGGGGCTGGGAATGTGGCATAGTGGTAGAGTGCTTGCCTAGCATGCATGAAGCCCTGGGTTCGATTCCTCAGTCCAAGTAAACAGAAAAAAGCCAGAAATGTTGGTATGGCTCAAGTGGTAGAGTGCTAGCCTTGAGCAAAAGCTCAGGGACAATGCTCAAGGCCTCCAGTTCAAGCCTCAGGACTGGCAAAAACAGAACAAAACCAAAAAAACCAATTGACTTTACATGGCCATTATATACAGAAGTTTATTTTAGCAATGACAGGTATAAAGGTGTAATTCTCCTTCTGACTGGATACGATCCATCATTGAATGCCAACACCATCACGGAGATGAGGGTGCCAAGCCTATACAGATACACCGACTCAAAACATTACTATCACTTTTACCATTCTTTTAATCTAAAAATAGCACCTCCCAGTTGGGTGCTGGCGCTCGTGTCTGTAATCCTAGCTACTCAGGAGGCTAAGATCTGAAGATCATGGTTCAAAGTCAGCCCAGGCAGGAAAAGTCATCGAGACATCGTCTATCTTCCATGTAACCACCAAAAAGCCGGAAGTGGGCTGTCTCAAGTGGCAGAACAAGTCTTGAGCAAAAAGCTCAGACACCACCCTGGCCCTGAGTTCAAGCCCTAGGATTGAGGTGCACACGTGTACACACACACACACACACACACACACACACACACACACACCACCTCCAGATGGCCAAGTTCAAGTAATGGGAAAGCAGGGTGCAAAATAAAACTACATTTACACTCCTCAGGGATCAAAAGCACAGCTCTTTGGAAGGCTGAAAGAGAACTCCGCGTGTGGGGCTTTGCAGGCCCAGGGACAATGACTGAAGCAGAACTTTTATGCAGGAAGTTCCTGTAAAGTGACACAGCAACTACTCCGACCTACTTACTCTAATTCCAGCTGTTCCTGGGTTCTAGTTCTAGTTCATGAGGTATTTGATTTTGGAATAAATAGCAAGAGTTTGTAAGGGGGCGGGGGTGTATGGTTCTCTCAGAGAGAGAACAGAGTCCAGAGAAGTACTGTCTGTCTGTCACCCCCTAAAACATCCCAAGATAAAGAAAGCTTATATTGGATTGTTAAGCGCGTAAGTCTTCCAAGATTGCAGCGCCTGCAAGAGACACGAGCATGCTGAGAACGGAAAAGTCAGCTGAGATGACCAACAAAGCCAACAGAGAGCCAGCCCTCAGGAAGACAACACGCAGGCTCCTGCTTCTGTCGGAATAGGCTCATTTTTCACTATGGCTCCCATCAAATCATGAGTGGTTTTACTGGCAATGCACTTCCTGAGGACTGGCACCCCGGCGCTGCAGGGCTGGGGCGAGTGCGCTAAGAGACGCAGTCGTGCAGAGCCTCGAGGAGCGCCGGGGACACCGGCCTTAGGTTTACCCAAGTGAACATGGAGAACACTGAAGTTGCAGATCTGAGCTTTATTGTCAGAAGGGTGTCATTGTGGAAGAGAGTGGGGAGGTTCGCAAAGTGGGTCACATGGCACAAGACTCTAGGTCCCCACGCTGCAGCCTACTCACCTGTCACAATGTATCTGGAAAGGAAATAGAGAGGGGTCGCAGAACGGGCTTGGGGGCACGGAGAACCAAGCCGAAGTTCTCACGCTAGACTCACCTGAACCCTAGAAAGCACTTTAATACTCTATCCTCCAACTGCGCAAGATCAAAGAATCGGCAAGTCCTGCATTTACAAAACCACGCTGTAATCATCGGTGAGTGGAGAAACACACAGATCTGGGTTTCCAACCTTTGCCACCATGATTCTACCTCAAGGTCAAGAGAGATTCTTGTGTCCAAATCCAGTAGGATGCACACTGTGGCACGACTTCCTAACTGGAGCCGGTGGCAGGCCCCGGGAGGAGGGCGGAGTCCTCAGGCACGAGCCCCGCGGCCAGGTCCCGCGGCTCAGTCGGTGGTGGACCTCCGGTACCAGAAGCGGGCTCTGAAGTCGTCGCTGCAGGTCATGAAGCCCGGGTTGGTGGGCGAGTGCACGATGCAGCGCACGATGTTGTTGTGGCCCAGCGAGAGCAGGTTCCGGCGCTCGGCCGTCCTCGAGTCCCAGCAGCACAGGCTGATGGTCCTTTCGTCCGGCAGCAGCACGTAGTCCTCCGTGTGGTTAAACACGGCCTGCGTCCGGTGCACCTGCCGGCCGCTCAGGCCCGCGCCTGCAACAGAAACCAAGATGTGAAGAGCCCCTGGATGGAGCCACCGCCGCTCAGTTCAGCCCGCAGACCCTCCGGACGTCCTGGTGTTGGCTCTTATTCTTTCCGATGGAATAACAGCCTTAAAAACACCCCACAAGACCAGAGCTGAGCCAGGTGCTGGTGGCTCATGACTGTAATGCTAGCTACTCAGGAGGCTGAGATCTGAGGGTCATGGTTCGAAGCCAGCCCAGGCAGAAATGTCCACGAGACTCTTTATCTACTATAAACTACTCAGAAAAAGCTGGAAGTGGCATTGTGGCTCAAGTGGTAGAGTGCTAGCCTTGAGCAAAATCTCTCAGGGATAACACCCAGGTCCTGAGTTCAAGCTCCAGCATTGGCACCAAATATAAAACAAAATACAGCTGGCGCTGCGTCATCTATTTTCTATAGCAGTTAAAACGGACTTTATGTTGGGCACATTTTTTTCCTAGCTGCCAAGTATCTCATGTTTAGAAGAACCGCGACAATTATTCTTTTCTGCTAGACATTTCTTCCCAGCCAGGATGAACGGGAAAAATAGCCCATGTTTCCTTTGACTCGCTTTCTGGGGTGCAGGTGGGGCCCCCATCTCTGTACTTCCTTTCCACCGGGGTGGGAAAGGACCCAGGGGCGGGGCTTCCCTTGTTATAGCGGTCACTCTTCCACTTCTCTGGGTGCTAAACGCATTATAGACGACAGAACTAGGAGCAGAGGCCCCATGCCTCGCGGGAGAGGGGAGGGATGCAGCTCAATGGATGGGAACAAGCGCTAGCTAAGGCAGAGGCAGCGCAGCTCTAATTAGGGACACCACCTTGGGCATACCTTGGCACAAATCTGTTCCCGTGAGGTAAAAGTATTCATTTATTTGGTAGTAGTTGGGTTGGACTAAGGGTCTTGACAGTTCACCACTTCAGTCATGACCCCAGCCCTTCTTGCTTGATGATAAGGCCTGGCTTCTGCCTGGGGCTGGCTTTTAGACTACAATTCTCCACCTGGGATTTCAGGCATGTGCTACTCTATCTGGTCCCAGTAAGTATTTACTTCTGTAACTTTTCCCCCTTTTTTTGGTACTAGGGCTTGAGCTCAGGGCTGGCATCTCACTTGGCTCTCTTGCTCATGGCTGGTGCTCTACTGCTGGAGCCCAACTCTACTTCAGCTTTTTGCTGAATCAACAGAGATGGGACCTTGGAGGACTTTCCTGTCTAGGCTGATTTCAACTGTGATCCTCCAGGTCTCAGCCTCCTCGTTAGCAAGGACTTCAGATGGGAGAGGCTGGTATCTAGCAGGCACTTACTTACTTCTAAAGGCTGTTTGTATAACAGACTCATTCAAGCTTCCCGATGGTCATTTATAGTGTTCCTAGCTATCGACAGCTCCAAATGGTGCCAGGATAAGACATCCTTACATAGAATGGGCCTCTCAGGAAAAAGGGGAATTTGTATCTAAATCTCATTTGAGAAACCCA
Organism: Perognathus longimembris pacificus; assembly: GCF_023159225.1. Taxonomy (NCBI): domain Eukaryota; kingdom Metazoa; phylum Chordata; class Mammalia; order Rodentia; family Heteromyidae; genus Perognathus; species Perognathus longimembris. The sequence goes on along the minus strand of NC_063166.1, from coordinate 82,208,981 downwards.
AACGTGCCACTGGCCACTGAAACAAGGCAGCTAACCACAGGCCACCAGAAGGCACAGCACGCTCTGGCCGTGTTCTCGGGGGAAGCGCAGTGGGACGTGTCCTCTGCTCACAAGAGCATCTTCTCTGCGGTCTGCGTACGGTTTAAGAACTAGGAACAGAGTGTCTCTGCAGACTCGCAGGCTGCACTGAATGCACGCGAAGCTAAGGCTTGCACAGGAGACGCAGATCTAGGTAGGGGATGCTGCACCCTAGTGGCTCAACTGTCCCTAGCACTGCCGCTCTGCCTGCGGAGAGCAGAGGTCCTCCCTCCCTCACGCCAAGTTGTCTCGAGTTTCTGGAGCTATGGTGATCTTAGTGTACAGCACAAACATGGCTCACAAGAGAAAAACAGTGGGAGCTCCCTGGAGGTTGCTCACCAGACAACAGCCTTCACTGCTATGGAAAAGAGTAAGAACTATTTTAACAAACTGATTATCTAATGGACTTGCATCCTGACGCTGAGTGACAGGAAAACGGAACACATTCTTCACCAAGGGAGCTCACTGGTACACGTGCTGCTGGCCACACCAGTGGGAATGAATGAGGAACTCAAGGTGCTCTGTCTGCTGAGCCCACTTCTATCTGGACTCAGGACACTGGTGGTCTCATGGGGGGGGGGGGGAGTGTCCCTCTGCTCTTAGGGACGGGCCGAGGCCCTCCCTTTCACTGGGGAAGCCCCTGTGCAGCCACTGCGGAGCTCCACTGACAGGCTTTTCTCTGCTTGGGCTCCCGTGGCTGTGGGAAGTGGACACGTGACTCTTCTACTCTTGGACTGCCAGGTCCTGCGGTTCCTTGCACAAGCCTCCAGATCTCTCTGAGCTGGGGCGCACTGAGAGGAGCGGGGTTAAGAAACTATGATTCTGTTCCCAGCTTCACCTCTTACTATCTGCACCCTAAGTAAATGGCTTTATGTTTTTGAGTATGGGGTGGATCGGGCCTCTCACATGCTAGCAAAGCACCGCACAATGAGCTACAACCTCAGCCCCAAGGTTGAACCTTTAGCTCTGAAGCTGGGATAAGAACTGCCTTGCCCCATGCATTCACTTATTGTACTGCTGTCTAAGGGAGGTCGGAGAGTTCTGGAAATGGTAAAATCTCAACAGATATCCATCAGTTTCCCACATACCCGTGTATCTGACCAGTGTTCGTCCTGTGGATATTTCCCAAAGCTTAGCCACAGAGTCTTTTCCACTTGAGAGAATATATTTAGAATTTTTGGAAAAAATGGCAGAGCAGACTTCGGCACCGTCATGTGCTTTCTCAAAGGTGGTGATGCAGCGATTTGAAACTCCATCCCATAGTTTGATACAGCCGTCCTTGCTGCCCGTTACATACATATTGGCACTGGGGTTATAATTAACGGAGCAGATGGCATCAGTGTGCTGATCTTGAGGATTGCAAGAGACAAAGCACTGGAAGGTGTTGATATCATAAAGGCGAAGAGTGGGGTGCTGAGTTCCGACCAGTATAAAGTCTCCAGAAGGGTGGAAAGAGATGGAGCGCAGCATTTCAGCTTCCTGAAATGACAGACATTAATCGGAGTGACCAGCCTGTAAACAATCAGATCCAAAGGCAGTGGAGAAAATACCAGATGCAGGAGTCCAGCAGCAATCACTGAGTGCCACAAAGGTACCAGAAGGCACAAAAGAAGCTGAGCACTGGGGGCTCAGGCCTACGATCCTAGCTACTCAGGAGGCTGAGACCTGAGGATCTTGGTTCAAGGTCATCCAGGCAGGAGAGTCCATGAGACCGATTTCCGGTTTAACCGCAAAAAAGCCAGAAGCAGAGCTGTGGTTCAAATGGTAGAGCACCAGCCTTTAGCAATAAAGTCTGGGACAGTGCCCAGGTCCTGAGGGTAAACAACAAAAAACCAAACCAAACCCCGATGCAATAAAAGTACTGTCATATATGAAAGTACTTTTTCTTTAGTGCAGAGATTTTGAAAAAACTGTATTTACTGGTTGAGTCTTCAAAAACTACAGAAGTGAGCTCCATCTGTAAATGAATACTGGGTGAATTTGGAAGGGAACACTATAAATGGATGAGAGGATTATCAACCTATGGGCATACGGATAACACACACTCGTAAAACTAGAAGAGCCTCTTCAAGTTGCTCCCATGCTGCAAAGAGTGAGGAAAAAATTATGTTTAATTACTGCATGGAGGTCATGACGACCACTAGTGTTCCTGTGGTTTCTCTGCCCGTGCTGCTCTTAGTGAAGGCAGCTGCTTTGCGTGCAGTGGAATCTCAAAGAGTAGTGGGGACGGGAGGCCGCCCCACGAGCGGCGGCCAGGCTCGGTCTGCTCAGTGGCGGTCTGGCAGCCAGAGGCGGTGCACACATTTCTTGTGCTGGCCCATGTGTGTGTGGATGGGTGCTCCTTGCTCTATTCTTGTTTTATACAATGATCACTGGGACTACTTGAGGAAAAAAAAAAAGTAAAACAAACCCCCTTCCAAACATTTCTAACCTGAATGTACTTGAAGGCTCTTTTTGCTGATGGTTTGGAATAATCAAACAGTTTCAGAGTATAATCCCTGGAGCCAGAGGCCAGGATCTGTTCTGTTGGGTGGAAGGCGAGACATGTGACCTCATCCACGTGGTCATAGAGAGTCCGAATCACGGGGTGGTTTTCCATGTTCTGCTGCGCAGTCTCGTTCATCATGACCTACGCCAACAAGAGGAGACAAGTTCTAGGCACAGAGGCGTCTCACAAAGCACACTAGGGTTACAGTAAACCAAAGCTAGTCTACCCCACGCTCTCGCTCTCCAGAATGCTATTACGTTCTAGGCTTTTTACCTCTATGGGCATGGCACTTTTAGCCAGCATTCTCTCTGTGTCAAGTATCTTGATGGAAGCGTCAGCAGACCCAGTGGCGATCAGCTGCCCATCTCGGCTGTAGGTTGCTACGCGGCACGGTCCTTTATGGGATGTGACGTAGCACGTCTCATACTCAGAAGCCTCTGGGGACATCGTCTGGACATCGGCATCAAACTCCAGGTCAATGCCCGTGCCAGGAGCAACCGTATCTGAACGACCAATTGCATACTGAACCGCAGTGTCGTCATTTTCCATCCCTGAAAGAAATCAAAATTAAGAGCTTCAAGAAGTCACGTCAAGGCCAATACTGAGATATTCACCAGTTTCAACCTCTAATTCCTTGGAGGTCTACCACACCTAAAACTACAACATTACAGACCCTGCCCAGGCCACCAAGGCTTGCTGGCAAGTTGGGCGGCCATAGCATTTACCACTTACCTGCTACCAAAAAGAACAGTCTGAATTTAAACACATTTTGTATGTATGTGTGTGTTTTGGAAGTGCTGGGATTTGAACTCAGAGCCCCACGGTTACTAGGCTGGCATGATACCACCCCATACCCCCAGCTGTTTCTCACTTATTTTTAGGATAGGGTCTTGCTTCCTGCTTGGACCACCAGTATACATACTACAGGCTCCCCACTGCTGCTAGGATGACAGGCAGGTGGTAGAGCGTTCGACTTCCCTCTGTTGAGATGGAGTCTTCTGGCATGTTCTGTCCAGGCTGGCCTGGAACTGCAAGTCTTCTCAATCTCAGCCCCCACATGGCTTAGGATGTCAGGTATGAGCCACTGCATCCAACTATGGGCTGAGAAGGAGGCTCTTGAACATCTTTGCCTAGGCTGACATTGAACCCTGATCCTTTCTCAGCCTCCCAAGTAGCTAGGATGGCAGGCTTGAACCACCAGCAGCTGGCTCCGAATCTCAACATTTTTAAGGCTGATTTCTGCTAGCAGCTCAGAAGCTCATTAAGTCAGTTATATGCTTTAACATTAGTGAAATGTTCTTGAAAAAACATGACTGTTAAGTTGAAATATATCATGCTTAAGTTAAAAAATAACCTTATATATTGTACAAATCATAGTTACTTGCACTGGAAAAATTAGAACTGTATAGAAGAAAAGGAAAAAGACCTCAAGTCTTACCACTCAGAGATAACTTTTTATCACTGTGACACAAATCCTCTGGTACGTCTTCAGACAACTTAGTTTTCAAAAAAGACACAAACCTGCCACTGTGCAGCAAGTTGTGATTGGCTTGGTCATGGCACACAGATATTGTGTCCACATTATCCTATTACGTTCGATTTTATGTGTATTTACAATTTTTAGTCTACACCATATTGTGGGGCATTTTCGTTTGTACCTTTCATTTCCTTTGTGATAAATCACCACGATTCGCACCACCAAGTCAAAGGAAATCAACGTGTTTAGTAATTTAGTATTTTATTGAATGGAAGGTAGGCACAAGGATATACCACTGAACAAGATAAGGACCTCATCTTTATTAAGATGGTAGTCTTTTATTTTTGGTGGGGGAAGAGAGGGGTTGGAGAGCAGGAAGGTAAGGATTTTAAGGAAACCCAAACAATAAAGGAACTCTCAGATAAGAATTGTTACAATGCAACAAAAAGCAACAGGAGAAGGTAAGGGATTAGTTTGAGAGGTGAAAAGGAGTCTGAAGTGACATCTGAAGTGAGACTGGAAAGAAGCCAGCAATATAATGGCAGAGTGGTCCAGACAATGTGCTAACACATTAGAACAGCTGAAAGTCTTCACTACCCGGACTTCACTTAATCCATCAGTAGCTACAGTTGTACTTGTCACATAACAGTAAAACCAAGCAACAATAATCTTGTGGACAGATCTACAGGTTCGTTATGGGGTCCACAGACTGACATTCACAAGATACCTAGTTTGATGAGGTGCAGGAGCTGCTCGGAGGGGGCACACACGGACTGAGGCTTGACTTCATTGATGAGGCCATTGGCAATGCTGATGTAACCGTCGTAGAGCAGCTGGCTGATGATCAGCTTGTAGAGTTGCTGGCGGTCCTTCAGGCCCACTTTGGTTCTGTACATCTTGGAGAAGAGGACAACTTCCCTGCTAGTGGCAGAGAGAAAACAAGGAAGTGAGAAGCAGTGAAAGGCAGAGGCACTGGTAAATCTGAAGCAACAAAGGTGTCTTTGGTTAGACTTACATCCCAGCTAGACTAAGCTGCATCCTCTTTGGTTAGTGACCTCACTGTTCTCAGCCCAGGTTCTTTAACTGTTAAGTTTCAGGAGGTTAAACAACATGGTGTGTGTAAGGCACTAAGCTGAAATTATTCAAGTAATGTCAGCCATGTTTATAGTAGAACCCCCTCCTCAACTTTTCTTCTCTGGCAAATTATCTAGCTTCAAGTTTTAGTCTCTATTGTTAGTGGCCCTGAATCTTCCATTTGTTTTAACCAAACACCAGTTGGTGTTTGCAATAGACAAGAGAGCTGTTATTGTTAGCTATCTAGCTCCTGTTCCCACCAGCTGAGCTGTATGTTTACCAGTGACTGTTAGCTTCATCCCTAAAACCTGTTTTCAAGCAACTGAACTTGTAACTGTAATCATTCAACTTAATTAGTCAATCAATACGAAGACAAAAAGCTACTGTACTATGAAAACTAAACCAAGCTGCTAAACACTTTGGAAAGATTCAAAGTAAAGTTGTATAAGAACGTGTACGAAAGGGGTTCGGGAACACTTGCTTAGCAAGGAGGACATTTTCAAACCCCAGCACTGTTACCTTACACCCAAGCCGGGAAGGGTCAAAACAACTATCAAAATGGTTAGAACTCTGCAGATGTGCACTCAGATTCACTTAAGGGCAGCAAAGTTCTCTTTCAGTCTACTGAGCAGAAAACTGGAGAGGATGATTGCTGGTTTATGCAAACAAGGATGCCAATGGGTGGACCTTGGTAGACGGTACAATGCTGATGATCACCTATTATCCATTCCCAGCTCCTGACCCCTGTGCCACTTGAACTCAGGGCCCTGCATTTTGGAAAGGTAGGTATGTCTGGACAGATACCGGACTACAGGTGTCAAGGGAAAGGAATACAGAATAAGCGGCCTCACCGATGGGCAGCAGTTAACAGCTACCAGGCACTCCCTATTTGCGAGAAGGCCGGCCTCACACGTCCGAACCCTCAGCTCGCTGACACTGTATTCAAGTACATTTTGGGGGGGGGGGGGAAGATACCTAAGTTTGCAGCGCGCTAGACCCAGACCGGATAAACCAAACTCCAACCAGTAGTTACTCGGGCTTGGATTCGGGGTGACCCCGTGCGGCCCGCGGAACCTCCGCTCGGCGGGCGGAGCGCGGGGGGGGGGGGTTCCTCCCCGGACTCGCGGGGAGCACGGCGGGGCACGAGGACGGGGCGCTCCCCGCCCGGGGCCGGTTACCCCGGGCGGGGGGGGGCGGAGGGCCGGCCGGGCGCGGGCGCGTCACGGGGCGCACGCACCTCGGCCGCCGGAGCGGACGCGCGGGGATCGCGGCCTCGGAGGAGGAGCAGAGGGAGGAAGGGGCCGTGCAGGCCCCGCCGGGGGATCCCCACCGCGGGCGCACGCCCGCGCCACGCGCGACGCTCGGCGGCCCAGGGCTTCGTGCGGCCCACCGCGGGTCCCAGCCGCCGCCCCCGCCGCCCCTCCCCGAGGCGCGGAGCCCGTCCCTACCCGCTGATCGCGATCACGGCTCTCCGGCTCTCCGGCTCTCTTCCAGAAAAATGGAGGCGCGAATCCCGCCCGATCGATGGCTCGGCGTGCACACTCTCACTGCGCACGCGCCCAGGCCGCGACGCCGAGTGCTGCGCTATCGACCGGTCCCGCTTGGTCTTGCTCTTCTCGCCATTTTACTTACTGGCACGTTCAAGACGTTCGCTCACAGACCCGCGGCTCTATCTCCTATGCAACAACCTTGAGTCCAGCGACCTGTGATTTCACGGATTAAGGCCCACTCCTGGGTGTCACGGCGGGCTCTAGAACCGCCATAGACCTGACAGGCCGTTGGCTCCACCGCTTCCGGGCTCTTCGATGCGAGTGCGCCTGCGCCACGGAACGCTCGTCGTGAACCAATCACAGAGAGGATCCGCTGTAACTCGGGCCAATCAGCTCTCAGACCGGAGGGTTTAAACCCTTATTTAAAAGAAGAACCCTTAAACCGTAACGGCTGAGCTCTCGGTGGACTCGGCGGCTTTGCCCCGGAGGTGGGAGCCGGCCGGCGGGTATGTGGGGGAGCCGGCTTCGTGTGGGGGGTGAAGCCTGGGAAGTGGGGCAGCGGCCGGGGCGGCGGTGCCGAGTGGCGGGCCGCGGGCGGGAGGCCGGTGGGGAGCGGGCCGTCGTCCCTCCACACCTGGGTGCTTCCTTCCCCACCCCCCGGACTCTTCCCAGCCCCCCACCCGCCCTCGGTTCCGGGGCTCCCCGTCGGGTGCCGCGGAGAACGCAGGCGGTGGCGGGGTACCGGGGTGGGGTCTTCCTGCCGGGGCTCCGCACCTAGTGACCCCCGGGGGCCGGAGCCGCAGGAGGCCTTTGAGGCCTCGGGGCTCTCGGGTTGGTCGGGGCGGGGGGGGGGGTGGCCCGCGGGATGAGACGACGAAGTAACGAGGTGACGGGCGGCCGTGGCGGTGGTGGTGGGGAGACAGGACGGAGTCGCCCGGGAGGCGGTTGTCGTGTGGCCCGCCTCCCGACCCGTACGCTCCCGGCCCCGGCCGCCCGATCCGCACGGCCCCGGCCCCGGCGGCCCCTCCGTTCCGCAAGCCCCGGAGCGGACGTCGCGGGAGGATTTGGGAATCCATCCTGGATGCCACGGTAGACAAGGTCAGGTGTCCGGAACAAGCGCCCCGGGCGATTCTTAGGCTTCGCCGGGAACCGGCGCGGCGAGCGCGTGCCGATCCGAACCGGGCGGCTCAAACGCAGGCTGGGGTTTATTAAAGCTGGTGGGGTGGGGTGGAGCGTCGCCATCTCTAAGCACTCTCCACGGAAGTGGAGGTGTGGCTCTCGGGGAGCGCCAGCCTTGAGCTGGGAGGCCGCGGGGTCACCGCCCGGGTCTCCCCCGAGTTCAAACCCCAGGGCTGTGATCTTCGCAGTCTCTGCTACTCGTAATTGTTAGGGCAAGTGAAGACAGCATTAGAACACAAGTGAAAACAAATGTTTGCTTAGCCCCGTGTGGGTTTCCTTTTAATTGCTTTTACTAAGTGTACTGTTTAAAGACTGGGGCCTTTATGCGGTTACTAATTTGTACAAAGGAAGAGGGGCATTGTGGGGAATGCTTTGTGGCTCTAGAATTCAGAAAGCATTTGGGTAGCCTGATTTCTCCTGCTTTCTTGATGTTTGTTCAACTTACTTGGTAGGTGTTTCTGCCTGCCTCCCTCTATAATATTAATTGATATACTTGACATATTATTGTTTTCCTTTGTCAGTGGCTTGGTTCATTTCCAAAGCATTTGAGTCTTGTTAGTTCCTAGGCATTGTTCTAGGTTCTGGGGTCACAAGACTGGATACCATAGCATCAACTAAGCCTTTGGTCCCTTGCTCCCTATTTCTGTGGCGGATATATGAGTATTGGGAGACAGACAGTACACTGATGCACATAGTTTTTATTTAAGATGTTAAGGTCTTATAAAAGTAAGGGAGAGATGGTCCTGTGAGTGGGCTACACCCAAAGAACCTCGTAGGCAGAGAAAACAGGGAGTCCAAAGGCTGGGTGGCCGGGGACTTGTTTTGGCTGGGATGTGGTCGACAGGCCTTGAAGGCAGAGGTGTTCCAGGTCCTTAGCCTGTGGGACTTGCAGACATTGTCTGGCTGAGTTGGTGAGCAGTGGGGTGGGGGGTGGGGTCTTAAACCATGGGCTAACACATCTTTAGCATTAATTGGATCATTAATGGGATCATTGGCTGCAGGGTTGAGAATGGACCACTAAAGGTTGTTTTTCTTTTTCAGGCACCATGGACACATGTAAAGAAAATTGCATTTCTGGACCTTTTAAGGTAGTTGAATTGTCTGTAGTATTGTTTACGTCTATAAAAAGTTCATGTGGAGATTGGTCTGATATCTGGAATTTTCTTCTCTATTGCACTGATACTGGGGCTTAAACTATACCTGGGACTGTCCTTGAGCTTTTTCCACATAAGGGTGGCACTTTACCACTCGAGCCACAGCTTCACTTGTGGATTTTGGATGATGAATTGGAGATAAGAGTATCTTGGACATTCCTGTCAAGGCTGACTTCAAACTGTAACCTCAGATCTCAGCCTCTTGAGTAGCTAGGATGACAGGTGTAGGCCACCAGCGCCTGGCCTTCTCCTTTTTTCTTTGGTTTAATTATTTCCTCCCATGTTCTTGATTCTGTCTGGGTTTCTACTGGGTTGTGGAGCCACACTTACTGTATCAGAAGGACTGGACTTTGTATTTGAAGCCTTGTACCCTCTCATTCCCAGTGAGCTGGAGCTAGGCCTTGAGGCACGGCTTCCTACACTGGCCCTTGTGAAAAGTAGGAAGAAGTCTCATCTACTCTCATTTTACTGCCATTAGCTTAGCATCTTGGAGCTATTAAACTTGTAATAGACTCCTTAAAAGAATCTACATTTATTTCTTCTTTGCTAAAGTCTTTTAAAGAATGATGGCTGGTATGCATGAAGCCCTGGGCTCAATTCCTTTGTAGCACATCAATAGAAAAAGCCGGAAGTGGCGCTGTGGTTCAAGTGGTTAGAGTAAGGTATGCATTTAGGATGATTCCCAAAGCAGCACACACTTCACAGGAAGCAAAGAAGAAACACATTCATTTTTATGCTGGAGAGACACGTAGTTGTTGTACAAAGGGGTTACCATTCAACAAGTCATTGTATGGGTACCATGTGTTTTGATGAACGTCACCCCTTTCATCATTCTCTATCCCTCCCAACTGCATCTTTCATTGTGACATTTCCATACGTGTGTAAATAAATATACAATGATGAAAGTTATCCCTTCACTCTGCTTCAGTCTTTTTCTAAATGTGTATTATCAAAGGAAGTTGAGTGGAACTGTGATTTTGAGATATAAAGTATCAATAAGCTGAATATATATGCTGAGAAGTCTTAAATGTTCAGTGTCTCCCTGATTGGATGGAAGTTGAGCTAATAACTGTTTGCTAACGGGGCATGGTCATAGGATGGAGAATTGGGTTTGAAGATGTCATTCAAGTATTCTTTTGATATGCTTTCTATATCTTTGTGAAATCATTAAAATAGCTTTCCCTTTCCGTGTATTTCCCAAGATGTTATTTAGTTATCCTACAAAAGAAACGAGTTCTCGGGGCTGGGGATATAGCCTAGTGCCAAGAGCGATTGCCTCGTATACATGAAGCCCTGGGTTCGATTCCCCAGCACCACATATACAGAAAATGGCCAGAAGTGGCGCTGTGACTCAAGTGGCAGAGTGCTAGCCTTGAGCAAAAAGAAGCCAGGGACAGTGTTCAGGCCCTGAGTCCAAAAAAAAAAAGAAACTAGCGTTCTCAGATTCATTTTTTCGTTCGTGAAGAACCTAAAGTTTATTTTCCATCTCAACCTAGGCCACAGTTCCACCAGGGGATGGTCCAAAACGTGTTCCAGTGGCTCAGCATTTTCCCTCGTCTGCAAGCAGTGGCCAGGCTCAGCGGGTCTTGTGTCCTTCAAATTCCTCCCAGCGAGTTCCTTTCCAAGCACAAAAGCTTGTCTCCAGTCAGAAGCCTGTGCAGAAGCAGTCGCAGTCGGCCACCATTGCTCGGCCTGTCTCCCGGCCCCCGAGTAACCCCCAGAAGAAGGAGCAGCCCCAGCCACCAGCCTCTGGTAAGCCCAACTGGACACTTACTGAGTGGTCCTTTTGTCTGGTGTAGACTTGAAGTGGTTGGAGCCCTGGCTTCTGCTTCACATCTGTTGAGGATTTGGAGAAAAGGGAGGTTCATGTTGAAGTAACTTTGTCTCCAGGACCAGCTTGCACTGGAACACACACCTGATTTCCCACCCTCGGGGAAGAGCTGGGCGGCCAAGTGCTTCCACCCATGTCCTTTGGGAAACTGCAAAGTTCCCATGTCTTGGCCCTGTCGGGAGAAGTGGAATGGGACCACACTGGGGTGAAGTCATCCAAGATCACTGCTGGCCGTGTTAAAGGGGGGCTTCGTCTCCCGCAGAGGGGGACCACTGAGGATTTGGGGGCAGAGAAGGGACAGATTGCGAATGGCCTTTTAGACATGCTGAGTGAGCTGGAAAGTAGCAGTGCTGGCTGTGAGAGTGCTGGAGAGGAGGTGCCTGGTCCTCCATGTCTTGAGGCCAAGTGCTTGCGCTGGGTGGAGCCAGGTGGTGGTGACAGGTCACCATTCACCAGCCACAAGTTCTCCTGTCCTTCGTCCATTGTGCCTGATTCTGTCCTGGAAACCACTTCCTGAAGGCAGTAGAGTTATTGACCTCTGCAGAGGAAGTAGCGAAGACTCGGGGCAGTTAGCTTAGTGAAGACATAGTCAGAGTGGAGAGCTGAAAACTCACTTAGGATGCAGACTGGGTAAACCGGGCAACAATAAATCTCCCTGAAGGACGATGATGGAAAGGTTCAGGATGGTCATGAAAGGAAGAGAGAACTTCCTCTCCACCTGCAAGGCTCCTTCATGACGGGAAATGAGAATCAAAATACTGAGCTCAGCCGTCAGCCATTGAAGTACACGCAGTGTTGTGAGTTCAGAATGGCCCGTGTAGGCAGGCAGTGGGGAGGGAAAGGCCGACAGGGCCCGGAAGAGCATGAGGTGAACCAGAGCTGTGTAGTGGTGCAGATAGCAGCCTCTTGGGTGACAGTCCTGGTCCCCAGCACACACAGTCACACACGTAGCTGTCCTAATGTCATTTTCCCCGGGAGGTGCTCATGTCCACCTGGTGGCACATTGTTGGGGGGGTGCGGTGTGCCTCGGGTGCCAGCAGCGGTTATGCTGTTGTTAGCTGGGTAGAGAACCACCAGGGGGAGCAGTTTAGACTTGTACTGTGATACTTGAGTGTAGCCCTACTGTGCTGCAGGAACGAGAGGCATCAGGTAGACAGTGCAAACTCCCTTGTTTCCACAGCTGATGAAAGAGTCACTAAGCTGGTGCCTGTAATTCTGGCACTTGGGAAGGTAAGGCAGGAGGATTAAAGTTTGAGGCTGGCCTGGGATCATAGCAAGGACCCTGTCTCACCAGGTACAGTGGCTCATGCCTGCATGTTAGCTACTCAGGAGTCTGAGAACAGAAGAGTTATGGGTCAAGGCCAGTCTGGGCGGAAAAGTTTTTCTACAAAGAAAAACGAGGCTGGAGGCATGGGTCAGATGGTTAGATCACTAGCCTAGCAAGCTTGAGGCCCTGACTTTAAACCCCAGTATGCACCTCCCACAAAACTACTTTGCCTCCCCTCTTGAACAGCTGTCTGCTGAAGTCTTGGTGGCTTGTATTTTGTTCAGGGTGGCTTGCCTTGTGTACCTTGCATAGGCGGTGGCTGTGGCTGGCCATGCAGGGGGAAGGGCAGGTGACAGGGTGAGGTTGGTGGAGAGTCCCCGGAGGCCGCGGGACACTGCTAGGAGGTGGGCCTGCTGCCTTTCCTGCTGTGAAGGCTTCCTGCCTAGTCTGGGCCAGGACAAGGATCTTAGGGAAAACCGGAAGCCTGCCTCGGCCATTCTTGGTGTGTTGTTAATGTTTTGGGCACTGTCCAATTTATTTTATCTGTTCATGGATTTTTAAAAAACTTATTCTATGTAGTTGCTCTAAAAACAGGACTTTAACTTATTCCATATAGGAAATAATCCTGAAAAGGAAGTGGCCTCAAAAGAGAAAAATGAAGACTCAAAAAAGTAAGCTGTTGTTCACAAAGTTCTATACTGTTACTGTATTGGAATACACTATTTCATTGTAAATTAGAGGAAATTTTTTTTTTTTTTGGCTAGTCCCGGGACTTGAACTCAGGGCCTGAGCACTGTCCCTGGCTTCTTTTTGCTCAAGGCTAGCACTCTGCCACTTGAGCCGCAGGGCCACTTCTGGCCATTTTCTATATATGTGGTGCTGAGGAATTGAACCCAGGCTTTCATGTATACGAGGCAAGAACTCTTGCCACTAGGCCATATTCCCAGCCCTAGAGGAAATCTTAAACAGATACTTGTTTCCAGTTTTAAGACATGCTTCCAGTTATCTTATAGCCCTTTCTTTTTATACATTATTTTTAGCAGGAACTCAGAAATTTTAAAAGCACTTTTTGAAGATAAAAGCCTGAATGAATCTTTTACAGAAAGTTTGTGGATTCCTCTCTAGTCTCAGAAATAATCAGTATGTGTAGTTTACATGCACTTCTAGTTTATTTTCATGAAAAGTACGAGTTCTTAAATTTCATTTTTTTAAACTTTTGAGCTGGGATCTTATTCTGTTGCTATTGCCGACCTAGAATGCCTAAGCACACGCGATCTTCCTGCCTTAGGCTCCCAGGTAGCTGGGACTACAGGCATGCACGGTGATACCTGGCTACAAGGACACGTTTTTCCCAAAGCAAAATGTCAGGTTACAAGACTGTACAGGTATGCATGACTAAGAGGTATTTTGGCAATACTAATAGTTATTGTAAAGTCCGAAGATACTTTCTGAATATCTGAACTTAATCCCTTAATCTCTGAACTAGACTCCAGTGCAGAGGAGCAGGGCTTAGGACAGCCCCACTCTTGTTTTTAGCCACCTAAAGGGGGCTTCTCAGGATTGAATTCCACTGACTCCCTTGCCCAGCTGCTCTGGGTCCACCCTGCTCCCACTGGTGACAGTGGCTCCAGGTGTAGAAGGGGGTGAGCTTCTCCATGGTGGAAAGAGGTCCACGCGTGGTCCTGAGCCATTCCCCCCTCTAGTAACTTGCCCTTCCACACGGTCTTGGAGCTGTCGTAGGTCTGTATTCTGAGCACAGTGCCGCTGCGGCCTTCCTGCTGACGGCTTCGATTCTGGAAATCAAGAAAACGGAAGGCAGCTAGCAAAGCTGGGGTTCAGTGTCTGTGACTCATGGATAGTGGTCATGGCCTTGGTACCCGCTGCAAGTACACGTGGAGGCCAACTGGAATGTACAGAGTGTGTGCACTTCTCGGTGAGAAATTGTTGGCAAAGGGCTGTGTTCTTCACATTCTAACATGCTGACATCCCTTCTAGAAGGCAATGGACTTTGGAAGATTTTGACATTGGCCGTCCACTGGGTAAAGGAAAGTTTGGTAATGTTTATTTGGCAAGAGAAAAGCAAAGCAAGTTTATCCTCGCTCTGAAAGTGTTATTTAAAGCTCAGCTGGAGAAGGCAGGAGTGGAACATCAGCTCAGACGGGAAGTAGAGATACAGTCCCACCTCCGGTGAGTTCACAGTTGGTGTTCAGAGGAAAGTTCACAAGACTTGGGAGGATTAGCCTTTTGGAGGACTTGCTTCATGGGGTTGGAGGCGTGGCTCTGTTGACAGAGCACTAGCCATTGAGCAAAAGTGGCAGGTACATTTTTGATTTTAATGTTCTTCAGATAGGAAAGAAGGGCTGGGAATGTGGCTTAGCGGTAGAGGGCTTGCCTAGCACGCACATGCATGAAGCCTTGTGTTCCACTGCTCAGCACCACGTAAGCAGAAAAAGCCGAAGTGTGCTGTGGAGTGCTAGCCTTGAGCAAAAGAAGCTCAGGAATAGCACTCAGGCTCTGAGTTCAAGCCCCTGGGCTGGCAAAAAAAAAGAAAAGAAAAATCTAGCAAATATAAAAGAAATGATGACACTTGGACTTTGCCTGTACCCCGCTCGCCATCAGCTAGGTCTAGGCAGACTGCCCCGCGCCACACGCCTCCGTCTGCTTTGTTTGCATATCACCCTTGTGCAAATGCCATGGTCTTTATTCTTTAATAATATTTAGAACTGATGTTTAGCTGAGTTTCCCTCCCATGCGTAAAGGGAAGAAATAAGTCTTAATGAAGCCTGAGGTCCAGAGCAACATGACGTGCACGTCAGTGGCGCCTGTGTTTCATATGTGGGCCGCCTACATGGCGTGGGGCCTGCAGCTCTGGCTTCTCTTGTGGGCTGGGCAGAGGTTTCAGGGGAACCCCATGGAAGGGGGCGTGGTGCTGTTTAGCGCATACTCTCCTGTCAGCCCTGAGACTCACCCATCTTCACCGTGCCTTGCAGGCATCCTAATATTCTCAGGTTGTATGGCTATTTCCATGATGCCACCCGAGTGTACCTAATTCTCGAATATGCGCCTCTTGGAACAGTCTACAGAGAACTGCAGAAGTTGTCCAAGTTTGATGAGCAGCGAACTGCTACTGTAAGTTTTCACCGGTTATCCAGGCTAATTCTGCTTTCTTTCTTCCAAAGTACCATTTGTGGTGGAATCCATTAGCATGAGATCAGGTATTTGAAATGGAGGTGCTCCGCTGTGCCACTTGTACACAGGAAGCTAGGTATGAGATCAGATGGGTCTAGTCTGTGAACACAGCTTTTCTGTGGAAATAGATGTAAGTAGCTCTTTTGTAGTTGCTTATCTTAGAGTAGCTTTAGACCTGCAGAACTTGTGAAGGGAGTAGAGTTCCAGTGTAGCCCACATCTGATGTCTCCTATTTATGTCTTCACTAATCATTAATCTTTATCTGCCTTGTTAGTGTAAAGTAATATTCAACCTGTCTAGCACCTATTTAGGAAAATGAACTTCAGTGTTTGCCAGTTACATATATACTTTGAAAATGCTGTGCCCTTATTACCTGAATGTTAAAACAAACTCAGGACTTGACTTGCTAGATCTTAAGTTGAGATGGGACTAGAGATAGTAATTTAAGGAAACCAAAGTGAAAACAAAAAGGACTAATTGGCTTGCATACTTTTTATCTGATTAGCCAGTGAGTATATCCCCAGAACCAACATTTATCAAATTTTATCTGCTAAATAAGACAAAACTGAGCCTGGGTAACATGTAAACAAGAGGTGATTTCTGTCAGCTTTGGAGGCTGGGAGCTCTGAGTTAGCGGAGCTCATATATCTGCCCATGACATGGCAGAAGCAAGAAGGGCAAGAGAGCCAGAGGCAGCATTCAAGCCTCAAACCCTTTTATATGGGCATTAACACACTCAGGAGGGGGGAGCTCTTCTGACCCCCAGATACTTCCCCTTAGACGCTACTAACTTTCCAACAAATAGTTTTTGGGAGCCGCATTCAATCATCATCACTGTTTAATATGACAGTGAACTCACTCCGTGGTATTTTTCCTTCCTTATACTTTTTCTAACAAATCATTTTTGTTGTAGAAAGATCCTATTTTTAAAAATGGAAATTGATTGCATTGGAAACGTGTCAAAAGATCTTAGGAAACATGGTTTACAAATCTGAATCACTTAACTTGTACCATTTTTTCCACATTATTTTCTTTGCTTTGTTGCTGCTGGGTCTGTGGTTAGAGCTCCAAATTAGTCTTGTCTTTTAATGTCTTATTAGCTGTATTGTCAAAGAACCAACTAAGGTCTGAATGGCTTATTGCTGACCCCTGTCAGTTGCTTCAATTGATTTTTGCCAATTGCTTCTGCAATATTTGCTTTAGACCCTGTAAAACATTAAGTTTATGTTGTATTAAAAGACTCAGATGCTAGGAAATGTGTAAAAATCTGAAACACAGGCTCTCCAATCCTCTTTCCAATAGTATATCACAGAATTGGCGAATGCCCTGTCTTACTGTCATTCCAAGAGGGTTATTCATAGAGACATCAAGCCGGAGAACCTGCTGCTTGGATCCTCGGGAGAGCTCAAGATCGCAGACTTCGGGTGGTCGGTCCATGCTCCGTCCTCCAGGTATGTGACGTCACAGGAGGGCAAATCATGAACCGCGTCCGGAATCTACTCTGAAATAGTTTATAACTAGTTGGAGTTGGGATACTTTGAGCTTGATCATCAACTACTGCCTTTAAGGAGGTGTTATTTATTGTGTGACGGTTTTGAGCTATCTGGCATTCTGGGCTTAGGGTTCAAGATGTTTGATGTTGGTGAAGGGGATTAGTACATGACAGGAATCACACAGGTGTATGTAGGGAAATCCCCACCTTCATGCCAGGGTGGAATCCAGCTGCGTCCTGGACAGAGAAATCCCAGAGGCAGGAGCGCGGTGAGGAGCGGAGAGCAGTTCTGGGGGAATTCTGAAGTCCACGTGGGCATGGATGGATGCTCACGTGCTTCATGTGGGTCAGCTTGGAGGGAAGACTGAGGAAAGCTGCAGAGCCTGAAGTAGGTGGCGTGGGGCAGGCCCTTGGTGGTTGAGATGATTTCCGTTTCGGCCACTGTGCATGAATGTGGTGGCGTCTCGTCTCCTTTAACTGCTCCTCACCAGTGGGAGGGGATGTCACCCAGTGAGACCGCTAAGTGCCTCCCTGCCCAGTGGTGTTTTCCAGAGATGATGGGTGCAGATGTGCTGATGCCCCCCCTCCCCTGCCCCCCAGCCCACCCAAGGGGTGTGGTGGGCTAGTTGACTGGCCTTCTGTCGTGGACCACTGAGGAGCCCTGGTCTAGCGTGGTGGGGTGAGGTGGGCTAAGGTCTCGAGGGGTGCCTTCTGCATTACAGGACGCACCTTACCCACTGAACATGGCTGAGAGTGCCAGGCGCTACTTATGGCTGTGCGTGGCCACAGCACTGTGATAGCACTAGCACCCTCCACCTTCCACTCTTGGCTAGCTGGCTCGGTGTCTGCCGCAGCCAGCCTATTTCCAGCCTTTGTTTTCAAAACCAGAATCCGCAGAAATGCTGACCCAGAGCAGATCGCTCCCCAGGCTGTCCTGTGCCCCACCCACCGGGTGTGATTACTTTGCCATGTTCCCTGGGTCTGCTTTCTTGGTGAAGATCTGAGAGTCAGACACAGCTCATCACGCGTCTTCCTTGAGTGCCTCAGTGTGCATTTCCTCTAGCACAGGACGGACGAGAACCTCCCCACAGCTCGGATTTCTCTAGGTGTCCAAGACATTTCATAGGTGTTTATCTTGATCAGAACCTAATGGCCCATGCTGTAGTAACATTTGGGAGGCCAAGGCAGCATTGAGAGTTCAAAGCCAACCTGAACTGCCGAGGGAACGTGTCTCAAAAAGCCGTGCCAGTTCCATGCATTGTAGGTGGTTGTCCCGCTTTAGACCTGCTCCCAGGCAGCCCACAGGGGCCTTACTCTTGGCTCTTGCTCTCACCTGGCTTTTTCACTCACAGCTGGTACTTGGCTGAGCCATAGCACCACTCTAGCCTTTTGCTAGTTAATTGAAGCGAAGACTCTCTATTTTTCTGCCTGGTGTGTGTATGTGTGTGCCTGTGCCCCCATCAGTCCTGGGGCCTGCACTCAGGGCCTGGGCACTGTCCTTGAGCCACAGCTCTGCCTTTGGCTTTTTGGTGGTTCATTGGAGATAAGAGTCTCATGGACTTTCCTGCCCAGCCTGGCTTTGAACTTGATCCTTAGATCTCAGCCTCTTGAGTAGCTATGATTATAGGCATGATTCATTGGCACCCTGCTAGCCTACAGTTTTAAATGTGTTTTTCTGATTGTGGTGTCACCCAACTTGGACCTAGTGTACAACTCCAAGTTACATTTAGAGAACTCTGAATGGAAGCTTTTTTCTGTCACCTGTTTTGTGCCGTAGTTCAGGCTGGCTGTCCTTGAACTTTTGCTTCACTTCCTGAGGGCTGAGATGACAGGCATGTACCATCACGCCTGGCTACATGGTCGCTCATATAAAAATAATTGCAGTTGCTTTCTAGGTTAGTGTTTTGGAGCTGGTCAGAGTTGGAGGCAATGTGTGTGTGTGTTGGGGGGGGGGGTCTTCCACACTTCCTTCCATTAGAGTAGGACCTTCGTGACCACCCAGGGTTGCCCAGGGGAGCGTGGACTCGTGTCACATGACTGATGGCTGGGCTCTGTTTTGCAATACCATAGGAGAACCACTCTGTGTGGCACACTGGACTACCTGCCCCCGGAGATGATCGAGGGCCGCATGCATGACGAGAAGGTGGATCTCTGGAGCCTCGGAGTCCTGTGCTATGAATTTTTAACCGGGAAGCCTCCCTTTGAGGCACACACGTACCAAGAGACCTACAGAAGAATATCCCGGGTAAGCCTTAGCACGGCTGTTAGGATTCGTCCCTGATTGGCCTGAACTTGAGGCACAGGTGTGAATATTTGCCGTGTCTCTCACTAGCTTTGTGACATTTACCACTTGTTTTCCAGGTTGAATACACTTTCCCTGAGTTTGTGACAGAGGGAGCCAGGGACCTCATTTCTCGGCTGCTAAAGCACAGTGCAAGCCAGCGGCCAACGCTAGGAGAAGTACTTGAACACCCCTGGATTATAGCAAACTCGGCAAAACCACCAAATTGCCAAAACAAAGAATCGACTGGCAAATAGTCTCACTGAAGTGTGAGGAGAGCCAAGGCTGATGTACAATGTTCTGGAACATGTACCCAGATTCCCTTCCGTTTGACCACCTGCCGTCACTGGAGCACTGCGGGACGGTGCTCGTCCAGCCAGTCAGGCCGTGCCTCCCCGCGCTGTGCTCCACAAATGCGCTGCTCGTGGCCACAAGGATCCTGCTGCTCTCACTGGTTTCATGATCTGGAGTCGGGCTCCCCTTCGCCATCCCCACCGATGGCCGGCCGATGCCCTTGGGGGACGCCAGTTCTGTCAGCCCAGTGCCAAGGGAAAGGCACCACTCTGCCTGGCTCAGCCTTGCAGTGCCTGTGCGCGTGTGTAACTTATTGGGTGGTCCAGCCCGGGAAAGGTGTTGGAGTGAGGATGTGCTTCCTTTTAAATGTTAAAATAAAGATTTGTGTGTGGACTCTGATTTTCCCCTCCATGGCTGTTCCCATTGGCCATCTCCTTGCTCCCTCAGCCTGGCTGGGTTTCTGGTTCTTCTCAGCCATGGTGAAATGGAACATGCTCTCTACGTCTGTCTAAGGCCTCTTCTATTACCCTGAAGTTATGGCATGCATGTGAAGTTATTAAATATACACATTGCCTGAAGTACTGGCTGATGAACACTTGTTCACTGTTGGCTTGGTGCAGTCAGCCCTGCTCTGCCCTGCACCGCGTGGCCTGGAGTGTCGAGTTAGAGGGAGGCGGGCTTTTGAGGCCGACTCAGCTCAAGTAGGTATAAAAAGAAACTTCTGCATCTAAGGAACAAACTAGCCAGCCTTGAAAACAATAAAACCTCAAAGGCTCAAAGGTCAGCTATCTCCTTGGTGCAAGCCAACTGGTTTCTAGCCTGTGCGCATGTGTGTGTTCACGCGCATGTGCATGTGCACCTATACCAGGGCCTGAACTCAGGGCTTGGGTGTTCCTTAGCTTTTTCTCCCCTCAAGGTTGGCATACTACCACTTGAGCCACACTTCAACTGTGGGCTTTCTCTTGGTTGGAGTTTCTCGAGCTAGCTTTGAACCCAGGATCTTCAGATCTCAGCCGCTTGAGTAGCTACGATTACAGACATGAGCCATCAGTGTCTTGGTTCCCAGGCTTGTGCCAAACCAGCCTTTACCAAGTAGTCATACTCTTGTTCTGTATACCCAGGCTGTAATCTGTATCGCATGGCCATCCACGCTGGCTACGCCGGTAGGCTATTCCCCGGGCTGACGCCCGCACAGGCAGGAACGCCCGGCAGGATGGCTCCCCAGCACTGCAGCCAAGCCCCGCCCACAACCAGAACAGCTTACGGGGAGAGAAAGTTCACAAATACACAACGCGTTTATTAGTTTCACAGATCCAAGGTGCGTGCTTTGTCAGATTAAAAAACTAAAGGCAGGTAATGGCTTACATTTTTAAAATATATGTTTAATTCCTCTAGCTCCATGAAAAACGAAGTACAAGCTGTCCACGTCTTGCTGGTGAGTCACATAAGGCTTTGGTTCCCTGATTCTTGACCGCATCCCCTCCACTTCTGCTTGTTGGCCACTGACCACGGGAGTGACGTGGGCTGGGACTCAAGACAGTGGTATGGCTACTTGGTGTGAATCTTATTGCTTACCCTTTTGGACATGGTTTGCAGAGGCATTGCCAGGGGTCCCAAAGGAGACTTAGCCAGATTGAGGGGGCGGGGGAAATGAGGTCGGGGAAAGAATTACTAGGGCTGGGTATCGGCTATGGAGAGGAGATGCCCTTGGGAATCAATCCCAAAGGCAGTCCAGGGTTTGTCTCCTTGCAGTACTGGGAAGCTACAGTTTCAATCACTAAAAAGACCGAGGGAAATGACTGCTTTAGAGCCAGAAAATGCCTGATGTATGTAGCAAATGCCTGTAATCCCAGCCCTTGGAAGGCTGGAGTAGGAAGATCTTGACTTTGAGGCTAGGGAGCTGTCAACAGCCAGAGCTCAGTAGAACGTGTGCTGTCCGCAAGAAGAGTTTTCTGACTGCCATAAAGGTAAATGTTTTCAAAAGGGACCTGACAAATGCAACCCCCTCGGCCATCAAGCGGAACGGACCTGAAAACTGGCCTTCCAGAGCTGAGCCAGCTCCTGGTAGCCACGCCGCCCCAAGGAGGGCCTTGGGATGTGGGGTCCCTTCCTGACCTGACTGACGGGCGCATCTCAGCCTGGGTCTTGAATTTCTGTGCTAATTTTTTTTTTGCCAGTCCTGGGGCTTGAACTCAGGGCCTGAGCACTGTCCCTGGCTTCTTTTTGCTCAAGGCTAGCACTCTCCCACTTGAGCCATAGCGCCACTTCTGGCTTTTTCTTTTTATGGGGTGCTGAGGAATCAAACCCAGGGCTTCGTGCATACGAGGCAAGCACTCTACCACTAAGCCACATTCCCCGTCCTGTGCTAATCTCTAACTCACTTTTTCTTCCTATAGTAAAACTGGCCTGATACACTAGTGACACAACCCATTTTCCCTCCCCCCCAGTGTGTAGTACTAAATGGCTGCTTTCCATGTGTGACCAATGCTACTCTATTTCCTTTGGAAGCAGTACTGATTACTTCATGTATTTAAAAATACTAGCAGTGGTAGTGTAAATGACCTCTGGAATGTCTGCTGTTTGTTTGTTTGTCTTTTGGCCAGTCCTGGGCCTTGGACTCAGGGCCTGAGCACTGTCCCTGGCTTCTTTTTGCTCAAGGCTAGCACTCTGCCACTTGAGTCACAGCGCCACTTCTGGCCATTTTCTGTGTATGTGGTGCTGGGGAATTGAACCCAGGGCCTCATGTATACGAGGCAAGCGCTCTTGCCACTAGGCCATATCCCCAGCCCCTGGAATGTCTGCTGTTTGAGACAGAGTTAAAGATTGCCTTAGCTTTCTACACCTCCAAATTCCTCTGTGATTGAGCATACAAGAGCCAAGTGGTTCTGTGCTAGTCATGGTGTTTGAACTCAGGGTTTGGGCACTGGCCTCGAGATTTTTTTTCTCAAGGCTAGAGCTCTGCCACTTGAGCCACAGCTCCACTTCCAGCTTTTTGTGGTTAATTGGAGATAAGAGTCTCACAGACTTTCCTGCCTGGGCTGGTTTCTAGCCACGATCCTCCTATGTCAGCCTCCTGAGCAGCGCAGCGAGGGTTACAGGCCTGAACCACTGGCACCTGACTCCAGGTGGCATTCTTTAACACTGCTAATGAGCAGGGCTTGTCTATTTTACAAACAACCCTGGTCAACTTTAATGAAATCCCAGAAAAACCATCTAGTCCTGTCAGGTTCACATCTGAATGTATTTTGGAGGCACCAGAAACACTTGTTTTTCTTTCTCCAAAACAAATGTAATTGTGAACACGGAGGGGTTGATGCCAGTTCAGATCATGATTACAGATTGTTCTGCTTTGTTCCTTGTCCGCCTGGCAGCTGTTTTGCAGGACACTGCTAAACTAATCAGAGGAAGGAGAATTTTAAAATCTAGCTACGTTGCTGCATTTTAAGAATGGGAGCAAAGATGAACTCCCAGGGCCTTCTGAAGACACCTGCCCCCTACTAATGAACTAGAAGGGTCATTTTGTAGATGGGTTGAAGCTATTAGCTCATTTGTCATGACTCGCTGGCAAGCCCTGCAATCACTAGCATTAACAAAAGTTTATAAAACAAAATCATTCAAAAGCTTGATTTTTGCCAGCAAAAGTAAACACCCACACGAACACAGCAACTCCCTGCCCCCCCCACCCCCCAACCTCTACAACCCCCAAATCAACTTTCCTGATTGAGAAGGAAGAGGTCCCCGCAGTTGGTGTGTCACGGTTTTGCAGCTGGAGGTTTGAAAAGTCCCACTTTTCGAAAATATCTGACAATGAAGGGCACGGAGAAGAGGGTAATGCTGATCCGCACAGGGGCAAACAGCTTGTGGATGGCGTAGGCGACCACGAAGGTGCTTGTGCCTGCCGCCATCTTGGACTGTACCAGTGACTCTTTAAATCCAAGCTTCAGCAGGATGGCAGACATGTCTACACCACTGGAGGGAAAGAGGGAAGGACACTCATTACCACGGGGGAATGAAACTCACTGGGTTCTAGGGCTCACAGAATCTGGTCAAGTGTGATGCAAGCAGCTGAATGAGCCCTGGAGACAAAAATTCTCATTGACACAGAATCCTCCATGACAGTAAAAAAAAACCAAGCGCTTATTACTGTCAAAATTTTACCTGGAAACAACCGTGTAAAATATGCCCAAGGAGACCAAGGAGATTCCGATGTGTAGTGACACGCCAACAGCCCCATATTCTTGGAAAACCTTCTTCAGCTGCTGGGACTTGCTTTGCTTTTTCTCCTCCGTGCCGTGGGACTCCCTGCCTGGGGTTGCGGTGATTTTGCTGGGCTCCTGTATACGAACCAAAGGGGAGACTAGGTGGGCATGACTCAGTTTTAGTCCAGCACAGTGTCAGGCTCTCTCCTTGCCCACTGAGAGGTCAATGACTGTCCTTATGCAGTGACTGAGACCAAGGCCCACTCAGTCACACATGCAGGCAAAGGCTAAGTCCTAGGGACAGCCAGCAGAATGGAAGTCTCAAAGATGTCCAGCTCTTCACCTTCAGAACCACTGGGCATGTCATCTTACACACCATAGGACTCTGGAGCTGTGCCCGGGGGAAGGCTCTGGAGATGGGATTATCCTGGTGGGCCCCATGGAACCACACGGACCCTTACAGGGGAAAGGCAAGAGAGGCGGGAGAGTCAGCCTGTGAGCAGAGGCCTGAAGATGCGCTGCTGCTGAGGGACATGAAGACCACGGGAAAGGGGCAGGTGCTCCCCAGAAGCTGCAGAAGGCAGGAAGTGCATTCTGCCCTGGAGCACAAAAGGAACTGGCTGATACCTTGACTAGTTCAGCAAGACCGGCTTGGACTTCTGACCTCCAGCACTGCAAGGGAACAGATAAGCGTGGCGTCTGTTAGAGCCACAGGAGTTACTAAAACTGGGCTCCATTCTTGGGGACTTTGTTGAGCACTTTTGCTGAGCCAGCTGATGCTCCCATACGCCTTATTTCACCCTCGCACCTTCCTGACAGCTTTGTGACTTAAGTGTACTGCTAGCATACTGTCCTTAAAGTTCCTGAACAATACATTGACTGGGATTTGTATGCAAATAATTCCTTGCATATAATGGCTGCTAACTGTCACAGGGTTCGAGTGAGGAGATTCCACGTCCCTCCAAGAGTCCACCACGCAGAGACAATCTCAAGCAAAAAGATGGGTTTACTGGGGAAGCAAAAAGTGAACTGACCGGCCAGGGACGCAACACAGATTTGGGAGCTGAGATTGTGACCTAACCATCCATAAAGACAAACACCACATGGTCAAGCCTGGCCACATGCAGGTAGCCAATGAGGTTACAGCCTGCCACATAGTATCTGCTTGAACCAACAATGCAGGGGGATGGGCTTACTCATGGGGGTGGGGCACTATTGTTCACAGTCAGGGGGATCTTCCCTGGATTCCAGCATGTCGACAGGGCAAGGCCCTCATCCCTGAAGCTCAGGGGCGGGGGAGATCTTAGGGAAGATGGAGTCAGCTTCTCCCTTTAATCTGAGATGGAGTCAGTCTGACTCCCCTCAACAGTAACATTTATCGGTCTCCTACTAGACCTGGCTTGGGAGAAACAAACAAAAACCCCCTATCACACTTGGGATAGAAAGTAAGTGCTTAAAACAAAATCACAGTAAAGCCACCAGCACAACAATGTTCATCGCAGCACAATTTGTCATAGCTAGAATCTGGAACCAACCCAGATGCCCCTCAGTAGACGAATGGATCAGGAAAATGTGGTACATATACACAATGGAATTTTATGCCTCTATCAGAAAGAATGACATTGCCCCATTTGTAAGGAAATGGAAGGACTTGGAAAAAATGATACTAAGTGAAGTGAGCCAGACCCAAAGAAACATGGACTCTAGGGTCTCCCTTATTGGGAATAATTAGTACAGGTTTAGGTAAGTCATAGCAGAGCATCACAAGAGCCCAATAACTATACCCTTATGAACACATAAGATGATGCTAAGTGAAATGAACCCCATGTTATGGAAACGATTGTTATATCACAGTGGTAACTACTTTCAACGTCCCATGTGTATCTGTAGCTTCTATTATTGATGAAGTTCTTGTATCACCTTCCTGTGATTGTATATACACTATCTCTGTAATCTTATCTGAGTATATTGGAAACTGTCTATACTGGTATTAGAACTAGGAAATTGAAAGGGAATACCAAAATCGAGAGGCACAGGGTAAAAAAAGACAAACAACTACAAAAGCAATACTTGCGAAAGTGTTTGGTGTAAGTGAACTGAACACCTCAGGCGGGGAAGGGAAAGGGGGAGGAAGAGGGGGGTATGAGGAACAAGGTAACAAACAGTACAAGAAATGTATCCAATGCCTAACGTATGAAACTGTAACCTCTCTGTACATCAGTTTGATAATAAAAATTTGAAAAAAAAATAAACTGGGCACTACTAACATTAAAAAAAAAAAAAAGAAAGTAAGTGCTTTTAACCAAATGCTTTATCTATAGTCAGCTGGGCCCGGCAGGTGGCGCGCATCTGCTCGGGTGTCCGCAGCTGGAGGGCTCCCAAACCAAGCTGCAGAGGCTGGGATCCCCATGAGTCGGGCGGGGTGGAGGAAAGGAATGATAGCAGGTGCCCAGAAGCAAGCACGCCCCCTCAGCCAGGCCCACCTGCTTGCTGAGAGCCACTGCCAGGAGCCCGGAGCGCTGGCTCAGCACATCTTGACCACCCAGTATCTATGTGGCTCAGGTGCCACTGGGGATGGCCACTAGGAAGAAAGGGTCCAGAGGGCTTTGCCGCTGTCTCTGCGCCCTGCCACGGGGGAGGCCTGGGCTCGGGGATTTCTCATCACTTCCCCAGGTGACTCTGAGGCGATCAGCCCGTGGCCAGGCAAGCCCCTCCCGCCTCGTCCTTCCCTAGCTGGCACACCCTCCCGGCTGTCACCTCCTCCTAGACCCTCCACTGTGCCCTCAGGATCAGCGAGGCCTAGGCCCCCTGCTTCACACGGAGCAGGAAGGTGCCTGGCGGCCTGCTTTTGTTCCCGCTATAATCTTGACACAGATAGATGCGGGTGCTCTGTAGTTCAAAGTCTGACTGCCTTTTCATTTTCCTTTTTTAGCCAGAAGGCCTTCTGCCAAACGAGAGGGTGAACAAAAGGGCCCAGGGCAGCCTTGACTGTGAGCCTGCCTGGGACCAGGGAAGCTTGCGGCAGAACTGACGGTTGGGTTTTGTTTGTTTTTGTCAGTTCTGGGGCTTGAACTCAGGGCCTGTGCACTGACCCTGGCTTCTTTTTGCTCAGGGCTAGCACTCTACCACTTGAGTCATAGCGCCACTTCCAGCTTTTTCTATATATGTGGTGCTGAGGAATCAAATCCAGGGCTTCGTGCACGCTAGGCAAGCACTCCACCACTAGGCCACCTTCCCAGGCCCAGGGGTGAGTTTTAACTGAGGCTTTCCACTGCCCTCGGCCTCCTGAGAATGGGGTGGACTGGAGGGCTCTGTGGCCCGTGCTATCAGTGCTGGCCACGGTCTCATCTGTAGGGCAGAGGGTGGGGCTTCTTTATCAGGAAGAGTCCAGCCCTGCTCAGCTTAGCTGTCAGTCCAGTGTGGGGGTGGGGGTGGTGTGTTCTGGCCAGAGAGAAGTAGTGACAGCATTCTTTCTCCCCTCCAGAGCCGAGGGTGGGGGGAGTACATGGCAGAGGGTGCTCTGGGAAATATATTCTGTTAGGAATGGCCACTCGTGAAGGAAGTGGAGGGGCACCAGGAGCGACTCAAGAAGCTGAACAAAGGCATCTGTGAGTGTGACCTGGGAGCCGTGGGCGTCTCAGACCTCACCAGTCACGCGCACGTCCCCAAGTGCCTGCAAGCCCACGGGTCCTGAGTGCTTTCACACACGAGAGCATGGCACCCTGAGAGTTGTTAAATCCCGAGACCCCAATCAGAGAAAGGGCAGGAAAGAAGAGGATCCTCGAAGCCCAGAGAGGTTGAGTAACTTTGCAAGGATCATGCAGAGACCAGCTGCCCACACTTGGACTCGAGCCCAGCACTGTGCCCCTTGGGTCCTCACCAGTGTCTTCTCTATGCCAGCCTGTTTCACGTACAGGGACAGAGCAATGAAGAAAACTGACCCAACCCACAGGTGGAAAGGGCCCAGTGACAGCAAAGTTAAATGCCAGGGCTCTCAGAGGGGACCGTGCATGGAGAGGCTGGTTGGGGGCCCAGGGGCAGCAAGTCATTTGTCTCAGTGGCCTGGCTGTACAAGATGTTGGTTGCATTAAGTAAGGACAGGTCCTGTGTGCTATGTCTCCTTCCCTCCCCATTCCAGCAGAGGCTTGCACGTGTCTCAGGCCCTTATGTAAGTCCCTAGCATACTGGGAGCACACAGTTGAACTGGGCCCTCTGGGTCCAGGCAGTCAGGAGCAGCAAGCGGGGGCTTCTGGACTCTGACCCAGGCCAGACCCTCCCCTCACTGGCTCCAGGCTCTGCTTCCGGACTAGGGAAGCGCTTCCTCACAGAACAAGATCCCACTTGGGTTCCACTTACCTATCAGAGAGCCCGGGCAAGGGCAGCTCATGGACCCTGGGGCCAAACATGTGGCCATGTTTGTTTATAGTGACTGTTACCCCAGATGCCAGGGACAAGAATTATCTCCCTTTATATTCATACTCAAAAAAGGAAGTGCAAGCTACTAACATCCCATCTTACAGGTGAGGAAACTAGGGCACAGAAGAGTGAACTATTCAACCAAGGTCACAGAAATAGTGAATGGAGACAGGGACCCCGGGAGTCTGAGACCACGCTGTGACTCCGCTGCATACACAGCTGTCCTACAGGACTGGTGTGGCTGAAAGACTAGGGCGGTAAGAGGCCATTCCAGACGAGTGCAGGGAAGATGTGCCCCCGGGGGGCTGAGGGAAGGGGGGGTAGGTGCCCCAGCACCGATGGTACAGGGAGACATGGCTGGAAGGAACCAGGAAGAATTACAGGAGGCAGCCTGCGAGTTTGTAGAGTTTCCCCAGAGTGTGCTCAGGAAAGTGGCCAGGTCCACCAGTGCCTGGCAGGCACAAGAGGAGAGGACAGAGAGGGAAGTCCCACCCGTGTGTGCAGGGACTGTGAGGGCGCGGGTTCGGGCCCTCTGTCCCCTCCTGAAAAGCCACCGGAAGTCAGGGGGTAGAGGCTCAATCACGGGGTTGTCCCCCAGCCTGGCCGATGCCGATGGGTCAGCGAGGCCCTGCGGCGGGTGCACGCGGGGTCCCCTCGGGCTCCTCTCCCCCGCCCCCCCGGGGCTCGGAGGGGAAGCTGGAAGCCCTCCCCAGCCAGGCTCGGGGTCCTTACTCTCGGCTGGGACCTCGGGCCTCCGTTTCCTTTGGAGTCCCGCTGAGCTGCGCGGCCGTTCTCAAGGCAAACTAGTTCACCGGCCGGTTTCCCTCGGCACCGGCGGCGGGAGACGGAAAAGAAACCTAACAAACAGCAGCCCGAGCCGCGCTGGCGGGGGTCAGGCGGGGCGGGGTGGATTCGGCCGGGGCCCCGCAGGACCACGAGGGGGAGGGAAGTTCTCGGGTCCCGGCCCCGGCCCGGAGACCGACGCCCGGCTGGGGTCTCGGCGACCAGGGCGGCCCCCACCCTCCCGAGCCGGTCTCCCCAGTTTTCCTTGGCTGGTAGGGGTTGAGGGACGCGGGGGGCCCCGGAGGTGATCGCCAAGCCGCCCCGGAGGCGGAGGTGACCGGCGCCCGGCACCCGGGGACCAGGGACGGGGCGCGGAGGCTTACCTGGCGGCCCGCGCCCTCGCCGGGAGCCGTGCGGAGCAATCGGATGTCTGGACCAGGTCGGGCCAGGGCCAGGGCCAGGGGCGGCGGGGCGCAGTGGGTGGCAGCACCCAGGAGCCCGGCGGCACGAGGCCGGACCCGAACGCCCACCCGGCGGGCCTGGCCCAGCAGCGTCAACAGCCCCACCATGGTGCGCGCCACAGCGGGGCGGGCGGGCCCGGGGCCTGGCGTCCTCCCGGCCCCGCCCCCGGGGCGCAGGCCCCGCCCCCGGGGCCCGGCGCGGAGGGGTGGGGCCGGAGAGCCGTGCGTCCTCTGGGGTCCACCCTCTGGCTCCGCCCCTTGGAGCCGCCGCCGATCTCAGAGCAGGTTCAGAGACCTGGGAGCGCGCCCTCCAGGCCCCGCCCCCGGAAGCCGGCCGGCGTGGGCGGGTCCGGGGGCGGGTCCGGGGGCGGGGCCGCGGCGGGCGGGGCCGGGGACGCGCGCACGTGTCCCGAGTCTCGGCTGTTCTTCGCGGGGCTCGCGGGCGTCGGAGGCGGAGGCCGGCGGGCTGTAGCCTGCAGAAGTGCGTGCAGGCGGACGGGTGAGCGCCGAGGCGACGGGGCCCGACCCTCCTCAGGAGTCCCCCGATGACCTTGGCGCGCGGTGAGGGCGGCCGCGGTGCTGCCGCTTTGGAAAGTCGTCTGTCCGGTTCTTGAAAATGCAAGGCATTGTGAGCACCTGGCACCACTGTGCACAGCGGGGCTGTGGCTCCGGCGGCAGAGCGCCAGCCTGGAGCTGGGGCGCTCAGGGTTCAAGCCCCCCCCACCAAAAGACACAATATTTTCAGCGGTCTAATGTAGCCAAAACCTAGGGACAATCCAGGTGCCTGGGGGGGGGGCACAGTTTACCAACTGCCCTGGCATGCAGTTCCATTCATTTAGCGATTGAAACAAGATTTGAGGAGTGGTTGTACGTCACAGAAACAGATCTCAGCGCTGTCCCGGGAGTGAACACTTCCAGACACAGACGCTACGATGTGCAGGACTCCTTTCCATGAAATGGCCAGAACAGGCACAATCTCCCCCCCCCAAAAAAAACCCCCACAAAACTCCACAGCCTGAAGCAGATCCAACCTATCTGTGTCTGCCTGGGGCTGGGGGTGACAGAGCAGAGGGGACTGGGGACAGGCAAGGGTCAGCCCACTAATGGCGACTTACTGAGCTGGACGCGAACCCACGGGTGACTCTTAGGCTGTGCACAGCACACTGCAAAGAAACAGCTCACAGAGCCCTCAGAGGAGGGAGGTGGCAAGGGGGCAGAAGCAGGAGTCTGGCCAGCTCAAGGCCAGCCTGGGTTACCTAGTGAATCCCAGTCTTAAATCAAATGAAAGATTCCCAGGATGTAATCATAAGCTACACTTGAATCCACACCGCCTCTCCTGGCCACAGGCGCGGTCCGCAAGCGATGTGTGCTACCGTTGACATTGCTTGAGTGGTGAGGAGTGGTCCAGGGCGCAGGCTCTCAGGCAAACGCCAACTCCTGACTCAACCTCTCTGAGCCGCAGGCTTTCGTCTGGAAAATGAGGACGGGAACAGTGGCCTCCTTAGAGACAGACCTTAGAAAGGACCGTTCCCGGTGCCTGGCACCAAGAGCTCAGACAGGGAAGAGCTGTGGTGTTGCCGGGCAGCCCGAGGCAGGGCTGCCTTCAGGAGGCTCCTGGCCGTGAGGTCCTCCCAGGCCCGCCATGTTGCTGCCCTCAGCTCTTCCTCATTCACTTAGGTTTCGTGGCAGTTGAGAGAGGGTTAGGGCAAAAGGAAAGCATGCTTTTATTTTCTCCATTAAATCTGACCATATATAGAATAGCATAATTAGAATCATTTACTATCCTCTCCTAAATATGATGAGAGAACTTATTTTTTTCTGAGATAGAGTCTCATGGTGTAGACTTGAGCTCAAGGCTCTCCAATCTCAGCCTCCCAAGTGCCGGGATTACAGGCCTGTGCTACCACAACCAATTTTCCTTTGATTTACTCACACACGTGCAAGCTGCTCCCTGCCTGAACTTGAGGCAGCTTTCTTTGCCTTGCATTCATATTATTGGCTCTCTTTGTTTTTCTCCAGCAGAGGCTTCCATCGGCAGAGTATTCATTTAACTTTCCCTCCTCTTGAGAGTAGAGAGTGCATTCTCATGGTTCCGATGTTTACAGTTTTGGAAAGGTGACTGCAGTACTGTTTCCCTCGCACAGCAGGCACCCGTTCTTCCAATTCCCCTCCTTGCGGGCAATCACTGTATCTGTTGTTTGTGCAGAACCTTCTAGAAAATGTCACGCAGGCGCTGGCAAATTACTACAGCTGGTTTCTAGCTTTTGTTTTATTCCTACATGGAGCATAAGGCAGACAATATTCTGTACCTTAACTGTTTTTTTTTTTTTACCTCAAATATATTTTAGATTTTTTTTCTTTATCTTTATAAAAGTCTTTTTCTTTTTCTTTATAAAAGTCTTCATTATCTTCTGGCAAGTCTACTCTGCTTGAGGGTGTTTTGCAGGGGTCTAATCCCACAATCCCCTGCGTGTGGCCCAGGGTCCCCGGGGATCATCAGGGCTTCCCTTGGACCAACAGCAGGGCACATGGAGGTGAAGAGGTCCCGACCCTGGAGAGGGCGTCATGGAGTTGGGGGGTGGGGGAGTGCTGGTATTGGGGTTGGGGCTTCTGAGGATCTGTGTTGAGTCCAGTGGTGAAGGGGCCGGGGCACTGGGAGGATGCTGCTCCTCTCAGCCCCAGAGCCTTTTGTGAAAGCAGCCTTGGGCATAGCCTTGAGGCTGACTCAAGGGCTAGAGTGCTGGGGTCTTGAAGGCCAACCCCAGTTGGGCACAGAGAAAGGACCAGGCCAGCACTGGGAAGGAATCTGGCTTCTGGAGTTAGAAAACTAACTTTCCTGCCGTTCTTGAGGCTTTCCTCACACATGCCCCCAGGCAGCCAAGTCCAGATGAAAGCCACCAGGAACCACCGCGAGGACTGAAAGGGTGCACTATTGAGGATTTTCTCGATGGCCAAGGAAACCTTGCATGGCACCATTTTAGTCTAAGTGCTTGGATAATTCTGGGGAGAGAATGGAATACGTAAGGATAGGATAGAGTCCTTTTTAGTTATGGTTTCTTAGAAGGACAATGCCTTCTATTTGTGATTGTTGTTTGTTGGTCCTCAGGCTTGAACTCAGAGCCTGGGCGCTGTCCCTCAGCTCTTTGCTTAAGGTTAGGTCTCTACCACTTTGAGCCGCAGCACCACTCTGTTTTCTGGTGATTAATTGCAGATAAGAGTCTCATGGACTTTTCAGCCTGGGCTGGCTTTGAACCATGATCCTCAGATCTCAGCCTCCCGAGTAGCTTGTATTACAGATGTGAGCCACCAGCACCTGGAGATGCCTTCTGTCTGTGTTCCAACACAGTGAGTCGTGGTTTGGAAGGGAGGTGTGGTCTCACCCACTGTCACTGTTGTGCTCTTCTGTCACGTATGCTGCATGCTTACTGAGTCTGGTGCTGACCTTGGGTCTTGCTAAACTCTTGCACACCCGTGAGTGTTTGGGTGAAGGGGGCTACCCGAGGTCCTCTCACGAGGTATCAGGGACCTTGTGAGAGCCAGGTAGGACCCTGAGTCCACACACTTCTCCCTCGCTCAAGCGTGAGCCCCAGCATCCCGTGAGACTTCACTTCTGGAACATAAGCTCACAGAGAAGTGACAGACTGCAAGATGGCGACAGCAAAGGCTCCATTGAACATGAGGCCCACCCAGTTTCCTGGCTGGTAAAGCTGGCTCTGG
Source organism: Perognathus longimembris pacificus (assembly GCF_023159225.1). Taxonomy (NCBI): domain Eukaryota; kingdom Metazoa; phylum Chordata; class Mammalia; order Rodentia; family Heteromyidae; genus Perognathus; species Perognathus longimembris. The sequence goes on along the minus strand of NC_063166.1, from coordinate 82,176,111 downwards.
GCCTGGAACATGGTAAACCTAGACATTCTTTTTTTTTTTTTTTGCCAGTCCTGGGCCTTGAACTCAGGGCCTGAGCACTGTCCTTGGCTTCCTTTTTGCTCAAGGCTGGCACTCTGCCACTTGAGCCACAGCGCCACTTCTGGCCGTTTTCTGTATATGTGGTGCTGGGGAATCGAACCCAGGGCCTCATGTATACGAGGCAAGCTCTCTTGCCACTAGGCCATATCCCCAGCCCTAAACCTAGACATTCTTGTGGTTCCTTTTCTCCTTTGGTGCTGGAGGTTGAAGTTAGGGCCGTGCACCTGCTGAGCCCACGCTTCTCCTGAGCTTGTTGTGAATCACTTACTCCTAGATTTTCAGCTCTCAGGGGGACCTGGGCAGTGCTGATAGGGACAGAGGACAAGGATACAGGCTGTCACATTTTCTCTCTGTGTTGGCTCTGGGGCTCAAACTCAGTATCTGGGCGCTGTCCCTGAACTTTTTTTGCTCAAGGTGAGCACTCTTCCACTCGAGCCACAGATCCATTTCCAGTTTTTGGGTGGCTCATTGGAGATAAGAGTCTCACAGCCTGGTCCGACTTTGCAGTGGGATCCTCAGATCTCAGCCTCTTGAGTAGTTGGGATGACAGGCGTGAGCCACCAATGCCCAGCGGTTCTCGGGATGCAGAGCACAGCGGTGCAGCCAGCACCCGGCTGCTCCCCCGCTCCAGTGTCGGGGGTGAGATTTCTGCCGTGCGTGGAGCAGTCGCTGCGTGCTACACACGTCACACGTCTTCATCGAGTCCTCCCCCGCGCGAGGCATCCCTGGCTTGCAGATGAGGAGCTGTGTGCTCGGTCCCTCGCGGCCTGTGGCTGGCTCCCTCACCTTCCTTCGCATCGAGCGCCACCAGGCAGCGGGGCCCACGTCTTGGTTGATTCCCAGCTGGCTGTTGGGGCTGGATCTCTTTCATCTGCCCTCCTTCCCCCACCCTAGCTGCCTTCCCTCCCTCCCCCGGGGCTGTTTCCCATCTGGCTGTTTCTCTCTTGCAGTGACAAAGGTTTCCCACGGTGGCTGCCACAGGCTTCCAAGAAGCCCAGACTTTGGCTGGGAGCCACGGTCCTCCAGCAAAGCGGACGGCGGAGAGCTGCCAGCCCGCCGGTGCCCGCCGTGCCAGGAGAGCCCTGCCGTCCTGTGACCGGGGAAAGCGTCGCCAGTGGCTTTTCAGGAAAGAGAGGCTTGTTCTTCTACTAGCTAGGTAATGCGCAGAATGACAAACCCCAAGCGGGAGTACGTGCTTAGCAAGCAGGAGGCCCTGGGTTCAAATCTCAGTGCCAGCAAATGAACAACCCAACCAACAGTGAACAGGACATAACCCACATGGTGGAAAATAATCATAACAGGTAACGGGAAGATTTTTCACCCGCAGGTAATGTTGAATGGGAAAGGCAAGTAGGATGAAAGTCTAATTTGCCCTGTTTTTATTAAGAAGTGACCTTCTACAATTAAATGTGAAAAAATATGTGTGTATTTAAGATGATATGGATATAGCCTTTTTTTTTTTTTTTGGTGTAAAACAATAGGCATTTTTATCCGGAGCCTCAGTTACGACTCTCTCTTCCCATACAGGGAGGGGCTGGCTGCACCTCAGGGACAGCAGCTGCTCTCTCCCGTCTGTCAAGTCTCCAGACCCTCTGTCCCCCAGGCAAGGCCTCTTCTCTCAGGCCCCAGGCTGACTCCACCTGGAGCAAACCTTAGTTCTCAAGAGAATGACCAGAATGCCAGTGAGTGCCCCTGGCATGGCACTTATTACTATTCCCAATCCCTTCCCAACCAGGTGGAACACAAGATGCCATCTGATTGGAATATGAAAATTAGAGCATTTCTCGAATAACATAGTACCACTGATGAAGTCTCCATAGGTTTTCTAGTCCCCATGTAGGTGAGTGTGTATATATACATATATATTATAAGAGAGTGTATAATATATATATAATTTCTATATATTTTATATAAATTACATCTATATCTACATATAAATAAGATACTTTCTGTTGCCATTACGTTGCACCGTTCAGAGCTGCAAGCCAGCAGTACAGGTGGGTAGAAATGCCCAGGAGCCCCTCCTCACGTGGTGCTTTTAGCTCACGTCACAAGCCGCGCAGCTATCCGGAGGCTGGCTTTCCATCAGTCCTCCTCTCTTCTCTTCGCTTCTGCTGGGTGTTGTGAACACAATGGCGCCGATGGATTCGCACACGTGCTAGCGCTTGGGAAAGGTCCATGCGGGAATGGGCACAGTCTCGGATGGCATCATCCCCAAAAATAAACTAAAACAAAACCAATTTTTTTTTAAAAAAAGGAAACAAAAGAACAGGACTAGAGAACTCAATTTTTTGACATATCTCAAAAAAGGGGACAAGAACAGTAGTCATTTGTTCTCCCCATGGGGACAGGAATGAAGAGGGAGGGGGGAAGAGGGACTTGGTTTCTTCTGTTCACAAGAGAATGGTTGGAGGGGATTCTTCAGAGTTTTTCAGGGGATGGGACCCAAATGAAGTGCCCAGACTGGTCCTCGATGATTTGATTTTGTTATAAATCTCTTCCAGGGAGTCACCCTGTACAATGGCTGTAAAGTATTCTCCAAATTCCTGCTCCAGTTTCATGGCTTTGTCATAGATCTTATTTGCTTGCTCATATTTCTGTCGTCGGTTCATTTCCGTAAGTGCTTCAATGGACTTGGGCTTGATGAAAATGGCAATGGGGTAAAGTTGTGCTTGCTGCAGTCTCCTGATAGCATTGCCGGAAACGTCTAAGATGCAGTGCTTGCCCCTCTCTGCAACTGCTCGTACTGACTGGATGCTGGTCCCATAGAGAGTATCATTGAACTGGCCTGCCTCAATGAACTTGTCCTGGAGATCCTTCTCCATCTGTTCCCGGGACACTATAAAGTGGTAGTCTTGTGTAGGGATCTGATGAATCCCTTTTCCCCTGTGTAGGGATCTGATGAATCCCTTTTCCTATGTCAGGATCTGATGGATCCCTTTCTCCCCAATTTCCCGGGGAGAAATGGTTGAACTCCAAAAACTATGAGAGAACACTCAGCCTTATTTCCCGCCTGTGGGAAATGAAGGCGTACCCTCGTGGACTTGTGCTAAGTTGAGGAAAGGTTGCTGAAGCCTCCCCTCCCCCCGACCCCCTCACATGTTACCAGGAGCGGGGGAAGAAGGCACCAGGGAAACGCCGCGATGGTGGAACGCGTCTCAAAATCTTTAATAGGGAAAGGGACTTATAAAGAGGTGATGGCGGGAAAGAAAGGGGGCTGGCTAAAGGGCCAGTCATAGGCTAAAGACCATGTCCATCAGGTGATGTCATGAAACTTCCTTTGTGGGCGGGCCAACCCCATCATGGTGGCACGCACGTGTTCACCCCCCAGGGGCAGGGGGCTTCTTTTCCGGTTGAGACCAGAAGGTGGGAGGGGCTCCCTCCCACACTGTCCCAGGGCTGGGGGAAGGGCGCCAAGAGCGAGACGCTGCCCTTCCCCCACCAAGGCCAAAACAGTCCCCAACAGTCTTGTCCATACACTTCATTATCACGCTGAGGCTGAGTAGTATGTGGCACACAGGATCCAAATTTATGTGGGAACTCAGAGATCAGGTTGTGGTTGACTCGGTCCTTTATTGGGCCCAGGATGATGACGGGCCTGGCGTAGTGAATTTCCTGCCGTGTCACTGGCTCATATGATAAACTAGCATCTTCTTGTCCTTTGGAACTGCTTTCGCTGTCACTGGTGTTGGATGTCACTCCCTGTTTCTGCATGCTGCTCTCCTGGCCCATGTGTTCTTCGGAAACTTTCGAGAGAGGCGAAAACACTTTTTATGTTTCGTTTTGATCGACCAGTTAGACTCAATCATGCCCATCCTGGCATGATATTGGACAGTTTTCAATCGAGCTCGCTCTTTCTTTTCCACCCTCTTCTTACTGGGGATGACGCCGATCTACTCACTTTCTCCATGTGGGGTCACCAGCCTTGCCTGCCACCACTCATCATCAGAGGCATTAAGGACATGCGGAATGTCTCCGTAAGAGAAGCTGAGCCCCTGGCTTGGCAGGCAGCTGTCCCGAGTCCGGTCATAATCAAACAGGGCCCTGACATCCAAAGACTTCCCTTCTCACTCGTCCGGAGGGACCCAGACCCAGAACTCAGGCTGCTGTTCATCATTTGTTCTCGCAGATCATGTATCGTTGACTCAAAACGACTGTACTCTGGCGCCGGGTCGGAGTCCAGGTCTCATGCTGAGGAAGGGCCAGCTCCCGCTAGCTCCTCTGGCCAGCGCGGGAGACCACGGACACAAAGCGGGGAGTGCGGGAGGAGTGGAGGAGAGCTGGATATAGCCTTTTAAGGAAAGGGAAAAGAGACTCTTAGGGTCTCGAGTTTTGTGAGTGTTTGTTTTCTGTGCCAGTACTGGGGCTTGAACACAGGGCTTCTTGCTCTCCTTTACCACTACAGTCACAGCTCCACTTCCAGGTTTTCGCTGTTTAACTGGAGATAAGATTCTCATGGGCTTTTCTGCCTCAGATCTCAGCCTCCTGAGTAGCTGGGATTACAGACCTGAGCCACAGAGCCTGGTGGGGCTCAGGTTTGTTTTTTTCTTTTTACATAAGGCAGTGTGTACATTTCTTATACAACTTGTTACCCTCTCCCTCACTTCCCCCCTGCCATCCCCCCGCCCCATGGGTCTCAGGTTTTGACAATTAAATGTCTTGTTACCCAAACAATAAGAGTCACTCTGGCAAGACAAATGCCCGTCGTAAGGTGGCTGAGTGTGGGCAAGGATGAGTGTCTCCCCCCCCCCCCCCCCCCCGTTGGGATACAAACTGGCTGGTACAGAAGGACAAACTTGGTGGTGCAACCAACAGTAAAGTGAGCAAGGAGCTGGGTGCGTGAGGAAAACGCAGGGCCCCTTCCTCCATGTGGAGTGACAAGGGGGCCCCTCTTCAGGCCGGAGTTGGGGCGTCTGTGTGTTGAAGGCTCCTAATGGCTGATGGGGCAGATAGAGGTCAGCAGACAGAAGGCCCTGGGGCGTAGTCACTGGGCCCTGGCTACTGGATGTTCTGTCTACAGGCAATGTCCATTCTGTTCTTAGCCAGGACACTAGTAACCATGCTGACCATGGAGCTTTCTGCACCAGAGGGCCCTGTAGGAAGGCTCAGGGGTCTTTTGCCTCCACCACAGATGAACCATCTGGAGCCTGGAGAGTCAAGGAAACTCTTGTAAAGCTCCATGGTTACAACTCAGGGACAGGGCACTGTCACTTAGCTTTTTTGCTCAAGGCTGGTGCTCTACCACTTGAGCCACACCTCTGCTTCATTGGAGACAGGAGTCTTCCGGTCTAATCTCGATCCTCAGATCTCAGCCTCCTGAGCAGCTAGAATTACAGGTGTGAACTATGGGCCCTTGGCAAGACATGCATCTGTGAAGTCTCGCATTTAGGCTCATTTGTAGTTAAAACTAAAGCTGGGGTCTTAGAAGGCCAATCTTTAAAATGATCTAATGGCCAGTGAAGAGGTGACAAAGCAGCCACACCTGCAGGACAGCAGCCCACGAATGCAACTCCAAAGAATTGGGCTTCGAGTCTCCAAAGTGACTGGGCAAAGGCTGAGCGTGGTGATGAGCTTCCCTGAGGAGCAGCACACAAACGGGATCATAGAAAGCGATTTTCCCGAGTCTGAGATTCAGGACTGGGAGGGGGTGAGGGCTGGCTTGGCTTGGACTCTGAGCTGGGTTCCTAGGGGTCGTCAGAGAAGACCACTGACCCTTATCCTGCTCGAGTCCATGCCCGAGCCAGTGCCCTCGCAGCCCTGGTGCCCCGCCTCCAGGCCCTCAGCCGCTGCCTCAGGTCTAACTCCAAATGAATAAACCAGCAAGCACGAAGGCTGGCATGGTGGCGGTTAGCTTACGACACTGTTAGGGCTTCTGTCTCAGACGCCTCTCCTGTCTGGCTGCTCCTAGGGCAGAGACGCACGAGTCCAGGAACTGGGGGGACCTTGGTCAGCAGCCCACAGTGACCAAGGGCTTGCTGACAGCCCTGCCTCCGACAGGCCTACGATCCTGGCCCCAGCGGGCCTGCAGTCTTGTGAGAGACCCCAAGCCGCAGGCACCTGGCTCCCCGCAGTGGAGGCCACAGCTGTTATGGGAAGCAGGCACTGCTGGAGGTGAGCTGTCACTCAGGAACACGCTGCCACAGTGCTCAAGCCGGGCCAGAGACCCGTCCACGTTTCCATGTTCGTTCCCTAGCCACCGGCTCTCTGTATCCCCCTGGGGAAGTTATCAACCGCCCCGAGCCTCTGTTTCCTCATTCCTGGGCCGCAGGATGGGGCAGTTCCAATGCCGAGCACCGCTGGAGGACGGGGAGCCCAGAGCACGGCCCTCCGCGCAGGCCTGGAGCCCAGCCTGCGCCTGCGTGCACGATCTGTTGCTGGGTAGCAAATGACTCCAAATGGTAGCGGTGAAAAACAAGCACTGTCCATTCAGCTCCGGGAATCAGGGCTGGGGGCGGGGGCTGGGAGAGGGCCACACCTGTCCAACTGCTCTGGATAAGCAAGGCGTGGCAAACCTATCTGCTGAAAGGAGCACACACGTGTGTGTGTGTGTGTGTGTGTGTGTCAGCTTCTGTGTGTCAGAGCTCAAGGCCGGGCTGAGTGGTGTCTCTCGTGCACCACGCTGTCTGCTGGGGGCCCATTCTGGCCCATCAGACGCCCCACTGGGAAAATCCCATCTCCCAACTCCCTCAGATTACACCCAAAATTCAACTTGGGTTGTGGGATGGAAGTCTCCTCTTCCTCTCCCTCTCCCGCCTCCTCTTCCTCTTCTTCTTTTCTCTTTCCTTTGGTAGCAGTATCGGTGTTCAATTTTCAGAAATGAATGTTTTGCACAGGTCTCACCATTCACTTGGCTGTTACGAGCCTGTAACGCCAGCGCGTCACTAATTTGAAATCCAAATGAGTTCTCAGCACACAGAAACCCACACTCGAGCGCTCTATTTTAATATCCTAAGCAATGGAGAATGATACACAGAAGAGAAAACATCCCTTTGAACTGAACACAAAGCACGCATGTTGCATTTCAGTGATGTCAAAAGACAATACAATGGGGCTGGGGATATCGCCTAGTGGCAAGAGTGCTTGCCTTGTATACATGAGGCCCTGGGTTCGATTCCCCAGCACCACATATACAGTAAACGGCCAGAAGTAGCGCTGTGGCTCAAGTGGCAGAGTGCTAGCCTTGAGCAAAAAGAAGCCAGGGACAGTGCTCAGGCCCTGAGTTCAAGGCCCAGGACTGGCCAAAAAAAAAAAAAAAGACAATACAAATCTGTTGGCTAATTATATCTCTGTTCATGGATCTATACCTACCTTCTTCCCCAGTTATTTTATTCAAAATCTTATTGTGAAAAACGAGCACCCTTACTTAGCGCCAAGTAATGGGTTAAACGGTACCACTCATAAATTGCACCCCACTTTTACAATATGTAAAAGATAATTTTTCTTTCACGAAACCAGTGCACGATAGTCCACTGTAAAATGGAAGGGCTCATCTGGCAATCCTTAATAATTTTACCTAAAGGATGGTGTGCATACTTTGACACACTTTCTTAGCTTCAAAAGTGACTTTTAAAAAGGAATTCAGCAGATTGACTTGTAAACCAGATTTTAAAATTGCACAACTCTGTCTGGGTGTCGGGACAGATTAAGATAAGGCTAATGTTCTATCATCTTCCTAAGCTATTACCTGGGGTTCACTTCAGTTCCTAAGGCTTCCACAGTGCCTGAGGGTCACAGATGGACACTGAAGCGCAGCCGGGAAGTCTGCTGCACTTCGCTAAGACACAGTTGTGCCTGAGGTAAAGACTATGAACGATAGCATGGTTACCATTCAATGAGGGAAGCCCCAGCTTGTTATCTCTTTCTGGCTACCCCTCAGCCCCTTTCTCTCCCATCCCCTTCCACGGTGAGCTCAACCACCTGATCGTCTACGCATTCCCAGGTGGCGTGCATTGTTCTGAGCGTCTGCTGTGTGCTGCCAGTGTGCTAGCAGCTAGAGACCCAGTGGACGTAGGCCTGGTGGGTTCAGACTTGGGAGTTCGGGTCAGAGCTTTGGTGATGAGCTTGTCTGGAAACGCAGCCGCAGGGCTCCTTGGTCTGCCTCCTCAAGTGCAGGGTCGGGAATAATCTTGAAGCGGTGACAGACCAGGACTGGAGCTGTTGTAGGAGCCAGACAGTCGCATTTCTAACCAAGGCACAGGAAGAGCCAGAAGGAAGAACCAGGAAGAGAGAGACCAGGTTCCCGCAATGGCCACGCCCCAGTGAGCTAAGCACTTACCACTAGGCTCTGCCCCTTAACCATTTCACCTCTTCCCATAGTTCTGGGGTGCAGACCCCACCTTTAACATGTGAGCCTTGGGTGCTGTCTAACATTCAAGCTAGCAGGAAGTTAAGTGGGGGAGAAATGCTTAAGGGCTTATGGTTCTGGCCTAGGGCAGGGCCCGGAGCCATGGGAATGCAGCTGCTGTTCGTTTTTCTAGAACCTTCTATTATCTGGAGACTGCCTCTTTCTCCTTCACTCCCTCCCATGGTTAGGAGTGTCACAGTGTCCTGGCTGCCCTCCAGTTGGAGCAGGGCACATGACCCGGATCTTGCTAGAATGTCCCTGAAATGGATAGAAATGGGGTCATGCTGTGTTTATGTAGTCTGACCCGACTTTTCCACTTACTAGCCCGCTAACGCCTTTCCCGCTGAAGCTGTAATTATGAGCATTATTTTAAAAGCCAGGGCATCCCGTGGCATGCACGCACCATGGTTAGGTTCATCTCTTGCGGATGGATTTATAGCTGGGTTCCATTTTCCTTGTTACGAGAATTTGGGTTTAATTGTCAAGTTCACTGGCGACTTCCTAGGCCTCATTACTCACGATGTCCTATAACCACGGACTCGGTTGCTGACTCTTGGGGATGTTTTCATCCACCCATTCATCTGTTCGTCGGCAGGTACAACCTGGGGGCCGCCATCCCATCGCCTCTCTCGGACCCTGGGAAGCAGCGGGGCTAAGTGGCAGGGCTGTGGAGGCACAGGGTAGAGGTGAATCCGGAGCTTATAAATAGTTACAAGCCTGTGACCCCAGGAAACGAACCTTGACCCTCCTCTCTATCTGCAATGGGAATAAGGACCACAGCTCTGCTCCCAGACAGGATTAAAGTCACCCACTGCTAGTGACAGGCCTGAGGGCCGCATCTGTCCCCTTCCCACCCCAACATACTGACTGCCTGGGACAGTGGAGAGAGGAGGGCAGAGAACCCCCCCCCCCAAACCACTGCTGCCCAGCAACCAGAAGAGCAGCATCCGGGACTCCTGCAAAGCAGGCACGTGTGTGCTCCAGTGAATCTCCTCCCAGACCATTTCTTGAGCAATCACTGTGTGCTTGGGGACCCAAAGGGGCCTCAGAAAAAACACTGGCTGGGGACCCAGAGAAAACACAGGCTGGGCCCTGGTCCTTGAGAGGGCCACAGCACGGAAAACCTTGAATGTCTGCATAGTCCCCTCCCCCATGGGGCTTCTCCACCCCGCCAGCTGGTGTGGACGGCGGCGGATTTGCCGGAGCCTGTGCTCCCGTGATCTGCCCCACGGGAGCTCTGTTGACTTTATTATTGTTATTCATTATTTGCCGGCCAGGACAGGGCTGGAACTCAGGGCCCCAGCACCGTCCCTGAGCTCTTTGTCTCCAGTCTAGTGCTCTACCACTTTGCATCACAGAGCCACTTGCGGTTTTCTGGGGGTTCATTGGAGGTCAGAGTCTCACAGGGACTTTCCCGCCCCAGCTCCCCACTCTGCAGGACTCGTCTCTGTGTGGTGGGTGATCAGAGCCCACCCCCCCTTAGTGCCACGTGAGCACGTGCCCGGCGGGCTCCTGGCTTGGGACCGGACACTGAGGTCCTCGGCACAGGGCCTGCCTTGGCCGCTGCCTCCTGGGAGCCAATCACCGTTGGCACCAGGACCGTTCTAGCTTTTCTCGTTCATGCATTTTCAGAAGATTGCAGAAGGTAGGGCTGCCCCTGAGGCAGAGGCTCAGCGGGGGTGGAGGTGGGGTGGGGGTCCCAGGACATAGGACCCGGGCTGTCTGTGAGGGAGCAAAGCAGTCGCGCGGGGGATGGAGGTGTGGATGCGGGGTTCCAGGAAGGAAGCTCCTTGCAGTGAGAGGTCTCAGTACCGAGGAAGGATCTGGAAGAACCGGGCGACTGAAGGGTGCCTTTTGGTGCGCTGTCTGAAATAGTCACTAAGGGCAGTGTCTGAAGCCGGTACTCATAAAGATGGAAAGGCGGCTGAGTCACCTCTGGGAAGCTTGGGGACCGACAAGAAATCAAATCAAGACCAGCAAGGCACACTGGCATCTGTTCTGTTGGCGACTGTGTAAAACGAGCTCATTGAAGAAAGACGTTCAGACACTCCTTGCTGGGGCTCGGGCCACATGACCCCCACAATGAGTGCAGAAGACCAGTAGATGTCAGGGGTGTCCTTTGAGTGGTCATTTGGAGAGGCTGCGGCTTCGAAATGGACACTGGGAAAGCACTGCCTCATTATCAGCACGAGGCTGCTGGGGCCACGGTTGGTCACCGGGCCAAGGTCCACCCGCCCGGCAGCACAACCCCTTGGCTCTCCCAGGCTTGGTGCCCCTCCCCACCACTGGAGACCCCAGGCCCCCGGTCCTTCCCAGAGCTCAGGGTGTGTCCACGCTTCAGCCTTTGAGTCTATCTGTGTAATTCTTGCGTCTACACACAGAATTGAAATGGCTTTTCTCCTGCTATCATCAGTTTACTCAATAGATTCTCTCTCTCACCAGAGCTTCAGAGAGAGAGAGAGAGAGAGAGAGAGAGAGAGAGAGAGATATTTTCTGTCTTCTGCACTTGGAACTGGGTTTATTTATTTGCTCAATGAAGATGTTTCCAGAACCTACTCTGTGCTGGGCTTCATGCTGGGATGCAGTCATGAACAAGAAAGAGAAGATGTCTGTCTCAAAGACCTAATGTTCTCTCTCCTGGGGAAGAGATGATGAGAAATGGAATTGAGTTCAAAATCTCCTTTCCGCAGAACGGGGAGAGAAAACAGTTTTAGTATTGAATAAACGCTGAGCCAGAACGGGACGCCCGTCCCTGGCAGCAGAACCCTTCTCCCGGCTTTCTGGGGTGGGGTAATTGAGATCCTGTCATTACTGTGCATCTCTCTACTTATTATCTGTGCTACATCACTGTTGCTTAGGGGCGATTCCAGCCCCAGATTCTTTTTTTTTTTTTTTTTTTTTGCCAGTCCTGGGCCTTGGACTCAGGGCCTGAGCACTGTCCCTGGCTTCTTCCCGCTCAAGGCTAGCACTCTGCCACTTGAGCCACAGTGCCACTTCTGGCCGTTTTGTGTATATGGTACTGGGGAATCGAACCTAGGGCCTCGTGTATCCGAGGCAGGCACTCTTGCCACTAGGCTATATCCCCAGCCCAGCCCCAGATTCGTGCTGCTCTTTGTTGTCCGTTGTTTGAGTCAGGTGTGCTGGGTTGTTCGTCTGGATGCAGCTTTAGGTCTGACCTCTCCCCCCCCTCCGGGGGGCATTGCAGCTCGGCGGCGGGGCCTGTGGGCAGTGCCCGGGAGGGGACAGAGGCTACTGCCACCGCAGAGCTCCTTGCACCAGGCGTCCTCGCCCAGCAGGGGGCGCTGCAGGCTCTCCCAAGGCCCGGCCTGGCTCTAGGAAACGTGGCTGGGACGGGGAAATCTGAGCAAAGTTAGGATTTGCAAATGTAACTGGTTGAGGGGGCTGCCTGGGCCACAGGGCCTGCCTACCCTTCTGTAAGTGGGAGTGTGTCGCACAGAGAATCCCAGCTGTGTGACCAACGTGGACAACCGGATTGTCAGGACACAAAGTCTCCTGAAAGCCATATGCATACACACACGATAGCTCCATCTATCTTATTTCTTCTTTGTCTTCGCAGTATGGGGTTCGAACTTAGGGCAAGTGCTCTACCACTTGAACTATGTTCCCAGCCCTCTCCTGAGTTTTAATTTATTTATGTTCGTGTGCTGGTACCGGGGCTTGAATTCAGAAACGAGGTGCTGCCCCTTAGCTTTGTGTGCAGGGCTGGCAGTCGGCCACTTTAGCCACACTTCTACTTCTGGCTTTTTGCTGGTTCACTGGAGACAGGAGTCTCACTGACTTTTTCCTGCTTTGAACCTCCATCCGCAGATCTTCGCCTCCTGAATAGCTAGGATTACAGTCGTGAGCCACGAGCATCTACCTCCTCTCCCAAGTTTTAAATGTTGGCAATTGAAAAGAAACAGGCACAGGTCAAGCCAAATATGTCTGAGCTGTCTCTGGGGCCCCAGAGACACCAGGTAAGCCTGGAGAGGTGAAGCCGGGGTAGCTGCCCATAGCCACCTCAGCACACACCAGTTATGGTACACGTGTGAACAATGGGAGCATGGAGCACGAGTCTTTTGTGACTAGTGTTGGGGTCTTTTGTCAAACCTTGGTGCTTCAGTAACTACCAAGTCTGAATTTTGTTGCTCCTCCTGTGCTGCCCCTGGGCCTCAGCTCAGAGACTGAGCTTCTGTACACCAGCAGGCTTTAATGAGTCCATGCAGTGAGCAGTTGGCAGGTGTGGCTGAAGGCTGGAGTGCTGACTCTAAGTCCTCAGGAGACAGCCAAGGGAGCCCAGCTCTTCTTCACCCCAGTGTTGGAAGGGTTTCCTCACATTAGCGGGGAGGCTTTGAAGAGCCCTGAAATACGTTCTCGCTTCCAAAGGCCCACCATAAAGAAATCGATGTCATTTCCTCTGACTGGCCACACGGGAAAAGCAAATAAGAAGGGTAACCAAGTTGAGAATGGATGACGGTCTGGCTTGTGGGGGCTTCTGCAGGTGTCCCCCAGGAGCTCTGCCTGGTCTCTTCTGAGTTCATTCGGAGGGGATCCGGCTCTTTTGTGTTTCTATGTCATCCTTGCCTCAGGAGCCATGGCTACGTGGGCTGATGGCGCAGGGAGATGAGTCCTTAGAGCATCTTTTCTTACAGAGTGGCCTGGAGACTTCTTACATCAAGATCACCTGGGCAAGGGAGCAGGTATTTCTGATCCCCTGCGATTCAGTCTGGGTAGGAAAGTTCGTGGGACTGTTATCTCCAATGAACCACCAGGAAACTGGAAGTGGAGCTGTGGCTCAGAGTGGTAGAGTGCCAGCTTTGAGCACACACAGCTCAGGACAGCGCTCAAGCCCTGAGTGCAAGCCTGATGAGAAGAAATAAAAAAGGAGAAGAAAGAAAGAAAAGCCAATTTCCAGGTTTAGATGAAGCCCCTGGTTGGGAAGCCCTGGGGTTGGGCCTGGCATGGACGGATGATCAGGCACCTTAGGAAGCGATGTGCAGTGCACCACACAGGGAAGAAACGGGGCCCTGCGGCCCAGGACTGAGCTCTGTTAAATGTCAAAGCTGGAGTGGCTCGTTGAGATACTGAGCCTTGGCCTAGAATAGGTGGAGAATTGGCTTGGACTTTCGCCATCAGTCCCAGGATTTTGCAGATAACGACAACCCCAGGTCGGTGCCCCTGCCAAGTGGCGCAAGGCTGGTGGAGAGAGCCCCGCCTCTTCCGCCGACAGAGGACACTGCCGTTTGGAATCAGCTGTGCAGGACCACACAGCTGACTGTCCAGTAACCGATCGTCATTATACAGTGCTGCGCGATGCCGTTTCCCCCAGTGAGTGGCTAACAGCGATCACGGGGCTTTGTTGTGCTCATCCTTCTTGTGCTCAGACAGTCAGGAGGTGTTTACAATGTGGGATCGGCTCAGGAATGCTTAAGAGGTCTCAGTCAGCGTCCAGGGTTGTAATCGTGAAACTCTGGGTCTGGGTGATGCACTTGCCAGATGCTGGTTCCCGGAGTAGGCTGGTGGTGCTGGCCGCTGTCGGGAGAGGAGGTGGTGGGGCTTTTCCTCATGGGCCTCTATACAGAGCAATGTGGGCTTCCCACAGCCCAGGCCTGGGCACTGTCCTGAGCTTTTCCACCCAAGGCTAGTGCTCTACCATTGTGAGCTACAGCACTACTTCCAGTTTTCTGATAGTTAATTGGAGAGAAGACTCTCACAGACTTTCCTGCCCACGCTGGCTTTGAGCCACACTCCTCAGATCTCACCCTCCTGAGTAGCTAGGATTACAGGTACCAGGCACTGGCCCTTGGCTGTATTATCGTTTTGTTCATATGATCTCACAGTAATATAAATGTCATTTATCCATCTTACATATTTAGATATTTAAAACTGGTTTGCAAGACAAGCACAAAAGACTTAGCAGATGAGTCTAGAAGGCCTAAATGGTGAGGGCTCTCACAGAAGTAAAGTGGGAGGAAAGGAGAAGAAGCAGAGAGAAGGGACTGCGAATCAGCTGGCATTGTGCACAGGCAAGGTCGAGAGGTGCGGTGGAAAGTCAGTGGGGCAGGAAGTAGAGGGTGAGTGCGTATTTGTGATTCCACCTCTCAGCCTGTGGCCATGGCGTCTGCCATTACTTAGACCAGTGGAGGTGACTATTGGGGTTGGTAGTTAGGAAATGGGGCCCTTCTTCTCCTCACCCTCAAGGTGGGCATTGCCACTCCAGCTGCTATCAGCAGAAGCTTGGGGGCACCCTGTCTCAATCACAGTGACCGGTAGCCGAGGTCGGCAGGACCCAGAAGGATACTGGGATCTTCTGGAGAACCGTGGCTGACAGTGGCTCCTCTCTCCCTGTCCAGGGCTCTGTGCACTGTCCCCACTCATCCATACTTGCTACTGCCCCAACTTGGCATTGGAGCCCCTCTGAATTATGCCCCCCCCCCCGACCCAGGTCCCAGGCACTCAGGAAATACTTCCAGAGGGTCCCCAGCCTCCCACCCAGAGCAAAGGAGGGGCAGTGCATGACTTTTGGCTTGCGAGGTGAAGCAGGTGTCACCCACTTCCTCGCAGACACTCAGTCCTGCCGGGAAGGCTCGCGGCCTGGTTGGAGGAAGCTAGGAATTGGCATAGAGATTTGGTTTTCTAAAAAAATTTAAAACAGAAAAGGGTGCTGAAAATAGATTGAATACCTTTTCTGGCTTTTTTTTCTATTTACATCGAATTATCATACTGAAGCACGAATACTATTCAATTAAGTGACTAATTTCCCCTTTTAATTTTGTTTCAGAACAATAGCTCCTTTGAGGTTCCCATGGTAGCGAGGGAAATGATATAGATGAACCCGAACACCATGCAATGCATAGCAAGACGTGACCCCTTTGTTTTAGGAGACATGCTGGGAACTAGTTGCTCTCAGTCACCCAACAAATATGCACTGTGTGTTTGCTCTGTTCCAGGCGCTGGGATGGGGCAACTAACAGGAAAGAAAGCTGTCCTCGTGGAGCTGACCTTTGAGTGGGAAGACAGAGCCTTGGTAAGTGAATGATGGGGCGACCAGCATGGCAGACTCCCCTGTGGGATTTGGAGGAGGGCCAGCCAGGGGAGGGATGTGGCTGACCCCGGGGACCCTGAGTTCTGGGAGGGTCAGGAAGCGGTGCCAATCTGCAGTCCGTCTCTGCATCTTTGTGCTCAGGCTGCCAGATATGCAACCCATCTGCTGTCCACCTGGCCCATTCTTTAGTTTTACGCCTCTGCTGATGTCATGTGGAGTCCCTTGCAGACAGAAGCTGCAATGCATTTCTTCAGAACCGTGGGCTTCAGCACTGCGGGGTGGACAGCTCCCAGGCGCGCACTGTGGTTCTTCCTGCCTTACTTCTGTCATCTCTGGGGCTGCCAAGTAAATCCCTGGAGGAGGGCACTATTCACAGAGTGTGGACAAGGGTCGAGGACGTGGAGCGCTCCTGCCCCGCTGCTGGGAATGTAAGATGTCAGTCACTTTGAAGTGGCGGTGACGGTTTCTCATGATCCACACCCAGGTAGACGCCCTACGAGAGCTGAACACACAGGTGCACAGGGAACTGTGCACGCATTGTGACATTTATTTTTCATACTAAGGGAACTGCCGGGTGTCCACGGATTGGGGAGGACTGAGAAGTTAGGCTCTGTCCATACAATTCTTCGCCCCAGAAAAGAACGAAGCACCATCACATCTACCACACAGTGGGCCTGGAGAGTCGTACAGCAAGTGGAAATGAGAGGCACAAAAGGCAGACATGGCCTCCTTCCCTTCCGAAATGTGCAGAATAGTCAGCTCCATAAAGACAAAAGATGGGTCATTGTCAGGAGGTGGGGGAGGTGATGATGAGAGGTGACCACAAATAGACACCACGTTTCTTTGTGGGGTGATGAGAATGTTCTAGGAGCAGACAGTGTTGATGGTTGCACAACTTAATGAATATTCTAAACTCTACAGAATTGTACATTTAAAGAGGGTGGATTCTACCAAACCAGAATGGGGCTAGATAGTATAAAGGAAGCATCCTTTTTGGTCTGTTTTTGCTCTCACCGTCATTGGAGTCATTTTCCTAAGGGCTGAGGCTCCTGTTTGCAGTAGTTCTCAGCGCTGCTGGTGTCCGGGAGGGTAAGTCTGAGATGGCGTCAGGTACTTTGATCCCAGATTGTTGGTCTTGGCGGTGATAATTCATTGAGATGAGATGAGCTTAAGGAGCGGAGGCATGCCCGATAGACTGAACAGAGGACACTGGTGCTTTGTTCCCAGCCTAAGTGGTGCCAGCTTCCTGCACCAGGCTCCTGTCTCTGCAGACATGGAAAGGCTGCATGGACTCTGGGCAGGCAGGCAGGGTAGTGATGCCAGCCTCCAAGCAGGTACTGCCAGGCAAACGCCTTGGGTCTCTGGGGGGGGGATTGTGAGGGGCTGTGTGCTGTAGCAGAGTTCAGGCTTTGGGATCGAGATGCAGGGTGAAGTCCTCACTCTCCTGTGTGATTCCACTTCCTTCCCAGCCTCCCTTTCCTCACCGGGAGGAGCCCTGCTGCGTATCCTGGGGACTTGAGAGGGTTAGACGATGAATAAAGCGTGCCTTGCCAAAACGTGGTGCTCCCTTAATCATTCATCAGGCCTCAGATAACATACCAAGTCGCCAGAAAGCACAGCCAGAAGCTAAGAGAAGCGAAACCCATCCTCTTCTTTCCTAAGAAGGATTCTGCGATGAAAGGGAACTCCCCAACAGGAGCCAAGGCAACTCTGTGCAGGGTAAACAGGCTTTACATTTTTTTTCTTCAGAAAAACATTAAAACCCTCTTAACATTTAAATAGCACAAAGCAGAGCATTTTGTCTCCCAGGAAACCAACAAGTTAGATTCCTCTGCCAGGTTTGAAAAATGCAAGTGTTCTTCAGGGAAGGCTTGAACTTGATGCACACATACACCAAAGATCACACGTCTCAGCTCGGGGTCTGGAGTCAGAGATGCTGGGCTCTGCTGGGACCGTGCACACTGTGGAGTGTACCCCACCCCGCTGTGCCACGCTGGGCTCTAAGGCCACTGCGAGTCACTGTGTTCCCCGTGGACAGTCATCCCAGCGAGACACGGCTTCACTGCGAACCTAAGGCCACTGGCCGAGAGCAGGGTCGCGTCCCCTGCTGTGGGTCCCGAGATGAGGGTTTGTGGCTCTCTGGCTCTCGATGTCACTGCTCTCTCAGGTGCCTTCCAACACTCCCGCAGTCCCATGCTCCAGTCGCTGCTTTGTGATACACACGGGTCCCTGTGGTGCCGTCCCTGTGTCTGATGGCCAGCCCCCCTGGGATCTCTGCTAACTTCAGAGCCACCCTAGAAGTTTGGAGCTTCATGGCGCGGAGGTTCGCTGGGCCTGAGTTTCCTCTCACTCTGAACATCACACATTTGCTATGCTGCAAGATGCCCCCATAGGCCTTGCTGGCCCCACAGTCAGTTCTCCCCACCCTCCTGACATGGATGCGGTCTGGATCTGAGAGCCAGCACACCCTGGCATTCCTATAAGACCCTTGTTTAGGATACAGATCACAGCCTATACACCATGCACCTAAACACCAAAGAATTATGCATGGTGCTAACAAACAGCATAGACTCCAGCCTTCAGCTTTGATAACTGTATGTGCATAGTGACCTAGAAAGTCAGGGTTGAAGGGAGACTTCCTGGACTCCTTGCAGTTTTGCCTGATCATGGCAGCTTACAGAGAGCTGACCCTTGCCCTTGGCCTGCTCCTCTCATGTAGGGGATGGCTATGCCTTTAAGACCTGGGATGGATGGCTGCTAGCCCATCCCACCTCCTTCCGGGTCCGAAACTGGAAGAGATGCCAAACCAGCCCTGCCTCCCATCTCGGCCACGTGTGATATCGTAATGGCGCCGGAGACCTGGTCCTTGGGGGGCTGTGGTCTCCGCCCATAGGGGAAGTTCCGTGACATCACTGTGATGGACAGTCCATTAGCCAATCGTTAATACCCAGTTAGTCCCTCCTCTTCCTGCTGCCCTCCCTTGAATAAAACCCTTTGGAAGCCGGTAGACCCTCACGGGGCTCCCCCGGAATCTCCGTGTGCAGTGCCGTCTCTTAAATGTAAGGTGGGCTGAGGATGCACGAGGGATTTGGCAGCCTTATCCCAGCTCAGCTTAGCCCGACTGGGACACGCTCTGCCCTCCCGCCGGCGGGAGCAGCGCGCAGAGCCGAGTGTCCCCACAATTAGAGGCTTGCGTCTCCCCAGGGGGGACGTGGAGGTTAAGCCCGACACTCTCACCTTCCTGCTCTGGCTTCCATGTCTCAAGCAAGCTTGTATGTGCACGTGTGCAAACCTTGATGGACAGGTACATCCAAGCTCCCCCCCCCGCCCCGTGCAAACAGCCCACCCTTGGCATGAGGCCCAGGAAAGGGTCTCCAAGAATCTTTGGAAGTAGGTTTTGGCCATTTGGCAGGTATCCTGGACTACTAGAAGGTTCTGGAAGAGGATGAGAGTGGGTGGTCAAATGGAACAATGAGGCACCAGTATGGTCACTTGGAAATCCACAAAGCAAGTGGACCCCAAAGAAGAGACCCTCCTCAAGGGACATGGTCCCTAATGGTTGTGGCAGGAATGGTGATATTTAGGGACAATGGTGGGGACGGGCCTCTGCTGGGGTGGATTTCTAGAACTTTCCATTTTTCTGAAAGCAGCTCTTCCTGTTTTTTCTTTTTATTGTTGGGTTTCGTGTTAACATTTGTCAGAAGAAAAATATCCTGCACATTAGAAACATTAAAAGATTCCTCTAGAAGGCTCTCACCCCAGGTGCTTTCCTTCCGATTAGCAATAGGTCACGTTGAAGCTGAGGTGCCCGGAGCCCCAGGCTGAACTGTCCTTTTACAGTCTGGAGCAGATTAGCGCCTCGTACTCAGTCTCTCCTCTGGTGTTCTGCTCAGGGGCACAGAGAGTGACCCCACAGAGAGGGCCTGGCATTTTCCATCGCAGCCTCCCCACTCCTCTCCCTGTTGGGGAGGGAGGGCGGTTATGTGCTGTCTGCTCTCGGGGCCCTCAGTGAGGCCTGGGTCCTTCCTTCCTGGTAGTTCACGAGGAAGGTGCAGTCAGTTCTGCCGAGCAAGTGTATTTAAAGAGGAAGTTCAGAGAGGAAACTCCCGGCGGGGGGTGGGGGGAGAGGTGAGATTCCACGGGTACACCGGTGTCACAGTGACACTGGAAAATTCTGTCAAGTTTATTTGCTCTCTGCACCGCTGGCACTACCTGCCCCGTGCACTTGGGTTTGGGGTGTGGAGAGGTTGCATGAGTTCCTCAGGAGTAGCAGTGGAGGATGTTGCTGGCTTCAGCACAAGTGATGAAAACACCTCCCTAGCAAGCAGGAGACCCTGAGCTCAATCCCTGGTGCTACTCCCCCCCCCCCAAAAAAAAAAAGATTAAAAGATCAAAATGGCAACACTGTACACCAATGCTCCCAGCAGCACTAGGCAGAACAGCAGAGCGTGGAACATAAATCCCAGCAGTGAATGAACAGCAAAGCAAAACGCGCCGTGTCCATCCAGTGGGAAATGAAGGAACCTGGGCACAGAAGAGCCCGCGGGGCCGGGCCCCCGACCAGGCAGATCCGGGCAGGACGGGGAGGGGCTGCTCCCTGAGAAAAGGATTGCTTTTTGGCCTGAGATGTGAGATGCAGGGTTGGTTGTAAGGAGGAGCGTAGTGCAGGGGCGTGGCTTAGGGATGGGTGGCTATGGGCGTGGTCGGGGGCGTGGCTAGGGCCTGGCACGGGGTGGGCGGGGCTCAGGGGCATGGCGTGGGGGGTATGGCGAGTGGTGGAGCTCAGGGGAATGGCACAGGAGTGTGGCTAGGGGCGTGGCTCAGGAGCATGGCACAGGGGATGTGGCTAGGGGCGTGGCCCAGGGGCATGGCACAGGGGTGTGGCTAGGGGCGTGGCTCAGGAGCATGGCACAGGGGTGTGGCTAGGGGCGTGGCACAGGAGTATGGCTAGGGGCGTTACACAGGGGTGTGGCTAGGGGCGTGGCACAGGGGTGTTGCTAGGGGGCATGGCACAGGGGTGGGGCTAGGGTCGTGGCTAGGGCCCTGGCACCGGGCGTGATACAGGGCATGGCCAGGGATGGCTTGGCGCGCAGTCCTAGCTCAGGTGTTCACAGAAGGTGACCGTCCCTCCCTCCCAGCTCATGGCATTGGGATCTGCACTTCTGGAAGCCATGTATGTTGCAAATGCCAGAGTGAGGAACCAAGAGATGGAGAGAGCCTCTTCCGGAATGGTGGTCGCTTGGCCCTGCCTGATAAGGGATGACTCTTTTCTTTTTTCCTGAAGCCAGCTTGAGTTGAATCCTTGGTCCTTTGGGATGACAGAGCAGCATGCTGGCTGATCCATCGGGGTTCACGTTCACCTTCCTCTCCTTACTCTCTGATCCAGTGGTGTGTGGGTGCCTCAGTGGGCCGTCCTGACCACCTGGGAGGTTCCACACAGGGGAAGGGAGCAGCAGCGTCCACCGGGCTCAAGGTGCAGCACTGGAAACTATGACTTAGTGGGTTGAAGGGACTGACATGAGAATGGATTCTGATCCTGGCATTTTTCCCATCCTGAGAATTAGATTTGTTGAACTTTATGTTTGCTCTTGGTTGTTCAGATGAGGTTGCTTTGCCATTGAAGCAAACTTCAGTTGGGATGAGATATTAATGGTGGGGCACCTCTTAATTAGTCATGGGTGTACTGGTTATTATCAAGGGAGAGCTTCTCCTTACCTTAGCAGACCAGTTCAGGAACCTTCAGCCTGCCCTCCACCTCCCCTCCCCTCTGCCTGGTTTGTCCTTTGCTTTTCTGGTCTGAGTTGAATGTGAGAACAGCTGGATTCGATTGCTTGCTTATATTTGTGAGAATAATTCTGGAATGAACACGGACAACTCAAACCTGGAATGGTTTTCTTTTCTTTTTTTTTTTTTTAATGAAAAGCAAATTTACTAGTTCACTTCTGGGAAATATGTGGTGGTATAATTAAATTACTTGGTGACTTTAGCCATGGGAATGAAGTGGTTGGAGCCCCTCGGAGGGCAGTTTGGAGATTCTATTAAACAAAAATGGCCCATGTCCTTGGCTTCTGCCAGCCGGCTTCCTGGAGCTACTGCTGAGGATGGATGCCTGGATGGGAACAAACAGCGGAGCTCAAGGATGCTTGCAGCGGTTTGCTCTCTAATGGTAGAAGATGAAAACATCCCCAAGTCTTCGTTAATAAGAGGCAGATATTCAAGGGCAGCGGATGAGAGGGGGCCGGGAGATGCGCGTTGTCTCCGGCAGCTGCTCCGGAGCGGCCTCTGAGATGGAGCCTTCAGTGAGGAAGGCCAGGAGGAGAAGGAGAGTGCTATGTGCTGTGTGGCCAGGTACACAGCAGAACAGACACGCACCATGGAATGCACACAACCCCTCACATGCACAGCACACACACGCACACACCGCAAACACGCATGCACACAAAGCCACACCCATGCGCATGGCACAACGTGTGTATGCAGACAACACACACGCACACACCATAAATGCATATAAACCCACACACATGCGTGTACATAGCACCCATGGACACTGCACACACGTGTATGCACACAAAATAACACACATGTACACGCCACACACATGCACACAACACAAATGTATATGCACCTAAAACTACACACATTCGTACACACATCAGCACATACATGTGCACACACATGACATGTAGCAATACACACACCACATCATGTACAACACAGCACATGTCCATGCACAAACCCACACACATACATGTGCACAGACAACACAACACCTCACGATCATGAACACACATCACACTCCTGCAATGCATATGCAAAACACCACACACAGAACAATATTCCCCATACCATACACATGCCACAGACCACACATCCATGTACAAACCCACACACATGTACACATTACATGCATGTACACATCACACTCCTGCACATGCATGTGCACAACACTACTTGTACACACACTACTTGATGCACATGCACACATATGATTGTGATGGTATTTAATATTTATACTTTATTTTTTATGCTCAACTATCATATATAATTAATATTCATTTCTAAACTGTGCTGCAAATATTCATTAACTAAACGGAATGTAATTTCTTTGCAAATGGTGGCTTGCACAGATATCTGTGACAGACATTTTGTTTTTGCTTTTTTTTTTTTTTTTGCCAGTCCTGGGCTTGGGACTCAGGGCCTGAGCACTGTCCCTGAGCTTCTTTTTGTTCAAGGCTAGTGCTCTGCCACTTGAGCCACAGCGCCACATCTGGCTTTTTCTATATATGTGGTTCTGGGAAATCGAACCCAGGGCTTCATGTATACGAGGCGAGCACTCTTGCCACTCGGTCATATACCTAGCCCAACATTTTGTTTTTAATAAAAAAAATCATTATTATAAAGGCAATGTACAGGGGAGTTATAGTTACACAAGTCAGGTAAAGAGTACATCTCTTTATAGAAAATGTCAACTCTTCCCCCTCTCTCTCGCAGTTCTGCCCTCCCATCCCCAGCCACAATTTGTGTTTTTCATTTTCAACATAGTGTCCTATGAGTACCAAATCTACATTTTTTTATCCTTTGTCCCTCCATTTCGGTGCCTTCCCTTACATGCCTAAAGACAGACAAATGAACAAACAGAACAAAAAGAAAACAAAAACAGCGAAAATGAAAAAAAAAAAACACCTCTTGTTCCCATTTCCTGGAGTTCATTTTGATAAATATTACTGTGTATGATTGAATGCACATAGGCACTGTGGCTTTCTGTTTCTCTCCGAAGAGTATCCTCCTTTGGTCTCTGTGTGAATGCCCCGAGACTCGTGTGATTTACCATGTCCCAGTGTATTTTAAATCTAGCTTCTGCATATGAGAGAAAACATGCGCTGTTTGTCTCTCTGAGCTTGGCTTACCCTACTTAACATGGTTTGTTCTAGGTCCACCCCTTTCCCCGCAAATGACATAATATTCTTTCTGTGGGTAGAATTCCATTGTGTATAGGTACCACTTTTTAAAAAATCTACTCATCCATTGTAGGGCATCTGGGCTGTTTCCACAACTTGGGGGTGTGAATATGCAGCAATGATCATGGATGCGCAAGTGTCTTTATGGTCTCCTGGCTTGTGATGTTCTGGGTAGATGCCCAGCAGTGGCATGGCTGGATATTAGGACTTGTTGATATTCCTACCAACAGTGCAGTGCAGTAGGGTTCCTTTCCCCCCCACATATCCGCCAACATTTGCTGCTCAAATTCATGATGTTGGCCAGTCTAACTGGGGAGAGATGGAATCTCGGGGTTGTTTGGATTTGCATTTCCTTTGTGGCCAGGGATGACGAGCATTTCTTCAGGTGTCTATCTGCCATTCTTGCCTCATCTGAGAAGTCTCTCCTGAGAAGTCTCTCCTAAACTTCCTTTGCCCATTTAGTGATTGCTTTATTAGGTTTGGGAGGGGTTAGTTTCTTGAACTCCTGTATATTTTGGACATTAGGCTTTTGTGTGATATATTACTGGTTGAGATCTCCCAGTTCGTTGGCTCTCTTTAGTTCAGTGACTATGTCCTTTGCTGTGCAGAAACGTTTTAGTTTGATGTCATCCCATTTTTCAAGTCTCTCTCCTATGTGCTGTGCCCCTGGGACTCTGTTCAAAGTTTCTGCTTTTGCCTGTGAGTTCTAGTGTTTCTCCTGTCTCTCTTGCAGTCATTTCAAAGTGTCAGGCCTGCCGTCGGGGCCTTTGATCCACTGTGAGCTGATATTGTGCATGGTGACAAACAGGGATCCACTTTAAGTTTTCTGCATATGGCTGCCCAGTTTCCGCAACAGCTGTTACCAGAGGCCATCTTTTCTCCACTTGACAGACATTTCCTTAAGCTCGTTCCTTTTTCATTTTCTCCCTGACTTTTTGTAGTCCATCTTTCTATCTCTCTCCCTCCTGTGACTTGGCAGTGATAGAAGACCAGTATCAGCTCCCTTTCTTCCTCAGTCATTGGGCAGATTACAACAGCAGAATCTAGCCAGCTGCCATCCTGGGCTGTTGCTTTCCAAATCTCTCTTCTCAGAGCAACTGCGAGACATAGCTGCTATTCTCAACTACATTTCCCAGCGGAAGAAACCAGCGAGCAGAGAGGCTAGGCATGTTCCACAGGGTCACAGAGCTACGCAGTAGGGGAGTCAGACTTGACTTAATTGCCCAGCCTTCCCTGAGATCCTTCCAGCCTCCTCCCAGTGTTGTCGTTCTGCCGTGTACTCCCATACCAATAGCGATGGACCCACTCCCCCTCCACCCCTCTACATTCAGCACAGAGAGCTGTCAGACTTCACCATTGGCCTTGGGGGAGCTCATCTCATCCGTGGGTCGGGTAATCAGGTTCAGCCACTTACACACAATGCCGAACACAGCTTTCTCTGGAAATCTGAGACCTGGGCATCTGGTTCTCTATTCTCTTTCTTTTAGGAATTACCATCCTTTAGGAATTACTTGTCTTGCTCTATCTTGTGAGGATAAGGAGAGGTGAATGGAATCCTGTAAAGGTGACACTGGGAATCTGTGTCCTGAGGATTAAGCCAGCCAGCATGGAGGACGTGCCTGAAGGACTGCCCAGAGGTTAAAACCAAATCACTGCCTTTTCCCTGACAGAGTCCGTCCTGTGTAATGCAGTAACGAGGCCTCAGGGCCAAAGAGTGTTGAAATTAATCAATCGGGGCAATGCACACAGCAATTTATGAGCTGCCCTCTTGTCGAGGAAATGAAAAGCACCACCTGATACATAATTTAATAAAAGCCAGTCTCCATTCAGCTGAAGAAACAGTTGTATGACCCAGTGGGGTTCCAGATTAACTTTTGCATTTTAGCTTAATGGCTGTTGAAAAAGATTCAACCTAGCCAGGCTCTAGTGGTTAACGCCTGTCATCCTAGCTACTCAGGAGGTTAAGATCTGAGGCTCATGGTTCAAAGTCAGCCGTGACAGGAAAGTCCACAAAATTCTCATCTCCAGTAAACAACTCCTACCCCTCACTGAAAAGAAAAATTAACCTGGTACTGGCCTCCAATTCTCACTAAGTCATGAACATTGGAGGGAGGTTGGGAAAACTAAAGTGGGAATGTTCCAGTTTTAAAAACTGTATCCTGTGGAACTCAGATCCATGATTATTCATTAAAAATGTATGAAAAAATTGTTTAAGAATGACCTTGTCCTCATCTCTGCTTGAATTTATCGTTTCTTTTGCAGCCCCTCCAACTTTTATTCTAATAAGGAATGTATATCTATGTATCTACATATCTATCTGTCTATCTATCTATATTCATGCTCCAAAGACTTTTATTTAACATTCATCATAATTTCCTGAGAACACATAATACAGACTTTGAAGCAAGAACAGGATTTCTTGGTCTCCTAGGCTTTTAGTGCCTAAAATCCTTCTAGAATGAATTTGAAATTCAATTATTATTAATATAATTGAGCCACATAATACAAATTCATTATGAACTAGGAGACATAATTACTGAGCACAATAAGTAACAGTTTTGAACGACATGTCTTAATGAGATGGATAGAGCTTTAAAAGCCAGCTTGCTGAAAAGGAAGAAATTACTTAGCT
The DNA here is from genome assembly GCF_023159225.1 of Perognathus longimembris pacificus. NCBI lineage: Eukaryota > Metazoa > Chordata > Mammalia > Rodentia > Heteromyidae > Perognathus > Perognathus longimembris. The sequence continues at coordinate 82,150,051 of NC_063166.1, read as the reverse complement.
CTAATGTCACAGGGTTCAGCATTAATCGTTCTCCCTTTTCATCCTTGGGAGATGCAAGTTCTGTAAGCCTTGTTCACATGCGAGTCAAGAGTTTTGTTACAGGCATACCATTGAATTGTTTAAGCTCCTTCTGAGTTACATATGCCAGAAGACACATGAGGATTTGTCATACAATTTGTCATCCTCTCCGAGCTGACAGCTCAACTAGGCCTGGCTGTGATATTGTTGAAAAGAAAGAATTGGAAGCTGCTGGAATCACGGAAGGATTTATACCTGAGACTTAAGGGACCTTCACTTTCTTGACACTCCAATATTTAGACTTGCCCTGCCTTGTCCCGCTCCTGCAGGTTTTGTCAGATTCACCGAGGTCTGTCCAGGGTGAGGGGAAGGGGGGAAGAGGGAGACTATGGAGGGGGGAAGGAAGAGCAGGTGGGATGCACAGGAGGCTGAAGACTGGGCTGGCCTGACCCCTGCTCCTTATGCCTCATCTGCCAAGTTGTGCAGGGGCTGAGCTTAGAAGCACCTCTGGAGGCCCGCTGTGTTTTTGAGGACTCGTCACAAGGGAGCAGTTTGGCTTAGGCATTAGAGTTAGAGCTCAGGTTACACGGAGCTGGCTCTGCCCGGTGGGCTAAGCGTCTTGACAGCTCTTAGCTCTGCCCGCTTCTGCCACGCTTGTGTGCTGTCAGGGAACATGGGTCAAGAGTCTGTGGAGTCAGCAACGGAGGCCCCTCTGTGCCTAGCCTCCCTTCTGAACTCTCTTTGGGCCCAGGACTCTGGGAGCCTTCTGACTCATGAGTCCCCAAATCTCTCAGGCTGCATGGGCATTTTCCCTGGTGGTCCTTTCCAGAGTGCTCCATTCCTGGGGTCTCCAGCCCCCTGAGGGGTGCAAAGTTAGGTGTAGAGAGGGAAGATAATGTCCTCAGTGGTAGGAGCGGGCACCTTGTGGGTGGAAAGTTCTAGGCCTCAGCAACTAGAGATGAGGAGAAACCTCACAGTGTGTGTGTGTGTGTGTGTGTGTGTGTGTGTGTGTGTGTGTGTGTTGCTTTTCAGGCCCCTGGGGAGTGAGGCTGGGGTGGGAGCACAAGAGCCTGGTCGGGGAGGAAAGGAAGCCAGAGGCTGGGGCTCACACCTATCATCCTAGCTACTGAGGAGGCTGTGATCTGAGGATCACAGTTCGAAGCCAGCCTGGGGGAGGACAAGTCTGAAACTCTTATCTCCAATTAACCACGCCAAAAGCTGAATGTGGTGGAGCTGTGGCTCCGATGGTAGAATGCTAGCCTTGAGCACAAAAACTCAAGGACAGCAACCCAGGGCCTGAGTTCAAGCCCCAGGACTAGCACAAACAAGGGAGGAGGGGGAAAGAAGACAGTGCCGATGGGTTCCATGAATAGGAGACAACAAAGGAGCTAGCCCTGGTGACCCTGAAGGAGGAAGGGATTCCTTGTAATTCCATTTCCCCTTCCCCCCCCGCCCCACCACAGGAAGCCAAACTTTCCCCAGAGTTATTTGTGTGGAGTGTGGAATCATACGTGTGTGCGCGGGTCATTCTTCCTTTCATTGTTAGGTGTTCCTTTCATTGTTATATGTGTCAAGGTAGCTGACAGAACTCCATTGTTGCTTTGACTGGTAAGTTAAGACTTACTCTTCTTTTTTTTTTTTTGGCCAGTCCTGGGCCTTGGACTCAGGGCCTGAGCACTGTCCCTGGCTTCTTTCCGCTCAAGGCTAGCACTCTGCCACTTGAGCCACAGCGCTGCTTCTGGCCGTTTTCTGTATATGTGGTGCTGGGGAATCGAACCTAGGGCCTCGTGTATCCGAGGCAGGCACTCTTGCCACTAGGCTATATCCCCAGCCCCACAAGACTTACTCTTGAACCTTAATTTGTACTCTTGCCTGAGACCTGTGAAGTCATCGGGTTGGGTCTACTTTTGGTACAGTCAAGGAGGAAAGGCATGGGTGGGGAGGAGACGCAGGGCGAGGAGGAGGAGGAGGAGGAGGAGGAGGAGGAGGAGGAGGAGGAGGAGGAGGAGCTGGCGGAGGAGCAGAGCTGTATCAGGAACTCCCATGGTCCCATCAGTCACCACTGAGCCAGGAAGGGCAGGCAGTATGGGTTGGTTCTGAGCCTGGGTAGCTTCTTGGAGCCTCCAGGAGAATTTACAGAGGCAAATGCCTGGATCTCACCCCAGAGATTCAGACACGTGGATCTGGGTGAAGCCAGGACATCCTGAGATGAAGAGCTGCCAAGTGATTACAAGGAGCAAAGCTGGAGGAAGAGATGGGTAAAGGATTATTTTTCATGAATTTTTTTTTCCAGAGTGTGTGCATGTGTGTGCTGTGTGGGTCCTGGGACTTGAACTCAGAGCCTAAGATATTGCCCTTGAGCCTTTGTCCTCAAGATTGGAGCTCTACCACTTGAGTCACAGTTCCACTTCTGACTTCTTTTTTTTTTTTTTTGGCCAGCCCTAGGCCGTGAACTCAGGGCCTGAGCACTGTCCCTGGCTTCTTTTTTGCTCAAGGCTAGCACTCTGCCACTTGAGCCACAGCGCCACTTCTGGCCATTTTCTGTATATGTGGTGCTGGGGAATCGAACCCAGGGCCTCATGTATACGAGGCAAGCACTCTTGCCACTAGGCCATATCCCCAGCCCCCACTTCTGACTTCTTGGTGATTAATTGGAGATAGGAGTCTCACGGACATCACTGGCTTTGAACTGCAACCCTCAGATCTCAGCTTCCTGAGCTGCTAGGATTACAGATGTTTTCTATTACAGGGTGGTAAAGAACTAGTTCAGCTGTCTTGGCATAAGGACTTCTGACTGCTGGCAGGGCCTTTTTATTTTATTTTATTTTTATTTTATTTTTTTTTTTTTGGCCAGTCCTGGGCCTTGGACTCAGGGCCTGAGCGCTGTCCCTGGCTTCTTCCCGCTCAAGGCTAGCACTCTGCCACTTGAGCCACAGCGCCACTTCTGGCCGTTTTCTGTATATGTGGTGCTGGGGAATCGAACCTAGGGCCTCGTGTATCCGAGGCAGGCACTCTTGCCACTAGGCTATATCCCCAGCCCATGGCAGGGCCTTTTTAGCAACTGCTGACTGGTTGTATTATTGGATTTTTATCCATTCTGTCTATACTCAGTTGACCCAACTGCCCAGTGGGGCCAATACTGGGTTTTGTTTTTGTTTTTTCTTTTTCCTTTTAATGTCCTGGGCATGCTCCTTTAGTTCCATGACACTCAGAGAAAACAAAATGACCACCTTATATTTACTGCCTACCGAGCCAGCATCTCAGCAGAAACACAGAAGTCAGGGTTCCTGTTAGAAACTTGAAGGCAGAAAGGAAGCAGGGTTGCTTTCAGAAATGCGAGATCCCCCCGCATCCTATGGCAGCCCTCCTGTCGATGTTTATTTGCTATGGTTTTTACTTCCCTGGATCAACCAGTTACGTATTCTGAAAGTCAATTTCTTTGCCTAAAGCTCAGTGTGGACAGTGGTGGTACAGTGTGGGTGTCTTAAGAAATGAAAAGAAAACATTCAACCTAATTCTGTGGAACATTTCCATTGCTCAGTTAATGAAATACAGATGTGCACACAAGCTATGTGTCAACATTGTATGATTTCAGCAATTCTTTGCATGAATTAAATGGCCTCACATTTGGAGTTAAAGTGGCATTGCATGATTTATAAATCAGATGTAAAATCCATGCCAATGGTATATTACAAATTATCTTTACTTGAAGTACAACTAAATTGCTAGTAAGTTACCAGGACAAATTGAGAGTCACCCTAGGAAAGAAAAGCACTCTTATTTTAGCAACTTGTATTGCATTCTCTGCTATGTTTTGAACAAGCTACTGACCCTGGAAATTATGTAGCCTGTTCTTTCTGCTTTGTGATATGGAGATGCAAGTGTTCTACCACTTGAGCCACACCCACAACTTTAGCTGATTTTTGGTATAGTGACTTGTGTTTTTGTTGGGGGTTAGCTTTGGACCACGCTCCTATTACCTATATATAGTGTACTTATAGCCAAGATTACTGGCACATGCTAGCTTGTATCAGTAATCTATTATCTGTCTGTCTATCACTGGTCTATCTTTTCATCTATACACACACACACACACACACACACACACACACACACAAAGGTGAGGGGAGGAAAGAGGGTGAACAGTACTGAAATACATTGCATCTGTGAGTGAAAACGGCAAAGTCAAACTCAGCAAAAACTATGGACTAGCTTTTTAAAATTTTTTTGTCAGACGCGCGGCTTGAACTCAGGGCCTGGGCACTGTCCCTGACTGAGCTCTTCAGCTCAAAGCTAGCACTTAACCACTTGAGCCACAGCACCACTTCCTGGACTTTTAAATCCTCTTTAACTCAGTTTCTGCATCTGAACACTGGAGTCTATCTCCCACGTGGCAATTCTGAGGGTTAAATGACACAAGAGAGCCGAAGGTCCTGCACACGGGGTCCAGTGTGCTGACACAATGAGCAGGCCTAAAGGTCACTCACCCGATCCACAGGTGTTTTTATGAAGTCACTACCTCATAGTCACACATGCTGCTACCTATTCTTATTAGTTAATGCTTTCTTTTATGCTTCTGTTAGTTGATATAATAATGATTGAATTCCCTCTTTATCTCAAGCTATGAGCTATGCACTGTAAAATTTAATAATCTAATTTTGTCTTTCTAGAAATGCTCTTGGTTTAAGAGAGTGTGTCCTGCAGGGATATCTTTAGTTCTCCTGTACCTCTGCCTTATCTTTGCTTTGCAGCCAATGGTCTCTAGGTAAAATTTAATATCAATACTTATTTTTATTACATTTACTTTTGGATGTACTGTCCTCTCCAGCTGTATGTGGGTGGGTAGTTCTACTGCTCTCATATCTGATTCTCCTCCACCTCTGTGCACACAGGAGGATCACAGTTTTGTGCTGTGGAAGGGAGGCCAGGTCATGTGACTTGCTTTGTCCAGTGAAAGGGGAGCAGAAGCATTGCATTTCATGTAGAAGGGGAGGCGTTCGATTGCTGGTGCTGCTCTCCAGGAGGTGGGGGCAGCTTGGAGCTCTGGATCCTCAGAGGATTGCTCCACCACTGACAGTGCCTGGGCTGCCACTGGGTTTTCCTGGATGAACTTCTGATGTGTGATCTCACTGAGACTTTAGGATTGCTTTGGTTGCATCAGCCAGCACATCTTAATTAGTACAAAAAGTACTTGCTTCTGCATTTGAGGAGGGGCTATCCTTGTTCCAGTCAGGAAAACATTGATTCCACTTTTTTAAATTTAGTTTTTGTTGGTTGTGGGGCTTGAACTCAGGGCCTGGGCACTGTCCCTGAGGCTTGCCCTCAACACTAGCACCCTGCTACTTTGAGTAACAGTACCACTTCTGGCTTTCTGGTTGTTCATTGAAGAAAAGAGTCTCACAGACTCTTCTGCCTGGGCTGGCTCGAACTATGATCCTCAGATCTCAGCAGTGGATAGGATGACAGGCACTGATTTCAATTTAAACAGGTAAAAATCCAAATGAATGTTAGGACAGGTTATATACTAATTTGATAATCACCATGAAGGTAGAACAGGAGTAACACAAGTCAAAAAGACAGTGTTAATATATCATAGTGGAAGATTCCAGGGCCCAAGGAAGGCTTGGCTTTGGGGCAGATGGGGATTGCTTTCAGGCAGTGTTTGCATATTTTGCTGAAGATGGATGCTGGTGCGTTTCCCTCTGATTTGGGAATTGGCGATGACAGGGCAAGATATAGCTAAGTGTGGTTTCAATATTTGAGAAAAAATAGAAGCTGCAGGCAAGTAAACCTCTGATCTAATGAGATTTTATTGAAAATGCCGAGGAGAGAGTGAAATGGATGGCATAGAAATTGGGCTCTCTTGGCAAGTCTTTCAGAGTCATCCATCGGGCTTTCCTATTATCTCTAAAACTGTGCTTGATGATCGATTTTTACCAGCAGTAGGATGCAGGGGAGAAGCCTCCAAAATGGCGGCCTCCCACAGGGCAGCTCTTGGTCATGGAGGTAAGTGTTAACTTGTATGGTCAGAAAGTGAGAATTTATCCAGACTGTGGCTGTGGACAATGTGAGACAGCAGACGAAGTGACCTGTTAGGTTTTTGGCTATTCCATCTCCTAAATTATTTGAATGAATCACACCCGATGTGCAAGTTTTCAGCCATTGCTTTAGGTAGCTTGTACATAATATTTATAAAGCCTTCCTGTAACTGTGACTCACAGTCATACTTCTACCCAGAATGTTGTTAAAGCTGAGCATTCAGGGAGAAACAGGTCTCAGTAAGGTTGGAGCCTTTCAGAGAATTCAATTAAGGAAGGCTGGATGGCCAAGGCCACCATTGTGGTAAATACCCTTAGTCACTGAAGCCCAGTGGATTTCTGTTTGCCTCTTGTTTCTTGGTATCAGAAAACAATTATGTATACATATTTGTGAAAATATCCAAATATTATATAAACATGTTAAGCCAAAAAAAAAAAAAAAAAAAGAGAAACCACCCCAAACAGTAACTTTTCTTACCTCCTACCTCATACTACTCCACACTATAGAAGAAAGTAACCATGGCAACTATTTAGTATAGTCTTCTGGAACTTTCTATATGAACATATACTTTGAAGATTTATTAAGCTATTTATAAACATGTGTTTTCTAAAGTAATGCATGTTAGTATAGGATGCACATAAAACATTTAAAAATATATTCTCAACATTTATTTTCTGTATGTGTGTTCTTCACAAAGAAAGAGGTATCATAATATGACTCAGTAGACATTAATATTTGATCATATTTTACAGGTAAAGATGTTTGGGTTCAGATACATTGAATAACTCATCCAAAACCACATAGTCTAAAAGCAACCCAGTAAAGATTTGAACCCAGGTTTGTCTGGCCTCAAAGACCCCATTCATGGTAATTATGCTGAACTATTCCCCCTTCCCTTGTAAACAGACCTATCCCATTGCTTCCCAGATCCAGGGAATTGTCTCATATGAAGGCATCACTTAAAAGCCAGAGGCAGGCGCCTCAGATCCGAGGATTGTGGTTTGAAGCTAGCCTGGGCAGGAAAGGCCATGAGACTCTCTCCAATTAATCACTCCCCCCCCAAAAAAAAACCACCAAACAACCCCTGCAAGTGGAGCTGTGACTCAAGTGGAGCGATAGAGTGCTAGCTTTGAGCACAAAAGCTAAGGGACAGCACCCAGAGCCTGACTTTGAGCTGCAGGACTGGTGGAAAAAAAAAGTGTCACTTGACAGCTTTTCAGATAAATTTGCGGCAGGTGTTCAGCAGCTTCTGTCCCTATGTTTTATTTGCAGTTATGATTCTCTAAGCAGTGTCCTTCATGGCTCAAGGTAAGATGTCACCCCAGCTATTAATACATTGGCCTCGCTCATCCCACACAGACACTGTGTTCAGCTCTTTTTTGAGAAGTGAAGAACATGTTGTGACAGCTACATTAGAGAATGTGGGGCTCCCCCCTTCTCCCTAAGTCCACCACCCACGCAGATGCTGACGGGAGGAGGTCCTCTGAAATGCCGTCCCTGCCACTCCTTGGGGCCCTGCTCACCGATGCTTGTGGTTCCTGGGGAACTTCATCTCAGCACTCTCCACTTCAACATCCTGGTTCATTTTACAGGTCAACTTAGATTAGGCCATGGCACCTGGATATTGGGTCCAACATCAGTCTATATTCTAGATGTTTCTGTGAAGATACTTAAAAAATAGACCTTTATTAAAGCCAGATTACTTTCCCTAGTGTGGGTAGACCAAATGATTCACTTATTGGAACCTTTCTCTCTCTCTCCCTCTCTTTTTCTCTCTCTGTTTCTCTGCCTTCCTTCCCCCTCCACTCCCCTCCCCCCCCACCGTGAGAATACCATATAGTGATGTTGTGTCCCTCCTAGGTGATCCCATTGGAAGACACACCATGTCCACCTACCCCTCATTACTTTCAGTCATGGGGCTTGAACTCAGAGCCTGGGCACTGTCTCTGAGCTTATTTGCTCAAGGCTAACACTCAACCACTTTGAGCTACAGTGCCACTTCCAGTTTTATGGTGGTTAATTGGAGATCAGAGTCTCACAGACTTTCCTGCCTGGGCTGGCTTTGAACCAGGATCCTCAGATCTCAGCCACCTGAGTAGCTAGGATTATAGACGTGAGCCACTGCTGCCTGGCTAAGATGCTAATTTTTATCCCCTAGTTGAAGTATTGTCTGATTTCTCCACTGTGTCTGTGTTAGTTTGTCCCTTATATTTGAAGAACAATTTGTGTGGGGAGTCTTAAAGACTCAAATTCAAATTCAAATTACAGGAGGCCATTCTTTTGAATAAATCTCCTGCAACTAACCAAGGCCCAACTAACTGAACTTCAATGGAGTCCCAACTAATCCTGTTTAAAAAAAACCCACAGTAGAGTGACTTGTGATAAAGTTTGACATCACTGTTCTAAAGTTAAGTTATTTATTTGACCTTCTGAGCAACCAGAATTGCAGTGATTGAACCAGATTTCCCAGCCAAGATGTTCCCCTCTTTGCCTTAGTCCTTATACAGAAAGGTAACCTGAAGTCATCTGATGTTAACCAGTTGACAATTTGTCTGCTATTGCCCAGACTCTGTTCCTACTATATAAAGAAGATAACTTTGAAATAACAGTCCCTGTTTCATTGTTTCTTGGCTGTCTTCTTTCTATAAAATCAGCTTCACCTACTTGCCCCATCTGGATATCTATTTCATAGAACAAGAATTGCTTGTGTTGGAAGTCACAAATGGATACAATTAAGATCTTTAAAATGTGATGTGATTTTTGTTATTTTATAGACCATCAAAGAACATCTTGTTCTTCACAAAACCAACCTCTAGACTTACTATTCTTTGATGAATTTCTTTGGCATTATTGGAATTTGAACTCAGGGCTGCTTGTTTGCTGTGCACATGCTTTCTCATTTGCACCAGTCCCCTCACATCTATTTCCCCTGCTTCTAGAGCCTTCTAGCAGAGTCACAACTGTATGTGGGCATCCCCCCATGTCCCTGCATGTGTATAAGACACTGCTATGTATGCATGCACAAGCATGTCAATACAGTTGAGCACACTTTCATGTGCTCACACACATGCAGGTGTGTATGATGAAACCCAGCAGGCCTGTCCATGGAGATTCCTCTCCACCTCTCTCCTTCTCCAGGCTATGGGTCAGTATTCCTCAAGGGAGAAGGGAGAAGACAGAGGGATAAAGAGACCTTTCTAGGAGTCATGTCTGTCTTTGGGTAGAGAAGACTGGGGGCCAGGAAGCCTGTTCATTAGAGGTCTTCAGATCTTTAGCTCAAAACACTCAGCAAGTCAATGGAGCTGTATTTAGGGTACAAGGTTCTGAACCCCAGATGCTGTTCTGAAGTATCATCATGGTGGAGAAAGCAAGTTTATTCTCCCCTGCCCCCAGGTGGTGAAGTGTGAATTTTATGATTGCTAAAGTGAGGTACTTCCTGGCGGCAGGTTTTCCAGCATTGCATTCACTCACAGGGCTTCTTGCTCTGGCAAACTTGTCTTTCTTGCATAAGACATGTGCAGTCCAGAGTCTCTTCTCTCATCAATTTCTTCTCCATGTACTAAGGCATGTGATGAAGTTAGACTTCCAGCAGAAGGCTCACCCCAACGGGCTACGTTCTTGTGGATTCACCTAGGTAAAGCTAAGAGGAGCCATGATAGGACAGACTGCCACTTCTTCCTTGTGCAAGTTCTAGTGACAACCAGCTCTACTTTATATTTCAAATTTGTCCTAAGCATTCTACAGTGATGGGATTTTAGTTCTTAGAAAAATTAGTCTGGAGGTTGCACCAAAAATGTTTCCCAGCATTTATTGTGGACACCCCAGCTCTGCTTTCCCTGGGAATATCATTGGTATTCAAGGCCATTGTCTTCCCTCATCCTATTCTCCTAAAGTAGAATATAATAACATGTTCTTTACAAATCTTTCCACTATGTAAGGAACAAACACCTCTTCAAAAATGTGTTGCCTGGTGTCTACTCCTTGGTTTCAGCATACTCTTCGGGATTGCAGTAATATCAGATGCAAGAATATTCTGCCAAATGCATTGGACACTCTATGCATTGGTCAACTTTTGCTATACCAATAAACAACTCCAGTATTTTAGTGCTTTACCAAAATGTAGTCTGTTTCTTGTTCACGAGCCCAAAGATTAGGTTCTGTCCAACTCTGCTTGGTGCTTGGCAACCTCACTCCATATGTCCCCCTTTTCCCTGGTCCCAGGCTGATGGAGCAGTCTATCTGTGAGATTCTCACCTGCCAGAGCCTCTGAGGATGCTTCCTCCTTTCTATTCAAGGAGAACCAGGACAAACCTGTTAAAACCCCTTATGAGGTGGGAGCTATCTTCTACCTGCGAGCTCCCTCTGATACACATTCCATCAGGCAAGATCCATTCTCATCTCCCAAGGGGCTCGAGACACATCAGATGATTGATGTAGTGTTTCATTTTGAATTAAAATGATGGTTACCATATACAGAATGCATCATTAGAATTTCATATGAGATCGCAACAATACGAATAAAGTAGTGTTGGGGTCCATCTTCCCCCCTAGATGGAAGGGGCCTGAGGCACCTCCCCCAGCTGGGGAATGCAGCCTTTCCATCCTCTCCACATTGGAATCCGGAGAAACCGGTCGGGCAGAGACCCCCGACTTAGCTGGCAGCCAGCCTGGCGCCTACCAGCCCCGCCCTGGTTTGGCGCGCTCAGAGTGACGTAGCCCCTTGGAGGTCAAGTGACCAGCCCCTTGGAGGTCAAGTGACAGCCTTTTGGCCTATGGGAATCCTGGCCAACCCCCTTCCCCCGGATCATCTACCCTTGTCCCTTTCTCAATAAAGTCAGTTCGCTCTCAGAAGCTGACTCCGTGGTCTATGTCCGTGGGTAGGAAAACGGTCACATTGCCACGCGGGTCGCGCGCCCGCCAGGACGGAGACGCCCCTACGTCTCACCCCGACAGACCTGCAGGCCGAGGGTTGGGGGAGAAGGCGATACGAGGGCAATAAGAGAGAAAATAAGCATTTGAGCCGGAGCAGAGAAAGCAGTCCCCACACAGTGGAGCCCAGCGTGGGTTGCACGAATCCACGCAAGAAAGCCCGGCTCCCGACCGGCCCTGACGGAAACAGGTTGGAAATCCTGAGACGCGCGATCCTCCCACCCCAGGTAAGAGGATGGGACAAGTCCAGAATCGGCGAAACAATTCGCCCCTTAAGATCCTAAAGTTCACCCTCCAAAACGCGGGGATTAATATCTCAGAGCCCTGCGCTATACAAAGTTGGGAGGAATTGACCCACAGGGTCCCGTGGCTAAATGGAGCCAACCCACTCTCATGGGAAACTTGGGACCGACTAGAGCGGGAATTACATACGGCAAAATGTGGAGGAGAACTCCCACTGCGAGCCATTAAAACTCTCAAGGCTTGCCTCTCTTGGGACCCGGGCGGGGAACCCCTGGATTCAGGAGAAGGAAGCCGGAGGTAATTTTGATCTGGAGTGGGCCCCGATGCCTACTCCAAAAAGCCCTGGGACCAAATCTCGTTCGGTACCCAGGAATCCAAGCCGAGGCAGACAGGAGATGAGCAGAGCAGCCGCAGGCTTGCTACCCCTCCCCCATGTGAAACTCAGCTTGACTCTATACATATGCAGATTTCAGCAGGCCTGAGCTGCCGCTTTTCCCAGGCGGTGGCGGCGGCGGCGGCAGCGCCCCGCAGAAAAAAAAAAAAAAACAAAAAACCTGGCCTGGCCACTTTTAAATTCAGAGGCCTTGAAACTACAGATTTTCATGAGTCCAGGAGGATGGTTCTTGAGAGAGGCAGGCCGAACACGTCCTGGACAAAACATCTGCTTTATGGCCTGACTTTCAGGTTCCCCACCAACCAAGGCAATAAACAGCCTAAAGCCCCTTGCTGGGCAGTCCCTATTGCCAGAGACAGTAATCATGATATTTGGAAAAAAGTTCCGATTCTTAATTAATACAGGAGCAGATCGGACCATATGCATTTAATTGGACAACATTATTATTGGATCAGTAGATGCCCAAATACTAGACTTGGCCTATAGCAAGGCCCAAACACTCCTTCAAAGAGGAGGGCTGCATATAGCCAGTGACAAGGTTCAGAAAGTATACCCCTTCAAGATCTTGGGGGCAGAGCTTAAACTAGACTCTGTATGCCCACTCAAGCCCCAGTTATCCTTCCAGGCAACTTATACTCTGGTGGAGATGCAAAGACTGTTAGGTGAAATTAATTGGCTAAGATCCTGGCTTCAACTGCCTACAGAGGAGCTGTTACTGCTCCATGACTCTTTGAGGGGCAGGGCGCCCACTGATGTTATTGCAGTGGCTCCATCACTCCAAGCAGCCTTCCGGAGAGTCCAGTTGGCCTTAGGTGGGGCACGGCTGGCACGCTACAAGCCTAAGTGCCCACTTTGCCTTTGGATCCTCCCCGGATCCGAACTTTCTTCAGCTGCAATTGCGCAATCAGGCGAGCCCCTTCAGTGGGTGCACGCATCAGTGGGAGGAGCTCCCAGAGTTTATTCCCAGATGGACCAGCTAGCTGACTTGGTGATTGAGGGCAGGGATACTTCCCTGAGACATTATGGAAGAGATCCTGATGTGCTAACTATTCCCTACCGGTTGTCAGATTTTGAATGGGTCAGGAGAAATAATTCACGTGTGTCTAGTGCCTTGGAGGGCTTTATGGGTAAGATAGATTGCCACTATGGCACTTCAAGATGGGTGACCTCATTTTCCAGGCTACAATGGACACCCCCTGTGCTTTTCTCTGCCAAGCCTCTTGTCAAGGCTGCCAATGTCTTTACAGATGGTGGGCGAGCCGGCTCTGCCGTAGTGGTGCACTCCGCCTCGCCCCCTGCCGGTGGGAAAGATAACACCCATTACTTTGAAGCCGTCACTGGCTCTGCACAATTTAAAGAGTTGTATGCAGTCGCCTTGGCACTGACCCATGTTAAACAGCCAATGAACTTGTTCTCTAATAGTCTATATGTGGTTAATTTGCTACCCAACCTGGTATGTTCACATATCAAGTTGGATGGAAACCCAATCACTCCTCTGATGATCCAAGTCAGGTCTCTGTTAAAAGAGCGGAGTGAGCCTATTTTTTTACAGCACCTTCGTGGACACCAAGGACTGCCTGGGGACCTGGCACAAGGTAATCGTAGGGCCGACCAGCTGGCCACTGATGGAACCATCATAGCGCTAGCCATTGTACAACCTCAAAACCTCCAAATGGCCAAAGGGCTTCATGAGCGTACTCACTTAAATTGGAGAGGGTTACATCAGAGATTTCCTTCAATTCCTATAAAAGACTTAAAAAAGATTATAAGGACTTGCAAATCATGTATGCCTTTCGTGCAAGTCCCTCCCTTGCAATCTCCAGGTGTGAATTTAAGAGGTTTAAGACCCAATTTAATTTGGCAAACTGATGTGACCCATTACGCCCCCTTTGGAAGGCTAAAATATATATTTATGTCCATTGACACCTGCTCCGGTGCATGTTGGGCCTCTCTGCATACCGGTGAAAGAGCACGGCATGCTGAAAGCCACTTCTTACAATGTTTTGCTATCCTAGGACTGCCTTTACAGGTTAAAACAGATAATGGACCTTGTTTCACCAGTAAGCCTTTACAGGCATTTTTCCAAATGTGGAATATTAAACATACCACTGGAATACCTTATAACCCAAAGGGTCAAGCCGTAATTGAGAGGCATAATAGGCCCCTGAAGGATCAATTATTAAAACAAAAAGGGGGGGAAGCCCCCAGGACCAGCTGAGGACAGCGATGTTTACATTGAACATTTTAAATTTCTCTAAGGACCAACCTCTGTCGGCTTTCCAGAGACACTGGTCAAGCCAAACACCCTACTTAAAAGTGGAGGCCCGGTGGAAGGATTCTCTGACAGGGGCGTGGCGTGGACCCGACCCAATTATCAGCGCAGGAAGGGGATTCGCCTGCTTCTTCCCTACTGGGGAACCGAATCCAATCTGGATACCAGCTAGAGATGTAAAATATTGTCCAACAGAATGACCACCCAAGGGCACCTGCCCTTGAGGGATGTCTCCCCTTGTTTCCTCTCAGGAAAGCAAAGACCGAGGTGGAATTTTCTAAGGAGAAACGGGAAAGCCTGCCTGCACCAGCAATGGACCTGGACCCAGTGTCGGCCCTGTTTCTTCCCTGGACCCTGCCTGACGCCCTTTGGAGTAACGTTTGCTGTGGCAGCGTGGCCCACAGCCTTGCACAAGGACCAAAGGGAAATTTTGCACGGTTGTCCCCCTCTTTCGCTCCCCCCTTTGCTGCTTATCTCGGGGGTCCCCATTGGAGGGAAATAGGAGCTAAAGGACTTGGACACTTTAATGTTTTATTATAAATGTTTATAATAAGTAAGGTATTGGCACCTTGCTGTAATATTTACTGTGAAGTGTTTTACTAACCTCAGTTGTTAAGTTACCAGCATCCTGGCTGCCACATCACCAGGACCTGAACCTGCCCCTCTACCTCACCATCGAGGGAAGGACGAGCCATCTGTGCTACCTTGAGCGACACAAGACTGGACCAGAATTCCTGTTTTCCGTGGACTGACCCCGATAAGAGACCCTCCATTGCCTTGTGCCTTGTTGTAATTACTCATGTGTTACAGTTGCTCATGTTTGCATTTGCCTTGTATTACGATTGCTTATGCTCATGTCTGCTTTATGCTCCCATTTACCTTATGTTTACATTGAGTCTCTTGTTGTAAGCGATGGGCCAGAGCTGTCTAGGTACCAAGTGGCCTTTAGCCTTTTAGACATATAAGAACCCCAAGAGGCTCGTCACTCAAACCCTAGGACCTGCTGCTCAGTAAGGTCCGCCGGCACCGGAAAAAATTATCAGGCTCTCTTTCGAGTGCCAATCCCACTCTCCCCAAGGCCTCTCATCGGGCCCGCCAGCCCGGCAGGAAGGTCAGCCTGAAGAGCTAGGGCGTTAGCCCAAGACGGGTAAGACTCCCCTTGCGGGGGGGGAAACCTAAGACATGGCGCGCTCTCGAGTAGGGCGCCTCCTGCTGTTCGAAAAAAAAATATAAAAGAGGCAGATGTTGGGGTCCATCTTCCCCCCTAGATGGAAGGGGCCTGAGGCACCTCCCCCAGCTGGGGAATGCAGCCTTTCCATCCTCTCCACATTGGAATCCGGAGAAACCGGTCGGGCAGAGACCCCCGACTTAGCTGGCAGCCAGCCTGGCGCCTACCAGCCCCGCCCTGGTTTGGCGCGCTCAGAGTGACGTAGCCCCTTGGAGGTCAAGTGACCAGCCCCTTGGAGGTCAAGTGACAGCCTTTTGGCCTATGGGAATCCTGGCCAACCCCCTTCCCCCGGATCATCTACCCTTGTCCCTTTCTCAATAAAGTCAGTTCGCTCTCAGAAGCTGACTCCGTAGTCTATGTCCGTGGGTAGGAAAACGGTCACATTGCCACGCGGGTCGCGCGCCCGCCAGGATGGAGACGCCCCTACGTCTCACCCCGACAGACCTGCAGGCCGAGGGTTGGGGGAGAAGGCGATACGAGGGCAATAAGAGAGAAAATAAGCATTTGAGCCGGAGCAGAGAAAGCAGTCCCCACAAAGTAGGAGTCTCCTTTTTGCCCACATCAGTGGTTAGCAATCAAAACAGTGTATATCTCTTTATAAGCCTTCCTATTAACTTTTATACTCACAAAAATGTACAAAGATGTTTGGTTTTTCTTTGTGTACGTTGTGTGGCAACACTGCATCTTTTATTTGCACTGTAACCTTTTTCACTCAGATCTCTCCTCCAACCAGTAAAGCAGCATGAAGGACACTGGTGTGATTGTGTGTTTACTTGAGCCCTCCTTGGCTGTTCCTGTTTGTTTCTGAATTCTCATTGAAGTGAGCCTTGCACTTTCTCACCAATGGCCCCTCATTTAAATGATAAAGTTACAAGTAATTACGTGGGCGGTATGCAAGTGTATACAAATGTATTAACTGAAATATGATGGACTTAAGGGCGATCTCAAACAGTGTAATTCCTTAGAAAGGGAAATCAAAGTTCAGCAGAATAAAATAACAAGAAGTGGTAACTAAAAAGGGGTGGGTGGGGCCAAGGGGAAGATGAATGAAGAAGAGAAAATGGGGAAAATGCAGACGAGAATTCAACATACATCCTACAAAATTAGGAAGCGTGAAGGAAGAGGGGCTGGGGGAGGGGTGGGTGAGATGTTGAAAGAAGTGACATTGATTAAGATGCATTATTATTCATTAAATGGCAACTTCTTTGGACAACTACTGAAAGATAACTTCTAAAAACACTACCAACCTCCCCCCACCACAACCGCCCCCTCCCCCAAGTGGCTTTCCACACCTCCACGGGTATTTCTCAAGGACAGTTACATGATTAGTTATGCCATCCTTAAATTGTATCCGGGTAGAGCGGAACTCTCCTCCCGGGGGCTCTTACCGGGTCACACCCTGTGCACAGGAGACCCGATCCCGCCACCCACCTGTGCTATCCGAGGGGAAGTGTTCCATATTTTGAACCTGTTCCGATCTGATGGGTGGAAGAATGGTGCTTCAGTGTGGTTTAAAAATGTTTTCCACTCGGCTGTGTCAGGAGGGCTGGGGCCTTGTCTAGGAGCAGCTTACAGCTGGCCTTGTGCCGGCCCGGGAACCGGTCCTGCCTCCCACCTTGCCCACTGGCTCAGTCACCTCTTTGGCCATCAGTTCTCCCTGGTTACACAGAGCCACTCTTGAGGGGTCACTTGGAGAGGAGGCTGACACGCAGCAAGGACCACGTGGGTGCTGGGTGTGTCTTCCTCGTCGTGGTGACGTGGGGCAGGGTGTGTGCATGGCCAGCCTTGCCTGAGGGCCCAGGGCACCCACACAGGCGGTTGCTGGTCCCGGGAGTGGCCGCCACTCTCTTGGGTCAATGTGGCCTCTGGCAGGCAAGTGTCCCTGGACGCTTATCAGAGTGGAGCTACAACCCCAAGTGGCAAAGCACAGCCTGTCTCAGAGGTGGCGGCTCTGCTCCTGCAGCGCAGCTGGCGTGGGTTTGTGCCATCTCCTCATGCGGGTGTGGAAGAGGACGGCATGGGGCCCAGGGCAGCCTTCACCGTCCATCAGAACACAAGGACAGAACTCTACCGGCTTCCATGGGTAATGGCTCGTGTGACAGTCTCGGTGGGGTGGGACAGTCTGACCTTTCAGTTTTGACACTCTATAATTATTAAGATTTCCCCCCCCCCAGGCAGCAGCAATCACTTCTTGTTCTATTAAATTAAATTATTATTATTGTATTTTTGGTGTTCTGAACATTGAGTCATTATCTAGTCATGGAAAGGGAAAGCCGGACGGATTTGCCTTCTGTCTTTGGAAGTTCAGGTTCGCCCATTAAAGGGGCGTGCTCATCGCATCAAGCTACTCCTGGGTGTCTGGCACTTTCCCTTCCTGAACACACACAAAGTTTTCCTTGACCTTTCACGTACTCCAGCAATTTATTTCTGGAGAGATCTTGTCCTGTGCGGTGCTGTGCTGGCGCCAGGCGTGGCTGACACTGGAGCAGCTCGGCTTTGCCTCTTTCTAGTTGTGGCTAACGTACCATCCAGGGTGATGGTGGTGAGGCTTTGAGAGAAAATGAAATGACCCTCCAAGTCTCCATGATGTTTTCCCACGTGACTGGAATTCTGGCAACCCTTGGGGAACCCCCTTAGGGCCAGCCACTGCTGGGGAGGACGGTGGCCTAAAGCAACAGCAGTTTGTTCTGGAAGTTCTGGAGGTGGAAGGGTGAAGTTGAAGGGACAGCATGGCTGCCCTCCCCAGAAGATCTAGAGGAGACTTCCTCCTGCCCCCTCCAGGCCCTCCTGCAGTCCCCGGCCTGTCCCTGTCTTCCCTGTGGGTGTTTGTGGCCGTCTCTTCTCTCAGTAGACATCACTCACTGGATTTAGGATTCCTCCCGATCCAGGCTGAGGTTCCTCGCACAATCCCATCTTCCATGAGGCCTCCTGCTGAGGTTCCGGGTGGGCCTGGCTCTCAGTACAGCACCCCGGAGCAGCATACGGCAAGGAGAGCCAAGGGGCTCCTTGCCTCTCGTGCAGGGTCCAGGAGCAGCGTGGGGCTAGAGACCGCGCACAGCCCTGGCGGGAGTCTGTTTTCCTATGGGAGTGAAAAGCCCCCCCGTGCCCACCTTTCAGGTGCACTGAGGCTGTCAGAAGCTGAAACACCATCCCGTGGCCTCCACAGTGGGAAGACACAGCATTTCATTTACTCCTGGAGCGGCTCCCTCTCTGGCACGTTAGCCACATGTAGAAAGACGCAAGGCTGAGCTGCTCCGGTCGCAGCCATGGCTGTCGCCAGCACAGCGCGACACAGGACAAGACCTCTGTCCTTTCATCAGCAGAAATCAGGGAAACTTATTGGTTGCTAAGTGTGAGGACGGAGCGGGGGAGGGGCGCATGACCTCATGACTGGACGAGGCTTTGGTCCTGGGGTGCTGGGGCCCACAGAGCTTCGGTGGATGGTGTGGAGAGTCGGCATCTTCTCCCAGCCACTCCACACTACCCGTGGGAGCGGGGCAGGGCATAGGAGAAGGGGGGGATTCAAGGCGGAGTGCTCCAGGGAGCACGGCGCATCCTCGCACTCTCTCCTCCTGACTCAGTCCCCACACAGTCCACTAGCGGCCCCGAGAGGTCCCGCTCAAGGTCTTTCTCTGATATGGCGTCTGGCATTTCCCAGGACAATTCCAACTCAGCTCTTAGCACTTGGAATTGGGAGTTCACATCACTGCATTCTAGGACTTTGCTAGAGATAAAGCTCAGAGCCAGAGGGAGAGCTTGGATAAACACTGCTTTATCGGTGATGGCTGCTGGATGCCAACTCCTCTCTTAAGCCCTTCCAATAGCCTGAAGGTGTAGACAGTGCAGGCATCCTCCTTGTACAGCGCAGCAAACTGGTGGCACAAGTCTGTCATCCTAGCTACTCAAGAAGCTCAGATCCTAGGAACACAGTTCAAGGCCAGCCTAGTAGAAAAGGCTGTGGGACTCTTATCTTTAATTAACCAGTAAAACTGGAAGTGGAGACATGGCTCAGTTGATGGAGAGCTGGCCTTGAGTGAAAAAGCTAAGCGAAGAAAAGTGTAAGGCACCTAGTGCAAGGGCCAGTACTGGAATTAACACCACCACCACCACTAAAAACAAAAGGGGGGGAGCTAGTAAAGACTTCCCAGGTCATGGGGCATGAGGAGGACTTAGACAAGTGTGAACTGAAGCACTGGTCCTTTGAAAGCAGGTGGATTCCCTCTGGGGCCACATGAAGCCCTCAGTGGTTGTTAGTTCTCTGGGTCACCATGTCCTCACTGCTTAGAATGGTTCCTGTCCTCAGTGCAGACCCCAAGACGGTGTGCGGAGGGCTCTCGTTGAGCCACACAGTGCAGGTCTGTGGTCTCCTGAGCCTCGCTTTCCCCTCTGCACAGCGGGAATCTCAGATCCCGGGCCCTGCGTGCCGCCGCTGGGGCCTTGCATGCTGCCGCTGGGGCCTTGCGTGCGGTCAGTACTAACCGCAGCCAGGGGCTCTGGAGCAAAGACGGAGGACATGAAACAGGATTTGCTTCTCCAGCAAAAATGTGGCCAGACAGCTGTGCTTTCTTTGCTCTTTGAAGTTCCTCCTAGCTCTCTACTGAGGTTTGGTAAGGAGGAGTCCCTCAGGCAAGGGAGACAGAGGAAATCCAGCTTTTGCTGGATTACTTCTGGAAGGCAGAGAAGCAGTGGAATCTTCTGGAAGAGAAAATTGGATAAAAATTGCTTTTCTTCTGGCCTTGCTCTTCTTTTCCTTTTTTTTTTTTTTTTTGGAGGTAGGCTCTTTCTGTACAGCAAAGGCTCACCCTGAAGTGATCATTCTCCCTCCTTCGCCTCCCTAGTGCTGAGATTATTGGTAGGTACCAACATGTTTGGGGGTGGGGGGATTGAAGCTCCCAGCAAGATCCAGAAGAAGCGACGGGAAAGTGTTCCAGGAAATAAAAATAGCCGTGATGGTAGGGTTTTCAGATTCAACACACACAAAAATATATCTCATGTGAATGATTTTCTTCATTCAGTGATGAATCCCTGGAATTCAGCTTATGTGTTGTAGGGTTGCCAAGTGACATAATAAATGAATAGTTTTTAATGTAAGTATATCCTGTTCAAGACTTGAAATATTCTTTTTTGTTGTTGTTTTGTTTTTGTTGCCAGTCCTGGGCCTTGGACTCAGGGCCTGAGCCCTGTCCCTGGCTTCTTTTTGCTCAAAGCTAGCACTCTACCTCTTGAGCCACAGCGCCACTTCCGGCTTTTTTTCTATATATGTGGTGCTGAGGAATCGAATCCAGGGCTTCATGTATACCAGGCGAGAATGTTACCACTAGGCCATATTCCCAGCAAAGACTTGAAATACTCTTATACAGAAAATTGAGCTGTCGTGTGCAATTCCGATCTTCCCGGGCCTTCTGTCTGTCATCTGGCAACTTGCGGAGGGCCCGCGGAGCAGGCGCGGGCTTGGTCTGACATGGGCTGAAAAGCAGACTGAGCGGAGGGAGGTGTGGGTTGGAGCACTGTAACTCAAGTTGCAGGGCCTGGCCCATAGCTTATTAGGAATCTGGGCCCCTTTGGGATTGGGGGGGGGGTGTCCTGTTGGGGCACTAGGGTTCCTGAGTAACCATGTGTGCACCTTGTCTAGTTACTGGTTGAGATGAAGTCTCAGGAGCTTTTCTACCTGGACTGGTTTCAAACTCCATATTGCCCTATCTCCGCCTCCTCAGTAGCTGGGATTACAGGTTTGAGCCACCCCACGCAGCTTGAGGTATAATTTATCATCATTAAATTTACTATGGTAACTGTTCGAGTCATGATTTTGACTAGTTTTCCCAAGCGGGGCCATCACCATTGGCACTGTCTTGTTTTAGGATAGTTTTGTCACCCCAGTAAGGTGCCTGGTGCCTGTTCACCCCTAACTTTCACTCCCGCCCCATCCCAGGTTGTGGCTACTCTACTCCCCGTCTCTGTGACATTGGCCTTCCCAGGGACAGGTGGGTACAAAGCTTGTGTCTGACGCTTTGCACTTAGCATATTGCATTTGAGGTCTAACGGCACGGTCAGCTCGATCCCTCCTATAGCTGGATGACATTTTTGATGCGCTTCACTTTGTCTACCTTGTTGATGGATGTCTGGGGTTTCTGCCGTTTGCAGAGACGAACATAAATATTCTATGTGCACATTTGCAGGCACATGAAGGATGTGATTTATATTCTTCTCTCTCTCTCTCTCTGTGAGTTGGAGTGTGAAGAGAGTTTGAGGGAAGCGATAATGGTTGGTTTATGTTTTTCTTTATGCAACCGTTTTAAGAGGGTATTATGAACTTGCGTGGCGCTGATCGGCTCTGGGGAGCGCTGGGTACAGAGAGATGTTGTGGGGAGCCAAGGACAAAGTCAGGGAGGAGAAACAAACCCTGCTCAGGGAGGAGGGGGGAAGCGCGAACCTCACAAGCGCTTGTGGATGATGGCTGGTTGGGAGTGGGCAGTCTCCTCGGGTGATCGCAGCTGGACGTTCTGAATGAGGATCGGGGCATTGTTGAGGATTAAACAAATCAGGATTGTGCAAATCAAGCCTGCAGAAGAAGTTTCTGGAAAGTTCTAGGGTACAGAGAGAATGGTAGGAAGACGTCATTTTGGAAGCAGCCCCCCTCCCATCTTGCAGGAATTTCTCTGTCCCCCCTCCCATCTCGGTGGCTTGGGTGCAGTGTGGGTGTCCCAGGGAGAGGACAAGGAAAGTTATTCCTGAGAGACAAGGGCGGGGGTGGCAGCAAGGCCGGGCTGGGGCGTAGAGTGCCTGACCCACCTTTTATTGGGTGTGTGGGAGAGATTCGGAGACGGATGTTGAGAGGGAGAGGTGTTGAGAGAGATTGGACGGGAGCTGGCAAGCCCTCTCTGATCAGCTCGGGAGAACGGCCTCACCTCTTTCCCGGCTGATGCATGTGTGCGGTGGGTTCTCATGGAGCTGGGAGAACGGGGTGATGGAGGCGGGGCAGGACACACACACGCAGGGTGTTCTGCTGAGCATGCACGCTCGTCGGAGGGGCTGGGCGGCCGGTGTGGGCTGAGCCGTTGATCTGAGCCTCCACCTCCCCACTGAACCTCGGAATTCCCACATGGAAACGGGACCGTCTGTGACAGATAACAGACGCCTCACCTCTAGCAGGGACCGTGGGGCTCCTGCCTCTGGGGTTCAGGGGGCGGGGCCTGCCTGGTGCTCCCCTGAGTCCTGGAATGGCCCCGCCCTCCGGGGGGGAGGGGTGATTCCGAGCATGAGGCTGGGTGAAAGCCCTCTAGGCCGCCACCCATCAGAACACCCCCCCGCCCAGCAGTCCCTTCCCACATGTCCGGGGCTCGCTCCTCAGAGTCAGAAATGCAGAATCCACTTCCCACAGCCCAAGTGACTCTTGGGGGGGGGGGGTCCTCCTGTGTGGCAGTACCCCTGGGAACTAGTGCATGGGGTCTGGTTGGTTACTGACACCTGTTGACCCCTCAGGTGGGGCATTAAAAGGGCACAGGTTGGGCTGGGACTGTGGCTTAGCGGTAGAGCACTTGCCTACCATGCATGGAGCCCTGGGTTCGATTCCTCAGCACCACATACACAGAAAAAGCCAGAAGTGGCGCTGTGGCTCAAGAGGTAGAGTGCTAGCCTTGAGCAAAAGGAAGCCAGGGACAGTGCTCAGGCCCTAAGTTCAAGCCCCAGGACTGGCACAAATAAAAAGGGGGGCATGGTGCCAGGATATGTGGTCATAAAACTCTGGAGAATTCCTTCTGTGACCCTGTGACAGGACAGAAGCCAGCAAGGAGGAGAAGTAAGTTGTTTTTGTCTTGTTGATATAGAAACAGAGCCTCGGCATTCCCATGGCTGTTAGTTTTCCACCTCTACTGCGGAGTGGCCATGGATGAGCCTCTTATCTTGATTGGAATAATGGGGTGACACACTCAGGAACCTCCAGCATGGTATTTTCGGAAATGCAGTGCAGAGTTTGTGGTTGGGCTGCAAGGCACTGCCCTGGGAAAGACTGGCTTCTGATCCATGGGGCTTTTCCACGGGCTGCAGGCCGGGGCCTCCCCCTGGCCGAGAGCAGGAGACCCGATGGGGGGGGGCGAGGGGGGAGTGAGGGGGGCACACGGTGACACAGGGCAGCCACAGAAGCCTTTTATTATTATTCCAAATAGCATGGCCAAAGCAAGCAGGGAATGACTTCACTTACATTCACAGAATACCTTCATGTTAAAAAAAAAATAATACCAAAACAAACCAGAACAACTCCCCCCCGCCCCATTCCAGAACAGGAAAACACAATCGCACACCAAAGACACAGCATCATGTAGGAATTCAGGAGGTGGGAAAGGGGGAGGGCACAGGCCACGTTATCTGTGGCAAGAAAAGCGTTTGGCAGATGCCACCTGCGAGCAGAACTCCACAGACAACACCTGTGCCCCCGGGCTCACCGGAGTGCCTGGCTCTACCTGATGAAGCCCTGGTGATCATACCCCGTCTTCCGGCTTCAGCATCACTGTGAGCCAGAGGAGCGGGGACCCAAAAGGCATCCTCTCCTCTCCTCTCCTCTCCTCTCCTCTCCTCTCCTCTCCACAATGGTAAATTAATCTTTTGACAGACCCAGCATTCTTATTAAAAAAAAAAAAACCAAAACCCCCAAGAAAGCCACACAGTTCTTCCACAGTGTCTCGGGCTACCTAAATGTCTGAAGCAATTTCTTGGGCAATCTCCGTTCATTTCCTGCTTCCATTCGCTTGTTTCAGAAGGAGCAAAGAAACACTGGGGAAAATGGAAGGAGCGGGTATCGACACGCAAACCCACAACTGGCACGTTCTGCTTATCCACGGGGTACTCTTCCTTCCACTAACCCCCCAGCCCCCCGACAGCCGCAAGGGGGTGATCTCTGCGCTGTTTTCCAGGGTGGGAAGGCTGGCGTGGGGAGAGTGAGGAGAGGGACGATCGCAGAGCTCATTGTCTTCGGATCACTGCCTCCCTGTTCACGGAGTCCTCGGGGACAAACCCAAGTCTCTTAGAGTCAGTGCAGAGCCCTCTCAGCCACTGACAGCTGGAGGTGGGAGCTGTTAGCTGTTCTTTGGGGAGGGGGGGAGATCTGAGCGCACCCCCCCCGTCTGATTGGCTGGAAACACAAAACAATGAGAAGGCAGACATACAAACCCTGGGTGCCTGGGAATGCATGAATGAATGCATGAATGAATGCATGAATGAAGTCCTCTTCCCTCCCCCTCTCCTTCCCTCCCTCCCCCTTCGTGGACTCCTGCAGTGACTGGAGAGGGGTGGCGGGTGGCCCCTCACCCCCACGGAGGACACGCGTCTGCCTCCCAGGCATTTCTCTTTCTCTGGAAGCCTCTGGGCTGGAGGGGGGCAGGCTGGGGCGGTGCCCCCCTCCCCCCCCCACAGGGCCCGGCGGCTCCCTAGCCCAGGCTCATGGCGCCGCAGCCGCAGCCGCAGAGCAGCTCCCGGAAGGTGTTGCGCAGCTCGGGGCTGCGGAAGGCGTAGATGAGGGGGTCGATGACGGAGTTGCACATGATGAGGACCAGGTAGGTGTTGAAGTGGGCGGCGTAGCAGACGCAGTGGGGGTTGGTGGGGCAGGTGATGATGAGGACCAGGTGCAGGAAGAAGGGCGCCCAGCAGAAGACGAAGACGCCCAGCAGGATGGTGATGGTGACGGCCCCCTTCATGCAGGAGTGCTGGGCCGGGGCGCCGCCGGCGGGGGGCAGGGCGGCGATGCGCTGCACGTGGAGCCGGGCGAAGAGGCACATGTGCACGTAGAGCGTGCCCATGAGGAGCAGCATGGCGAAGAACATGGTGACCAGACACACCACCACCGTCTTGCTCTCCGAGTACACGATGAACACCACGCCGCACACGCCGCAGCCGGCCCAGATGGCGGCGATCAGGGCCAGGGCCTTCCTCACCGTCATGATGCTGTGGTAGCGGAGGGCGTAGAAGATGGTGATGTACCTGTCCACGGCGATGGCCAGCAGGTTGCAGATGGACGCCACCAGCGAGATGCAGATCATGGAGTCGAAGACGTTGTCCATGTGCTGGATGAACTGGTCCTCGAAGGTCAGGTAGGCGCCGTTGACCACGGCGATCATGACGGTCTCCAGGGCGTTGGACACGCTCACCAGCATGTCGGCCACCGCCAGGCTGCAGAGGAAGAAGTACATGGGCGAGTGCAGGTTGCCGTTCCTCACCACCGCCAGGATCACCAGGATGTTCTCCAGAAGGCTGGTGATGCCCAGCGCCAGGAACACCTCCGGCTGGATGAAGACCTGCTCGCAGAAGCGCCCGCCGCTCTGGTTGCCGAAGGCGGGGGCCGCCGGCGGCGCCGAGCTGTTGGGCGGCGGTGGGTGAGGAGGGCGCGGGCAGCAGGAGGCGTTCATGGCTCGCAGCCCGGCCGGCGCGGGCTGGAGGCGGCCCCGGGGGTCCGGAGGAGCGACCGCCGCTCTCGGGCAAGGCGGAGAAGACTCGGTTCCCTCCAGATGGCTTCTGGGGATGCGTGTGCAGGCTAGGCTTAGGTTTTGGTCTCCCCTAGGAAGGAGGGTGGGGGGAGTGAAGGAGAGAGGAAAGGAGAGACCGACACCCAGATAGAAACAAATCAGAGGCCACAAGAGAGGCAGAGAGACAGACAGACAGAGACACAGACACGGATCACAAGAGACAGACAGACAGACAGAGACACAGATCACAAGAGACAGACAGAGACACAGACACAGATTGCAAGAGACAGACAGACAGAGACACACAGATTGCAAGAGACAGACAGACAGAGACACAGACCGCAAGAGACAGACAGAGACACACAGATTGCAAGAGACAGACAGACAGAGACACAGACCGCAAGAGACAGACAGAGACACAGACACAGATCACAAGAGACAGACAGAGACACAGACACAGATCACAAGAGACAGACAGACAGAGACACAGACACAGATCGCAAGAGACAGACAGAGACACAGACACAGATTGCAAGAGACAGACAGACAGACAGAGACACACAGATTGCAAGAGACAGACAGACAGAGACTCAGACACAGATCACAAGAGACAGACAGAGACACAGACACAGATCACAAGAGACAGACAGACAGAGACACAGACACAGATCGCAAGAGACAGACAGACAGACAGGGAGATAGAAACAGATAGAGGCAGAGACAGGCAGACACAGAGATAGAAAGACACAGAAAGAAACAGAGACGGACAAGAGACAGAAAGACCGGGCCAGAGGCGGGGACGGGGGCGCACGCAGGGTTAGCCGCGCGGAGCGGTGGGGGCAGCAGTTCCCAGTGACTTCGGAGCAGCTCTCTCCTCCCGAGCCCTCTCGGTCTCCTCACGCATCCCCACCCGCGAGCAGGAAGTCTGCCGCTGGCCGCTGCGGGTACGGCTGCCTAGCGAGGCAGGGGACGACGCGGGGACACTCGGGGTGTAAGCCTTGTCAGGGAGCAAACAACTCCTACCTAATGTTCTGCGCTGGGAAGTGACCACTGAGCGCAGGGCACCTGCCTGACTGACAGCGGCTCGGGCCGGGAGCTTCGGAAGCAGAACGCTGCCCTCTGCCGGCCACGCGGTGGAGGCGCGGCTGGGATCGGTCAGGGAAATTGCCCCAGGCGGCTGGTGTCCTATTCTGTTGATTCCATCATTAAACAATCGCAATCTGTCAGGTGTCTGAGGGGTGCAGGGAACGTAAGCCAGCGAGAGAGATGGGGTCCCCGACTTCCCCGAACTCAGAGCCCTGGCTGGGAGGGGAGAAAATGGGCAACGTGGTTGGCCGTTTGTAGACATTGCAGGCTGGGTCCCCTAGAGCAAGGAGCACGAAGAAGTGAGTTTTTATTTTCAAGTGCCAGGAAGAATTACGCATACACGATACGGGAGTCCTTTGAATGGGTACCGTGTTCTGTCCGAAGGGCACACGTAGACACCTTGACTGAAAAAGAACTTGTTGCTAAGGATCGCTAGTGACCCTCGGAGCCTTCCTGCCCCGGAGGAGCCTTCCTGCCCCGGAGGGTCTGGCCGGGTTGGCGGCTGCCCTCTGACTTGGGCGGTGGTGGCGGATGGGCAGCTTTGAGCATAGGACAGCAATGACGTTTGCCACGCCGATGGGCCCCCGGGGGCCTTCCGTGCAGTGTGTGGTGCTGTTTGCTAGGCTTTAACCCATGGGAAGGACTTGTCCTGCCGGGAGGAGATGTCGACCATCGGTCTCCTGTGTTTCTCAGCTCCCAGGAACATCAGAGACTGAGATGCAGCCAAAGAACCACCGGGAGGTGCCAAGGCACCGTCTTGTCACCTGCCTCTCCGGGGTGGCTAAGATTGGGAGGCTCGTGGCTGTAGTCGAGCCGGGGCTGAAAAATCCTGAGACTCCATCTCAATGGAGGGAGGCTGGTTGTGGTAACACAGGCCCGTCAGAAAGCTTTAAAGAAGCAGATTGTAATCTAATCCCGGAGTGTGCCAGGCCTTATCTTCAATGTAACCGGCGAAAAGCAAGGCTCGCGGTGCGGCTCAGCAGCAGAGCACCCCGCCTTCAATCCCCAGCACCCCAAGTGAAGAAGTACGATAAGGAGCAGCGATCGACTGGCACAGCGTAATTATGCCTGGTGGGTTAGGCAGATAGTTGGATGGGGACTGGGTTTTGTCCAGACCCATCTAGTAGCCTCACCCAGGGGCTGAACTGGAGGACGGCCGCGGTGGCCGCCCTGGGTATGTACTTAATCCCCTACCTTCCTCTTGTGCTCATCTTTTGCCAGTGGAAGGTCATCTAGGGGTCGTTCGCCAACCTTGTTATGGAGGAGTGAGCGCCACAGGGGGACAGAGGACCATTATGGTCACTGTTGGTCAGGACAGGGGTTTCTCCGTGGAATCCCGAAGTCCAGTTCACTTAGCTGCCTGCGCCGACAGCAGGGCTTGCCTAGGTTTGATTTCCGGGCTGGTGGTGCTGGGAGAGCGCTCCTGGCAACAGGCCCCTGACGGGGAGACCCCTCTGCAGAATGTGGGTGCATGCGGGGACCCCTCCTTCTTCCACAGAATCACAGCCCCAGAGTCTTCAGGGAAGAACCTGGGCCGGTGCACGCAGCTTCCGGAAGCTGAGCCTGTCCTCAGCAGGGAGCTCGAGGCCTCGAGGCGGTGAGCGTCAGAAAGGACTTGGCTCTGGCCAGCGTGTGGAACTGGGGAACCACTTCAGAAGTGAGGCCAGGGAAGTTCTACCCAAAGCTGGGATCCCAAAGGGCCCCTTAGCACACGTAGGAGTTCCGGTGGTGCGGGGAGGGGGCTGTTGAAGGCACGGGGGGGGGAGGGGGTAGGTAGGGTGGAGTCAGGGCTGGAGGACTTGAGACTTTAGACAGACTCTGGGATGCAGGTGGAAAGTGGTTGAAAGGAGCCCCGGGAGTGGGGAGCACCTGCCCAGAGCGGGGAGCAGCCTTGGAGGCAGAGGGGAGGAGGATCCAGGAACTGGCTGGACTGGGGGCACAAGAAGAGAGGCCAGGGAGCGCCCCTACTTCCTCCTTAATAACGGGAAGACTTGGTTCAAGCTAGAAAACGCCAAGGTTCGAGTTCCACAGCTGTTCTGCTCATGAGGTGGCGGGTTTGAAAGTCAGCTCACGCCTTGGCTCAGGTCAGGTTTGATTTTGTGGGAGGATCCTATAACTTCACAGAGCCTGGAGTCACTTTGAGCCTGTGTGACACACACACACACACACACACACACACACACAGAGCAGGTGGATCAACCATCCTCCTGTCCCATCTCAGTTGTGTGTGGCTTTAGAAGGAACAACTTGTGCACACACAGACACACTCGTTAAACCCTGAGGTAGTCAACCATCTTCTTAAGATGGACAGTCCATCATTTAGTCGAGAGAAAAACCACAGATAAGGTCCAAAGGCAGGGTGGAAATGTTTGCCGCAGGCAAAGTTGCTCAGTCCTATGTGGGAAGAATTTGCTCACATTAACAAGGAGAAGATGACTGCTTTTCAGAATACGGGGCAAATTGCTTGAATAGTAATGCAAATGGCTAATCGACCGGTGAAAACATGGACAGCCAGGGAAATGCAAATCAAAGTGAGATTTGAACACCATTTCATGTTTCCCAGTTAGACTGACAAGAATAAAAAAGATCGGAAGCTCAGGAGAGAAGGTGGGCAGAACTCCAGAGTGCGAGCAGTGTTTGTAAACAACCTCCCTGCCTGGCAGATTCAGCTCCGATAAAACTCACATGGGCGTGCGTGAACCTCAGGCCTGGATGAGAGACTTGAGAAATAGATACCACTTGGGTTTATTTTCAACAGCCCAGTGTCATTGATGGCGCTAAGTCACTGCTCCTCAGCTTGGGGGAGAGGGGAGATGACTCCAGAGGGGATTCATTTTAAGGTGCGTCTATACCATCTGGGACCCCCAGTGTTGCTGGGTGCCAGAGGCTCACCCCTGTAACCCTAGCTACTCAGGAGGCTGAGGTCTGAGGGTCAAGGTTCAAAACTAGCCAGGGCAGTGAAGTCTGGGGGAAGTCTGACCTCCAATGAACAGGCAAAAAGCTGTAGATGGAGAGACGGCTCCTGCGGTAGAGCATCAGCCTTGAGTGACAAAGCTCCAGGCTAGGCCCTGCGCCCTAGGCCTTGAGTTCAAGCCCAAGTACCGACACACACACACACACACACACACACACACACACACACACACACACACACACACACATACACGATCCCCCTCCTCCAGTGTCACCTGCACAGGGAAACTCCCTGCCTGACCTCTGAGGCCTTCCTCTGTCCCTGCCCGGCCCGGGCTGTGCGTGGAGCACCAGTCCTCCTTTCCATCTTCTGCTTTGTGCATCCGTTTGAGAGAGCAGATGGCCGGGGTTCCTTGGAACCCTAATGGTGCCAACTTGCTCTTCTCTCAACACAGCTCCTCACTTTCGGGCGGGGTGCGGCCCTGCTTTCCTCTGGAATATCCTGTAAGTGACTTGGCTTTATTTTATAATGGCATGACAGGATAGTCACTGTCAGTGTTCATCATATGGTGTTGGCATATGAGGGTGGGGGGGTGTTCTTGTTTTGAATCTGTGATAATCAACTGTCACAAGAATTGACAGTGGATTAGTAGAAAATCCAGCCAGATGTTCACGGCACCTGCAAAGCTTGTCTTCGATTTTGGTCCGAGTGTGCTGTATCCTTCACCATCCAGCTTAAATGTCAACGATTATTTTTATAGCGTTCTTCCAGTTTGCTAGACCAGCTCACGCCTCCCCCCTCCCCGCCCCCCTCTGCCCCCCCACACCCCCCATTCGGCCAGCAGGGTGCGGAATTTTTTCCTTGGCTCTCAAGCACACACGACAAGAGCTGGAGTTCATCCAAGTCAAACACTTTGTGTTTTGAAAGATACCACCCTGAAAGTGGCGGGGGAGACGCAGCCGCGGTGGAGGAAGGGCTCAGCCTATCTGTTCCCAGGGCAGCAGAATGTGAATACCACAATGTACCCATCCCATGGGTTAGGGAGGAAATCCATGGATAGGCTTGAGCCCTTGCCAATGGCTCCCTTGCCTGATGGTTGGGTAGGGCGGGTGGACACTCTGCTAGACACTCCCGGACACTGTGGCATCCTCTCTCATCCCAGTCATCTGATGAGGTGTGGGATACTTTACAAAGCAATTTTAAGCCAGGCACCAGTGGCTCACGCCTCTAATCCTAGCTACTCAGGAGGCTGAGACCTGAGGATCGCAGTTTGAAAGCCAGCCTGGGCAGTAAATGCCGTGAGACTCTTTTATTTCCAATTAGCCAGCAAAAAGCTGCATTTTGTGATGTGATGTGGCTCAAGAGGCAGAGCCCCAGCCATGAGCGAAAAAGCCAAGCAAGTACACGAGTCCTTGGCTTCAAACCTCACTAGGAACACACACACACACACACACACACACACACACACACACACACTAAAGTTACAATTTGTTTCCTAGGACAACAACAAAAAGGAAACTAAGGGGGAAAATAAAAGTGTTGTGAGGTGTGTGGTTTAGAGCAGTCAATGGGATAAAATAGCAAGGAGAGCTTTGAAGAAAGAGCATAAAATCAGAATGTATCAACTGGAATAAGCCAGCTGAGAGAGAGAGAGGGGGGGGCTGGTGAGCAGAGATGGGTGGTCACCGTGGGAGGGATGGGTGGTCGCCGTGGGAGGGATGGGTGGCCACCGTGGGAGGGATGGGTGGTCGCCGTGGGAGGGATGGGTGGCCACCGTGGGAGGGATGGGTGGTCGCCGTGGGAGATGGGTGGCCACCGTGGGAGGGATGGGTGGTCACCGTGGGAGATGGGTGGTCACCATGGGCACTCCCATTGTTTTCTCAGCACCGGAACTACAGCTCTCTCTCCCTGTTGTGATTTGGACTTGGAAGCAAGCAGCACTCTCTGTGTCTGGTTTATTTCATTGAACATCATATCCTTTTTCTATCCATTTTGCAAATGACAAGGCTTTATTCCCCTCTCTCTATTTATATATATATGCAGAGAGATAGTATATATCCTGATGATATATGCTATATAAAGATTACTTCTCTCTGTCTCTGTCTCTCTGTCTCTGTCTCTGTCTCTGTCTCTCTCTCTCTCTCTCTCTCTCACACACACACACACACACACACATACACACACCTTTATCTACTTATCCATTGATAGGCACCTGGGCTGATCTCATACTTTGGCTGTGATTGGTAATATTGCAGTAAACAGGAGGCCGCTGTCCTTTCTCTGGTGTTCTGAGTTTGTTTCCTGTGGAGGAACCCCAGGGGTGGACATCTGGATTGCACTATGGGTCGATGTTCATTTTCTGATGCATAGTCATGGTATTCTTCAGCGTGGTGGAACTAATGAGCCCCCTCTACCCCCTTCCCGCCAGTAGCGGATGAAAATTCTTCTTCCCCACGCCATGGCCAGCATTTTAATTTGTTTTGGGTAATCCTCATTCTCACTGGGGTAGGATGATAACTTGCTCTGGTTTTGAGCGCCTCCTTTGTCCTTCTTCTGCAAAGGCCTTTTAGTTGATCTGCCTGCTTTAACTTTGGGTTACTCTTTGGGTTACTTTTGAGTTCTAGGAGACTAACCCTTCATTGCATCGTCTAGCTGGCAAGTGATTTCTTGCATTCTATGGGTTGTGTCTTCACACAGTTGATTTTCCTTCATTGTGCAGAAGATTTTTTTTTTAAAATTTTTTCGCCCTTGTTCCTTTTGGAATTATGACCAAACCATCCTCACCCATAGTAATGCCTTGAATTAATTTCTCTTTGTTTTCTTGTAGTAGATGCGGAGTGTCAGGTCTTTTAGGTCTTTGATCCATTGTGTGGTGATTTTGTACAGAGTAAGATATGCAGGTCTCGTTTCAGTCTTGCCTGTGTGCACAGCTAATCTTTCTGGCGCCAAATGAAGAGGCAGTCTTTTCTCTAGTGTAAGGTTTTGGCACCTTAGCTGAGAATTAATTGGCTGGAGATGTATGCACCACCTCATTAATATTTTTATTGCTTATTAGTGTTTGAATGTTTCATCTGATAGTTGCAGTTGATAAATAAATGAATATTCTGGTAGTGAGAAAGATCTCCTTGGCATGAAAGTAGTCATCATTCAGAGCGTAATCAACACGCCAAGGAGAGCCTTCCTACCCCTGTGGGATTGAGACGATTTCTTTCTTTCCAAACCTTGGTTTTCTTAAATCCATAATTAAAGTGAAGAGAGGCCAGAGGAAGGGGAGGGGAAATAAAAAGGGGCAGAGTTTCTGTGATCAGGTTTGCTAGGGCACCGCATTAAGGAGAGCAGAGGGAAGCTCTTTCCAGCCTCCCTCGGCTGACACTGGAAGAGCAAGCTGTGAACAGGGGCAGCCAGCCGGGTGTTTGCAGGGCCGGTGCAGCTAATTGCACGTTCATTTGTGCTGCTTTCAGGACTAGTTCTCCAAAGAGTTCTCTCTCTCTAATGTGTGTGGGTTGTTGTGGTTGAAATTCTTCCATGGAGACTGAATTAATAGACCTCGCTTCTCATCAACCCACCCTGTACACAAAAGAAATCAAAACGACTTGTTATGCTTTGGCTCAGGTGACAGACCCTGGCTCTGGTTTGACCAACACCTGTGAGATTCGCGATGCGACTGTCGTGGGGTGAAGAGGGGCAAACGTAACGGCCACGATGAACGTTTACGGAGGGCTCGCTGCGTGCCAGGCTCTATGCTGACCTCTCTACAGCCAAGAAATGACACGAGTGGATGTGCCATTTCGAGGTAGGGGACGGCTCCATGTGTACCGCTGCTTCGCAGGAGAGAACGGAGGCAGAGGACCCGGGCAACTCACCGAAGGCCGCACAACTAGGTGACCACAAACCCAGGTCGGGCTGGAGGCGTGGCTCACGGGGTGGAGTGCCAGCTGTGAGCTAGCAGGCAAAGCAAGCACGAGACCCCGAGTTCAAATCCTCGGATCAGCAACAGAGAAAACAGTGGTGTCTTAAAAAGATTTTTTTTTTTTTTTGCCAGTCCTGGGGCTTGAACTCAGGGCCTGAGCACTGTCCCTGGCTTCTTCTTGCTCAAGGCCAGCACTCTGCCACTTGAGCCACAGCGCCACTTCTAGCCTTTTCTGTTTATGTGGTGCTGAGGAATCGAACCCAGGGCTTCATGTATACGAGGCAAGCGCTCTACCGCTAGGTCATATTCCCAGCCTGACAGCAGTGTCTTCTTCCCCCATCTTCTCCTTACTTTAGCCAGCAGGAAGTTGGGTCAAGGCAAGGCAGAAGCTTTTTAGTTTAATGCGGCCCTATTTATCCATTTTTGTTCTTATTTCCTTAATCGTTAGCGTTCCATTTAGGAAGTTACTGCTTATGCCTGAGTGTTCCAGTGTCTTCCCAATTCTTTTTCTGTAGTAATTTTTTTAAAATTTCAGGTCTTAAATTAAAATCCTCAGTCCTGTTTAGGTTAATGTTCATACAGGCTGAGAAATGGGGATCTTGTTTCAGTCTTGTACCTGGGGACACCTGGCTCTCCCAGCACCACTGGGTAAAGAGATGATCTTTCTCTAAGATATGTGCTCTGTTTCCTTACTAAAAGCCCGGCTATGCATGGGTTTACTTCTGTGTCTTCTGTTTTGTTTCATTGGTCTTTGTGTCTCTTTTTGTGCCAGTACTAAGCTATTTATTTTGATAATAGGTCTGTCATATAATAGGTCTCTTTCTGGGTCTCTTGTGCTTCTGTACTAATTTAAGGCTGATTTTTTTCCCCTTTTCCTGCAAAGAACCAACATTGGGATTTGGGTGGGAATTGCATAGTATCTTCAGGTTTCTTCCAGTAGTGTGGCCATTTACACCATGTTGAGTCTGATAATTGATATTTATTTGTCTTTCAGTTATGGATGGTAAATTTGTTGGTTGTATGAAGTCAAGGGATTTATTTTCAGTGCTTGAAATACACCACTCCCTGCTCTTCTTTTGCTTTTAAGGTTTCTGTTAAGGTAGCTGCTGTTTTCCTGAGATTCTGTCTTCAATCTGACCATTCTGCTGGAGAGACTTTCCACTGAGTTTTAAAACTTTGACTTATTATTTCCAGAATTTCAGTTCGATTCTTTTGTAAGATTTCCACATCTTTATTCAGTTCCTGTTTTATACCCCACATTGTCTTCCTTTCTTGGTTCAGTTGTTTATTTGTGCTGAGTTCTCCCAGCTCCGCTGTCTGTTTATATATCCTTTGAATTCACCCATCTTTTTATACATGTCCTCTTGTGTTCCTCTGGTCATTCTTCTGAGGCTTCTGAGTTCTTCCCGTTTAAATGTCTGTTCCTGTGAGGGCCTGTGTTGACCTTTGCAGGTGTCCTCATCACTTCTCTTTTTGTATTTCCTGCGTTTCTGAGGTTGGGATGTATGTATCTGAGGCCAGTCCATTGATTGGAAGTCTCAGTCACGTGCAGTGTCACGTCGTAGAGCTTTGCTGTGAGGGGCTCAGCGAGTTTTCTCTCTCTGGTGGACGAGGGGAGGGTTCAACCTCCAGACTTTGGCTCCTGAGCTCAGGGCACAGGGCGCGTCTCCTTCCGTGGGTCGTGTTGAGGAGAGTTGCCTGGCGCTCCTTGTGTTTCTCTGGGTGCTGTGGGTTGGACTTGGGGCTGGTCCAGGGTCACTCATCCATGTCTGCGTTGCTTCTGCCTTTGCAGCTTCTCCTTCGTATCACGGAAGCCACTGACAACCACGCCGCCCTGTCCAGTCCACGGACCCGGCGAGTTCCCGCCCCCCATGCAGGCCTCTCTGCGCAGCTCAGGGCAACCATTGGGGCGTCTCCCCAGTGTGCCCCATAGTGAGGGAACGAACGACTCACCGAGTCGAGGGAGCCGAGGGACTCAGTTTCCCCACCTGCAGATCTGCGTTCTTTCAGGCCCTGCATAACACTGTGGATAGAGCCCGCTCTGCCAGCCGCAGGCCGTCTGCTGTCCTCAGGCCCGGGGCCCACCGTGCGTCCGGCCCTGGGGTCCTGAGCCCCCGGGGCTGGTTTAGCCTCTCAGCTCTCCTGTGTTGGCCAGGTTGGAGCTGCCTGTGACTGACCTGCTGCTGCTTTCTGCGCTCACCTGAGCCAGCGCCCCCTTCTTGTGCACCCTGCGGGGAGTCCCACGCCTACCTGAACCCCGAGGGTGCGGTCAGAGGGTGACTCTGAGCTCCTGGCTGAGTTGAAGTCTCTGGGTGTGGATTAGTCTTGAGAGATTTCCTGAATTCGGGTAGCTCGAAAACAGCCGCGGCAATCTGATTACTCCGGCAGCTCCTGAGCTCCGAGCTCTCCACCAGAAAAACCGAGGTGCGAGTCCTGAGTCAGCCTTCTCCCCGGATAGCTAAGTCTCTGTCAAGATGGCGTTCGATGCTCCTCCCTGAGAGTGAGAGTCGCTCTCTGAGGCAGGCCCGTCCGGACCCCTGGAAGACGGCCTTTGCTTTGGGACACCTTTTCTTTCCTTTACTTCTTTCTTTTTATGCAGGAGAAAAGCTAACTCTGCCCAGAGCATGGCTAATGCTCTCGGCTATAAGCGAATTCCTCTCTGCATGCCTGATTTTTTTTAAGGTGCATAATTTGGTGCTTTTTTTGTTTTCATAAATTCACAGTACTGCACAACTATCACCACAATCTTAATTCCTAAACCTTTTTTTTTTAATCATTCCAAGAAGAAACCCCATCCTTATTTAGGAATCATGCTTGTTATTCCTTCCTCTAGCCCCTGGGAACCACAGAGCTACTTCCTGTCTGTAGGGATTTTTTTTTCCCCTCTTGTGGACATTGCACGTCAATGATGACATCGTATGATGTGTGGCCTTCTGGGTCTAATTTTAATGTTCTTTTTGAATTCACAAGCTCCGTAGGCTTTTACTCTTGGGTCTTTGATGTAAGTTTGTAGCGTAAGGCCAAAGCCTTTGTGATTTCTTGTCCCCCTCATTGACCACCCCTGTGCCCCTAAACCTCTGCGTGTGGGGAAACGGACAGCTCAGGACCAGTCTAGTCCCCCTGCCATGGTGGAGAGGTGACACTTCCTGTGTCAATGCCACGAACCTGTGTCCGTGACTTGATAAGAC
Source organism: Perognathus longimembris pacificus (assembly GCF_023159225.1). Lineage (NCBI taxonomy): Eukaryota > Metazoa > Chordata > Mammalia > Rodentia > Heteromyidae > Perognathus > Perognathus longimembris. Next base: position 82,113,379 of record NC_063166.1, on the reverse strand, counting down.
ATGGGATGGAGAGCGAGGGGTGAGTTACAATCCCGGTGCTGAAACAACAGGGTAGAACATGCCCATGTAGGCTGTGTTCAACTCCTGGATTCTAGAATCTTCCATTTTCTCACTTTCTCATTTTTTTCAAGTTAAGAAAAGAGAGCAGAACAAAAACTCCCAGCAACTGTAAATATCCCTGCTTAAAATTCAGGGTAAGAATTGTCGGAACATTCAAAGTGAGATATTTAAAAAAAAAAAACGACAAACCTCTTCTTAATCTCTTTACTTCCAAAGAGCTCTTAAGAAAGCAGGAAGCCATCTTTACGAACTCTTCAGGGAAATGGAAGGTGCGGTTGGCGCTCGGGAGCGAACCATGCCCCCAAATGGAGCTTGGGAAGCAGTTTCTCTCCGGGCTTCTCCCACTTCCGGGTTTTTTTTTTTAATTAACCTTTTGAAGCTCAAAAGATTGTACAAGGGGATTGCAGTTTAGCATCGGGGTTCAGTGTGTCTAGGCCAGAGTCACCCCTCCATCCTTCTCCCCCACCCCTACCCCACGCATCATTTCCCCATCCTTTCTTGAAGTGAGTTTCAGGAACTGGGATTCCTCTCCCCTTGGGATGGGTCCTAGATGCAATGGCTCTCCCCAAAGCCAGCCAGAGAGACTAGAACTGACCTTGTCGGACCAAAGATGATCAATCCTTATTCTAGAAAGGTCCTGCCACAGCTTCAGAAGGAAGCAAGGCCACACGAGGCCACACGAATCAGGACGGCCTTGCTGGCTTAGGCCCAGTCTACGTTTGCCCTGTGGTCCAATCACATTGCAACATGGCTGGCTTGTTGCACGGCTGCCTGAGCGTCACTGAACAGGAGCAAAAGCATGCGCAGTTCTCCCCAGAGTCCGTGGACCTTCCACCGGAAGACTCCAGTGTCCCCTAAACCCCTGACCCAACACGCTAACTTGTTATAGATTTTTCTCCGGTTAATCTGTCTCTTGTCGATTTATTTCAGCCAACTCAATTACTGGACCTCTGGGGAAAAAGGATTGGACTTCCGACTGTACTTTTTCTGTGTCATTTTTTTCCCTTTTTCAAGAACATTTTTCTTTGCCCTTTGTCTGAATCTCATTGGAAACTCAGGGTTAAAAAAACAACAACAATCTGCTTCTCCAAGTCCATTTTCTTAGGCGATGTTGCCAGATAAAGAGAAAAGGCAGGAATTTCCTGGGTGTAGAATGCTGCTGAGGTACCCGAGTCCTCGCTATTGTCATGTCTGGCTGAAGAAGGAAGAGAAGTTTCTCCACGGGAATCTGGCTAGACTATGCTGGTTACAAAACCAGTCCTGGAACTTTATTGTTCTATTCCTTTTGTCACCACCCATACATTAGGTGCCCTTGGATTCCCTGGGTGTTCCTTTTGTCTGGCTGGTGTTAGCATGCCTTATTTGGAGCGTGAGGTTTCGGGGTGCATTATGCTGGTGTTATCCAGGGGGGCGTGGGGCCTGCCCCGCTCAGTAGTTTCACACTGGAGCTGAGAGAGGCTGGAACAGAGCTTCTCACCTCTCTGTGGATCTGGCTCAGCCAGGGATTCTTGGCTGCAGTTTTGGCTTGGTAGGTGCCATAGCTTAAGGATGAAGTATAACCCAAATATCTGGGTGGGTCCGTGTGGTTTCTTGCCTGTGACACTATTGGGCTGTGTGGTAGAAACTTTGAGAGGCAGGGAGGTCTTTAGGTCATGGGGGTGGGGGGAGCCTCTGGGCTTAATGTCCCGGGAGGCCTGCCGGGAGGCTCCCCCGGGCTCCTTGGGGGTCTTTTCTTTCTCTGACGTCACAGGACAAGCATAGGTGAAGTCTGCAGCAGCCCCGCAGGACGTCCACACAGTCCCGCCCGTGGTCGCGGCAGAACAATCCTCGTGCTCCACCCCGGAGAAGGCGCAGCAGGAGACGGTCCTGTAAGGAGCGGGGCCGACCCTGGCAAGTGCAGAGTGACCGAGGCCCGAGGGGAGGGCAGCCACAGGCCTTAATGCTGACCACCCGACTCGGGTCCACAGTGGCTGTTCAGCTGGGCTTATTTTGCTTGGTGGGAAGATTTTGTAAAGCGTGGGCACAGTCGTGAAGCCTGATTTATGGACAGACGCATACCAGTTACAACCTGTAGTGCCCTCCAGAGCGCCTCAGGGTTGGCCGTGAAGGTTTCCTTCCGCAGTTTGCTGAATTCGTTGTTTAAAGGAGTATTTGTTGGCAAAAGCAAAGATGCTAGTGTCACATGAAGTGGATCGGCTGGGCGAGAGCTAAGCGCTCCCAGGGCAAATGCTTCCCCCTGGAACCTTCTAGAAGCAGAGGGAGAAACTCGCGCTCTCTGTAGGGTCTGAGCCATTGCAACACAGCTTTTTGTGCTAGGATTCCCTTCCCTTCCCTTACCTCCCTCCCCTCCCTCCCTCCCTCCCTTCCTACTTCCTTATATTTCTAAAAGGGAAGGCTCAAAGAAAATGTAGTGTGGAGGTCAGATCTGGCCAGCGCCACCATTGGCCCCATGGCGAGTTGTACTCTCTGGCATCTTGTCTTGATGGGTGTGCCTGGATTCCTAGAGGAAGGGAAGTCCCATCCCCAGGTGATGGGTGTTTCTGAACCCCTAGAGATGGGGGCGGGGGGCACTTGGCCTATAGGTTACCAAACCTGTCAGTCAAGTGCCTGGAACTGGGAGCTTCCCGTGACCCTGCCCCCTGACCTGACCCTATTTAGGGTCAGGCCTGCTCAGGCGCCATTATGCCATGCCACTTGTCTCCGTGTTTGCGTCCGGTCTCCTGGCTGATCTCTAGTCACCATGGTGTCCCAAGTCCATTGGAGCTGGATTGGTTCGTTGGTATGGTTTTTGTTCTATATTCCCTCTCTGGCCTGTTTCCTATCGGTGCTTAGGGTAGTTGTGGGCCGCAGGCCTTTGTAACAACCGGCTGTCTGCAGGCTGCTAATGCTCTAATAAAGACTCCAAGGTTGGATCCTTAAATATGTGGCTTCTCGGGTAAGTTCCCATATAACACAATGAAGAGTGGCATCTTGGTGGGTGACAAGTAGAAAGGTGCCGGTTTCGCCTGCCGCGTGCCCGCCTGTTTTGGACAATGGATGTGTTCCGGCGGCGCGTCCCTCACATGGGAGCGCTGGTGAGCTGCTGGCCCCACGAGACGACGCTAAGCGCAGGACAGGATGCTGGGCCTGGTGTGGATGGTTACGTTAATGGCTGAACGCTCAGGCATGTGGGTTTAGAGTCCCCGCAGCCAGGTATTTCCTAGCTGTGTGTCTTTGAGCGAATGACTTGACCACATGGAGCCACGTTTATTTTGTCTGTGAAACAAGGTACTGGTAGCTTAGTCTTCGGAGCACAGCTGTGAAATGTTCTGCCAGGTCTTCCTGTCTGGTGTATGCTCAAGGCTGGCCATCAGCTTGCTGAACTCAGGAACCACTGCCCCCCTCCTCCCGTCCTGAGGCCGCAGAGCGAGTGAGAAGACAAAAATAGTTTTAAAATTATATTTTAAGTTATTGAAGAGAGCAAAAATATTGGACGGAACTAATATAATAGTTTCCAGATAGACTTGGGGTTCGCCAAGGAGTTGTGGGAGTTGTCATGGGGTGGAATTCTCTGGCCTGGAAGTTCCTGATGATGGCGGATAGGATTGATTGTGGGCCTAGGTCCCAGGGCGCCAGTGCCAGCATATTGCTTCCTCAGTTGTTCATTTCCAGCCCCCCCCCACCCCCCAGGTAATTTGCCGACTCCACTCCTCCTGGATCAAACACTCCGGAAGTGCAGGATTTGCTGTCATTAAAACCCAAGAACACGGAAGCACTTTCCCTTGAAAAGAAGCTCTGCAGATGCACAGTGCCGACTTTCCAATGAACCATCAGCCCCCTGCGAGCTTTCTTCCTGCTTTGGCTGGTTTGTCAATCCCTTCTTATTCATGGCTTCTCTGGCTCTCATTCCCTAGTCTGGGCTGATTGCTAAATTGTTGGTGAGCAGCAGGGGAGCCCACCCCCCCCCCCCCCATGGCCCGGAGGAGGCTCTGCAGGACACGGAGAGGGTGGGACTGACTCCCGCAGGACAGCTGCTCTCGCTGGAGCAGGGCTGGGAAGGAGGCAGCTGGCCAGAAGCACCTTGGCATTTTCCAGGCTGCTCAGAAGGAAGGGAGGGAAGGGCATACTGAGAACACTTGTAACTCCTCCACGACTGTATCAGCACTCAGCTAAGATCACTCCAGCCCACAATGGCGGGCACTCTTCTTCTGTCTTTCCCTGGTGTCTACCTACGCAACTCTATTCCACAGCAATAGAACAATTTCCCGTGGCCTTCCACAGCAAACACCGTGTGTCTTACCCTCCCCGGGAGACAGACGCACCCATGTAGCCAAATTCTGTCCATTAGGATGAGAGGGGAAGTTTTCTGAGCAAGTTCCAACCACAGTCCTTGGGGTTGAGCTGGTGGACCCCTGGCCTCTGCCCTCTTTCTTGACTACGTGAGTCTCCGCTGCTTCTTTGGGCCATAAGGACTGGGGCTACAGGGAAGGACTGGGGCTTCGGTGGGTGGGCGGGTGACACGCGTAGGTCCCCAAAGACTCATGATCCGCACAGAGCTTCCTTAGAACTCTCCAGACTGGCTGCTCAGGAATGCTTACCTGAAAGGAATAACAGTGTTTTCAAAAACCCATCACCACGGTCAGGAGTGATGCCTAGACCCAGGAAGGGAGCCTAGCTCTGGTATATATATAATATGTGTGTGTATTAAGAAGTTTTTATATTTACACTTATGTTATATCCTCAGGGCTGAGTAACATAACTTGGCCTTGAAAAAACAAAGTGAGTTCTATCCCTGAAATGATCCCCGCAGGTTGAGTGTAAAAAAAAAAAGAAAAAAAAGAAAAGCTAGGTCTAGTCTTGAGTTCTTTAAGGGGTAGGTTTCACGCTCCCGGGCTTTTAAGTGTGCGGGGTCTTCGCGGAGGTGGGGGACCCTTGCCTGAGGAAAATGCCTTGGAAATGACAGAGAAGGGGAGAGTCTTAGCTTTACCAAGTAGGCACTCGGAAAAGGCGTGAATTCCCCCAGCAATGAGGCAGCTGGGGGTGGGGTGGGGGAGGAGGGAGGGGGCAGCCTGGCTGCACACAAGCCAGAAAGGCTACCGCCGGCTCTCAGGGTTATCTGAAATGGGGACGGACGGGGCCCCCCATCCTCAGAGGGACAGGAAGAGCTGGGCAGGTAGACGCGCCGTTGAGGAGCCGGAGATTGTGCAACAGAAAAAAAAAAAAAAAAGGACATCAAAAGCCCGAAGAGGCTGCGAGAGAATTCATTTGCTTTTCTGCCCGCGCCCTGTTGGGTTTAGCTCATTCAATAAACTGGGTCAGGAAAAATTGTGAAAGATTCTGGAACGTACCAGAAAGAAGAAGAAGAAAAAAAACCAGACTGAAAGTCCTCTTTGCAGCAAGCACCCTTCCGAGGTATCTGTGCCTTTTTTTGTTCCCCCCTTACTTTTTTGGTCTTGGAATATTTCATCCCTCAGTGAATTGTGGAGAGTGGCAAGACATGTAAATGCATTTTGTCCAATGGAATCTAATTAACCACCTCCCTGGGGACAGACCGTTTTTATGTCTATCTGTGTGTGTGTGTGTGTGAGAGAGAGAGAGAGAGAGACGGACAGACAGACGGACAGACAGAGACCTGGTCATGCCCCCTGTTCCTCCATTTGACGGTGAGTTAAACTGGGCCTGTGGCTTACGCTCTCCGTATCTCAGGCTCTGGTGGCATAGCCTGGGCCCGGAAGTTTCCATTTCTGTGCTCACTGCTTTGGGCCGCATTCCCTCCTCCCCCTCCCCCACTTTGTGATACTGGGTTTGAACCCATGGCCTTTTGCTCCCTAGGCCATCGCTCTACCACTTGAGCCACGCCCCCCCAGTCCCCCTGTGCACCCTCAGACTCCTCTCTTCAGCTGATCCCAGGGAAAGCTATGGCCCTGGGTCTGGGGTGGCTCCCAGAACCCGGCCCCGAGGCCTCCTGGGGCTTGGAACGGTTCGCGGGGACTTTTGTTCTGAGTAGCTGCTCATCCCAGTCAGTCGCGCTAAGAGCCCGCTGACGAGAAAGTCTCGATTTATGGGAATAGCCTCTAATGTGTGCAGTATTATTAAAAGGAGAGGCATTTACCTGATGGCAGATGTCTCCCATTTTTCAATTACCACGTAACTCCCTAACCCCCATTTGCGTTCTCTTTAAAAGCCCAAATGCTCTAACAGAAAATAGGGTGCCATGAGGTCCCGTGTGCTGGGGGACATGACAGCCCTTGGGCGTGGTCTCCTTGGCCTTCCGGTGGGCACCATTGCCCCCCGCCCCCTCCCACCCACCCCGGCCCGAGGGGCTTGTGGGCTTGACTGTGAGCAGCTCAATTTCCAAGTGCCTTTCTAGGTCCGGTCTTTCCTGCCTAAACTCAGTACCAACCAACGCTTGCTGTTTCCTTCTCTTTCCCCCTTTGTGAGCTGATTTATATTCGTGGCAAGGGGACGGAATACAGAAAAGTTTAAAGAGACAACATCCGCTCTTGTCTGGCTAGGTGCGTGAAGTCCTGAGGCTTTGTTTTCATATTGATTTCTGAAAAGGAATGGACACTTGTGGCTCCAGTGCATGTTTCTTCTTTGAATTCCCCTGCTCCCCCATTCTCCGTGCTTCCCAGCCGAGGGGAGGCGGTCAGCTTGCTGTAGGGCGGGGCAGAGGGCTGGAGCTGCCCACGGCGGGGGCGGGGGGGGGGGGGCTGGGCCTGGGTGAGAACCAGAACCCGGACTAAACCCCAAAGAGGAGGACGAGGACCATGAAGCGTGAACTCAAGCCGGATCAGGGCTGAGGTCCTTAATGACCTTGCGGAATTGGGACTGGGACATAGAAGAGAGTTGAGGAACAGAGAATGAAGAATGTGCTCTGGCTTCCATTTGTTTAAATTTCGCACTAGGTCTATAGCACACGCAGGCATTGACGGCATGTTATGTATTCATACACTACCATCCCGTTTCCCTCTCACTTGCAGCTCATCTCTGCCATGTTTCCTCTCTGCTGAGTTTCTCACTGCGGCCGCCTGGCCCGGGTTTGCGTCTCCAGTGCGCGGGGCAGTGCTGTCACCTAGCAGAAGCTCAGAGATGCCTCGCTGAGGGGAGGAAGCGTGATCTACCCCCGCCATGTGCTTTCTCCGTGGGTCATTCAGGTTGGTTCCGGCCCGGGGCCCAGGAGAGACCAAGGAGACAGAGCCTGGGAGAAAGAAATGAACACACACGGCGCGGACATGTTGCCTGGTTAGACACACCGGGCAGGAAAACAAGGCCTCCCCTCCCCACGCCGGTTCCTCCCAGGGGGGAAGCACGCACGACCTCAGGAGAGCCGCTCGGACCTTCCCCTCCCTGGATTGGGCTTGAAGGCTGGCCCTTCAGAGTCACAACGAGCGACCGTCTGGGTTGAAAGGGTCTGACGTGCAGCAGCGGGCATGCCGGAGAGGCCCCCGCGCCGAGGGCCTGCTGTGTGTCTCGGGATGGGGCCGCCTCTGTCCACAGGTGGCACCGGTGCCTGGCAGTCTGCTGCCCGCGTTGCGACCTCGAGGCATTCTGGGATTCTTCTCCATGGCAATGATGTAAACCAGGATCCCCCCCCCCCCCGCCAGGTGAAGGTCTCTCCCTTTGGGGACCCCCTGCGTCCAGTTTGGTCTGAGTGCTGTTGTCACACATCATGAAGGGTGGCCTTGATGGAAGGAAGCCTCCTCCCACACTCCGATCGCTTCCGGATGGTGCTGGTGGAAATGGCTCCTTCCGGTCAGTGAGTCCGCTGGACTCTGGCTGGGACTCTGCCCTCGGGCAACGTGCTGGTCAGCCCGGCCGGCGGCCATCGCCCCCGTCTTTACGTCATTCTGGACAACGCTGGGGCCGCCCTCTGGCCAAAGGACCTCTGTAGGCCTTTACCTCACCTTCTCGTCTTGAGGAAGGGAAGCGAGGCATGTTCCTCGTGCGCCTGGGTCTTGGAATCGCTTTGTCAGTCGACAGTTCCGGTTGGGTTTTCACCCGTCCGCCGGTTGGCAACACCAGAGCATTGCATTTGGACAGGTGGCTCGGGATCTGCAGATAAACGTGGCGCACGGTTTGGTCTTACACCACAGAACCTCGGGGGGAACTTGACTTGGTGCGGCGTTGCCTGTGAGATGTCGCCATCTAGTGGACACGGAGGACAGTGCAGCGAGAGCCCCAGTGCGGCTCTGGTTCTGTCTTCACCTGATTCCTGCCCCCCGCCCCCCCCTCGCATCTCACAGGTTCACGCTGGAATCCCAGCCTTCCAGTTGAAGTCAGCGTGACTGTTCTCAGATGCAGATCTTCATTGGCGTCTGCTTGAACCCGCCCCGTCTCTCATCCTTACTCTCCCACAGAAAGTGAGCTGGCTGACACTTGCGCTGATCCCGCCCAGGGCTGGCGTCACTTCCTGGGAAAGCGCCAGCGAGCGCTTTGGCCTTCGCAGGCACAGCTGTGACCGCGGAGCTCGGGACATCGGCGGTGCCTCGGCTCGGCGGCACCCAGAGCTCCCACCCCAGATCCCCAGGGCCGAGGGGCGTCCTTGCGCCTGTGACATGCTCCAGTCCCGACACGAGCCTTCCTCAATCCCCTTCCCTGCAGGAAAACTCCCCAGCCCCTGGCAAAGCCTCCTCCACCAGCCTTCCCGCACCCGGCCTCCTCCTGCCCCCTCCGGCCTCCTGTCCTGCCCCACACTGCTCAGTCTCAGCTCCAAAAACCCAACCTGGGGGCTGGGGATGTGGCCTAGTGGTAGAGTGCTCGCCTCGTATACACGAAGCCCTGGGTTCGATTCCTCGGCACCACATATACAGAAAAAGCCAGAAGTGGTGCTGTGGCTCAAGAGGCAGAGTGCTAGCCTTGAGCAAATAGAAGTCAGGGACAGTGCTCAGGCCCCGAGTTCAAGGCCCAGGACTGGCAAAGAAACAAACAAACAAAAACCAAACCTGCCATCAACCATCAGCCGTGGCGTGTTTTGTGACTCGCCCGCTTTGTCCTCTCTCGTGGGAGGGCTGGCACAGTTCCAGGACTTTCCTGGCATGCGCTTTGCGGGGCGGTGCTCAGCCGAAGCCCGTGGGGAGACTCAGGGGAGACACACGTGGACACACGTGGACACACGCATCATCGCACGGTGTGGTTCCTTCTGGTGCAGAGGCCACGGACGTCGTTTCTGTCATCCTGGGGACAAGTGGAATTCCTGGAAGTGCGTACCTGGCTTTACGGCTCATGCCGTGGTCAACAACCCCATGTGGGTTCTGTTCCTGACACTGTGGAGGGCTTAACTGTCTCAACACCTCAGTTTCCTCACTGGGACCCGCCAAAAGTGGGTGGTGGTTATGAGGCAGCCCCAACTTTTTGGCTCATTAGACAAAGGGTTATGCAAATATAGCAAACTGCCATCATCAGTACCATCACCACTGTCATCATTGAGGACTTCCTCTTCCTCCTCCCCCTCCCCCTCCCCTCCTCCCCCTCCCCCTCCCCCCCTCCCCCACCCCCTTCCCCCTCCTACTGCCTGTGTCCTGTGACCACAGACCTGGTGCTCACTGAGTACTCACTCTCCTTCCTGGATACAAAACCAAGTGACTGTCTAGAATTAGTCTAGACACTCCTGGGCCCTGTGTGCACCCATTGAGTATCTTAGACGCTAGTGTGGCCGTGCCCTCTAGACACAGAATCTGCCCTCCCTCCCCGCTGCCCCGTGCTCCAGGGGAGCCCCCGGTCTTTCCCCCTTTTAACCGCTCACCTAGTGTGCTTTGGCGATGCCTCTAATCAGGTGGGGGCAAATATGATTTATTTGTTACTGCATTTCCCCTTTCTCCAATGGCAGGTGATTTTTCCATTGGAGAATCTATTCTTCTGCTCTTGTTGCTTATCCTTTAGTCGTTTTGAAATGTCCAGCCCCCACCCCACCTCGCCCCCCCCCCCCCCCCCGTGGTGAAATCAATGCTAGTGTAGAATGTCTGTGGTCGGGCATCGGTGGTGTGTTCTCCATCATGCCCACTGGGTGTCGCTGTTGACCAGCGTAGAGAATACAGGCCTGCCCGTCGGGAAGGGCGGGGCTCCGCGGGGCTCCGCCTGGCCTTCCTTCCCAGTTGCTTCGGCAGAGGGAAACCAGGTTGGCTTGTTCCTGCCTGAGCGATCCAACCCCTGCTGCAGAAACATTTTCCTTGATGAGCTGGGGATCTCCCCCACACCAGATGGCAGCGGGCTCCCCTCCCGGCTCCTTGAAGGCCCCCAGAAATGCACTTTTTGTCTTAAATGAGGGGCATCCGACGGAAGCCGGGCTTGTTTCAGGACCTACAAACCGGTCTGCAGAGGGAAGAAGACTCGCTTGCCTTTCAGGTAATGCTGAATGGACTCTAAAGAAAGCCACGGAGGGGAAACGTGCGCTTCTTTTCTTTTTTATCCGCAGATACTTCAAGATTGACACGAAAGAATGCCTTGGGCGTTGGCAAGACTGCCAGGGCGCACCGGGTCTTCTTCTTTGTGTGCCGTGCAAACTGTCCATTTGCTCTTTCGATATTCGTTGACGACACACGTAATGAAACAAATCATATTTACTAAGACATCGTCCTTCTAGGAGTTGCTACGTGTGAAAGTACCCCAATCAAACATGCACAGCATAGATTTCCACAGGTGCAACAGCCGTGTACCAACAAACACCCACCTCAGCAACGAGAATTTGACAAACTTCACCCCCCCCCCCCCCGACCCCCAGTCTTCCGCCATGCCTCTCTGCAGGTACCTAGGTGAGTTGCTCTGACTATCGGCACACTAGTGAATGTGGACGAGGCCTTGTCACGTGCTTTTGAGGTTAGGGTTGGCTTCTTCTTCTTCTTCTTCTTCTTCTTCTTCTTCTTCTTCTTCTTCTTCTTCTTCTTCTTCTTCTCCTTCTCCTCCTTCTCCTTCTCCTTCTTCTTTTACTTTCCATTCTTTTTATTTTTGACTGATTGATACAGTAAATTATAGAACATAAGCGATCGTCCCACAACTGAGAGGTTTGCGACCATGTGCCCTGTGAACACAGCATCGGGAATCTGGAGTGACTTCAGCCTGGAAAGACGTGGAGAACGGCCGGGTCCGTAACGTGGCCTTCAGCACCTCTGTGCGGCTCTGGGCGTAGACCGACATCCCTGAAGAGCAAAGGCAAGAGCGGCGCCGGCAAACCCTGGAGCGCGGGTGGGTCCTGGTGCCCACCCTGCTGGAGGAGAGGGGGGTCGGGTGTGCAGGGCTCTCTGTATCCAAGCAGGGCCAGGCACTGGCTGCAGGCTCCAGGACTCTCTGCTCTTCTCTGGCCCCTTGGCATCTTTATGCTCTAAACCCACCCTCATGATTGCACACTGACCAATCAGAGAGCAGCTTCTGATGGGCCTTCTTTCTTTCTTTCTTTCTTTCTTTCTTTCTTTCTTTCTTTCTTTCTTTCTTTCTTTCTTTCTTTCTTCCTTTCTTTTTTTGCCAGTCCTGGGGCTTGGACTCAGGGCCTGAGCACTGTCCCTGGCTTCTTTTTGCTCAAGGCTAGCACTCTACCAACTTGAGCCACAACGCCACTTCCTGTTTTTTCTATATATGTGGCGCTGGGGAACTGAACCCTGGGCTTCATGTAGATGAGGCAAGTGCTCTTGCCACTAGGCCATATTCCCAGCCCTCTGAGGGGTTTTCTGAGACACAGCCATCACACCTTGACTGGGTCTCACCAGCTGGATTAATTCAAACAGTGTTCTACCCAAAGTGATAGGATTATAGGTGTGACCCACTGAGTCTCACTTCCATTTCAAATGTGCCGCACTCTGAACACAAAAGATTTCCCATCCTTGGAATGACTTGGAAAAAAAAAATCATACCAAGTGAAGTGAGCCAGACCCAAAGAAACATAGATTCTATGATTTCCCTCATCGGGAATAATTACTACATGTCTAGGATAATCCTAGCAGAAGATCATAATAGCTCAATAGCTATGTACATATGAACGCATAAGACGATGGTAAGCAAAATGAACTCCAAGTTATGGGAACAAGTGGTTTATCATTGTTGTTATTTCCAACATAACATGTGAAATTATGCTTTTTTCTTTTGTCTTTCTTCCCCATGGTTTTACCCCTGATGTCACTGTAACTGATTTTGATACCTTGGCTATTGTGTATACATGTATTGGAACTAGGTAAGGGAAAGGGAATATCCAAATTGAGAGACAAAGGATAAAGGACAAGCCAATGCAACAGCAATACTTTCAAAATTATATGGTGTAAACCAACTATACAACTCATGGGGGGGGGTGGAGGTAGGGAGGGGGAGGGGAGGAATGAGGAAGGCAGAAACAAGTTGGATAAGAAATGTACGCACTGCTTTATGTATAAAACTGTACATCACTTTGACAATAAATAAATAAAGAAATTAGGGCTAGGAATATGGCTTAGTGGTACAGTGCTCGCCTCGCATGCATGAAGCCCTGGGTTCGATTCCTCAGCACCACATAAAAAGAAAAAAACAAGAAGTGGCACTGTGGCTCAAGTGGCAGAGTGCTAGCCTTGAGCAAAAAGAAGCAGGGACAGTGCTCAGGCCCTGAGCCCAAGCCCCAGGACTGGCAAAAAGAAAAAAAAAGAAAGAAAGAAAGAAAGAAAGAAATTCAAAAAGATTTCCCATACTTATATGTTAATCCTTCAAAATATTTCCTTAGATATTAAAGTGCCCTTAGCCTGAAAAAGTTCTCAGAACATCAACCTGGCCATCTTCATAGCAGCCACAAAACCATCTCTAGGAAAGTCTTTATTTTCTTTCCTTTGTTTCTTTCTTCCTTTCCTCTTCTCTCTTTTTTCCCCCTCTGGTCCCAGGGCTTAAACCAAGGGCCTGGTTAAGGGGTTCCAGGTGGGGAGTGGCGTCAACTCCTCCCTCCCTCCCTCCCTTCCTCCCCTCCTTCCCTCCCCTCCCCTCCCCTCCTCTCCCCTCCCCTCTCCTCCCTCCCTCTCTCCCTTCCTCCCTCCTTTTTGTGCAGGTCCTAGAACTTCAGCTCTGAGCCTATACACTGTCCCTTAGCTATTACTCCTCAAGGCTAGTGCTCTACCACTTGAGCTATAACAGTAGTTCTGACTTTTTCTGTGGAGTTGGTTGGAGGTTAGAGTCTGGATACTGGCAGAGAAATGGCTGTTGGTGAGAGAACCAAATAAGCATAGTGAAAAAGGACAAGGCATGGCCCCCCGAAGAGGGTAACATCCCAGGGATTTCAAAACATTTCTCAGTCCTATCTGTCAGTATTCATGGACTTAACTCCCGATGATGAAGTTACGGAGACAGACTCGTTGGATCCAAAGCAAGCCCCGCCTATCTTCTGTCTTCAAGGGGCGCCCATTGCCGACAGAAACAAACACATTCTAAATGGGAAAGGCTGGGATAAATTCTATGGAGCAAACAACCCCCCACACAGGGGAAAGTAAGAATGCGAATCACAGACAAAATAAAGACTTTAAAATCAGTGACAAGAGACTATAAAGGACATGACATACTCATAAGTGGATTTTTCCTAGGGGAAGATATAACTATTCTTAAATATCTACAAGCCAATCCGGAGCACCCACCTTCATCAAACAGATACTGGGTACCGATGTCCCCAACGGGTTGTCAAATATCCACACGCTGGTTATGATGTCACTTAGGGTGTGTGTCGGTTTTTGATGTTGTGTTGTGGGGAGCACTTTCCTAGCTTGCCGGGGAGCCCGTGTTGGCTCTGAGTCCTCAGGATTACGGTGGGCAGAGCTGCCCTGGCGGGGGGGAGGGGGTGGTGGTGGGGTGGGTGGGAGGAGCCGGGTGGAGACGCACGGCCCCCCCTCGCTGCCGCCCTGGAGGCCAGCAGCTTCCGTGAGGCTCCTGGGACAGACAGACGTCCCTTTCCCGTGGCTCTCCAGTGCGGTGCTCGTGATTCCCCCTCACGTGGCTGCCACCTCGCCAACCCAACAGACCGTGCAGGGCTTCTTGATCCCTGCCTGGTCTCTCTCGGTGTCCTCTTCTTTTTTTAATCCTACCTGTTTGCGGATCCTTGGGGGCATACGGTTGAATCAATTAATAGAGGATTTGCTGAATCACAAGTGCCGTTATTAAAGCACGGTGTAATTAACTTCTTTAGACTAATTGAAAATTTTCATTTAGAAGGAGCAGTCAAGTGCCTCCTGGCTTTAACAGCTTTCTCACATAAAACAGCCTTCAGGAAAAAGTTCTTTAATGTGGACCCATAAACCCGAGACCTCTGAGGTTGTCACAAAACTTTGGGAAAAGGACTAAGTTCCTCCCCCCCCACCCCCCCCCGCCCCGTCCCTTCCTCTCTTACTTTACACCATCCCCAGGGTAATAAAAGCATTTTCACTGACTTGTCTGGCCTCTTTCTCAAGCACAGACTGAGCTTAGGAGGCCTGGGCCAGAGGAAGAAGGATTTGATGGGAACGTGCCTTCCGATTAAAGAGGGAGGAAACAGGAAATGGTGTGGTCTGTGGCTCTTTTCCTGGTACCAGCAGAGGACTCCCCAAGCTCTCCCTCCTCCCCCCCCCAACCCCCTGTCTCTGTCTAGGCCCCCTAGCTGGGGTTTTACCTATGGGCTGCTCACATGGACCAAGTTCGTCCAATCACGTAACTGTACTTCCTATTCACAGGATACGATTGGTCCAAAGTTAGCAGGTGATTCTCTACACGGACCAATACCATGCAATCTTCGGTCTCTGCTGGAATTACAGAGCAGACAGCCTCAGTTTGCACTGGGATCCTGAGCCCCTGGAACACAAGCCGGGGCCAGCTTTTGCCACCAGAGCTGGGAGCAGGGCCGATGGTAGATGTCACGGGCCATTTGTGGGCCCCCCCAATCCTTCTCCGCCTGAGACAGCCCGTTCCTCTGAACCTTCCAGCGGGGCACAGTGTGGTCGCAACCCAGATGGAGTTAGGATGGAGACTAAAATGCTGACTTGGTGCTGGTACCGGGGGTGGAACCCAGGGCCTCACGTCGTTGCTTAGCTTTGTCTCTCAAGGCTGGCACTCTACCCCCCTGCGCCACGGCTCCGCAGCTGTGGGGTTCCATCATCACCGCAGAAGGCAGTGTTGGGGAGCCACGGCTCCCAGCAGGCTGTCAGTTCAGCCTGGAATTCCTGGGTGAGAGGGCCGGTGGGGCCGGCGGTCAGGCGCTTCCCCCAGCCGGCCTCGGCGTGGTCAGGGCGCTGCGCTCTGCAGATGGCAAACTTCAGTCTGGCGTTGTTGCCTCCAGGGCGTGTGCTTTGGGGGCTGGGGCGCAGGGTAAAGGGCTGGCGCTGGCGGCTTCCGTGGCCTGGTGGTGTGCGGGGACTCTGTGGGCTTCACTTGCTGCAGGGCACCGTTGGGCGCACGCCCGCTCTCACCCCCACGGCCCCTGCCTGGGAGCGGCCGGCCAGGGCCCAGCTCCCTCTCCGGGGAGGAATCCTGCGCCATGCTGTCCTGGTTCTTATCCTCTGCGTTCTTTTCTCAGCCCCGTGGGCTCGCGTTTCTCTCTGCCTCCCTGCGCCGGCCCGGCGTCGTTGCGGTGCTTGCTTGCTGTCTATCGCACACCCGGGACGGCTGTGGAGTGCGGTCGCAGGCCGGCCCGCCTGCTGGGGCCCGAGCGTCTCCTTCTCCGTGGCTCACTCAGAAACGGAGGGAGCAGGTGCTGGAGGGGGTGGGGGTGGGGGAAGGGTTTCCCGGGAGCCCAAGGAGGAACAGAGAGGCTTCTGGACACCTAAGGGGGTGTGCGGGGGGAGCCCTGGGCCTGGCTCCCTCCCCAGGATGGGGAGGGCTCCCCGAATGCCCTGGCTGAGCCTCAGTGGAGGTATGGGGCGCTTGGGCAGGGCGGGCCAGTCACCGGCCCTGCATGCGGTGGCTTCTAGGGCTGACGGGATCTCCGTGGGGATCTTTGGGGTGGGGGGCAGGCAAGGGTCAGGACGATGGCCCTTCGGTTCCGGAAGGTGCAGGGGCCGCGTGGGACCCGGAGGTAGGCGTGGGTGCCGAGCACGTCTGGAAGGGGCACGCGCTGTGTCTGGAGCCCCGTCGCTCTCCTTCCTGGAGCTGAGCAGCTCGTTTTAGCTCTCAGGAACAATAACTATCACGTCATAAGTGCATGACGAAAACGTTTGGATGTATTAACTGCTGGGGGCGGGCAGGGCTGTCGGCCCCAGGCCCAGAACCCTGAGCCATGGCAGCGGGGGTGGGGATGGATACAGTGCACCATTGCCTTGGGACCCACTGCAGCCTGCATGCTGGAGAGAATCACCCCAAGTCTAGATAGGCACCCGTGACCCAGGCCTCGCCGTGCTCAGGGCAGTGCAGGTCACCCCAGGGGCTGGGTGAGGATGGGCTGCGGCTCGAGAGCAAAACGTAACGCTTCTGCCTCTGGGGCTGCCGGGCAGCGTGGAGGTGTGGACTTCTGAGAGCCTCCATGTGGAGAGAGGCTGCCTGAGGATAAGACAAAGGAGAGAGAGAGAGACAGAGAGAGAGACAGAGAGAGAGAAAGAAAGACAGAGACACAGAGAGACAGAGAGAGAGACAGAGAGCGAAAGAGAGACACACAGAGAGACACACACATAGAGACAGAGAGACAGAGACAGAGAGAGAAAGAAAGACAGAGACACAGACAGAGAGAGACAGAGAGAGAAAGAAAAAGAGAGAAAGAGACACACAGAGACACACACATAGAGACAGAGACACAGAGAGACAGAGGGAGAAAGAAAGACAGAGACAGAGAGAGAGACAGAGAGAGAAAGAGAGAGAGGCAGAGAGAGAAAGAAAGAGAGAGAAAGAGACACACAGAGAGACACACACATAGAGACAGAGAGAGACAGAGGCAGAGACAGAGACAGACAGACAGACAGACAGACAGACAGAGATAGACAGAGACAGGGAGAGACACAGAAAGACAGAGATTATTCTCATTGATATCATTACACAGTGACACAGAGTCCTTCCTTCCTTCCTTCCTTCCTTCCTTCCTTCCTTCCTTCCTTCCTTCCTTCCTTCCTCCCTTCCTTCCTCCCTCCCTCCCTCTCTCTCTTTCCCTTCTTCCCTCCCTCCCTCCTTTCCTCCCTCCCTCCCTCCCTCTCCCTCCCCCTCTTTCTTTCTTTCTTTCTTTCTTTCTTTCTTTCTTTCTTTCTTTCTTTCTTTCTTCTTCTTTCTTTCTTTCTTTCTTTCTTTCTTTCTTTCTTTCTTTCTTTCCTTCTTTCCTTGGGCTTGAACTCAAGGCCTGGGCTCTGTCCTCGACCTTCATTTTGCTTAAGGCAAGTGCTCTACCACTTGAGCCACAGCTCTAA
This sequence comes from Perognathus longimembris pacificus, assembly GCF_023159225.1. Classification (NCBI taxonomy): domain Eukaryota; kingdom Metazoa; phylum Chordata; class Mammalia; order Rodentia; family Heteromyidae; genus Perognathus; species Perognathus longimembris. Next base: position 82,096,055 of record NC_063166.1, on the reverse strand, counting down.
TTCTGGATTTTTTTTTATTGGAAGTTTAGTGAAGGTAAGAGTCTCATGACCTTTTTGTGTCTGGGCTGGCTTTGAACTGCGATACTCACATCTCAGCCTCCTGAGTCGCTAGGATGAGAGACCATTCCCGATGGGCCATTCTGGGCTGGGTTCACTGGGCATTAGCCTCCCTTAAGCCCGAGGCCCTTTGCGGGCAGTTCCGCTGCTCACAGCAGAAGGAAGAGGGACTCCCACATGTCTCTCGCTGAGCTTGGCCAGGCAGGGTGGCCTTTGTCACCTTGTCACTTGTGGTTCTTCATCCTGGTCTCTCATCCTTGGCATGACTGCCATTTGGGGTCAGATCTTTCTTGGTGGCGGGGCTGGCCTGGGCACTGTAGGATGCTGAGGAGCCTTCTCGCCTTTGCCCACTAGATGCCAGTAGCCACCACTGCTGACCAACTGTGCAAAGTAAAAATGTCCCCCGACGCTGCCAGTATTTCCTGGGAAACAAAACTGCTCCCCAGTCAAGAGGCAGTAAGTGGTCTAGAGAGGTTCATGAGGGATTTCCGGTTGAACTTGCATCTTAGAGTGCATTGTGGGTACACGCTTGGGAACAAACTTGGTGACAGCTGTTGCACCAGGGGGTCCGGGCTGCAGGCTGGAGTCGGGAGCACGCGCGGTGAGCGGTGGACCCGGCCGCGGGAAGGCTGGGTTGAGCGCTGAGGTGGTCAAGTGTTGGCAGAAGGAGCTCTTGATCGCTTGCTCTGTGCGCGGCACCATGGCAGCAGCTCCTCGGCTCCTCGGCACAGCTGCTAAGGACTTGTGCAGTGAGCATCGGGGCTGCAGACAGAGCTGGGGCGCGCGGGGGGGGGGGGGGGAACTGACTGGCCGGCGTCTCCCAGATCCTCCATTCCATGCTGCTCAAACACACGGTCCTGAGCGACCCCGGCTCCCATCCCTAAGTGAGGGACTCCTGCTCATCCCGGAGATAGCTTCTCCTTATGCCCCCGCCGATCAACGGTCAAGGTCACAGGTGTCATCGCACTGCTGGGGCTCCGCCACCACCTTCCTCAGGACCCTTGAACTCAGGGCCTGGGCCCTGGTTGTTTTACTCAAGGCTAGGGCTCTACCACTTGAGCCACCGCTTCACTTCTGGCTTTTTGCTGGTTAACTGGAGATAAGAGGCTCACAGCCTTTTCTGTCTGGGTTAGATTCCGACTGTGATCCGCAGATCTCAGTCTCCTGAGTGGCTAGGCTTGCAGACGTGAGCCACTGGTGCCCAACGAAGAAGCTTTCCTATGGGGGCCTTTTCAGCTGACTACCAGAGAAACACGAGGCGAAAGGGACGGGAGCGTCCAAGACAGCATTGTTGGTTGTGCTTTCTTCTCTCCTTTGGAATAAATATGTACTCACGGTTAGGTTCTTTTGATTAAGGAGGGTTTCTTAAATTGTGTAAGGTGCCACAAAACTTAGACCCACCTCTGATGGATCTCTATTATTATTATTTAGGGCTAGGCGAATGGTGTCCTCCTTTTCTTGCAGACATAGATTAGAGAGATTGACAGGCAGCCAGAGGGATTCCAGCCTTCACCAAGCGCCCTCTTGGCTCCGTGTTCTCCTCCTCTGCTTCTTTTTCTACTCTGCCTCCCTCCCTCCCACAAGCCAATTCCAGAAGCGGTTCAAAATGCTGGAAACATCCCATCCCTCCCGGCAGGCATTTTACATGGTCGCTGGGGCAGCAGACAAGGAAACGGAGCATAAATAATGCATTTTGCTGGCAGTGAGCCCCAGGAAGCAAGCGGAAGAGGGGGGCAAGTTGGGAGTGGAGGGCTTCAGGTCAAGTGGTGTGTGAAAGCCTTCCTAGACTGGTGACATTTCAGCCGAGCCCTGAGAGGTGGCGGAGGGCAGGAGCCGGTCCTGGAAGCTGGAAGACCGTTCTAGAAAGAGAGGCAAGGGCAGATGCTAGGTCCTGGTGCTAGGGGCTGAGAGGGCGGGGCCTGCGTGGGGCATGGCGGCCGCTGGCAGTGGAGGGGGCTGGGAGAGGGGCTGAGAGAACGTCTCCTAGACATGTGGAACACATTTCTAGAAGCGTTTAAGTGACGCGTGGAGTAGATCCCGAGGCTGGGCGGTGGATGCGTTCCCACGAAGGCCTCGCAATGAGCCTCAGGCCTGCGGAGCCTCGGTCCAGGCGCCCGAGCTGGGGCACGCGCACGGATTCGAGGGCCAGAGCAGCATAGTGACTGAGCGTCTGCGACCTGAAAGCCTTCCTGAAGTCTGGAGAAAGGGGAGCTCCCCCATGGCCCTTGGGGGTCGATCCACCGATGGCCGCTTCGTAGTCTTCTTTGGCCACGGACATCTGGATTCATTTTAAAGACAAGGCTGGGGCGGTGTGGCAGCTCGCAGGCCCGGGGGCGGTGGTGGGCAGGCCGGGCAGGGTCCTGGCTGGGAAGGCCCTCCTCCAGGAGGCTCCCCACACTGCTGGACTTGGGCGTGATGTCCTGCCGGGTGGATCCCAGCCCTTCGGGGGAAGTCAGGGCGCCCTTCCCAGACAGCAGGCTGCACCGAGGAGCCAGCTCAGCCCTGGGGAGCCATGGGCTGCTTGCTGCGGCACTGCCGCGCCCCCGGCATCCGTGGGTAAGTATGTGTCTGTGCACAGGGCACGGGTGGATTTAATCCATCAATCTATTTTAAAAAGTACCATTTCCGCGACACTGGTGGTTAAGCTCAGGTTCCCCCTAGCGATTTTCTATTCACTGGAGCCATGGCCTCAGACCTTTTGCCTTTCAGTTTATTACTTTTTTTTTCAGATCAGGTCCTATGGTTTTGCCTTGGACCTTGATCTTCCTACCTCAGCGTCCTGTGGCTGTGATTACAGATGTATGCCACCATGCTCATTCCTTTTGGGGGGCATCTGACATGGATGCCCAGCGAGACCAATCTCTGGTGAACTGCGTGACCCCTGTGTCAAGCTGCCCAGCCCTGCCTAGCAAGGCCAAGACCCTGAGTTCAAGCCCAGGGCTGCCCTCCCTGCCAACAGCTACTTGGCAGGAATTTCTACACTCTTTTCCATCGTCTCTGAGAAGATTAGAAGAAACAGTATGAAGGAAACAATTAGGGAATTCAACAGGTCTTTCGATTCTCTCTCTCTCTCTCTCTCTCTCTCTCTTTCCAGTTCTGGGGTTTGAACTCAGGGCCTGAGCACTGTCCCTGGCTTCTTTTAGCTCAACGCTAGCACTCTACCACTTGAGCCACAGCGCCACTTCCAGCTTTTTCTATATATGTGGTGCTGAGGAATTGAACCCAGGACTTCATGTATATGAGGCAAGCACTCTATCACTAGGCCACATTCCCAGCCCTGGATTCTCTTCTGCTTTATTTCTTGAGGAAAGAAAGTAGAACAAGGGAGGGGGGCAGCAGCGTTGGCAATCCAGGACTGAACTGTCAGTGCCCAGGCTGGGTAGATGAGAGGAGGGTGGGTGGTGGTGGTGGTGGTGTCGTTGTCTGTGTTTCCAGTGCTCCACCTTGCCCTCCAATCCTGAAATCCATCCTAGGCAGCAGGTGAACAGGTAGATGTGGAAGTGCTGGTCCCGCTATGACCTGCTGGCCTTGGCTTGCAAACCCCTGCTCTAGCTGCTATAAGTGAATGCCTTGGCTTGGGCAGAGGCTCACCTTTTGAAGATCACCTTCCTTGCTGCATTACTCATGGAGAAAGCGCCCAGTGTTCCAAAGCAACCATGCATTCTGCGGGAAAATTCAGGTCCTTTCTGCCGCATGTGAGCCTCTGGTCTTCCTCATCTCAGATCTATTCTTTTTTTTTTTTTTTTTTTTTTGGCCAGTCCTGGGCCTTGGACTCAGGGCCCCAGCACCGTCCCTGGCTTCTTCCCGCTCAAGGCTAGCACTCTGCCACTTGAGCCACAGCGCCGCTTCTGGCCGTTTTCTGTATATGTGGTGCTGGGGAATCGAACCTCGGGCCTCGTGTATCCGAGGCAGGCACTCTTGCCACTAGGCTATATCCCCAGCCCTCAGATCTATTCTTGGGGTCGGCCGGTTCAGTTCCCTGAACTCTGATGTGGGAGCAGATGGTGAATTCTTGGAACAAGTTGGGGGGCCTTCCAGGGCCCCGCCTGTCCCTAGACCCCCCCCCCCAATCCTTCTTAGATATCTTTGAGCGAGACTGCTACCCCCATTTTCCTGCCCCATGCATTTCTGGTAGAGAGGTGTGTTGGGTGGAAGCACCTACAGGCAGATGCTTTTCCTTCTCTCCTTTTTTGTGACCGCAGAGGGGTCCAGCCCTGCCTGTCCCGAGTGGAGTGGTTGCTTTGAAAGGAGAGGGCTTTCTGAGCTCCCCAGGGATGGCTAATAATAGCTTATCCTGGGCCCAGGCGCTAGTATTTGCTTAACATTTGGACTTCTGCCAGGTAATTTACCTATAAGCTATGCACAGAAGAAGAAAGAAATCATCCATCTAAAGTATTCAGATTTTGGCCTTAATTAAAATGCAGAATAAATATGTAAAGGCTAAAGAGCATGAATTATAGATACTGGGGTTTCTATATTAAAATCGGTTTTCATCTATGCCGGCTCTGTGTTTATGGTGGGAGGAAGTGGGTATACAAGTCTTCAGAAAGCAATGTAATTATGATTGTGTGCTTAGCAAGATGGGAAGTGGAGCCATTGTGTGAGAAGGAATCCTCCTCTAACCTTTCTCATCTCACTGACTCTCCAGATTTCTTTCCCATCTCTGTTCCACAAAGGGCTAATCCTGACCCTTGTTATTTAAATTGCTTGTCCACCTCTACAAAGCTGCCTGGTATGGCTTACGCTGGCTCTCCCATTCCGTTATCCATTCATGGCTTCTCCTTGGAGCATGGTCGTGAGGAGAGGCCACAACTGGGTTCCCTGGGCTGAATGACAAGGACACATTAGGTCAGGTCACGTCTCCCCCCCTGGCGAGCTGGAGGCTCTGAACCGGGCCTCAGAAGGCCCAGGAGGGAAAGGCAATAGGGAAGCTCCACAGAGCGGAATCCGGAGCCTGCCCAGCCGTGTGGACTCCGAGGGCCTGGCCGGCCGCAGGCTGGGGTTGTGATGCCATCCTTGGGATTTATTGACTGGTTTGTGCATGCGCGAGGCCATACAGAGCGCGAGCTCCAGGCCTCCCACTCGACAGGCAGGGGCCTGACCCGTGAGCCACACCCCCAGCCCTTTCCACACTGAGTTTGCAGCCAGCATCTCCAGATTCTTGCCTGAGCCGGCCTCCGATGGGGCTCCCTTTACCTTGGCTTCCCGCACAGCTGGATTCCCGCACAGCTGGAATTGCAGGCAGAAGCCGCCATGCCCAAGCTTGTTGGTGGTAATGGGAAATCTGTAACTTTTTGCTCTGACCGGCCTTGAACTGCCATCCCCCCCCCCACCTCCCATCCTCCCCCATCTCTCTCTCTCTCTCTCTCTCTCTCTTTTTTGGTAAACATCAAAACTTACAAACTGGTATCAATTAGAGGCTATGTTAACACTTTGTTTCAAAGCTTTGCATTGGGAAGAATCACACTGAGAATTAATTTGCATTTATCTGGGACTTTGGAAAACAAATGAATGAGATGAGAAATCCTCAATTACATTGTAATCGATGTGGGGGTGGCTTTCTTTCTTTCTTTTTTTTTTTTTTTGAACAGACAAGACCAGATCTTTTTGAGAGCATGGGATGTATAGAGAGACTTTTCGAGAAGATTTATATGTATAAAGGTCCCAAAGCCCACCCGAGATGCAGGCAGGTCCCCCAGTGCACAGGCTGCATGCCCTTTGACCCTGTGAGGGCTGCTGTGTGCGGGGTCAGCTGACCCCTGTGACCGCTCGAGAACACAGTGGGGTCGTCCACCTGCAGCCCTGACAGCACTTGCTCTATAGTAGCGGAGCCGAGCTGTAGGGACTGAGACTGTGCACGCTACAAGGTCAACCGTCTCACTCCCTGGATCTTCATTTGTCCACAGAAAACCATCACCATCACCACCACGCGAGCTATCGTCATCCCCATCATGACCATCGTCACCATCGTCACCACCGCCATTACCTCCCCATCACACCAATGTATCATAGAAAACAAATCCAACCTGTTTTTGTTTGATCTAGAAATTCCAGTGTTTGCAATGTAGAGGGACCTTCCTTTACCCTCTTGTCTCCCCAAGTCTCTCCACGGACCGTTCATGATGACTTCGGGATCGAGATCAGGCGGTTCGTTGGGCAGGCTTTCGGAGCCCCCTTTCCTTAGGTTGGTTTGGTGACATTGTTATCAGCACGGTGACAGCTGTGGTCTGGCTGCCCTCTGTCCCCTCCCCCTGGTCCTGTGCGGCCACACAGCGGAAGTGGTGGGTGACAGGCCACTCCTGTCCCCAGGACGGGACGGCCAGGGCCCAGCTGCTGAGATGTGGCTTGTGGATGCAATCCCCGCTTAACTGCCACGCCTGGGGGGTGTCACCCTGTTACCAGGCTGGCAAATATTTTGACAGCTCCCAAATAGGACTGTTCTTATTTACCCGCTCTGTCTGACAGGGCATGCCTTCTCTGTTGGTCTTTCCCACTCTGCGGCCGCCCTCCCTGGCCCACGCTCTTAAGAACTGCAGCTCGGAGGAAGGGATTGAAGGCCTGTCACCCACGGTCCCTATCACGGCCTCCCTTCTTCTGTGGGGAGCACAGGATGTCAGATGCTTGTGGGGTCATTGCACTATATACGAACATACAGGATGCCCACCGACGTGGGACACCCCATAATTTAGGCAGCAGAAACAGCAGCCTCTTGTGGACCAAGGCTCCCCTGTAAGAGGTGCTGATTGTACCTTACACTCCAAAGCATTCAGAACTGCATCATCTTCCAGCGAACCCGTGTCTCCCGTGCGCAAGTCAAGCTGCTTGTTCCTTCGCTGCAAGCCTCCGTGATTACGGGGCGTTGTGCCTTTTGTTTGCAGTTTGCAATTACGTGATCTTCTCAAACCCTTCCGCGTGGCTGGAGTTAGTTTGAAAGAATCTGTAAAAACAAAATCCTTGCAAATAATAACCTGTATGGGCAAAACATATTGCATCTTTAGCATCCAGAAGAACCTCCAGTTTTGATAACTTTAATTGGCTCCCTGAAGCAAAATCATTCGTGGCATAGTCAAGGCATATTTCTTAAAAGATGGCAGAATTTGGCCTTGGGAAATTTCTTTTAATTCCAATATATCAAAATTACAGCCTGTTTACATAAGAACGACTCTATGGAGGATTATCTATTTAGGATGTAATTGTGTACCAAGAATGAATTGCCAATGGAGACCAAATTTAGAATTCAGACCTAACACACGGAGGTCATTCAAGTCCCTCAGACAGTTATTTATTTCGTTTAAAAAAATATTACAATTCATTTTTTTTCTAGCTTCTTTCCTCCCTGTCCAGACGGTCCCATGGCCGTTGGTTTTGGCGAGGAGTTGTTGGAGGTTTTGAAGGGCTGTGCAGGTAGCCTGGCCCTGTCTGCGGCGTCCCGAGGGGAAAGCAAAGCGACAGAGATCAACGAGTGGCTAAGAGCTCATGTCATCCTGAACATCACTCAGGCTCCGTGTGGCTGGGGTCTGGGGACAGGAACAGCCGGCTTGCTCTCTTGGTTTATGAGGAGCTCACCATGGCCCAGTAGACTGAGGGTCTCTGCCCAGGGAGGGCTCAGAGGTGATATCTTGGTAGGCACAGTGCAGAGGGGGAAGGGTACTGGGTGGTGTGGGGGGAGCCGGGCCTGGGGGCATGGACAGACTCAGCCCCCCTGTCCCCCCCTCCCCCCTGCAGTTCCTCTGCTCCCCGTGGCTGGTTTGCAGCCCACAGGAAGAAAACCCGGGCAGCTTAAAGCTTGAGTTGGTGGCGTTTATCACGGAAACTTTGGGCTTTCAGTCATCCATCACCTGGACAGCTCTTGGCTTCATACGGAGGAGGAAATGATCCCCATTATTATCCCCATCCTTCTGAGGGCGGAGGCGGGATTCAGACACCTGCCTTGGGCTCCGGGAGCGGAAGGCACCGGTGCTCCCGCCGCTCCGAGCTGGCCAGACCGCACTGAAGTCAGCGCTCAGCTGGGCGAAGCATCATTCCAGGGGATGCTTGGCAAAGGGGGGAGGGGTTCCCTGGGGTTGTGTTTTCTTTGAGGCTGGTGATCTACCATGGAGCCGCAGCTCGCTTGTGGCTCTTTTGGGGGTACTTCATCGTTGATGTCCACGCTGGCTTCAGGCGCGGCCCCGGGTCCCCCTCCGTTCTGCGAGTGCCTCTCCGGCCAGCCTTTGACCGTCTCACACACTTGCTTGGAGTGGGTGACTTGCTTGCAACGAAAACTGTGAACTGTTTTACGGTTGCTTTAACATGCGAATTAAAAGAAAAAAAAGTGGATCCACTGCTTACCCGCAGCCTTGCCCCAACCCAAGTAGAATTCGGCACCGAGCTTCGTTACGCAGGCAGGCAAGGGAGGCAAGGCTGGGCTGCCGAGCCATCGGGCTCCGGCTACTGCCTCATTTCCTGCTTGCCACCTCCCACCAGTGCCTGGAGGAACATGGAGTGTGTCCAGAGCAGTGTGTGTGTGTGTGTGTGTGTGTGTGTGTGTGTGTGTGTAGGCTGCCGTCCAGGGCAGAGATGGAGAACGCCCTCTTTCAGGTGTGCACACCTCCTGTTAGTGCCTCGTGCAACCCCTGTCTCTTCCATGCCGGGGTGATTGGGGGCAATGTTGAGCCAGCCTCCCTCCCTCCCTCCCTCCCTCCCTCCCTCCCTCCCTCCCTCCCTCCCTCCCTCCCTCCCTCTTTCCTCCCTCCCTCCCTCCCTCCCTCCCCTCCCTCCCTTCCTTCCTCTCTTCTTTCCTTCCTTCCTTCTTTTCCTTTTCCTGGGGGCACAGGGCAGTGCTGTTTTGAGCCACCCCAAATGTCATTTCAAGCCAATCCACTACTTTAATCTGGAGAAGTGTGGTTCTGTCACTAACCTGTGTTCACAAAGTGGCCGGCAGCTCAAGGAAAGGCTCAGCTTTCAATGGTGTGTGTGTGTGTGTGTGTGTGTGTGTGTGTGTGTGTGTGTGTGTGTGTGTGATAGTACAGACTGGGTGCTTACTCCACTTTATTGTGTTTTCTCTCTCCTCTGGTGAACAAACAAACACACACACACACACACACACGCACGCACGCACGCACGCACACGGTGTTGATTGATATTCATCCCCTGCTGGGTGGGTAAACTAACAAAGTTTTCTCTTGGAAATTCACTTTCCACCTAGGGCACCCTGTGTTTGGAAACTGCAGAAATCCTGTGGGCTTCCTGTGGGTGTCAGAGGCGGCTAAGCTTGCCAGCTAGCTTGTGGGTAAGACCTAGGATGCGAACGAACCTGCGACTCTGCAGTGGGGCCTGGAGATGGGACCGCTGGAGGCAGCATTTGCTCTCTGGCTGGCTGGAGCAACAACCTTGTTGGGTTGTCTTTGTTTCTGATCAGCCAGAAAATCCTGAGCGTGCTGACAAGGAACCCAAGGTGCTGTGCGGCTGGGTGGGAAGGCAGCAGAGGAAACCCTGTGTGGGGTTGAGATTACTGAGTGCAAATGTGAGCCGGAATTTCCAAGAAGCTCAGCACCTCCTGTGCCTTTGCTGGATTTGGAGCCTGGGCTGCCGCTCACCGAAGGAAGCCTCTGTCCCTGTAATGACGGTGTCCTGTGGATTTACCTCCCAACTGCACCTCGAACCGCCGCACGTCTGTCTGTCACTGCCTCTCCGGCTGTCTCCTCTCTTCCATTGGCAGCAGGCTCCCAGCTGGCCCGCTGTGCCCTCCTGGCCCCTCGTGCGCCGCAGGCCTGGTGGTCTTTCCCGAGGCAGATCTGCCTCCCTCCTGTTGCCGTGGATGCAGACCCTCATTCTTCTCATGCTGGCAGCGTGCTTCCCCTCTCTCCAGCCGTCCTCTTCCTTTTCCAAGAACGACTCCCCTTTGGCTTCTTCTTGAGCTGGGGTCCACTGCCCACGGAGCACTGTGGCCGATGCTAACTGTACCCCCCGGGGCCCCAGAACCCCTGTCTTCCCTTCCCCTAGTATCCACCCTTACTTATTCATTCATGTGTTCAACCAATGTTTCTTGAAGGCCTACAACATTCTGGACACAGTTCTAGGATATGTTCCCTTCTTTATCTGTCCTCTATACTCTTTTGATGGAATATTCTAGTATCCTTCAATAGTTGTACAGAGGGGCTTCCATTCACTATGCCAACTCACGAGTACAGTGCACCGTGATCGGCGTCACCCAACCATTGTTCTCCCCCCCCCCCCCCCGCGTTCCCTGCTTCCACGGTCACGGATGGATTCCTTCTCCCCTTGGAGTACCACGTGCTCACAGAACCGGGGATGCTTCCTGTCACTGATCACGGCCGGGGATTTTACCCGTACTGGTTCAATTTGTGTCATTGTCATTTGCTTCCTGACTAGAGCTCTAGCTCCCTAGAGGCCTGTCACATTTCTCCTTTGCTCTCCTTGGAGGCCTGGCACCCACTGCTGGGCTTGGCAGACGAAGCCAGCTCAGGAAAGGTCTGCCAAGTGACGCTCGGGTTCTGCTGGGGGAGGGTCTCGGGGTGCTGGCAGGGTTTCTCTCTCCCCTGAGCCTGGCGGAGGGGGGGGGGTGGTGGTGGTGGTGGGGGAGCTTGCTCTGTGAGCTGCATCTCAGAGCCCTTGGAACAGAGGGCACCCCGCATCCATGGGGCGGGCAGGGGATCGTGTGAAGCGGGAGGAATGGGAAGGGGCAGGCGGACAGGCCGGGCCTCCCTCGGCCAGGCGTAAGGCCTCTTTCAGGAGGCAGAGGTTGGAGCTCAGCAGTCGGGCCTCTTGTGACTCAGGCGGTGGTGTGGACCCACGCTGGCCCCGTCCCCGCAGGAAGGGAGCACTCCCTCCAGTCCCCACCGGGCCGGCCCGGAGGAGACCATGAAGCACAAGGGGTCCCCAGCAGCTGGAGGCTAGCCCATGGGGGTAGGAGGTGACAAGGGCACACAAGTTGTGTGCGTGCGATCAGACAGTGGCGCCTGGACCACGCGACTCTTGAGTAGCTCTTGCTTGAGCTAAACCCAGCAAACAGGCCTCATGAATAGCTGAAAGCGTTTCATTTATTTCCTGCAGGGCCCAAGATGAAAAGAGGGGAAATTCATGCCTCACTCCTGTGCCAAGTCAACACCTGTATTTTGGGACGCGCTGGTAACATTTCTACTGATGCTAATTGGCCTACGTAGAGCATCTCCTGGGCTCTGGAACCTTCTCCCCGGAACCTTCCTAAGTGAGGCTGATGGAAGTGGGAGGATGTTACCTCCTTCCACATGCATTTTGGCACTTAGGGAAAAATGCAGCTGTGGGGATGGCTTGAACCTTGATGTCTCCACGTTATCTTCTGGAGGCTTTTCTTGAGCACCCTGGCTCCTCTTCCCTGCTGCTCAGGTGAACTGGTGAGACACAGCCTGCAGGCTGGAAGAAACAGAACCCCACTGAGCAAGGCTGTGAAACAAAACACAACAAAGCAACAAAACCCAGCTTTCTTGTGCATTATAGGAACAATTTCCCAGAGTGATGGTTGGGGCCGAGAAGGGGCGAGTGAGCCGAGAGTCACAGGGCAGCGCAACTGTGCTAATGTGTTACAGTGGTGGCTCTGTGCCTTGTGTCTCCCAAGTGGGGACTCTGGTGTGAACTGTGGGCTTTCTGGGCTGTGATGCACGGCTGCAGGGCCATTGGCGGGGACACAGGAGCTGCCACGGGGTGGGGTGGGATGGTTAAGGAGCACTGGGCCTCTTGGGAGCCCGCGCTATATGGACGGTCTCAAAACCCTGCCTCAGTTTGTTGTTTACCTACAAGTGCTCTTAAAGATTCCATTGAAATAGCGAATTTGGGCTGGGGATATGGCCTCGTGGTACAGCGCTTGCCTTGTACACATGAAGCCCTGGGGTTCGATTCCTCAGCACCACATATACAGAAAAAGCCAGAAGTGGTGCTGTGGCTCAAGCGGCAGAGTGCTAGCCTTGAGCAAAAAGAAGACAGGGACAGTGCTCAGGCCCCGAGTTCAAGCCTAGGACTGGCAAAAAAAGAAAGAAGAAAGAAAGAAAGAAAGTAGCAAATTTGCTGAGCAGCTACCATGCGCCTATGTGTGGAGGCTCTCCAAGGTTTCTGTTAAAATTAATTACAGACCTGAACCCAGATCGTGATAAGGGCCCTGGAGGAAATATCCGGGGTTATAAGAGAATCTTCCTCTTTTTTTTTTTTTTTGCCAGTCCTGGGGCTTGAACTCAGGGCCCAAGCACCGTCCCTGGCTTCTTTTTGCTCAAGGCTAGCACTCTGCCACTTGAGCCACAGAGCCACTTCTGGCGTTTTCTATATATGGGGTGCTGAGGAATCGAACCCAGGGCTTCATGTATGTATACAAGGCGAGCACTTTACTGCTAGGCCATATTCCCAGCCCTGAGAATCTTCCTCTTAAACGAAACGATTAGCTTCTATTCCTCTGAAGAAGGTGTATTTGAGTCCAAGTGTTTAAGGAAAGCAAGCAGCTTTTGCATTTAAGTGATTTTACTCATTTTAACTGTGAATAAAATGAAAGGAAATGATTGGCTCATGAACCTGACAAGTCTAGCTAGTGCTCTAGTTTCAGGTGTGGCTTGATACGGGGGCCGCACTGATGCCACCAAGGCCTCCTCCCCTCTCCAATTGTTCCTCAGTGTACATTTTACCTCCAGGCAGACTCTTTCTGATGGGGCTCCCACTGGATTGGAACCTTCTGGAAAGCAACAGTGGAGCCTTATTTGCTCAGCTGTGGCTTCACTCTTACCTGTGGCTGCTTTTGTGGGCCAACAACAGAGTTGTGAGAGCTACCTGGTGGTGAGCAATGCTGAGAACATGAATTTCCTGGCTTTTCCCAGAAAACCTGTGCTGACCTGGTAGCGTGAGGTGGTTAGGGGTCAGGACTGTGGGTTTAGACAACTGGGTCACTGACACAGCAAGGTCACGTATTACTTTATCCTCTGATCCTCAATTTCTTTACTTGTAAAACCAGGAGAGTAATCATTTCTAACTCCATAGGTTTATGGGGATGATGTAGAATTGTGCACGCAAATAATTTTGCTCAAGGCCTGGTATGCAGCAATGCAGTAAGAAAAGGCTCATAATTATTGTAGTTCTTAATACCGGCGTCAGCTTGCAAGTGGGGCTTTTCAGGTCGACTTTCTAGGTTTTGGAGGAGCTGTTGAACGGGTTGCTTGTCTGATGCTTCTTTTTTCTTGCGATAGGAAACAGTTGCTTGACAATTTAGGAAACTCCATCAAACGCAGTCTTGTATTAATTGTTTCAATCTGCGTGACACTGGACACTCACCTCTTCACCTGTGTGTGTTTTCTTCTGTCTTCATTTTCCCTGAAAAAAAAAATCCTTTTAAGTGCTCTGTCTGGAAAGGCCACGTCAAACTCTTACAGTGTGTTAGCGCGAGTCTTCAAAGCTTCCAAATTAGACAAGAAGGTGACTGGGGAGGTGGGGGGGGGGCAGGGGCACCCCCGGCCCTGCTGTGGGGCTACCCCACGCTTCAGTGAGATAGCTTCACTCTTTGTGTCTTGATCTTGATCAAAGGCAGCTTTATCAGCACTTTGTTTTGGTAAATCTTATTTAGTAGCACAAAGAAAACACAAAACTTCAGATGGCATGCCGAGACTCGCGCAGACTGCCAGCAGGCCCTGTCTGCTTCTCTCATGGGTGGAACCTTGAGTGGTCCGGTCTGAGAGCGAGAGTTCAAATCCTGACCCCACAGCTCTGTTCCCCTGGGCCCGTAGCCTTTCTGGGTTCTAGTTCTCTGATTATGCAAGAGAGGGCATCCTGATAGCCACTTTACAGTCAGGATAAGTTAGGTGAGATAGGGAAAGGAGCTGGCTCAGTGTCAGTGCAGGGAGTGTTCGATGGTTATTGGCTATTGCTACTAGATGAGGTGGGGGTGAGAGCGGTAATTGTAACTCCTCTTTGCCTGCCAGCGCAGGAGCGTGACGGTGAGCTTGCCCAGGTGTTGCCTAGGAAAGTTGAGTAATGCAACTTAGTGGAAGCCTGAATTTCGATTCCACAACGTTCTTTGCAGGCAGACATTCATCAACAAAAGTTTTATGCAGCTGGTTTGGACAACAGAACAACAGCGTTCTCATGACGGCTAGTTCCTAGCCAAGATCTTGGAGTCTCCCTTCTGCCTTAAAGTACAGAGTCCTGATGACTGTGCTAGAAATACTCTTGGTAGATCACATCTTTAGGGAAGGGGGTTGTTGTTTAAATCAGGCGTTGGCGAAAGCCAATTTGTAGTAAGCTGTAGGGTGCAGCAAACATAAAGTAGAAGAAAGTGGCGAAAGGCCTTGGAGTCAGACAGACCCAGGTGGACTCAAGTCCCACCTCTGTCCCTCTCTCACAACGTGTCCCTTAAGCCGCTGGGCCTCAGTTTCTAGAGGGTAAAATGGGGACAATAATGTTGCCTTATACTAGTGAGAATCGGGAGGACCACACAGATATAGTATTGATAGCATTTATCTCCGTGACTGGCACAGAATAAGTGTTCAGAAATAAGACTTTAAAAATAGTCTTGGAACCTGGCTGCAGAAGACAACACAAATGTATCCCAAACCTTCCTCAGGCTGGAAGGACCGGAAGTTTTTGGTTTTAGGCAGATGTCTAATAATTCCGAGGGAAAGCAACACTGTGAAGCCTGTCACTAAAAGGAGACTCCTTCATGCACGCCAGTGTCCTGTCCCAGTGTTTCGTCACCCGACGTCCATACCATCACCCGCAAGCCTCAAGGCAGCCAAGACCTTGACCCGCCATCGGCCAACCTCTTCAGCACTTGGACAGCTCCCGAACTATGGCGACTGGCTTCACCGGTGTTTGGTCAATAAACCAAGGAACATGATTAAGAGAGCACACCCTTTGGCCAAAGCAAGATCCTTCTAATTTTAACTTTATTTACTCCCTTCTGTTTCCTGTCCAGCTGGTTAATAAGTTTACTCTTAAGAATTAGAAAGTGGTAATGTAAAAAGTCCCCTAGGCATCTCTTCTCCGTGTGAATCCACCCAGGATTCCTTTGTCTTATTCTTTCTGTTAATTCAGTTTTAAGCTCTGATTTTGATAGGTGTTGGGCTACATGACTCCGCTCAGCTGGAGAGCTCCCGGGTTGAATGAGGGTAACAATTCTGGTGTGATTGCAGATAATATGCAAGGCAGAAAAATCCAATTATACTTAATTAGGAATCAATCCAAGATTCTTTAGAAGGAGGCTTGGTATTGCCTTATGGCCAAAACCAACTGAATCTGAATAAAAATTAATTGGAAGTAACCTGGCTGCTAATTTTTCTAATTATTTATGTTTCTTAGGATTTCTTTGTTTCTGTCACGAATTCAACTTCTGCATCAACAGAAGAAGAGCTGCAGGTGCCAGAACACATCCTACCGCCACCAGGTGCTTTGTCTGGAACTGAGCTGAGACCTCTCCATCTCGTTTATGTGGCATTGAGATTCATTTCTGCTTTGTAGTAGTTCCTGAAACAAATTATCCCTGAAAAACTCAAACAATAACTTGCTGACCATTCACATTCCTGTTTCTTTCACCCACCCATGGAAAATTTTCAAAAACAGAAATAGTTGTTTTCTCTTTTGTGTTATGAAGTGGTCTTTCACACACATTGCAAAAAAAAAAAGTCACAAAATTACAGAAAAGGAAACCCCATTACCTTTCCGCACAGAGCTAAGCAGGACTTTCTTTCACAGTAGTAGAGCTTTTGGTTGGTCTGTCTGTTCATCGCTGTGTGTCTTACTCTGTCTCCTCCATGTTATAATGTAACAAGTATCTTTCACTTAACAATACCGCCACTATCAGTTAATGACTATAGTACTTGAGCCGTAATCCATCTCTTTTTGTTTTCATTATTTTTCAGCAAAGGTTTTTTTTTTTTTAATTTTTACTTAGGTTGGCCTGGATTATAATAATCATATTGATTTGCTTCCCTTATGGCTGGGATTACAGAGATGTACCACTGTGCTTTGGCTTATTTGCAAACATGGGCCTCATTATTCTCCCCTAATTTTTTCAGAACTATGAGTAGGTTGTACAAAGGAGTTTCATTTTGCTATGTCCAGGTAATTATATAATGTGCTTGATTACACTCATCTGTTTGTCACTTTGTCATTGCCTCTCCCATTCACAAACTCATCTCCCACAAGTGTTGCTGTTCCATTTTCCCTCATGTACCTGAAGTATTTCAACCATTCTAGCCCTCCTTGCCTCTCTCCATTTACCTCCCCAACCATCAGTTCCTCTCCTGGAGGGGACCCACATTACCTTCCTGCCATTCATTAAAATCAAGCATGTTGATTATTCAAAGGAGATTCACCACAGTATTCCATACATGTATACACAGCACTTTCTTGATTTATATTGTAAAAGTGATGTACATAGGGGCTAGGAATATGGCCTAGCAGTAGAGTACTTGCCTCACATGCATGAAGCCCTGGGTTTGGTTCCTCAGCATCACATATACAGAAAAATCCAGAAGTGGTGCTGTGGCTCAAGTTTGCTAGCCTTGAGCAAAAAGAAGCTAGGGACAGTGCTCAGGCCCTGAGTCCAAGGCCCAGGACTGGCAAAAAAACAAAACAAAACAAAAACAAAACAAAACAAAAGAAAAGTGATGTACAGAGGGGTTACAGTGATGTAAGTAAGGTAATAAGTACATTTCTTTTGGAATAGTGTTACCCCCTCCCTCATTTTCTCCCACTCCCCTCCCTCAACTCCCCTCCCCCAAGTTGTAAAGTTCATCTCCAACATGGTGTCTAATGAGTATCACTGTTGCTTTACTTCACCCTTTGTCCACCATTTCTGTGAATCTCTTTTTGTTCTGCAAATCAGATAAACTTATATACAAGACAAAGGGTACAGAAATAAAAAACAGCAGCAACAGGGCAGAAACCAAAGGAAAAAAAGAAAGAAAGAAAGTACCATAAACAGTACGTTATAAAAACCTCTTGTTTCCATTTCTTGGAGTTCATTTTACACAGCTCCCTGGTTTATTACCTTCACCGTCTCCACCCTCCCGCCCTCTCTTATTCAGCAGCTTTCACTGAATTTCATCTTGCTGTGATCATTCACAGAGAGAGTCTGCTTTGGCATTATTCACACTCTAATATTCTATTTCCTTCTCTCCTTCTAGTAACCTCAAGCATTTTCACAATTACAACACCATATGAATATATATGTATAATCACATTCAAGATTACATCTATTAAAATACTACATAATAGTGTGTAAATTTTGTTTATATTTTAGGTCTAGCATCCACATAGGAGAGAAACATGTGACCTTTGTCCTTCTGAACTGGGCTTAAGACACGTGATAGATACAATGTTCTCCAGTTCCCATCTATTTCTTTTCAAATAACATAAAATCATTCTTCTTTAGGGCTGAATTACACTCCATCCATTGTATATGTGGAGCATATTTCCCTGATCCATCTATTCACAAGCCTCAGCTTGGCTATTGTGATGGGTGCTGTAATCAACCTGGATACTATTGCTGAAGCCTGTGGTAGTTCTAGTTTCAAGTTTTTGAGGAACCTCCATACCAACTTCCACTCTGGTTGCTCTAATTTACATTGCTATCCACAGTTTATAAAGGTTCTGTTGTTTCCATATCTCATTAGCATTTGTGGTTGTTTATGTTCTTAATGATAGACGTTTTGATGCAGGTCAGAATCTCCAAGTAGTTTTTTTTTTTAAATTGCTTTTATGGCTAGGAATGTTGAGCATTTCTTCATATATTTACTGGCTTTTTGTCCTTCTTCTTTTGAACTTTATCTGTTTATTTCATTTGTCCATTTATTAACTGGATTGTTAGTTCTCTGGGTGTTTAGGGTTTTTTTTTTTTTGAGCTTCCTTTATATATTCTGGGTCTTGTCATATGTATAGCTGGCAAAGATACTTCGTTGCTTGTTTGTTTGTTTTTTTTCTACCTGGGATGATCTTGAATGCCATTTTCCCTTCTCCACTTCCTGAGTAGCTGGGATTACAGGTATGCATCACATAGCAGGCCCTGCAATAACAATGTTTACCACAATTTAAAGTGAACACAGAATAATATTCCATAGTATACAGGCTGATACTTTCGTCATCACTTCTTAGTCATTTTGTCCTTATTTCTCACTGTCACCATTACTATGATGGTCATTTACATGAGCTCTGACCAGCTTTGTACAGAGACAATCCAAAGAGATAATGACCATCTTTTAAAAAGTGATACTGGAACAATTATGTATTCATATGCAAAAAATGAAACCCAATCGTGGCCTCATTTCATACATAAAATTAAAGTGGAACAGATTATAGGCACGAATCTATCAGTATATAATTTCTATAAAATAGGAAGAAATTTAAAAATTCCTATTGGCCTTGGGTTAGGGAAGAATATATTAGAATGGATATAAAAATGGTGAATCATAGAATTACTGTGAAATAGCGCTTTGCTAAAGTGAAAAACTTCTCTACCTCCAAAGATACTATCAAAAAATGATGTGAGACCACAACTAGGAAAAAAAAATTACAAACAGGTACCTGGTAAAGAACTTATGTCTGGAGTTTATGAAGAGCTCGTACAACTCAATCAAAGAAGGTGGCCCACTAAAATATCAGAAATAACTTGTGTAGTCATTGCAAACAAGTACATGAAAGCACGCTTCACATGACCATTAGAGAAATGCAAATCAAACCACAACGAGATGCAATCCCATCTCTATCAGAATGGCTAAAATTAAAAGGAGCAACAGCAGCAAGAGACGGAAGCAGCCTCATTGCAAAACACTTTGGCATTTCTTAGGAATGCGAACAACACTCACAATAGGGTCAACTAGTGTCATGCCTAGGAATTTTCCCAGAGGAAATGAAGAACATGGGCTCACACAGGACTTGAGCTCGAATCTCCACAGCAGTTTCATTCCTGACAGCACAGAGCTGGAAACATTCCAGAGGACAATGGTGGGTAGGGGGCCTGCTTCGAGAGTCACTGCAGAGGTGTCGAAGGGGCGTTGGTTACACCAATGTCCACTTAACTGGACTGAGAAATGCCTAGGAGATGAGGAAAGCACACTTCGGGGTGCCTGGGGGAGTTTCCAGAGGTGATTGGCATGTCTGGCAGCAATGGAGAGTGGAGGATTCACCTCGACTGTGGGTAGCACCATCCATCCAATAGGATGGGGGCTCAGATGGGACAGAAGTGGAAGAGGTCAGCCAGTGGGGGCATGTGCTCTCTGCTTCTTGCTGCCCGAGGGGAGCTGCTCTGCTCTACCATATCCCTGCTCCACCCACCTCAGGCCTGGGGGCGATGGAGTCCACTGAGCATTAACTGAAACCAATCCATCACTCTTGCCTTAAGCTGTCTTCTCAGCTAACGTTACAGCAACGAAAGTCTGACTGGACAAAGAGGCCTTTTGGGGGAGATGAGGATTTTCTGTATCATGATTCTGACAGTGGTTCTCTGACTACCTACATTTGTCAAGAACACATTTGGGTATACATTGAAGAAGAGTGAGTTGTATGTAACATAAAATCCCCTTGTCTTTTGTTGTTGTTGTTGTTGTTCTTCTTCTTCTTCTTCTTCTTCCTCTTCTTCCTCCTCCTCCTCCTCCCCCTCCTCCTTCATCTCCCCTCCTTTCTTCTCCTTCTCCTTCCTCTTCTTCCTTCTCCTCCTTCCAGAAATCAAATCAATGGATGTAAGATGGTTCCTGCTGTTGTAAAAGGTTTGCACAATCCTGTAGGTTCGGGTTTAGAATTCTCCAGCAGATGCTTCTTAACTGGCAGCACTTCTTTTACTCCACCTGCAAGAACCCACAGTTGTGTGACTGCCTTGCTGGAAGCACGCTGAGCCTGTCCTCTGCATGATTAGAAGCAGGCGGTAAGCAGTTCCGTGAGGTCTACGCTGCTACATCTCATCTGCACTCGTGTCTCTCCTGGGAGCTGGAGCTGGCCTTGGGGAGAGTCCCTTACATCGCCACACGGACAGCACCACTTCATCCCTACGCCGTCCTCATGGAGGCGTTAACGCTAAGCTCTCCTCGCCATCAGTCACCAGGCTCCACGTAAATTATTCAGATGTACAGAAAATGAATTCTGAGACTGTTACTCTCTCAAACGGGGACCTTATTTTCCCCTTTCAATTTCCCCTTTGCATAGCTTGATACACACCAGTGGCCCTAAATAAATAAGCCATAATTAATACACATCTGGCTCAAATACTGTTTATTTTCCTCTTCTGGAAGTCACATTAGAATAGGCACCCTGTAGCTTGAATGTTTAAATACCAAACCAAAGGGACTTCTCCACTCCCTTCTTTCTCTTGTCTAACAGTAAACTAATTATTGTAAGTAGAGGAGTGGCATTGTCCCAGGCCCCTTCAAGTCAGTCCCTTAACAATTAGATGACTCAAAAGAATATACTTGTCAAAGTAGTTCCTATGTGAACAAGTCATAAACATGTACTTTAGGAAAGAGAAGTTCCTACAATACTGTTTACCTCTAGAAAAGCCTTCCTGACTAGCAGAAGGGTGCTGTCTAGATCCACGAAGAGTCTTGAAGAGTCAAGCTCAGGAGAAATGCTTGTCAATATCCCTTTTGAAGTTATTAATATGTTTCACTAAACCCATGAAAGGGGGGGATATATAGGCAATGTGAGAGCATTTCTGAAATCACATTAAGGGAGGTTCCATGCAGTACCTCTCATGTCTGAGGGGAAGGACGGAAATACCCACCAAAGGCCCCCTGGGCACCCAGGGCCCAGCACATAGCATGCTATCTAATCCCTATAGTAGAGAAGATACTAGTGTTTCCATTCTACAGATAGGGAAACTGAAGCACATAGAGACTTAACGACCTACCCGAAGTCACACCATTGGTAAGTGGAGCCTGCAGGCTCCATGCCTGGGCTCTCAGCCATTGGACTCCTGCTGGACCATGAATCGGTTGGTCTTGCAGGAATCAGACCACTGTCAAGTATGGGTGTGGGTGCTTCAGCACCAGAGCTGGTGAAGAATTTTATTTCCAGCAGTTAGATAATTAACTTGTCTTCCCTGAAGGAGCTTTGTTCGTGGGACAGTCTTCAAATGGGGCATGAAAAGGCACTGGGCAAATTGCAAAAGGAAATAACGCTTCAAGATGAAAAATGGAAGCACATTTATCAACTGTGGGTAACACAAGAGCAGACAGCATCTGTTTGGGGCCATCGCAGGAATCAGTTATAAAGAGCTATATACCAAGGGGGGAAGCGTTTGCATTCCTTGATTATAATCTTCCACTGAGCAGATATGACTTCCCCGGCCTTGTGTCACCCAGGACCCAGATGAGCTCCGTGTTGGTTTCATTTTGCTTCTTTGCTTTTGGTGACTGTTTTAATAATGGTGGAACACACCAACGGGGACATCCTAGAAGGCATTTGCAATGTGCAATGGCTAGCTTTTAAAATTTTGATTGTTATTGTATAGTTGATATACAGATAGATTACAGTTAGGTGAATCAGGTAATAAGTACAGTTCCTTAGAACCATATCTCCCCTTCCCTCAGCAAGCTTTTAAAATAATTTCTGTCAAATGGATTTCTGTTTCTCATTTTGGGAAGGGGATCATCGTAGAGGAGTTTGCATCCTGGTGACAAGTGGAGACGAAGTGGGGGGTTGTGCTGGGCACTGTGGGGTGCTGGGGTTATAGAAAGAGAGGACATTCCTAGCTGAGAAAGGAAAATAAGTTCACCAGATTTATGTCGGCTATGGCTTTCCTGTTAGTTCCTGTTCTCCTTTTCCAGAGGGTCCAACCAGGCCTTCTCTGGTCACGTGTTCAGGCCTGAGATCCAGTCTCTGAGAATTCACCAGTAGAAACAAATGTGGGCCAATAGATTGTTGAGCGCTGTTTAGGTAAGGAAGTGTCTTCCAGCTTTGTCTTATAGAGACTTATACACTGCTCAATTAAGGCAAGTACACGTTGGCTTTAATAACAAAAATGAAATTAAGCTTTATTGCAATGGGTTCAATAAGACACTCAGCCACCCATGATCTATCATCTATGTATGATCTGTGCATGTATGTATCTTCACATATGTATGTAATGTAATGAATGCATATGTATAGGCCTGTCTCTCTATCTATGGCTGGAGTATTCTAGAGGGGTTGAGAGAATTCAACTTTCCTTGACAACACTGAACTCTGCAAGGGCGTGGACTTACTATGTGGTCCATGCTACGTTCTTACTTTTATTTTACCCGACTGAGAGGCTGACCTGATGTTCCTACTTGATTTCGATAACTTCATCAATGTTTTTGATGGCAACAGTCTTAGATGCAGAGAACGTCTGGTCTGTACTAGCTTTCGGTGCTATGTGGAGCATCAACAGACAGATTTTGCTACACACTGCTGTGATCAAAGGACAGTCACCGGCTTTCTAGTCAACACACAGAAAGACATCTTGCAAATCTCTGTGCGTTTCCATGTATGTGGAATGAATGAGGTGAATGGAGTGCTTCTTCCTACCACTTCTCCTCTATTAAACAGAACCGGAGGAGTGGGCAGAGTAAAACAAAAGATGACTGAATCAGACAGACAGACAGACAGACAGTGGCAGAAATAGTGGGAAAGAAACCAGAAGGGCCATACTGGCTGGGCTTCCAGCAAGACTTCAGAGAGGCATTTGTTTCCATGTGGACAATTAGTGACAAAACTGGATAAAGAAAGTTTTAAGTCCATTTTGATCTACCATGCAAAATACCCCAAGTTACATCAAAACTCACAAGAATGGATGAAGTTCCTAATTTTGATTGCTTCTCTGTTTTGTTGTACCCTTATCATTATTGCTATTTTTAGTAGATCAGCATATGGAGTATCAGGAAGGATCGTTCAATCATTTGAGCTTCTGATTATATCCAGATATTCATTCATTTTTCTACCTATTGGTCCATCCATCCACCCATCAAAGCTTTTGATTTGTTATTATTATTATTATTATTATTATTATTATTATTATTGCCAGGACTGGGGCTTGAATTCAGGGCCTGAATGCTGTCCCTGTCTTTTTGCTCAAGGCTAGCACTCTACCATTTGAGCCACAGCGCCACTTCCGGGCCTTTTCTGTTTATGTGGTGCTGAGGAATCAAACCCAGGGCTTCATGCATGCTAGGCAAGCAATCTACCACTAAACCACATTCCCAGCCCCAAACTTTTGATTTGTTTAGAAGTTTTTTTTTTTCCCTGCCTCTTTTGTGTGAAGCATTAAACTATCATGGATTCCTGGACATGTTGCTTTTCATAGCACCATCGATTCTGTGATCTCAGATTGTACCCAGACTTTCCACTTCCCTTCACACTCTCCATCCTCTGAGAGGGGAGAGGGAGTAATCTGGTGAAATCCCTGCTGGTCGTAGAATGGCTTATAGTACTGAAGACAGCGTGCTATCGAGGGGTTCGATCTGCCTGCACCCCTTCTTCTCACCCTCACAAGGCTCCTGCACAGGGCCTTTTTCAGAATCATCACTACCGCTGTCTAACAAATCCAGGTAATGATGGGAAAGCCAGACAAGATGGCTGCCAAGGGCATTTCCAACTTACAAAGAGTCCCATGACTCTAAGAAGTGGAGACTTTCAATTTACAGATGAGAAGACTCCCTGAAACAAAGGCAAAGAACAGGACAGTGGTGGGTTGTTTGGCATACCGGCTCCATCCTTCAACTCCTCTTTTTCTTCGGTTTTGACATTGGGAATATTTGCTGCATTTGACACTGTGGTAGAGCCTGCTTTTGCATTTACAGATCTCATGATGATTTGTGTTTCTGCTGACATTTCATTCATAGAGTCAGGCTGGCAGATGCTGAGGGAAGTTTTGAATTTCTCTCCTCACCACGGTAACCAACAAGGGCATTTCTCTGTCGTACACATGTTCAACATCCTCCTCGGACTCGACTTGATGCATCACGAACAGAACTAAAGAGAGGAGAGGTTGCCAAGCTGCAGTGCGGGAAGCGGCAGTGTGTGGGGTTACTCTTGAGGCTAACTTAAGGTTAAATCAAGTAGCAGTTGCTTTTGCCCTGAGAACCCTCACTTTGTAGATTAACTCGGTGTCACTAGTTTGTAGTCTCTGAATAACTTGAGGTGCTGCCTGGGTCACTGACTTGACTTCTCTGAACCTTAGTTTCTTTACTCCTAGGAGAATGGAGTTGACCAAATCACTGACCGAATGGCCCGTGGAAAGCGTTGGACACCATCCTGGTGTCTGGTACGTGTTCCCTGATGATGATACGGTGATGGTGATATTGATAATGATAATGATGATGGTGATACAGATGGAATACACTTAGCACTTATTCTTCCAGATACACTTAATGTAGGGACCTTGTCATTTGAGGAATCACATTGCATAATTGGCCAAGTTGATTTGGAAACCCAAAGTTTTTGCATATGTATATTCTGCCCCAGAAGGTGGGAGATAGGAAGGCATGTTTTTTTTTAAACTTTCTCTTTGAGAAGAAATTAGAAATTAGGAGGAGAATTTGCACTCTTGGATCAATAGATGGCAAAATTTCAGCAGCATAACCTTAAAACCCAAGCAATTAACTTTGTTTGAAAAGGTCAGCCGTGGTTGTAATCTGCTCCTCTGACAAGTTGAGCTGTCCAACAAGACTCTGTTGAAATTGGAAGTATGTTGGCAAGGTCAATCGGCACCTTGTTTATGCTGTCAGACTGCAGGGGAGGAGTTTCTGTCTCCATCCCAACTCGGGAACAGGTAGGGCTTTCTTCTGCCATTCCAAATATAGCATAAAAATCTTGCCATAACAGTCTGAGAACCTCATGGTTAACTAGCTGCCATTTTTTGATCATCTTTTCTGCAAATGCTGTAGATACCTTTATATTCAGGATTTTCAAACTGTTCATTACCTGTAAAGGGAAGAGAATTAATGTTTGTTTTTCAGGCAGAGGAAACTGAGTTGTGTAGAACTCTAGATACTTGTTTTATGTCACAAGTTAAGAGAAAGAACCTTTTTACTGATATAGCCTAGCTTGTCTGATCCCTCTGTCCACGAACTCTGAAATTCTGATCGGAGGGAAATGGGCTTTGATTTCCAAAGGGGAAGTTGGCCTGGTTTACTGAGTTCTGACTGTGTCGGTGTCTCTTTGTTGGGTGTCACACCATTGACTGCTTGTTGGATGGGAAGTGATATTTTAAATTTCACACTGGTGTGTGTGTGTGTGTGTGTGTGTGTGTGTGTGTGTGTGTGTGTGTGTGTGTGTAGGCTGGAGAGGAAAAAGGTGTGGATTAGAACAAAATAAAACAATGTGATAACACCAAACAAACCATATAGGCATAGCTAACTCTTTTCTCGGCCTCCTCCAAACACCAGTCTTGTCACTTTAGTACTGATCCCTGGAATTTCCTACACATCCATGGCTTTGGGATAGAGCAATCCCCAGACAGTCTGGTCGCAAAAGGCATTTGAAAGGAGCCCAAAGAGCCGAAGAGGTAGAGATGGAGTTGCCCTCAGGCTGGTCCCCATCTTTCCACGAAGATGGACATTTTTTTTTTTTTTTTTTTGCTGTAGCAGGAATACCATAGACTGGGGGGCTCCATCGCAGAAATTTACTGTGCCACTCTTCTGTAGGATGGCAAACCCAAGGTGAAGGCACCACAGGCCCAGTGAGGTGAGGCCTTGCTGCCCTGGTTCACAGAAGGTGCCTTCTTGCTGTGTCCTCAAAGTGGAAAAGGAACTCTCACCACTGATCTCATTGGTAAGGGTTCCACTCCTGATCTAATCTTGCACAGAAGCACCATCCATTCCCTAGAAGATTCTGCCTGAGCTGGCATCTGCCCCATCTCCAGCCTGGGTGACATTCCTTACACAAAAGCAATATTATCATGTGGAAGCTGGAACACACAGGAACATGGCAAATGACCCAGGATGCTAGGCGCCACATACAAGGAGACCACAGGAGGATGCTGTTAGGAAAGCACCACAAAGGTGCAATGTCTATGGGCCTCTGATCCTATAAAACAATATTTATTGAAATGACTCCAAGAAATGGAAACAAGAGTTTTTGTTGTTTTTCTTTTCTTTTTGTCTTTTTTGTTCATTTATCTGACTTTGGGGAGGTACGGGGGGCGGGGACAGAAATGGAGGGACACAGGGTGAACAAATGCAGCAGTGGAGCTCGCTGGACACTGCTTTGAAAGTAGCTATTCAACTTGTGGGTGGGGATGGGAGAGCAAGGTTAGGAGTAGCATTGTCCAGAAAGAAATGTACTCTTCGCCTGACTTATGGGACTGTAATCATTCTGTACATCGCCTTTACAATAACAATAAAAATAAAAAAAGAGAGACAGTATTAACATTCTCCTCAAGCCTAGCTCCTGCCTCCCTGGCTCTTCCTGAGTCAGGGCCTGCCTGCCACTCCCAGTGTCCTAGATGCCACACTGACCACCTCCTCCTCATCCTCACTCCAATCCCCGTCTCCCAGCTTTATCCCCCCAGCCACCCTGGCCTTCTTGTTACTTCCCAATCTCACCCATCAGGCATCTCCTGCAGTCTTTGATTTGTTGATTGTCCTGCCCTTTGGTGCATTGCTCTTTCTGGATAGAGAACTGGGCTTACTCCTTCATTTTACTTAGGCTTTTCCTCTAACGTCCACCCTGTCTAAAAGTTCCTCTGGATTTCCTGTGAAACATGGCCCCATCACCCCATCTGGCCCATCGCGCCTGCCCCTCTCCTCACCACAGGGGCAGACTCTGCCCCAGTGCATCTGTGCCTGTTTCCTGTGTTCTTTCACCACAGGATGGATTCCATGGAGTGGAGTTACCCTGTCCCGATCCCCTTGCCCTCCTGTCTCACCTGGCTTGTACTAGAGACGTAGGAACTGGTATGAGGTGAACCAGTAATGCATCATGTCACGTGGGTCACTTCCATGGATCCTGAACCGGCCATCCTCTGCCCACATCAGTTGGATGTCAGTCTTGGGGGCTCCCCAGCTGCAGGAAACACAACTGGGCACAAGTTCCTTTGAGCCATACACAGGACCCACAAGCTGTCCCTGAGTGTGGGGGGAGCACAGGAACGAAGTAGTAACAGCTGGGTTAGGACAGGATGCACTGAGGATGATTCCATCTCTAACTCTGACTCTCACACAAGAATGAGAGTCCCAGTGGGCCGCTTCGTCCTCTCTTCTGCGTCCAGGATTTCTAGATGCATCCAGCAGGGAAGACTTGCCATCTGTCCATCTTTGAACTTCTCAAAGGATAGCATTTGTGTCCCAAAGAGTCAGGAGGGCGACTTGGTGTGCGATTTGTTACCTATTTCTTTTATTTACTTTTTCAGTCCTGCAAAGCATGCTTTATGGTTCTCCTTATATGCTCAGGGCTGGTGTCAGCAGTGAGAAGGGCATCTTACCTCCCCGGTAACCCAGGGTTACAGAAGAGGACGGCTGCAGATCTATTGCCGGTGATTTTAGCATAGCGTAAGATGGAACCTCGCAAGTCAGAAAGCGATTCTCCTTTCCATTCTCTTTGAACGTTTCTGATGATTGCAGACGTCTCATTTGGTGCTTGAATTCTTGCTAACCTCTCTCCTCTTTCTGTCAAGAAGACAGGCAAGCCTGGATGGTTCTGTAAGCAAGAGCTGGAACCTAGCAATGTGGTCCATTATTTTCATTGCGTTTATTTTAATTGTTGCTTTCTAGTGATGACATATGCACAGGTTTCCCATTAATGGAATGTATTTCAGTCAAGACACACTGATTTAAGTAAGATATTGAGGAGACTGAAGTTGTAAATTCAGTCAAGGACAGACGGGTGGGATGTGATGAAAACGTCATGACAATGGAACATTCAGGACAGGTAGTGGGGAAGTCTTGCTCTAGTTGAGTTACAGCCAAGGTGCAGACTGCCAGGCCCGGCCTGACTTGGTTGGGTTCTGTCCTTGTCTGGCTTGGCCCTGGCACTTGGTCCTGTCTGCAGGCCACTGTCACCTTCCAGTGACTTTTAAGTCAGGTCCACCAGCCACTTCCCTGCCAATCATTCAGATCCTGTGAACCTGCTCCGTGTCCTTGGGAGACCATGGTGACCTGATTACTTGTGTCTAGGTGCAGCATCTTCAGTGCTCAGGGACTCATTAAAGCAGCCGGGACATCCGTGAACGTGGCCTACAACACTGCCCTTTCTAAGAACCGAATCTGAAGTTAAAGCATGTTCCTGGGAATGTCACCACGTGCAAATTCCCATTCTCTTCTTCCCTCTGCTGGCTTTCCCCCCCCCCCCCCCCCACATCCCAGTCCTTGTCTGGGCCATCGTAATATTGAGAGGAGAAGACAGGATGTGATTGGACCCCATGTCCAGCTCCACTGTGAATCCCTCTGGGTGCTGGGTGATGAGCCAGGTGGTTCTTTGGAATCTTAGCAGGTGGGGAGTGGTGGTGGCTACAGAATCCATCTCTCCCCTTCTTACCCCTTCCTTCACTCTTAATTTTATAGGGTATACCTTGGATTCTTGATTGCACTATCCCCATCTTCTCCTCTTCATTGGGCCAACCCTTTTCCCTTAACCCCACCCTACCCCATTTAGAGTACTGGCTCCCTTGTATTTTATTTTGCTGGGTGTTGACTGTTTTCTTGAAATCTTCTCTGAGATCTTTCAAAAACTCTCCAATCTCAGTTTGTCTCAAATTCACCCCTGATATTTTCCTTGGAAATGGCCCTTCCCAGTTTTCTAATTCCAAGGGCAAGTTTTCATTTCCACTTTCATACATAAGGAAGGGACTTGGGGAGAACTCTTTCATGATTTCTCCTCTCCTTCACTCCTTCCCACCTCCATTTTTATTGTGCTGGTACTGGGCCTTGAACTTAGGGCCTGAGAACCAGCCCTTAGCTTTCCTATTCAAGGCCAGTGCTTCACCTGCACCAGCCTTTTAGCCTTTTAACTCTCTGCACCTCTCCCCTCTCGTTCTTCACTTCTTCCCGTGGTAAATCGGAAACAATTTCAAGTTGTACAAAAAGTTGTAAGAACTCTGCCCTCCCCTCCCCCTTGCCCTCTCCCCCTTCCCTGTCCTCTCCCTGCCCTCCCCTCCCCTTCCCTCTCCCCTCCCTTCTGCCCTCTTCTCCCCTGCCCTCTCCCTCCCCTCTCTCCTTTCCTCCCCTTTCTCTCTTCCTTCCCTCTCCCTGCTCTCCACCTCCTCTCCCCTCCCCTCCCCTTTCATTTCACTGCCCTCTCCCTCCCCTCCCCAGCCTTGTCCCACCCCTCCCCCCTCCTTTCCCCTGCCCTCTCCTGGACTTCTCCCTGCTTTCCCCCTGCCTTCCTGTACTGTCTGCAGTACAGAAGTAGAAAGCCGTCAGGAAACCAGGCACCTCACGCTGACGTAGCGCTGACTGTCTGAGCTACAGATCATATTCAAATTTTGCCCTTTATCTCACGAGTATTCCTTTTTGGTTCTAGGGCTCAGTTCGGAGTCCTGCCTTTCAGGATGTCGTCCAGGTATTTCCACTGCACAGCTCTGGTCTTTACTTCCTAATTAATAAGCGTCTTGTGGGAGATACTTTGAGAATTTTCAGTTACCCTGTTCCTTATACTTTGCCCACTAATTTTGACATCTGCAGGCGAAGGTTCTTTCCTCCAAGTAGTGATCGTTACAAAGTAATAAGACTTTGGTCTTTGCCAAATGGAGATTTTTTTTTAAACTTTCATCATTCCTTCATCAATGATGGATTGAAATTCTAGTCAAGAAAAATCTGCCTGTGTTTACTCGCTTATTCCATTCTTTATATCAGCATGCATTCATAGTCTTTTATCTAGGAGCTACAATCTATTACTTTCATTGTATTTGTTTTGTTATTGAAGTTGTCCTGGATTTGGCTGGGGGCAGCTCCTTCAAATGGCTCCTTTGTCCTTCTGATTCCTTTCCATCATTTATGTCTTTATTCTCTGCTACCAAAGGATGCTCCAGGCTCCTCTTTCTCAGAGCTCACTGTGTTATCTGTTTTTGGTGGAATTATGTTTCCACAAAATGTCCAAGTTAAAGTCCTTGGCATCTGTGAAAGTGGCCCAATTTGGAAAAAGGGTCTTTACAGATAGGTGAGGTCATGCTGGGTTAGAATGGCCTCTAATTCAATGACTAGCATCCTTATAGGTGAGGGATATTTACACACACACACACACACACACACACACACACACACACACACTGAAGAGAATGATGTGTGAAGATACAGAGGTAGAAAAGAAACAGGAAGAAAACCATTCTTGATGGTTTTAGAGCAGAGTGATGTATCCACAAGCCAAGGATTGCTGGCAGGCCCCAGAGGCTGGCAGGCATCGGGAGAATTCCACCTGCGGCTTTCAGGAAGACCGTGGCTCTGTTAAACACATTGACTTTTGGCCTTCAGAACTGTGAGAGAATTTGCTTCGACTCTTTCAAGTCACCAAGTTTGTGGTTTTGCTTTGCCAGCCAAGCCCTAGGAGAATAATTCCTCAGGATCCATCTTGCAGAGAAGCCTGCTTCTTCTCATTGGAGCGTTCGTGTCAAAGTCCAGGGGTCCACACCTTCCTCATCTCCTGCGGAATTGTCACATCAAGGTTGGAGTTGCTTGAGTTTTGGTCCTTGTGTGAGCACACATGTGTATACATACGTGTATATGCCTATGTGTGTACATGTGCTTTTGTGCCCCTTTGGAGTCCCTTGTCTAGCTGTGGTTTGCTGTTGTTGATCATTAATTTGGTGACGTTCTTGGCCATTGATGCTTCAGCCATTTCTTCTGCTCCTTGCTCTCATTCTTCTCCTCTGGCATTCCAGCTGCAGGTGACATGCATGGCTTATAATTGTCCCACCGTTCTAACTCTGCAATTTAGATTTCTTTTATCTTTGCAGGTCAATATGGAAAGTTTCTACTGGCCTATCTTGAAGCTTGCAAGTTCTTGGTTAAGTATGTCCTATTTTCTGATGAGCTTGTCTAAGGCCTTTTCCATTTCTGCTGCTTTTGATTTCAAACATTACTCTTTGAATTTTTTGCATGTTATGCCCTTTTAAAAAAATAGAGATTTACATGTTGATTATAGGTGTTTTAAATTCCCTGCTTGGTCACCCCTTTCCGTGTCCAGCCTGGTGCTGGTTGACCATGTACATCTTCCTTTCTAGCATACTTCGAAACTTTGTACCAACAGATGCACTTAAAAAACCAACCAGGGCATATAAAATGCATATGTAGGCCTTTATTGTGAGATTGATTGAAGTCTGGGTGGGATTTTGGTATTGTGTATTTACTGTTTGTTGTAGCTGAAGACACTATACACTTCAGATTCCCCTATGTTTCTCTTTTGCTCCCTTCTAGAATCTGTACTCCTCAGAGAAAGTCTGTGGTTTGCAGGTCTTGTGTTTTTGTTTGTATTTTTATACTGGACTTCTGCTGGCTTGAGGATAAATTGTGGGGCAGAGGGCTGCTCTTATATCTTCCGATTAAATCTTTCTGTGGCCCTATGACCCTGTGCTGGGACCTTCACACGTGTTTCTACAATGATAAAGCCTTATGCACCATTATGGTTCCGGTATGAAGTATCCCCCCCCCCCCCCCCCCCCCGCCAAAGGCTCAGGTCTGGAAGGTATGGTTCCCAGGTGATACATCCAATCATTGCGAAGACTGAACAGGAGGCCTCTGACTCACTCAACACATTCATCTACTGATGGGGTCATCATATCAAAGCTTGGCTGGCAGTGAATGGACACTTCTCTGGGTGGGACATGGCTGGAGGAAGCAAGACACTGGGGATGTGTTTGTGGGGCCCCAAGAATCCTTTCATCGGACTCTGCCTTCTATCTACTGGGAGCTGAGCCACTTCATCCACAACATGCACTCTGCCATGATCCACCATACACAGGCTCAGACACAAGGGAGCCAAGTAACCATGGGAGGAATCCTGTGAAATCATGAACCAAAACAACCCTTTCCTCACAGCTGCGGTGTGTGGCTCACATGATAGGATGTTTGCCTGGCAAGCAGGAGGCCCTGAGCTTAATCTCCAGTATACACACACACACACACACACACACACACACACACACACACACATACACACACTCACCAACAAACCTTCCTCCTCCCTTAGTTGACTTTTTCAAGCATTTTTGTCACCACAGCAGTGAACACAGTTGACCATTTACTCCCTTCCCTGGATATAGAGTTCTTATTTGTTTAAATTCTCCCAGCCTGGGCTTCTCCCTCTAAAGAGTGAGGCAGGGAGGTTGGAAAGGCTGAAGGGAGAATTCCCTGCTTAAGTGTGAAGAGGCTACTATTTATCTTAGAGCGCAGAGAGCAGCCCCTTTAAACTTCTATTACATGCTCAGTTAGGGATGTCTGTCTGTCTGTCTATCTATCTACCATCTATTTATGCCTGTCTGTCTATTTGCCTATTATCTATTTGCCTATCATCTATCTATCTAATCTACCATTGATCTAGCTAGCTAGAAAGGGTCTCTATGTAGAGACCCCAATGCACTCTTCCATGTCAGAAGAGACCTAATAGTTCCTAGATACAAGCTTGAGAAGGGAGCAGGAGCTGGAATTGCATGGGACCAAGTTTCTTTTAGTAAAATGGGTTTAGGGAAAAACACCAGCTGGAAACACAGCAGAGTAAGTGGATTTGCATCAAAATCAGCCCTTCCTGGATGCATCCAGCTCTTCAGCTGTGGAGAGAGCATGCGTTTCCACTGTCTAAACCAAGAGCTAGTTCACTGCTAAATGAGTCCACTTGGGCACGTCCAGAACACTGTGTGTGCAGGAAACAAGGGGAATTCTTTGTGCTAACATCTGTGTGGTGGCGAATGATTCATCCCTCAGCTACACGTACACTGGGGCCTCCTCCACATTTCCGGAAGTCATTCATGAGGTTCTCTGAACAGTACCTCAAAGGCCATGTTCTACCACCTCCTGGGGGTCAGGGTCCTTCTCCTCAGCAAGCTGACCCCGCAGCATATCTGTTTCTTAGGCTCTGAGCGGAGCATTCATTCAGGCATCCTAAGAGCCAACTACAGTCTCATAGAGGCCTCTTCTGAGTGAGGATCCACTCACAGTCATCTAGGAACAGGGTGAGGGCCTGTGCCACCTGCCTCAAGTCCACCCTGAAGGGGGAGAAGCTCTTGGATTTATTCTGAGAACGGCGGTTGGGAGCATGAGAAGTGTTTGCCTCCTCAGTGGGCTTTATGTCTGCTAAAGCAGATGGCTTGCCAGAGCCTTATGATGGCCTAGAGATTGTTACCCGTCAGACATCTGGGTAATTGGACACTGATGTTGGTTTGGTGTCAGCCTTATGCACATTGATGGTCACATGACCGCAAAGATCTCCTTCCCCTTCGACTGGAGCTCCTGGGTGGGTGGGGCGCTGGGAGTCTTGCTGAAGGGTTGATGTGGAGGAAGGAAGAGTGTTTGGTGCCTTTCCTCCCCTTTGCGTTTCAGTTAAGCCACTTCAGGCAGTACAGGAGGAAAGCAAACTTGGGATACATAGGGCAAAAAAGAAAATTAAAAAAGAAAGTGCATGATAGGAAATGGGCCATCTGAATGCCTGTGTGCAGTCAGTCAGTGTCCCAAGGACCATGGGTAAGAGGCGGGGCCGTGTCAGGGGACTGCTTGTCGCTGCTGTGCCCCCCCCCCCCCCCCCGCCTCCCTCCACTGTCGCCACACATGACTCGTTCCTCCTCCTCTCCTCACCGGCTTTCACCACTACCCCCACACCTGCATGCACCGCTCCTCAGTTTGCAAGTTTTCTCCATTTCCTGCCATCCTCAGTGCCGTGACTGGTTATGTCTGGATGACAATTCCAGACTTCTGACAGAGAGAGAGGGAGGGAGAGAGAGAGAGAGAGAGAGAGACAGAGAGACAGACAGAGAAAGAGAGACAGAGAAAGAGAGACAGAGAGAGAAAGAGACACAGAGACAGAGACAGACAGATAGACAGAGACAGAGAGAGAGAGAGAGAGAGCGCATCCTACCGGAGGAGGTGTACAGCATTCAGGATACAGGAAAGTATCTAGTGCCGCCAAAAGCGCTCCTACAATGTGCTTCGTGCTCGCACTATCTGCACATCACACATGAGGAAAACCAGACTTCCTTGCTTTGCTCAGCTCACCCGGCCTCACCCACCTTGTCTTCCTGAATGGAGATGGTGAAGAAGTAATTTCACTTTGCATGAAAATTGGTGATCTTCAAGTTGCAGCTATTTTTAAGGAATGAGGCTATATTCTCTTAACCAGGATGCATTGTTTCACAAAATTCTTTTGATTCTGTCAAAAGGAAATACTCTTTCTCAAAATAAAGTGAGAGTGAAATTTTAGTAGCAGAAAGAATGAATCCCTAAAATAATCCAGGACACTTATGTAATACACAGTTCTTCGGTAGTTCTGCGTTCAAAAAAATTAAATGTAAGAAAGGAACAGGAATTGAATGAAACCCCTGGAGGCAAGTCAAAGCCACCCTGAAGGCCAGCTGTTTAAGTAGCTTAAGATTCTCATAAAGATCAAGCAACAGACCAAAATAGGAGCCTCACACAGGACTGGACAGTGAGGAGAAAGTGACAGACCAACTTCAGATCAGACTTTCCTAATTGGGTTCTCATTTTCTTAGTCTGCTGGCATTTCTGCCTGATACAGTGTTGAGGGAGTCAAAAACGAAGTCAAACAGTTTTGCTTTAAAAGTTTAAAACAACAGGTGACGACTTCAGAGTGAGAACAGCTAGACATTTGCCTCATGGCAGTTACAGAGCTGTTTACAAAGCTGGAGAAGTATCCTGGCCCATTTGCGCCCAGCCTTTCTACCTAAATGCTTTTGTTAAGATAACCAGAGATGCTTAAGGTGATTTTTGTTTTAAAAACTGGTGGGCTTAATTTCACTGGATCATGCTGACAGTGAGTGAAAGCTTACACTTTGTGTTTTGTTTATGATTAGAAACAGCATTGCAGGGACATTAGGATGAATTCTGATTTAGTTAACGTGGCTCAGGAAAGCTTCCCTTGGGTAGATTTCAACTACAGCTTCTATTTTCTTTGCCCCCCCCCCACTTTATACTTGAGGATTCTTCCCTGTTATGGGCTATGCCTAAGCAATGTGCAGACAGTACCCTCTTCACCAGCAGCTGTCATCTAGAATATGCTCCAAGTCTTGTGCTCCTGGGTGAACCATTGGGTTTTACAAGGAGAGGTTGCTGTGGTCTTCTGGAAAATGATTTGTAATCTCTGCCAGGTTAATAGTCTAGTAAGTGGAGAAAATACATTTAGGACCCAGCAAACATCCATCAAAATGATGACTTACTTTCTGAGAATGATTGGGCCACTACCAACAAAGACTGGGCAGGAGTTTGGCAGGTGTCCATTCTGCGCAGCAGAGCTGTTCCTCTGCTGCTCCCCTGGTTCTGCTATCGCTCCTCAGGCTCTGTGCCCGCCTCAGTCTTTCAAGCTGATCTCGATGCTGTCATGTGGCTAGGGGCGCCCACTTCCTGGCAGAGCATCATTATCCTCCCAGTTCTCCTGGGCACCTGGTCCTGGGACCAAGGAGCTAGCCTAGTGGAGTGCTGGAGTTGGGTCAGACCCACCCTCCTGGGGAGAAAAAGCATAGTTTTCTTCTTCCTAATAAAATTATATTGGGGAGTATTTATTAAAATGGTGACAGCACAAATTCATGTACTAAGTATTTGCTGAGAGTTTACTGTATATTACACAACCTGTTCAAGAACGTTAGCATAAATTTCAGACCCTCATCGTCCATGAACTCCAAAATGTTCTTGGTGGGTGTGGAGGTCCATGCCTGTCATCCCTGTATCGAAGAGACCAAGGCAGGAGAATTGTAACTTTGGAGCCAGACTGGGCCACCTAGTAAGACCCTATCTTAATACAAACACAAACAAAAATAAGTAACAAATTTTCTTTCTTTTTTTTCTTAGAGAAAATGAAAAGGTAGACTGAATCTCTCTAATTCAGACAAAAATATTTTCCCCAAGCTTAAATAATTTGGTTCTTTCTCTCTTTTCCACCAGCAATATTCCCTGAACCTACAGGGTCTAAGAAATATGAAGGAAGAATTTGACAGTGGGTCAAGATTTTCATTTTGTTTTATTTTTTTGAATAGTTTTATTATCTTTAAGTAGTGGTACCAAGGAGTCACCTTTTAACAAAGCAGTTAATGAATACAGTGAATCTTGATCAATGTCTCCTATTTCACCATTCTTACTCACCCTTCCCACCCACCCCTTCTTTCATTTTTCTTAATTTTTAGCTGACGCCTTGATTTTTTAACAAGGTGGTTTATGTATTATACAATGTATCTTGATCTGTTATCATCCCTTCACTCCTCTTCAACCCACCCTTCCCTTATTTTCCTCAATTCTGTGGTCAATACAATGAATTCTTGCCTGTATTCTCCCCCTACTCCCTTCATCCTTCTACCCCTGTTCCTTTGCTCCCACTTATTACATGCAAGCACTCAATTCCTGGTATTTATTTTGTTGGCCTTGACTTGGCCTTTCTAAGGAATTATACTATTTGAGCTCTCCATACAGTCTGTTATATTTTAGTTTATTCATTTGTAACCATTGGCTTACTGCACATTGTGTTTATTTATAGGTTTATGGGTCCATTCTAGCTACCACAAATAATAACTAGAAACTGTGCAAACTGTGTTTCTCTCTGACTGGTTTACTTCACTGAATATAATTTTTTCAAGCCTTACTATTTCCTGTGAATGGTGCAATATCATTCTTTCTGATGGAAGAGTAGAATTCCAATGTGTAAAGACACATACCACATTTTCTTGATCCATTTATTCACTGAGGGGCATCTGAATTGATTTCGTATCTTGGCTAAGGTAAGCAATGCTGCAGTGAACATGGTTGTGCTGATAGCTTTAGTGAGGCTTTGTGTTCTATTGGGTAAATGCCCAAAAGTGGGATTGCTGGGTCATAGGGAAGCTCTGTGTTTAGTCTTTTGAGGATCTTCCATACTGCTTTCCAGAGTGGTTGAATAGGTTTACATTCCCACCAATGGTGTAATAGAGTTCTCTTTTGGCTCATCCTTGAAAATATTTGTTATTTGAGTTTTCTTGATAATGGTCATTCTAACTGGGGTGAGGTGAAATCTCAGTGTTGTTTTGACTTGCATTTCCTTTCTGGCTAAAGATGTTGAACATTTCTTCATGTGTTGATTGTACATTTTTATTTCTTCTGAGAAATCTTTCTTTAACTCATTAGCCCAATTATTTATTGGGTTGTTATCTATGCAGAATTATTTTTTGTGGGTTTAATTTTAATTGGATATCCACATGCAGAAAACTGATAGATCCATATATTTTACCTTGCACCAGCATCAATTCAAAATGGATCAAAGACCTACCTCCAGAAACCATGGAACAGTTATGCACTGTATTCTTACAGGAAGGGGTAGGGGAAACACTAGGGCTTCTAGACACAGGTTGAAACTTTCTAAGTAAAAATCTAGAGACAAAAGAAATCAAAGATTTGATAAGTGGGATTGCATAAAGCTTAAAAGTTTCTGCATGGCAAAGGACATAGATAACAAGCTAAATAGAAAGTCCACAGAATGAGAGATTTTTACCAGCTATACACTAAACAAAGGCCTCATATCTAAAGTATACTTAGAGCTAAAAAATTAAGCCTCAAAAAGATTTTCATTTTAACGTAGGTAAGAACTACTTATTTAAAAATAACCAGTGTTAACTAAAAAAAAAAAAAAAAGGACAGGAAAGATAACAAATTGCAGTTTGCTTTCATGTCACTTGCATGTTCACTCTTAAATACATTTTTATTAACAAAGATATTAGTGTTCTTTTTTTTTTTATAAATTACAACAACCCTAAGGAGTTTCTTCCATAATGAATACATACCGACAGCATATTTTGCTTAGCAGCCTGTCTCAATTTTCCATACAATGCAAACTGCTTAAAATAACCTTTCTTTGTAGGATGATTAGTGCTTTGAAGTCAATTAAAAACACACAAGTTGTAAGTAGATAAGAAGGAACAATCTGCTAACCAACAAGGATCTAGGGAAATTTTTGCATGAACACTGCATATTCCAGTTGTAAGTATATTCTAAGTGTACCAAAAAAATCTGGGGAAATGTTTAGAAGTGTGAACACTTTATGTATTTATTGAGTGTTCTAAGAAAGACTATTTCTACCACCATCCATCACCACTTCAATTTTACATAACTAGATGAGTTTCTTCTTGGTGGATTTGGAGTCACACACAGACACACACACACACACACACACACACACACACACACGAGTTGGAATAAAATAATCTCAGAGCAGCTGATGTGTATTCAAATAGCATGACCTTGGTTTACCTTCTTTTCTCCTCCCTGACTCCCTTCCTCCCTCCCTTCCTCTCTTCCCCCTTTTCTTTTCTTTTCTTTCTTTTTTTTTTTTTGGCCAGTCCTGGGGCTTGGACTCAAGGCCTGAGCACTGTCCCTGGCTTCTTTTTGCTCAAGGCTAGCACTCTGCCACTTGAGTCACAGCGCCACTTCTGGCCATTTTCTGTATATGTGGTGCTGGGGAATCAAACCCAGGGCCTCATGTATATGAAGCAGGCACTCTTGCCACTAGGCCATATCCCCAGCCCCCCCCCTTTTCTTTATGAGTTCTTTTCCTTTTCTGTTGATACTAGGTTTTGAACTCAGATCCTTGTTCTTGCTCTACCACTTGAGCTTTTGACTTGAAAATCTTTTGATTTGAGCAATGATTTCTGATGGAAGAGTAGAATTCAATGCTTAACCACTTGAGCCACATACTCAGTCCCCTTTTCTCTTTTTTCTTATGATGGGAGAAACCCTCACATGTTGGTGCTGGGAGTTCAGAGTTTATTTTATTTTCCATATGTGCCTCCCCCAAAAATACATACAGTGACTTTGCTATTTAACACTATTTAAATAGTTATTTACATCATCTTGATTCTGGATTGATTTAGGCAAGAATAGAAAGCTATTTCTGAAATGTTCTTCCTCACTCTTTGGTGATTTTAGTGTAACTTCAAACTTCAAGAGAAATATTCTCTGGGCTATCTAGCTGGGCTTAGGCAGAAAAACCCAAGAGAGTTGTACTGGAGGCACTGTTGTAACTAGTAATCCCCAAACCTCTGCACCTTAGGCCAACCAAAATGTTTCTTTTTATCACTCAAATTTCTCTGCATACCAGATGTTGCAGGGGACTTTGCAGCAGAGTAACTCAGGGTCCCAGTCATTTTGTAGCTGCCACCTCACCTTCTGAACCATGTGACATCCTTTGTTGCCATGCAGGGGAAGAATAAGGCAGGAGAACTCAGTCTGAGTCGGAACCTTGCAGTCACCACACATGTCACTTCTGTCACATTCCATGGGGCCCTAACTCCTTGTAGGTCTGGTTGCAAGAGGGCTGGGACATTCAGGGGGAGAAAATGGTCAGAAAATCAAACCTGAGAGAGTCTGTCTTTGGACTGGAGTCTGAATTAGGATTGTGAATGTTGGCATAGAGAAGCTTCGTAACATTCTGTCATGCTGTTCTTGGGGTCTGTTTTAGGGATCCAAAGCTGGTTATAAGGAATCCAGCATGGACCTTTGAGCTTAGAATTTCTAGTGCCCAAGATATCCTTGATACTGAAAAAGTGCAATGAGTAAAGTCTCTTGTCAACTTTCTTAGTGATCCACACTCTATTGTATGGACTCACATACAGAAGAGTTACTGCATCCCAGACAGGATGTCAGCAGAGGATTTGCTCCTGGGCCAATTTAGCTGGGATCTATCCCCTTCTGCATCCTAGTGAGTGGGCTTTGTTTTGAGGGCCCACATGGTGAGGTTAGCTCCAGGAGCTGCAGCTTCTTATCTGGGGAGAGTCAAACCTAGTAGGGAAGAGCTACTGTCTTCCAGTAATTTTCATTCCCATTGCAGTAATGAAGGCTTGGTGCTCACTACTCATGCTGGCTTGGACCCCCTGTCTCCTCAGAAGATGTGAAGCTGCACATTGGTGAGGACACAAGCAATGGCACTAGTCATGTATTTCCCAGAGCTTCCTACCCAAAGAACAAACCCCAAGAACTGTAGCATAGACTACCCACTCTTCCATTCAATTCAAGCACCTGGCCTCTCTTTAGCACACGTGGTATTTTATGAGCCAGGCATGGTGCCCGCTTGCAAGAAGATGGAGGTGAGTTATACTCAGCTCTGCCTACACACAGTTTATAATCTAGTCAGGTTGTCATGGCAACTGTCTAGTGCACACTCAATGGTGTCTATCTGACTCATTTTTTGAGTGGTTTTTCAAGGCTAGAGATTAAACAAGAGAGGAAGTGCTCTTCTCTGTCTCTACTTGTCTTCCCCTGGGAAGGCATACCAGGCAAATCTGTGAATTGCTGGGGCAAAAAAATCTGAAACCATGTGGCCCTCTGTTCCCATGTCTTATTTTATCCTGAAAAAAAACCAAAACCCAAACACCCTGACTTTTCTTCCATTTAGTTTGTAATGATTAAAAGCCAGATAAATGATAAATGACCTGAATAATTATCTACTTATTTATCTGGGTCTGGGCTGAGTTCAAGTAGATATAGTTAAATTTTTTGGGGGGGTGTGTGTGTGAATATAATAGATTCTGTTAGCTAAATAAGTACATATCTTTTAATTGAAAATGACAATGAACATTATAATATTGCCTTCAGTTTCTAAGGAAAGATTATTTAGCTCAGGAATAATGTGAAATTCTGATTCTCTTCTATTGGCTCTTGTAGTGAATTCTCGGGTCAATTGTATCTGGCTTTTCTTTTTTTTTTTTTTTTTTTGGCCAGTCCTGGGCCTTGGACTCAGGGCCTGAGCACTGTCCCTGGCTTCTTCCTGCTCAAGGCTAGCACTCTGCCGCTTGAGCCACAGCGCCGCTTCTGGCCGTTTTCTGCATATGTGGTGCTGGGGAATCGAACCTAGGGCCTCGTGTATCCGAGGCAGGCACTCTTGCCAC
The DNA here is from genome assembly GCF_023159225.1 of Perognathus longimembris pacificus. Lineage (NCBI taxonomy): Eukaryota > Metazoa > Chordata > Mammalia > Rodentia > Heteromyidae > Perognathus > Perognathus longimembris. The sequence goes on along the minus strand of NC_063166.1, from coordinate 82,055,050 downwards.
TAGGCTATATCCCCAGCCCCTGTATCTGGCTTTTCTATTCTCCTTGAACATACAGGAAAGTAAAATTTCCCAGCCTGCACTGCAGTTTGCCAGGACCATGTGATTGGTTCCCCAAGTCACTCTGTGGAGACATTGTCCACCAGCTGGCATTGTGTTAATGTGATTGTGCATTTGTTGTCTTTCTCACGGACATAGCAGGCCCACAAGTATGCAGGTGTCTTTCTTGTACGTTGATTTACATTCTTTGGATAAATGCACAATATAGTGATATGGCAGGGTCATAAATTAGTTCTGTTTTTATTTTTGATTTCTGTAGTGATTGTATTAGTTTACATTTCCATCAGTAATGTGTGAGTGTTCATTTTCCCCACATACTCACCAGCATTTGTTGGTGTTTATTTTCTTGGTAGCTGCCATTCTTACCTGGGTGAGATGAAATCTTAGTGTAATTTTGACTTGTATTTCCTTCATGACTAAGGAGGTTGAAAATTTACTTCTTCATTAATTGATTAGCCATTTGCTACCTCATTCTTTTAAATACTAGATAAAATTCCAGATTTTCTCCAATTTACCCATTTTTTCTATTGATGTACATATGAGTAACAGTTCTTTTAAAAGAAAGAAAAATAGGGCTGCAATAAATAACAGTCTTACAAATATACATTTGCATTGATTTAAGAAAGTTATACTCATATTTGTTTATAAGGGAAATATTCCTCTTTCCTTGATTAGAAGAGGCCTGAGAACAGACCTGGTAGTTTTTCATTATAACAAGTTGATGCTTTTCATCTTTCTTCTTTTTGTCTATTTAATCCAATCACATGTAGTGTTGAGTCCTTCAGTCAAGTGTGCTTTCCATGGCTTAATCTGTGCGTCACTGGTCATAGTCCTCATAAGAATGTTCATCCCTTATCCTGAGTGTATGATCACCTTAGCTCTGTGGAGAGTTGGCATAGAGAGAGAAGAGGAAGACATCGACCAACATCAGTTCTATGAGTATATATTGCTTGTGCATGGGGTTTATTTCTATACATGCATCCAGCATCTACTGATCAAACCCACTCCCTCTATCACTCTTCATTATTCCTTGCCCTTCCTTAAAACAATCTTAACAGGTTTCGTGGTACTATTATCATACATGTGTCTGAGGGTCAACTTGAGAGAATTTCAACTGGAATCCTTTGTCTGTATACTTGGCTGCTATTTGTTGGGATCTTGTCACAAGTCTAGAGATACATAGAAGCTCCTATCTATATGAAAGAAAACAACAACAACAACAACCTTGAACAATCATAGGTAATGGCACCAGTCTATTCGGTCTTTTTATTTTAAGACTTTAAGTCCTCTTAAATGTAAGTGGTAGAGGCTTGGCTAGGAAAAAAATAAAATATTTAGCAGGTGCTTGTCAGTGGTTCTTGCAGGCACCACCCACACACCCGGGTATTTCAGGGCTGGAACTCATTCCCACTCTACAGGCTCTTGAAGGGATGACTCAGATGTCAGGGGTGCCAAGACTTAATGAAGCATAATTTATCACTGTGGTCCACTGGCAAGAGAAGGCTGAACTGGACCACGGAAACAGAGGTAGGGAAGAAGGGGAGGCTCAAAGGACACGGTAGGTGAAGTGTAGGAATTGTAAGGACACGATTTTATGAAGTCCCAATTATTTACCAGTCACTGGAGAAGTTGCTCTACTTGTCATAGCATCTGATCTTTCCACCAGATTTTTACATTTCAATTTGTAGGTGGAAAAGTAAATACAGACTATATTTGATCGTAAGTGAAATAACCAGTACTTGGACATAGTGAGGCATTCCTGACTACAGGAATAGGAGAGAAGGTCATAGAAATCATAAGGCAGTTGTATTTCTTTGTATCAATCCAGAGAGGTGGAAGATGCTAGAAAGTAAGTGGCCAACGTACACATTGCAGTTGATGGGAAAACAAGGAGTGGCCCTAATCAGAAACAAAAAGAAGAGCAGGCAAAAAGACGAGATAGGGGTCTTCACTTGAAGCAACTTAAAGCTCTATCCTCTTGCCTGAAACAACAACAAAAAAGACATTTTATAAGAAACAAAGGTTTCTAAGACACTGGACTCTACAGAGGTGGACAGGAAAAACAAGTGAGCCATGCATTCACCTCAGTTTATTGAGCAACTCCAGGACAGCACAAGGAGAGGAGAACCTGGTTGAGCTGAGAAGACCTTGGATCTAACAGTGGGTGCAGAGAATCAATATGGGTGTAAATTTTAGTAAGGAGATTGGGAGAGGCGTGTTAGCTTCCTGTCATGATCACAAAATGCTGGATACAGTCCGTGTATGAAGAGAGAAGTTTGTTTTGTCTCCTGGTTTTGGAGGTCTCAGCCCATGGCAGAATGGTCCCATGGCTTTGGTTCTGTGATGGTTTAGCACTTTGTGGTGGGTAGGAGTGTGTGTCAGAGCAGCACTACTTGGCTGGCTAGGAATCCACAGAAAGCCCGGTTGGGGTGAGCGTGGCTGAAGGTTCTGAAATCCTCTTGGAGGGTTCATCCCTACTGGCATAAAGAGCTAGGCCCCACATCTCAAAGGCTCCAGCAGCTATCGGGAGTGCCCTGTATGGGCTAGGGAGGGGTCCTATTTGATTGACCATCTCTTGAGCTCCAGTTGGATCATTTCCCAGGGTAGCTATCTATTGACATCCTGTTTCGTGTCTTGCATTGACTTTTTTTTTTCCTTTTCAATTTTTTTTGGTGTGTGTATTCTTTGTTCTCTTTTAGCCGTTTTAGCTTTGATTCTCCTTGAGCTCAATTAGCTTTTTATTTGTATTCTTGTGAAACTCATTTAGCTTTTTATCTGTGTTCTCATTGAATTCCATTATTTTTTGTTTGTATACGCTTTGTTTTCATGTATTTGTTTGTTTATGTACTCATTAATTTCATTGAAGACTCTTATCAACAAATCCTTTGAGCTCAGTGTACGGAATTTCTCCTCTTTGTTGTCTCTCTGATCCTTTGTTGTATAGTTGTTGATTGCTGGAGGCATTGTGTTCTCCTGCTTTTTCATATTTCTTGTATTTCTGCATTGGATTTTACTCATTGGAGGACCCTTTGCAGTTTGGGATTTTAACTGTCTAAAGTCTTCCCATTGATTTCCTCTCTGTATTCTTAGTGGACTTGGTCTTAACAGGGTTGGTGAGCTGAGTTTTTTTTTTGTGTGTGTGGTTGGTGTGGGGGTGTACTCATCTCTAATAACTTTTCCAATTCAAAACCCAACAAAATACACACAGTAAGATACCATTGTGGATTACATGTACTCCAGCCTGAGTTTTTGTACTGTACATATCAGCACCAAGCTATTAAGAGTAGGGATGCTGAGAAAGGAATATAAAGCAAAGAAGATGGCGAGAAGGGAATGGAATATTTGAGGCTGGTCTCAAGTGGAGATCCTCTAGATTTCAGCCTCCTGAATAGCTAAGATTATAGGCATTAGCCACAGGCACCTGGCTGGCTCATGCTTTCTTTTGTTAATGTGAGGCCATCTTGAAAAATCATGGCAAAGTTAGCCTCTTCAGCACCAACCATCTGTGCCAGCCACCCATGCTAAGTAGTTTACATAGACGAACTTATACCATTTGTTCAACTCTGTGACAGTGAGTGTTTTTGTCAAGCATATTTAAAAAAAGAAGGCGTCGACTCTTTGACTCTGGAGTTGTGTTCCTATCATCAGACTTCATAACAAGAATTGTTTTCTTCATCTTCTCAGAGCCTAGCACATAATAGGAGCTTAATGAATGCTTACCGAACTCACCCAACTAATGGGTTGTTGTGAGTGTGAGCCCACTTGTTTCTGTTAGTGTCTGGACAGAACACACAACAGTAGGAACAAGAAGACAGGAGAAAGAAGGGAATTAAATATGGATGAATGCTCATAACGGAAGGGTTCAGAGAGAATGAGAGATCTTCAGGCAGGAGCTTTTAATTTTTCTACTGTCTGCTTGGCTCTCTCTTTCCTCTAAATAGAGTCTCAATAGTTGAGAATAATTCATGCTTTATTAAAAACCCACACTATGGGTGCTGGCCCTGGCAGAAATTCTCTCATTACATTCTCGATTTCTTTTTAATCTTCTTCTGGAAAGATGAGTGAATTTCCTTACTTAAGTCAAAGGTTGGCCCCTGCTTTAATGATAAGAAAATTTCCAGGGTATAAAGGATCTTTAGCCTGGAAATAACAGCCACACTTACTTTTTTTTGTTCCTTTGTAATTGAAACACATCAATTAGTTACTATTAAAGAACCTGATGCAAACTGTAAAGATTCTCAAGGAAATGAGCCTTTGCTTGGGAAAAAACTCTCTCACTTTAACATTACTGCTTCTTTCTGTAATGACACAGGTTTAGCTTGAAGATGCCATTTACTGCATTATTCAAGGGTGGTGGTTTACAAAAGAGTTTTGATCTCTGAATTACAGTTTTCAAAGCCAAGGGCATCCTAAGTAGCATGAAAGTAACTCAGAGAGGGTGTGGATTTGAAACCTATTCCCTCTCTGCTCCTGGGTTCCGAATCAGCCTCAGGGCAGGACAGTTAATTCTTGTCACATGAGACCTCAGAGTTAGCAGGTCTCTCAGTGTGTGTCACCAAACAGATGCCTCCACTAACTGCACTGCATTATGAACTTCCATTAAATGCGGATTCATTGTAAGTGGCATCAGTGACAAGGAGAGAGGAACCCAGCCTGCAGACACACAGAGCAACTGGCTAGCCCAAAGCCAAGCAGACAGGAAAACCAGCAGAAATATTTAAGGGGAGGGATTGGACCTCAACAGGCTCTACGTTTGTTTCCCACAGTGCCATTCGTCAGCCTCAGACATCATGATTTTAGACCACTGAAGTACGGAAAAGATCAATTATGCAGGTGTTCTAATGCAATTAAGCCTCATTTAATTTTGCACCTTACTTTCATTCAGTCAAGTTGAAGTTCTCTAAGCCCCATAGACACAGGATTATTTTAGGTATTTAAAATTTCTATACACATCTCCTGGGAGAATATAACGAAACCCTGGATGTATAGAACTGTTTAAAATCTGCTTGTTTACTTCAGCGGGGGAATTTTCCCTGTGATTAAATGATTCATTTTATGCAGGGCTTACGTCTAAAACTTAACTAAGATTTCTGTATTTCAGTTATTAAAGCAGAAAATTCTAGTGTGCAAGCAGCTAAAACCCAGTCAGGCAGTTGCCTGGCTTTTAGAATATCTTACAGCCATCGGTAATTGCTTAAACGAGAAGCTGAGAAAGAGGCAGCCAAAGGACTCAGGCTGTTCTCCCTTTGCAGGAGATGAGACTCTTGCCTTTGCACCAGGGACTCCTGGGCTTCCCAGAATGCATCCCTCTGTTAGCAACATGTTTCTCCATCTCCATTTCTAATGGAACAGCTATTAGAGGGAAAGCCTTGCTCTTAGCAGCCAGGAAATAATGCTTTGTTGGGACACTGTCTTTGACATAGAATGCCTACAGCTTTACAGTAGGCCTGCAAGCTGCTTTTTGGGGTGTATGGTTTGAAGTTGGATAGAGCTGGGCTTTGAGTAATAGGCCTTGCTCTTTGGAATCATATGAGGAGCCTTTGAGGATCAATGTGAAAAAAGAGGAAACATATCTTTCCCCAAATATGGCACACATTCAGGATTGAGAATCACTGCGTAATCTAACAGGTCAGAATACCAGATGGGGAGTCAGTGATATTATGATTTAAATGATGTAGGGAAGGCTCACATCATCATGTGTGTCTCTTTAGTCTGTTTACACTGGCAGAAACAGGAAGTGGTAAGGAACTTAATTTAGCCCTACATTAAGCCCTAAATAAAGCACTTCTTTGGGGGTGAACACACACACACACACACACACACACACACACACACACACACACACACACACAGCCTCTGTGGGAACCTGGCAGAGGATTTTCTTTTGTTGGTGTTGTGTGTTCCCATTGGTGTTTGTTTGCATATGCACTTTAGGGGGCTTTTATTCAGGCACAATTTAGAATTAATGAAGATTTGCTCATTAATCAAATCCCTTTGGATTTCATAACCATGTGTGAGTCTTCTCAAATTTGTATTTCAAAGCAGCAAGCCCAGTCTGCTACCACGTTTACATGCCAGCTCCTACAATCAAGGATGACTTAAGCCCAGGGATGAGTCGCTAATGTGGTATTCCGTGGTGTGACAAAGCTAAAGCAAAATAAAAAGAATCCATGTACAGATTGACTGGGTTCAAATTCCAGCTCTTTTATTTACTAGGAGTGGGACTTTGGCCAAGTTGCCTCAGAGCTTTGAGCCTCCTGTTTTCCTGGGTACAAATTATGCAAATACAACCCAATTTCAGGATTGTGAGAAGTACTGCAATTAACGTTTCCGTGGCCTCCATGACTCCTTTCTCTCTAGCCCTTTGCATTCCTTTCCCTTCAGTAATTGTGTCAGTAATGCAGCCGTGGGGCATTCTCCGAAACACTGATAGACAGGTTGGCCTGAGCTCAGACATCATCGTGCCATGCTTTTCCTTCTCAGAGGAGACAAAGATGCCTCTCACTGTACTGCTTCCACTGAGATTACTTTCTTGTCCATGGGTTTTCTCAGCCATAGCGCTGTGGACACAGAGGGATGGGGGCCTCTTTTCCATGGGGGACTCTGGGCATTGCTGGGTGTTGATCACTTCCCGGGTCAGATGTCAGTGGAACCTTTTCTAGTTCTGATGACCAAACATGGCTTCAGACTCTTCCGTTGTCCCCTGGGTTGCAAGATCACAGCCACTTGGCGATCTCTGACTCGGAGGCTCCATTGCAGATGATCGAGCAAGCCTTCAGAGTGCACCCCTCAGTCCATGTCTGCTACTGAGGAATCAGATGTCAGGCCATCACGATCCTCAGTAGTGTGTGCCACCACCAAGCACATTATCAGCTTTTCAGTGAGAGAAAAGCAGGGCTGTCAGATCTATCTGCTTCCTGCCTTTCTCTATTGCATTGAGCTTAAATTATTCAAAATTCAATATGGCTGAGAGTGTGTGTGTGTGTGTGTGTGTGTGTGTGTGTGTGTGTGTGTGAGCGCGCGAGAGAGATAGATCCCTAACTTTAAATCAGAATGTACCCAAATATGAACCTTCTTAGTCCAGTAGACATAACAGCATAGAGTTACCTGTGCAGGTTTCCTGCAAAGAAAGAAAAGATCAACACCATCCTCACATACTTCGATCAATTTCCTGGTGGCCCACAGTGGTATATAACATCTTTATTCTTGATTTCCCATCTATATTAAGGATGGTGGGCATCTCAGTCCTCCACATCCCGGAAACACAGCCTTTCCTTAACTTCCTCTCAGAATTTATGACAGCAAATGTTAACTCACGTCGCAGATGCCACCTCCCCATCTCAGTCATAATGGAATTGATCTTGTGATCCTCGTCTGAGTGCTGAATACAGATGCTCTAAGCTGCCTTGAACCTTTAGGAATAATACCAAATTATACCCAGTCTGTAAATAGGAGATGAGGATTTTCCCCTCCCTCCAGTTGCTTTCCACAGACTTTAATATACGAGTGAGTGATTTATAACACTAGTGACAAAGCTGGAGCACAGCTTGAAATTTTTTATAACGGCTGTAATACCACATCTATCATAATGAAAAATGTCTACGAAATCATTTTCTGCCAAAGAACATCTTCCCAGATTCTATTAAGAACTTGCTATCTGCGTGAACACCACATCTTGCTGAAATACATTGCTTTAAAATGGTCCTCATGGGCGGGGCCTGACGTAACCTTTGCAGTGACTAAAATCCCAATCAATTAAGATGTGGGTGAGCTCTCCAGAGAAGGAAATTAGGAGAGGAGAAGAGAACATGGTAAAATATATTTTTTGTTGTTGTCAAAAACCCACACAACACAAACCAAATCAAAACACCTAGTTTCACCAGAGTATTACCGAGTGTGTCAGTCAAGTGGATTCAAATCCTATTGTGTTTTCAGTTCTTGTTATGATTGCCTAGGAACCATTAACTCCCTGTTGTTCCAAATTTTTAAAAGAATATAATAGTCCTGCGTATTATTTTTGGCGCTCTATCTGCAATTATCTGTGCCTCAAGAAAAGGCAATGAACATCATGGTTTGTGTCCTGGTTGAACAAAACCGTCTGAACTAGTCAGATTAGCTTTAGCTTTCTCAAGAACTAAGAGAGTTAGAGTTTGCTGACCAGAAGATCCAACTTTTTGTAGGAGCCTCTTACTGTTTTGGGTGCAAATCTTAAAAAAAGTCTAGTTTCTTTGCCTGCCTCTGCTATCATAAAAGAAGTCTGGATGAAAGGATAGTAGGGAGTACAAGCTCTAGAATGGGCATTATTTGAAATAAAATTTTCACTCTGTTTTTGTTTATAGTGAGCACAAATTCAAAGATATTGGCATTAAGGTGATTTCTTCCATAGTTTTTACCCTGACACCTTTGGGGAAGGAGTTTTAAATAGTAAGCACTAAAGTGCTCATCGATGTTCATTTCTGAAGTGATGGAGAATTGCACAAGCAGGTCAGTTTAGCATATTTCAATTGTATAAATCCTAATATATACTAATATATCTCTTAATATTAATATATATCTTAATATCTCTTAATATATCTGTATGTATATGTCCGGGATTGGTTTACATTTTCTGTACAATTTTTTTTTTAAATCTTGCTGGTGTTGTCTTTCTTTACTATTCCATTACCTCATGTGTAAAATGAGATTCTGCATTGCTTGCTACACCTGCCTTATTTAGGATGAGACACCTGGAAGGGGCTTGAAAGGCGTGAAGTGATGGTGATCTGGTGCAAATATGGGCAGGAGGTAGATGGGCGAGGAATTGTTCTCCAGGCCCTTGCTGGCATGGATTTCTCCGTGGTCACGGGAAGCTCTGTCCTTGGTACTGAATCTGTCGGTCTCTGGGCTCCGTCTGTAGTTTTACAGGAGACACCAGCAAATCACGGAATGTTACAAAACCCTGTCCTCAGCTTCTTTTTTCAATTTTCATTACACACAGACACACACAGACACAGACACACACACACACGAAGAACTTTTGCATAAGGGAAATCATAATATGTTTTATTATTGTGTGTGTTTCATTTTTTTTGGGAACGCTCTTCCCTTTTCTGACTTTTCTTTTTCTTTTTAGTGGGGGAAGGTGCCTGGGTATTTGGGGGTGAATGAACCTCTTTCTTTGTCAATCCCTCTTCTGACCTTAATTCCCATATTTGTCAAGGGCTATCAATGACAGAAACTTATGGAACCACAACTCAAGAAACATATGGGACACTAAATCCGTGAGCATTCACTGAGATCTTTGTATGAGCCCCATGCTCTGTATGTTTCATTTCACGTCGACCTCGTGATGACCCTGTAGAAGGCCTTGTCATCTTCCTTCCATAGTGGGTGAAACTTCAACTTGGGGAGATTAAATAATGCATTATTATCCATGAACGCCCATTTATCTTAGGTCTGTTGCTCACATATTCAATGTGAATGGGGAATGTTTCAGGATAAGATTTCTCCAATCAGTTCATCTACCTTCTTGGCTGTGGTTATGGTTCTCCTGGTCTATCTGGGGATAAGCAATAGTATTTGCTGCTTGAGTTCCAAAGGCTTCCTATTTTTCTTGCCATAAAAACATTTATATCAGAAATATGACCAAGGTGTTGCTAATTTTGGAAGCCTCAAAGTCACTTGGCAGTTGTGATTTCTAAGTTGAATATTGACTTTACACACGCCACCTCACTTGATATTTGCCATAGTTCTGTGAGGCTGGAACGGACACCCGGATGTCCCTCATTTTCTAGAAGAGAAGGCTGAACTCAGGTGCTGTAAGTCATATACACTCCTTTATTAAAAAAATTCTGTCTCTTAGTACAAGGATTGCTGGTGCTCTCAAGTTCCCAGAGATCTGCTTTCAGATTCATCTTGGGATATTTGTATTTTTGTCTAGTCTCAATGTAATGTTGCTCGTTGGTTTGCATATTTTGATGCACTGCATAAAAGTCTGGGTGTCAATGTATACCGTGGATGTGTGTTGTTCTGGAACTGATAACCAGGCTGTTAAGTAAGCAAATCTCCACACCCCACGACAGAGCAGGATAAGCAAGCTACCTGCATGTGACCTTGTCTCAGATGGCAATTTCCTTGCAAATATCAGTTCCAGGAAGTTCTTGGACATGTTACATTGGCTAGGAGAAGTACTGCTCTAGAACAAAGAAACCTCATAACTCTATGCATGTATTCATACATGCATCGCAGACAAACTAAAACTATATGAATATAAAATATTTTCTACTGCTTGTGTACTTTATATTTTTCATGACTTTTTAATATATGTTTTATTGTTATTGTACATTCATGTCTATTTTTATGCATGAGCACATGACTTTCAGTCCTTACATTTGCATTTTCTTAAAGGGATGTATCATCATGATTTGTCAAATTCTCCAACTGTAGTATTGGGGGTGAAATATTGACTATTTCTTTAGGATAGGCTGTAGGGAATTTAAGGAAACAAGGAGATTAAGGGAAACACACGGAACGTGTCAACATGGGTAGGCAGACTGCACTAGTACTGAGTTATGAGTCCTTCCATACACACAAGACTTCTAACCCCAAGTGGTCCTTGTGCCCCTTTGACAGTAATCTCCTTTATCCTCAGCTGAAGGAAATCTCTCATCTACTCTGTCACTAGAGTTTTTCCTTTTCTAGAAGTTTCTATAAGTGAAAGGGTATGTGTAGTCTTTTGCACCTGTTTCCATCCAGCATGATGGTGTGGGGACCCACTGGTGTTTGTGTGCACATGTGTTGCTGAGTGTCCACAGTTCAGTGTGGTATTCTGTGGCATGGCTACCCCACAACTTGTTCATTTAGCCACCTGTCATGGGCTTTTGGGTTGATTTTCTTTATAGTTATTAAAATACTAAAATTAGCCAAGGTGATCACACATTCCATCTATCTGAGGTAGATGCCTAGAGCTCATTGGACTCAACGGGCAGCGTCTTTATAAGAAATTATCAAGCTAGGGAGCTAACATTTTTTATATGAGAATTGTAGTTGCTTTGTTTGTTTTTGTTTCGTGTATGCTGGGGATCGAACTTGGGACCTCATGCATACTTTTGTAATATGGAGGTCAGATCTGGCTAGCGCCATCATTGGCTGTTTAGGGGTGTCAGATTGACTCCATCTCAGATTAGTTAAGGGGAGCAGAAGCTGACTCCATCGTCACTAAGATCTCCCCGCCCTATCCAAGGAAGTTCCCCTTCTCTGTGATAAGATTATGTAAACTGCTTGACCACCTGAGTTGTGGAACGTTCAAGGTTAAACCTGTGCCCTCCCATGAGTAGGCATATCTGCCTGCATCATGTGAACCCCGCCAAATCCATGTGCCAGTTCTAACTAGAATGATAAGTTGGTTCAGACAGATACTATGAGGCAGATTGTAACTCCATTGGCCACCTGCGTGTGACCTGGCATGCTCTGTAAGTGTTATAACCTCATTGGCCACCTGCATGTGGCAGGTTTGACCATGGGGTGTTCGCCTTTATAACCCCACCTGGCTTGGGGTGCCTAGTCCCAGCTCCCAAGTCTGGGCTTAGGCCCTGGCCGGCCAGCCTGCTTTTTCTGGCTGCAGTTTTAGCTCCTGAGTCTGGGCTGCAACCCTGGCTGGACAGTTCACTTTTTACTTCCCCAATAAACCCATCCTTCTATCATCTTTTTGCTTGAGACTGTCTCTGAGTGGTGGGCTCTTGAGGGATGGGGGAGGTCCCCCCTTGGACCCCATCACATTGTGATCCCCTCCCTTGTGGGGGGGACTCCATGACACGTTTCAGCTGAGCTGTCCTCCAACCCTAGTTGTTGCACATTCTTATGACATTTGTTGTTAGGATTTGTCATTTTAGACTAAAAGTTTCTTTGTTGGCAGTGGCATTTCCTTGCAGTTTATTGCTCAGTTTACACACAGCAGCATTAACATAGTAGCACTTTTTGCTACTTAATGAACCTTCACACTTTTTTTTTAGTAAGTAATGATATCGAACATTATTCCATGCTCACGTTTTTAACTCACATATTATCTTTAGTGTGGGAACTGTTCAAATATTATGCCCATTTGAGCCATTGAACTTTTAGTCTTATTGTTCACTTGTGTGAATTCTTAAATAATATAGATACAATTTCTTTATCAGATTCATGTTTTGCAAGCATTTTCTCTTAATTTATCTTTTCATTTTCTTAATCATCTCTTATGCAGTCCAAAAGTATTACTTTCAATGAGATCCAATTTATCATTTATTCTAGCTTATGCTTTTGGATCTCCTTTAAGAAAATTTTACCTAACAGATTTTTTTCTCCTCCCTCCCTCCCTCCCTCCCTCCCTCCCTCCCTCCCTCCCTCCCTCCCTCCCTCCCTCCCTCCATCTCCCTCCATCTCGTTCTTCCTTCCTTTACTTTGTATTTTACTGCCAATCCTGGTGTTTAAAATCAGGGCTTGGACACTGTTCCTGAGCTTTGTTGCTCAATGTTAGTGCTTGACCACTTGAACCACATTTCTACTTCTGGATTTTTTTGGTGGTTAATTGGAGATAAGAGTGTATGGACTTTCCTGCCTGGGCTGGCTTTGAACTGTGATTCTCAGATCTCACTAGGATTATAGATTATTTATTGTGAGCCACTGGCAGTAGGTGTGTGTGTGTGTGTGTGTGTGTGTGTGTGTGTGTGTGTGTGTGTGTAAATATTAGCTCATTTCTATGAAAATTTCTGCTAAGAGTATATTTAAACAGTACCTTAAATAGATTAATATGGGGATGATTGACATCTTAATACTGAGTCTTCTAGCCCATGACACGATGTATCCTTCTGTTTATTTGGGCCCTTTAAATTCCTCTCAGCAATCTTTTATGGTTTTTAGTGCTCAAGCCTTGCTTATACTTCCTTAAGTGTATTCCCAAATATTTCATGTTTTGCTGCTGCTTTAATTTGAACTTTTAAATTTCAGTTTTAAATCCACCAGCACTAGTATATTGACATTTAAACAATGTTTGTATATTGACCTTGAATCCTGAAGACTGTGTCGTTGCCTAAGCTCATCTACTACTTCTAGTATGTATTTTATTTTTTCTGAATAATTACTTATTTATTGTCAAAGTGATGTACAGAGGGGTTACAGTTTCATATGTAAGGCAGTGGGTACGTTTCTTGTACAATTTGTTACCTCCTCCCTCATTTCCCCCTCCCCCTCCCCCTCTCCCCCCAGGAGTTGTTCAGTTGGTTTACACCCAATGGTTTTGTAAGTATTGCATTTGGAGTCATTTGTCTTTTTATCCTTTTTCATCTAGTATGTATTTTCAAATTAGAGTCCTTAGAATTTCTCCCATGTTGTTTGTCAACAGAACGTTTTCTTTTTTCATAACCCACAGTCACATTATCTTTTGCTTGTTGCTCTGTTGGGATGTCAAGACTTTCCATATAAATAGGGGTGGGTGAGATTGCACATCCTGGCCTGGCTCCTGGTATTAAGATTAAATACCCAGACTTTCAACATTCTAGTGTGATGCTCATTTTGAACAGTTCCCTTTCATTAGCTTAAAGACACTCCCAGATGCATTGGCTGAATGCCTGTTTCCCACCCCAATTCATGTTGAGGCCCTTCCCCAAGAATTCTTGGTAGATTCAGGTTCTTATTGTATCCTACATGTGGGGGTTTCAACTTCACAACTTGGAAGCGAGTGTTGCTCTAGCTACCCAGTTGAAGCCTTTTGCTCACTTTGGATTTTTTCCCAGTGATATGCTCAAATGCACATTATCTAAACTACTAATTCCACCAATGTGTATTTCACTTAAGATAATGCCACATTTAAGGCTAGGTGTGGTGATATATTCTTGTATTCCAAGCTATGTGGGAGGTGTAGGTAGAAGGCCTGAACTCCTTGGACAGGTAGGGCAAAATCAGGAGACCTAATCAGAAAAGTTAAGTGAAGCTGAAAGAACTGGACCATGATAGCCCAACTGTTACAACTCCTACTTAGCCAAAACACAAGGACCTGAGTTCAAACTCCAGTAACCTCCCACCAAAGAGGCATTGTAATTTCAATCTTTCAAAAGCTCAATTTCATCTTGTCCACAGCTTCCCTCTCTTGTGCCACACAGACAATCCTTTCCTTTCTTAGCTAATGAAGATATTTAATAACACTTGCTTCAGGTTTATTTTCTACCAGTTCCATTAGCTCTGTGATTTCTATTGACTGCAATTTTTGCATGCTTATACATTTTTATTTATGCAGACATTTGCATCTAGAAAGTTAAAAATGTGTCTCTATCTAGAAAAATACTAGATTCTATAGCCAATGAAGTGAAAAAAACAAACAAAAACTAACATATAGGTAAATGGAAGTGAATCAGTCAAAACGTGTAACTTATAAACATCAGCCAGTTTATCTTTAGATGGGAAATAAATAAATATGACCGTTTCCAGAGTATAACTGTGGGTGTCTGAGTGTTTATGTCTGTGTTGTGGTCCTCAGATCACTTTTTCCAGAAGAAACAAGAACAGAATTAAATGATTTCATAGAAATTGAAGTCTCTTTAATGATGAATAGACTGGAGATGATTTCTTTTTCTTCCCCCCGCTTCTTTCTTTTTCTGTCCTTTTTGGTGTTGTTCCTGGGGCTTGAACTCAGGGCCAGGGCTGGCTTTGAACTGTGATCCTTACTTCTCAGCTTCCTGAGTAACTAGGATTCCAGGCAAAAGCTACCAGTGCCCAGATCAGGAGACTATTTCTTATAGTTAACTATAATATTGTTATTTCTTTTATTACATATAAAGAATACTACACCCGAATTTTAGAAAGAATATTACAAATGTGGGTTTAATTATCAAGACATGTATTATAACCTTTTAAAAAAATTAACTGTTGAGTTACTTGTAATCCACGTGAAGCTCGCTTTTAGCATTTGTTAAACCAGGACCGAAGAATCTACTAGTTGAGGGCTGGTTTCGTTTCACTACCGGCGACATCATCTTAAGGCTCCTCCCAGTACTCTCGGCTCTGAGGTCTTTTCTGTCCATTTTCCTTCTTCGTCCTGTGTAGGCTGTGGTCCCCTCTTCGTGGTTGAGCGGCTCGGCCTTTGGCTCTGGCTGTGAGGGATGAGAGATGGGTCTGCAGATTTCTGGCATCATCTGAATGTGCATCTCCGTCCCTCCGTCCTGTTCTTGTGAGTTTGCTGCCCCTTGAAGTCACAGCCCCTGCCTTCTGTGTCCTCATTCCCCTGGGATGGATGACAGTCGCTACTTGGGGGTCCCCTCTCTCGGGGCACACTCTCATCCGAAAGCTGATGGATTGCAGGGCTTGCCCGGTTTTCCTGCTCAGTCCTGTGTGATGTGTTGGCAAACGACATGTTTTTCCTGGTTTTCTGGGTTAGGAACAATGGAGGGTCAATCTGGCTCCCTCTACTCCATCTTAGCAGGAGACAGAAGTCCTTCTTTCTTTTTCTTTCTCTTCACAAACAGGAGCTGCCTTCTCATTTCCCCGTATGCTTTTGCGTTATCAATTCCTTGGTTGTCAGATGTCATGGGAAATAGCTATCACGAAACCCAGGACTGGGAACTTTAATTTTCCAGAGCTTTCATACTCGCCATCAAGTCTTGTCACATTCAAAGATGGATCTTGTTTAAACACAAAGAGGTTTTGTTTTCTAGGTTTTCTCACTAGTCCAGTTTTCCAGACTCCTGCCACTCACTATGGTCTACCAAGCCCGCACTTCTCCTCTGTCTCACCACTCTGTGCTCTGTAGACTCATGGCTGCTCCTACACACTGGGCCTAGCAGAGCACACAAAGCCTCCCTTCCTTCTACAGCTAGAATTTCTCCCTTGTCTTATCTCCAACCTTTTCCTTCTCCAGCTGTATTATTAGACTTCTGGAAGGTTCTTCATATGCTGTGTGAAGACAGCACTTTCACTAATGTACCCTACATTCTAAGCATTCTGAGCTGACCACTAAGCAGATAGGGTGCAAATGAGTAATACTGACTCTTAAAAATTCTTACCCAAGGGCTGGGAATGTGGCTTAGTGGTAGAGTGCTTACCTAGCATGCATGAAGCCCTGGATTCGATTCCTCAGCACCACATAAACAGAAATATCTAGAAGTGGCACGGTGGCTCAAGTGGTAGAGTGTTAGCCTTGAGAAAAAAGAAGCCAGGGACAGTGCTCAGGCCCTGGGTCCAAGCCCCAGGACTGGCAAGAAAACAAACAAACAAAATCCTACCCAAACTGTGTAAATGCAGTAATTAGAACGTGCTCTTCCAACGGACATGGGAGCAATGCCCGAAGCTACTCCATTGTAAGATGTAAGAAGTAAGGGAGGGCTTGCCCAAAGGGAATAGGCCTGAATTTCCTTGGAGGATGAATAAGAGTTTGCCAGTTGAAGACCAATGAATTCCTTCATGACTCTTTAATATTTTTAGGACGGATATTATTTTTTTCCAAGAGGAAGATTTTCTACCCTTAAAGTGGAGCAGCAGATTAGTATAAGGAAGCCCAGATGTATTTGGGTGAATGGGGGAAGTTATGAAGAAGAGAGAGGCACCTGTAGGAGTTGCTAGGATGAAATATCATTCCAGCGCTTTAATAAATGGAAAATCCCCCAATTGCTCAACATTCAGCTCTGTTCAAACTGCTGCACGTTATTGGAACACATGCCCAAGCTCACTGTCTATTAATATGACTGCTTAATTATAAGCTTACTGCTGGCGTTCTGGGTAGTGTAATAAACCTGTGTCAAGTCAAGATTGTGCATTTATTACAGGATCTAATTTAAAAGCATGAAAGAGACCTTTCTCAGCTGTCAGAAAGCTGTGATGAAACGAAGAAATTCTATCATGACATTCCATGAAGTGTCGCATTTTAAAAATAATTCAAATCAATCTTACTTTAAGAAAATCTATAAAGATCTCTTAAACTTTCAAATTTTTGAAATTGTTTCTATATGTTAGAGTCACATTAAAATGTGAATAGTGCTGGAAATTTTAGTGTAGATGAGACATTGCAAATCTCGTTTTTATTAAATACGAGAGGAATGAAATGCTTTCAATTAGCACTTGGTTCTTTCTCATAAAGTATTATTTAGAACAAATGGAGTTCAGAGACCTTTTAAAAGAAGAAAGACCAAATCTCCTTCACTGATTCAGAGGCATAAAAAGGGTGAGCTTTAAGAACTTGTATCTTTCTATGATGCAATTGACTGAGAGTTTGATGAGGTTGGAGTGACCCCCCATGACCCCTGTCAGAACGAAACAGGAAGATTAAAGGGGTCTGCAATCAGAGAAATTTAATAACATTTGACTAAAAATATTCACGTGGCCAAGTAGGAATCACAAAGGTCTCCCGATGTCTCTACATGAGTAAAGCACAGGGTTTTCATCCACCACATGAATGAGCAGTAAAGGCAACAACAAGAGCTGTTTGGTTGAGTTTCCTCTGGTAGCAGGTGCTGTCCTGAATGCGTCACACACACAGATCTCGGAGGCAAAGCTTTTGGAGCCATCAGTTCCTTTGTTGTCAGCATGTCCTGAGACACAGCTACCGAGCACAGGAAGAAATTCGTAGTGGCCAAGGAGAGCACAAGGCCACCTCCCAGCTCATAAGTGGCAGAGCCGGGATCCGAACTCACACTTGGCTGATGCCACTGTACACAGCATTTTATTGGCTGAGATTGGTTGGAAGCATCTCATAGAGTTTTTGCCCAGCTGGCCTCCATAACCAATCTCTGAATCTCTGCCTCCTAAATAGTTAGGATTACAGGTGTTTGGTTCACCAGGCTCTTCCCCATTTGCAACCATGTGACCAGGCTCCTCTCCATTTATAGTCATGTGGCCAGGCTCTTCCCCCTCACCACACTTACAGTCATGTGACCATGACCAGAGTTGATGGGAAAGGCTGGGAGCTAGCTGCCATGGGTGGAGTGCTTGACTGGCCCGGGGGGCGAGGGGGCAGGTTCCATTTACAGGGTGTGTGTGGGGGGGCGGGGGCGGGGGGGGGAGGAGTGTAGAGGAGAGTTTCCCTCCGTAGGTGGGAATAGAGGCTGGAAATGGCGGAGACTCAGACAATCCGGATGATTCTTGTTGGAAAGTGTCCACGGCTCCTCATTTCTCTATGTCTGTGAGCAGAAGCACTGCCAGCTTTTGTTTCTGAATATTATCTCCAGGATTTGTTGTCGGTATTGTTGTTTCAGACAGCATGGGAAGATAGAAAGAGTATTTCCCTCCTGGAGATACTACGGAAGATGTGTAATGTTATAAAGACGGTGGCTCCACACAAGGTAGTAGGGGTTGAGCAGATGTGCTGGCAGTTCATTATTGAAAGTAGCTTTCCAGCTAGGTGCAGGGGCTCACACTTGTGATACTAGCTACCCAGGAGGCCAAGATTGAGAGGTCTGTGGTTTGAGGCCAGCTGGGCAAAAATCTTTATGAGCCCTGCTTCTCCATCTCAACCAGTAAACTGCTGGGTACAATGGCACATGCCTGTCATCCTAGCTGTGTGGGGAATGCAAACAAGAAGACCACGGTGCAGGCTGGCCAGGGCACATGCCAGATCCTACCTGAAAAATAGTTAAAGCAAGAAGAGCTAGGGCCATGTGGCAGGGTGATTGCTTAAGAAGTAAAAGGCCCTGAGTTCAAACCCTAATATGTCCATACACACACACACACACACACACACACACACACACACACACACACACCACATGCACATGCACGCATAAAATGATCCGACTTTCCTAAGCATTGGATTCTTCATCTGCAAAGCAAAACTCCTGCATGTGCAGCTCTGGAGAATTCACCTGGTGGTTCCTCGTGGCCCCTGTAGGTCCTGGGCCACGAGGGAACCACAGCAAGGAGAGCAGGAAGCTCAGGCTGCCTGCTGGGCGGGGAGCAACACGGCCCTTTGTGTGTCAGAACCCTTGGCGCGGTGGTAGATTCCCTTGTTATCACACAAGCAGGATGGGCTATTGGACCTTTCCACAGGTTTTTATAGCTTCTGTCCCCTCTCTCAGGTAAAAGATGGTTGGAGGTAGGCGGTTTAGGGTCGGTTCGGCAGTTTCAAGGAGTCAGCAAGAATGTGGGCTCCCTGGACATAAGACTTCCCTATTTAAAACATTGCTTAGGGTGAGAAGCTGTCCACTGGTCCTTGCCCCACTGAGAACTAGCTTCGGAGGGAAACTGGTAACAGGACAAGAAGGCCTGCCCAGATGTCTGGCAAAGTGACTTCCGTTCGCCTGTATCTCTGCGGTCCCTCAAGCTCCAAGGAGAACTAGGAAATGTAATCTTTGGGCTGAGCACAGTTTTTCTGAGAATATAATTGGTGTTCTGTCACAAAGAAGAAAGGAGGATAGCAGTGAGGCAGGCGGAACGCCATCTCAACGGTGGGGCACAGTGCACTGGGCGTGCACGGAACAGAGTTGTTTAATGTGAAGATTTCTAGCACAAATAAATACTCCATTGCAATACTAAAACCCTCTCTTCCTCACTTGAAAACAATACAATGTGGAGTGTATGCAAACAACCAATCCCAAGTGCTAAGGGAGGCCCCCTGTGCAGGAAGTTTTTGGTAGCTGCAACTGTGGGCTAAAGCCAATTGGAAGCAAACAGTAGCCCCTGAAACTACCTTTGCACCAGCAATGACCCCTGTGAGCCATTAATGTGCAAGAGATGAGCCATTGCTAGGTCACTACCTTATAAACTGAATACCAATAAAGGCTGCCAGGGCATGTTAATTATTTCTGTGGATAAAGCCATGGCACTTGGTCTGTGCAGGAAATTTTTGATGAGCAAGAGGCATTGGTTTAGTAAGTCTGTGAGAAGCAAGTTCTCATTATTGGTCTGTTCAGGTTTCCTGTTTCTTCATGATTAAATCTATAAGGCGTTATGTGTCCAAGAATTTGCTCACTGCTTCTGGGTAATCAAATTGGTTGGTGTTGGTGTCTGGTAGTTCATTATAATCTCCAATGATAATTATATTTGTGGTGTCAGTAGAGATGTTCTTTTCTTCATCTCTAATTTTGAGTCCTCTTTCTTGTTTTCTTAGTCTAGCCTAGGGTTTGCTAATTAGTCTTTTTTCAAAGACCCATTTCTTCACATGTTGATTTTTCGTATGTATTTTTCAGGTTCTGTTTTACTTATTTATACTCTGATCTTCATTATTTCTCCTACTAATTTTAATGTGGTGATAGGTTGTTTGAGATCTTTCTTCCATTTTATAGACATTGATTGGTGATAAGTTCCCCCTTTGAACTGCTTTTGCTGTTGGTCATAGGCTTTGACATTGTGCATCTTCATTTTCATGTTTCCATAAAATTTAAAAATTTCCTGGATTTCTTCCTTGGCCCATTGGTCGCTCAGTACTGAGTTGACTAATCGCCTCATAGTTGTTTGGTTTGTCTTAGTATTGGTCTCTAGTTTTATTGCATTATGATCAGAAAAGATATTTGATTTCACTGAGGCTTGCTTTGTGGTCCGTCACCTCATCTATTTTGGAGAATATTTCGTGTGCTGTTGGGAGAAAGTGTGTCCTGTGACTGTGGTACAGTGTTCTGCAGATGTTTGCTAGCTTCCTTTTGGGGGTGGTATAATTGAACTCGGGGTTTGTTGATTTTCTGTCCGCACGATCAGCCATTGCCGGAAGGGGATTGTTAAACTACCGTGGGCTTGTGAGTAGTCAGGAGCTGGCCTCTGCCAGGCCTCCAGTTCCGTTTTGCTGGAGGCATTTTGGAGGAAGGGTCTCGCTTTGGTGCCTGGATCAGCGCGGGCTCTGCTCCTCTTTCCTGTACTTCCTGTGTTGCTGGGGGATGACGAGTGTACAGCAACGTACCCAGCCACTGGTTAAGATGGAGTCTCTCCAACTTCTTTTGCCTGGGCTGGCCTTGACCCACAATCCTCCTGACTGTGACTGCCGAGGAGCTAGGATTGCAGCTTTGAACCACCACATTTAATGTATTATAACTTTTGCCTGAAAAGCCTGTTTTAAGTAAGAGTACTCTTGCTTCCTTTTCTATTTCATTCTTAGAAGAGTGTTTTATTTCATCCCAGTCTACGTGTGTTTCCAGAGGCAAAATGAGTTTCTTGAAAGCAATGTATAGTTCGTTGGGCCTTGTTTTTCTTTTAATACATGCAGTGACTCTTTGCCTTTTAAATGGAGAATTTCATGTATTTACTTTTAAGGCGAATCTTACTCTTGTCATTTTATGAGATAATAGTTTTGTAGTAAGACTATAGGTAAGGTATTATTATGGTCATTTCGTGGGATCACAACCTCTCTTTCCTGCCTTTTTTAGGTCATCTTTTCTTCCTCTTCTTATTTATTTATTTAGGCAGTCCTGGGCCTTGGACTCAGGGCCTGAGCACTGTCCCTGGCTTCTTTTTGCTCAAGGCTAGCCCTCTGCCACTTGAGCCACAGCGCCACTTCTGTATATGTGGTGCTGGGGAATTGAACCCAGGGCCTCATGTATACGAGACAAGCACTCTTTGCCACTAGGCCATATCCCCAGCCCTTCTTCTTCTTTTAAAAAAATAATTACTTATTTATTGTCAAAGTGATGTATAGAGGGGGGGGGTTACAGTTTCATACGTTAGGCCATGGGTACATTTCTTGTACTATTTGTTACCTCCTCCCTCATTTCTACCTCCCCCTACCTCCTCCCCCTTTCCCTCTCGCCCCATGAGTTGTTCAGTTGGCTTACACCAAATGGTTTTGCACGTATTGCTTTTGGAGTCGTTCGTCTTTTTGTCCTTTTTCTCTCGATTTTGATATTCTCTTTCACTTCCCTAGTTCTAATACCAGTATATACAGTATCCAGGGTACTCAGATGAGGTACAGTGATAGCATGGGAACAACCACAGGAAGGGGATACAAGAGGGTCATCAACAAAAGAAGCTACGGTTTCACATGGCATGATGAAAGTAATTACAACAGTGATATAACAGTCGTTTCCATAACATGAAGTTCATTTCACTTAGCATCATCTTCTGTGTTCATAAGGGTATAGCTATTGGGCTCTTGTGATCCTCTGCTGTGACTAGCCTACACCTGTGCTAATTATTCCCTACAAGGGAAACCGTAGAGTCCATGTTTCTTTGGGTCTGGCTCACTTCACTTAGTGGTCATCTTTTCTTCTTATTAAAGCCAGGCAGGGTGGTCTTCCAGCTGGCTTCCTTAGAGGCTGTGAAAGTAGCTTGGAGCACAGGTGGCCATTCTGTGCACATCGATTTGCAAGTGGAGAGGTTTACTGGAGGTTCTACTCAGCCGCCATCTTACTTCACCCCCCACAAGGTGGAGGTTCCAAACTACTGAGCTTCAAGGTTTCAACATCAGAGACAACAGTCTCAGTCTCTCCTTTCCTGCCTTCCCCTTCCTTCCCTTTTCCCTTTCCTCTTTCTCTCTTTGCTTCCTCCCCCATCCTTTGCTCCCTTTTTCCTAATGGCACACACAAGCAAACTAACAAACAAAATCCTTTAATGCTGTCATCGTTATTATCATGACCTGGCTTTCCAAGTCGAGGCTGCATGGAGTTGTTGGCATATGTTCTCTTCAGTGACATTTGTCAGCTTTAATTCTCTACCAGGAGCTGACGACACAGCCGGAAGGAAACTGACAGAGTCCTGATACTACACAACAGACACACTGTTTCTCAGTCTCTTTCTCCTGCAGACATTATACCAAAATCCACTTCCATGTCACTACCCCATTTCTAGAATTATCATTTTTAATGTCCTCATAATATTCTATAATATTGATGTATCACAAGTAACTTCAATGTTATATTACTACTGAATGATTACATTGTCTCCAGCTATTTGCTATCATAAACCGGCAAGTATCTTTAATCTTTTTCTAAAAATAAAGTAAGTATATACAGATGATTCTACAAGGAATATCTTTGTGCCTGTAGTTTTACTCTCTTGTTAATTATCTTCCTCAGGAGAAGCTCCCTGGAGGGCCATTACGGGAAAAGAGGGAAGGCACAGGCTCTGACCTATGGAAGTGTTAATAACTAAGCACTCTGCAAGCCACTCTGTCCATATCATTTCATGTAATCGTCGTTACAACCTCGAAAGGCAAGTTTGAAGATAAAGAAATTGAGGTACACAGATGAAAGAAAACAACTGCTCTAGAATGGTGGGAGGGCTCATGGGGGTTAAGCCCGAATCTCACCACAGTCTACTCTCACTGTTCCTCAGGAGAAAATGGTACAATTTCCTAGACACTTGACGAGCAGGGCAGAAGGATTGCCCACAGTTTTCCTTTACCTCTATGGGGACTGTCTCATATCTTCCGTGGCTGATGAAGGGTGGTAGGAATTAAGCCGTGAATGAACATGGTGCACATCTGAGAAACAGCAGTCATTTATTTATTGTTATAATCATCACTGGCATGTTGCAAAAGGTATGCCTACGTTCTTTTACCCTAGTTCCCCCTCCCCTCTGAGGCATTTTTATAGAACACTGCGAGCCAGGTGTTTTGAGAAAAGATGTTGTAGTTATCAAGAGACAACAGATTTGTTGAGATGTCTTCTCTTTTTCTTCCTTCTGTCTTCCTTCTCCCCATTCTCTCCCTTCCTCCCTCCCTCTCTTGCTTTCTTCCTTCTCTACTTCCTTCCTTCTTTATTAATTCTTTTCTCCTTCTGTCTCTCCCTTTCTCCCATCTTCCCTCTCCCACAAAATACAAATGCCATCTATTGCCTGTAGAATAAAGAAACAAAGGACAGTAAGGGATAACTCTATCGATCAGAAGTGGATCAGAAAATGGAGGGAGAGTAACTTAAAAAAAATGCTGCTTCAGTGTGTGGGTTCTTGAGTTCAAATCCCGCCTTCAGCTTTCTTAGCTTTGGAACTTTTGACCTGTCATGGAAACCTTCTGAGTCTCATTTCCTCATTGCAAAATGGAAATAACAATGGGACCTCTCTTTCAGGTTGCCGTGAACGGGAAATAACATGGTCCAAGAGGGGAATCTCATAAACGGAGGCCTTTGAGAAATGGTCCTTCCCGTTGTTTCCTATGTGGTTTTGAGACAGACTGTGGACTTGTGGCTCAGCCAGCCTTTCTCAGTGGTGAAGAAGGCTCTCTATGGGACGGAGAATTAATTAAGTAGTTCATTCATTCATTCATTCATTCACTCACTCATAGGTAGATAACTTTTTTTTTTCCCCTGCCAAAGGCTGTTGGGATATTTGTAGCATCTTTGGGAGCCATACAAAATTACCAGTACAGGCAGGTGGACCACATGCAGCCAAGATGGTAAAAGCCAGCAGCCTGTCAGGGAGGTAGAGCCCCAGGCTTCCTTCTCTTCCAGGCTAGCGGGGCGTTCTTGGAAGCGCATCCCTGCTACGCCACATGGCCCCAGACAGACGGTGCTGCACAGACCGGCCCCAGTGGTTCAGACTTCACAGAGGAGATCCCCCAAGATGACATTTCATTCTGCTGGATAAAAATGAGAGAATTTCAAACCCTCTAAGCAGAGTATGTCCTGGGTCTCAAAAAAAAAAAAAAGCTAGAAGCTAGAAAAGAAATATTGTAATAAAACAGCGAAATGATTTTCCTTTTCGCCACTCTCAGGAACAATTGGGATGGCAGCCTCCCCAGGACCCCCATGGGCTGTTTGGCTGGATTTCAGCTTTTATCTCTGAATTCGGAAGAGCTCAGACAGGAATGGCCATGAACTTGGCAATTCTGTTTTCCAATCACCTCTGGTTCTTTGTGCCGGTAATTTAGCTCTAGTTGAGTATGCATTTGCACATTTGTGGAATCTTGGCTTTTTTTTTTAAGTCATAAATGAGCTCTTGGAATGATTATCCAGTGACTTTGTTCTCATTTTTGTTGCATTGGAAGTGTGCCCACAAAGGTCAAGGGTCACTTTTGGAGATTACTTTGGGGATATTTGGTAATATTGGAATGTGAAGAGGAACACTGCCTGAGAATTTTTATGAGGTCAGATCTGAAATGTGGTAAAAAGACCATACTCCAGAGCCCAAGGGGCTGAGGCTAGGCCCTGGGTCTGTGACCAGTGGCCTTCGGTGGTCATCTAGCTCCTCTACGTCTTCATTTCTACTGTGTATACAGTTGGTGTAATGATCCGATTACAGGAAAAGAACTTAGGACCGTGGGAAGCTCAAAGGAAGGTTACAATAAAAAGAAACCTGCTGTCAAGAGTCCAAATTAGAAAGTGAAATAAATAACAATAAAGAAGGAATGAATAAAAACAACTCCACGCCAAACTGCATGAGGAGACCAGGACTAACTTATCTTCAGTGATGTGGAGGCTTGGCATTGGCTGTGTGACTGTGGGGTTGGGTACAAAATGCACACCTAGAACCTTTTGTTAGAAATGGATGGAGAATTTCAAGATAGTAACAGATGAGCATTGGGCCAACTGTGGGTCCCTCCAGGGTACATGTGGCCCCGGGGTAAGATGAGCTGTGTCAATATTGGTAGTAGTTTCATTCATTGGCACATCCATTGCACACTTTTCCTGACCTCTACCATCCATGTAATGACCTCCACATCGCCAAGTGGGATCAGAAATGTTTGAAATGTCTGGTTTTCTGCTTCCCTTTTAAACATGTCTTTAAATGCAAAATAAAATCAGTTTATATCTACATTGATGGCAGAGTTGGAGGGAGGAAAGCCCACCACGTTATGAATTCTTGTGCCGACTTTTATTTCCCCGTGTTATGTAGTTTGGCAAAGATTTTCAGTTTTCTTACTAAATAATAAAGGAGAAAGCAGGAGCCTGTGATTATCAAAGGCCTAATACTAGTTCCATGGATCTACAACTGCTGAAATAGGAGCGCCACGGCTATCTAATGACAAGAGGTTAAATTGGGACACCCGATAACTCTTCATTCCTTAATGACCATCTTCCCACTGTGAGTCACCACTATTTCAAAAGAATGAGGACATTACTTTTTGCCACTCTTCTAACTGCCTGATCTGTGCAGAGATATTTTAGCTGGTTAAGGCTGGCGCTAATGAGGCCAAGGTCATGAGCTTGATTCCCATCCAGAGCGATTAGTTACCTCAAAAGAAAACTCAGACTCCACCTTCTACAGCGAGTTCATAATTCCACATGTCCTCTCAGGAAGCTACTAAAAAGAACTCTGTGTATTCCAAGGGCAGCCAATCAGGGATTCACATTCTCCATTGCCATAGTAACTGGCCAATCAGAAACTTGGACATCTGTGCCTAGGGTAACTGGTCTAGAATCCACTATGGGACCCATGTTGGTCTGCTTGGGGAGGATCTCAAAAGACTTCTATGGGAGATACCTGCAAGAGAGTCTGTTTTATGTCCTATAACCTGGGCTGCTGTCTTTCTGGAGCTATGGGGGGCATGAAATAAGGCTGAAGAATAACACCAAATGTACTTACTGGAAGGCCACTCTGAGAAGGCCAGGAAATCCAAGTTCTGATGACATCCTTTCAGCCCTGGAGGTGACAATTCATGCAGCCTTCTCTCCATTCTGCAGTTATAGAAACCAAAAATGTGTCTCTTATGCTTAAGTTCATGTGAACTGACTGGGTTTTTGTTATCTTACAATCAATAGAAATGGTGAATTCCCTAAGCAAGGAGGGTCAACCCTGTTAAAGTCACAGAAGGAGAACAAGATCTTGGAAAATCTTTCCAATATCATTCATCTCAGGTTTACATTCTCTGCTGAGTTTCCAGGGTATTTTTTATTAAGTCCATCAGTCCTTTGGTGTCCCCTGTGAAGAGACCAAACTGAAGAAGATGTGAAAATCCAATACACTAATCAACACTATATAGTTTTTTTTTTTACTTGCTAGCAATTTTCTGTGGATCATTAAATTCCCCAAATATAAGACTTCTTCATTGATATGTGGATCATGTAAAATAGGCTTGAATACAATTGCTATGTCTATGGTATTCAGATCTCCAAGGCCCTGAACAGTGTTTGTACTGGTCATGATAATTTTTCTATTTCTACCTTTTGCTTAACTCTCTCACGTTGAGTAGTCTTCTGCATGGAACAAAATGATTTCTGGGAAACTGTGTGTGCATACAAACACACAAATATTTCTTTTCCTTTCCAGAAGACTTAAAAAATACATCACATACACATCAGAAAAATATTCTTCCTCAGTTAAGAGTCACCTAGGTTGCTGGGGAGTTGGATACTCGTTCCCAGAAGTCATTGCTCTTCGAGGTCTTAGAAAAAGCTGGAGAACAGATGAATTGAGTTCATTCTAACTGGGGACATTTTATTATCTTTCAGCATGCAAAGAGTCACAGAGAAGGTAGGCTGGGCCACACCCTCATGCTGCTACTAAACCTTGGACAGGGAGTTATAGTGGCCTTAAGGTCCTTATTCTCCCGATTCTGCATTTCTTTACCATTTTAAAGCCCCTTTATGCAGACCATAGAAAGACTGTATTAGAGCCCTGGAAGCAGAAAAGACAGGAGAAATCTTTCAAATAATGCATCTCTACCTTCCTCACTTTACAGTTCTCTTTCTCTTTTTGAAATCTCTTGGTATCCTGTGAGACTACTGCTAGCACCACGGTGGCTTTCTTGTCTTCCCAACATTAATTTCTCTTTTCTTTGAGGTGGCATCTTTGTAGGCCTTTATTTTTCCCATACCCCATCCACCTAGTCATTCCTGGTAGCCATTCCTACCAGGCTTAGAGGAGATCACATGACCAACTTCTAGCCAATCAGCATATTTCATTTTCTTGGCCATGGTGATTGGCTCAAGAGTAGATCTGCCTCCCCAGTTAGTCCATTGGAGTAAATTCCAGAAACTTCTTCTGAAAGCATAGGGAAGAAAGCTTACCTTTTTGTAGGAAGATAAGTATGGAGTGTCTGTAGGCCATCTTGTCACCACCACCAATACTTGAGAATCAAGTCAATGCAAAGACAACAGAATGTAGAGGAAGAGAGGCTAGATTCTGATGACATTGTTTGAACCCCAGGTCCAGCTCTTCCTGAAGCCAGACCTATCACTCTAAACTTCTTACATAGGTGAGTCAATAAATAACTTTTTCTCTGAATCTAGTCTGAATTGGATTTCTGTCACTTGTGGCAAAAAGAGCCCTGAGTTATACAGGCAATCACAGAACCAAGCTTTATTTGCTAAGGTCTCTCACCTGTGTCCAACATCAATAAGTCAGCAAATGAAATACTCAGGATTACATAGGCAGGAACTCGAGGAAATCTGAAAAGCAATTTAATAGAAAAGAAGTGGAGTAACTCCATGAAGGTGGTTCCAGTGAATAGGTAAGGAAATTCGGGAAGGAAGTGATCCCATCACTTACTTTTAGAACTGCTAGGACTCTGAAGAATAATGGTGGTGCTCAGCATCTACACAAATGCTTTCGGAGATACCTGAAGACTCAGGTTTTCATTGAAAATCAGTATAAGGAGATGCTCCACGGATGGCGTCTTCCAGTTCTTCCGGAGTAATTGACATTATTTTGCCTTCTGGAGTTGTAGCAGAAAATTATCCTCCACCCACCCGCGTGCCCGCCACCCCCCCCCCCCACCACCACAGGGGACCGCGATCACCTTAAAGTAGGAGCTGAACTTTACTCAGCTTTGTTCAATAGCGGCATACTCAATGCCATGGTTGAATAGCAACAACTTGGAAGACCGTGAGGCCACGTTCAGATCTTCTTCTTGTCGCTTGTGGGCCAGAAATCTTTGGGTGTTACTTAAGAGGTCTCCACCTCAGTTTCCTTCTCTGTGAAATGCAAGTAGTATCACCACCTACTCCGGGGGTTAGGAGGCGCTTCAGTGGGGGTGATTTGCTGTTTCTAACATGGCTGTGATCACATAGGATGCTGTCAGGCTGTGGCTGGCACAGAAGGACACACAAGCAATCATTTGATGCCCGTTGGGATCCATCACATCTTTAATCTCATCTCTGTTGCCTTTGCCTCTTAGCGAACAGCTCCTGGTATTAGTATAATAGGACTCAGGAGTTTTTATTAGCATAGATTCTTTTCACCGAGCCCTTACTTTTTCTAGATACCATACTACCGATCAGATTCGATTCTTACAACCATCAGTGGGCACCAGGGTGCAGAGACGATCACGGTTTGCTCAGGGAGTGGTGCAGCTGGGGTTTCCGGGGGCCCTTTGAAGGGCGTAAGCTTTGTATTCACCTGGGGACCGTTGATGGACTCTGGCCTTGCTAGGAATGTGGGATCATAGGCCCCAGCTCTTCCTCCCTCCCACCCTGAACCAGCAGATCCATCTTCACACCTGTCGCCCTCCTCCAGCTTCCCCGTGGCTTCTTGGCGAGCGCTTTCCAGGTGATCTCCTGGCCCCGTGGCAAAATGCCTCCATAAACTCACACCATCGGTTTTGCTTTTTACCATAAGGTGCGGTTTTGTAGACAAGTTTTGACTGTTTTTAAATGGGAGTGGGTGTTTAAAATATATGTATAGATGTGAATCTGAAGGCCCAGGCCCAGAGAAAGCATTTCTTGTCCCCCAAGTTTTCTTTTCTCATTGTTTGTGCAAATGGGTTGCATGCACCACTTTTGGTGAGGGGGTACTTATCAATTTTTGTATAGTTGATGGTGGCATATCTTGAAAAATGAGTGATTTTGATGTAGTTTAGGGGGTCTGAATTTTGGATGGGCACTGAATTACTTTAATAATGTGAAAAGGTAAGGTTATTTATTGAATCCAAGGTTCCTAAAAAAAGAAAAAAAAGTGTTTGGAAAACTCTACACCAATTGGAAATGTTTGTATGAGGAGGAAAAAGGAAAATCATACAAACCTTGATTTATAGAAACCATTTCTCTTTCCTGCTCCTCTATGACTTTTGACTGTTGTGAGTTTAAAGAGTATTCACAGCTGAGAGGCTTCTTGCACAGCCGGTTCCTTGAGCTTTGTGGAGAAGAAAGAAGTCGCTATGAGGCAGCTGGACCAGCCGCTCCAGTCTGTCAGGCTGGGGGCGAGGGCTGGCTTCTGGATATGATGCCTGGATTTGACTCTTCTCTCTCCCCGTTACCAGCTGGGCAATCGGCAAGTGACTTGGCCTTTCCTTGCCTCTGTCTCCCTAATATGTAGAAGATCATAACCTGCCTCTTAGACCGATGGGGAGATCAAAGACTTCATAAAACATCTATGTATGAACTCAACCCAGACTGCATATCCAATCTCAATATTATACCAACTTCAGAAATCATCTAGTATTGGCTCATGCGGCATCATCTCCTGGGATCATAATATGTAACATTTAAACATCCCTGAAGTATGACCATGTTGAATCCAGGGGATAGAAATTGAACAACTGTGCCCAAATGCACAGCAACAGTCAGTTACAAAACAGTTCCCGGGGCACGGCTTAGGGCAGACTGTCTTACCAAGAAGCCTTACCAACTCCTGGGCTCCATGTACGACTAAAGGTGCTGACTAGACAGAGCTACTGTAACCAAAACAAGGTAGGTAACACTCAGACCATGGTGGTGCACACAGTGCATGAACTGCCATCACCCTCCTCGCAGAGTGATTATTAGTTACATCCCTCTGTGAACCCTTGGTTGTAGCCAGCCTCAGGCCCTGATACTTTGTCACTTCCTATTGAGTGCAAAGGTAAATGCCCATTTACCCACTGGAATCTTAGGATGATCCATGGAAACAGAGCATAGGGAACATATCCCCTAGTAATGGTTTTGTGGATTCTCTTGTGGTCAACTTTGGGATGGGAAATGGGGCTTTTCACAGTTGAAGAGGAATGGGAAAGTGATGAATGCCCACCTGGGGCAGGAAATGTGGCAAGATTCTTTTCACAAGGGAGCACTTCCTAACGGGCATCTTGGCGACCCCCTTGGTCTCTACCAGCTGGCAAATGGAAGAATGCCACTTAGGAGCTGGACACCAGGGGCAGTGGCAGGGAGGAGGGCGTGGGAGGAGTGGGCTACAAGAGTCATTCTTCTGAAGCCAGTCCAGGAAGGATGAATAGAAAGTGGCTGTGTGCATTTTTGAGAGGAGCTCTTACTAGGAGACCACGTTAGCCTCAGGCTTGAGCTCCTTTTGCCTTGGTCTCCTAAGTGGTGAGATGCCACCACTGTGCCCGGCTCAGAAAGCTCTGTTTTGGAGAGGTTGGTAAGGATTTTGAGATGTGGATGATGAGAGGATGTGACTAGTATGGATGCCAGGGGTGGGGGATGGGGGGGAAGCAGACTTATAGGTGCAGCTGCAGGGCCTTGGGGTGGCATGGTCCTTACAGAGGACCAGGAAGCTGAGTCAGCAGGAAGAGTGAATGGTGGCGGGGTGGGGGGGGTGCGGGGAGGGGGGAATGCAGAGTGCTGGAAAGAGCGAGGGCTTGGCAGTGAGTTCCTCCATTCCTCAAAATCTCCATTTCTTCATCAGCAAGATATGGACCAGGAAACCGGCACAATGCTCTCACGAAATTGGTGAGACCGTTTGCAGAATCTGACTGATGAAGTGACCACGGCGTGTGTGCATGCATGCGTGTATGTGTGTGTGTGTGTGTGTGTGTGTGTGTGTAGGGAGGGTGCTCAAGACATTGTACCTGAGAACAACCAAATAGAATGTAAACATCTACAGATTGAACGACTCACCTGGCCAGGGCCCTGGGCCAGCCTCCACATTCGGTTCCTTTGTATTCACTTCCGGTCGACCGTCTGCAAAGTGTGTGCAGCCAACCTTGGCTAGGAACAGGGGCTGAGTTCTGAGGGGTCAGTTCTGTCGTGGTTTCACAGACCCCCTTTTAATTCCTGGATGGCCACACCGAATGGAAGCAGTTCGCATCACACGACACGGGAAGGAAGCTCCGATGGAATTTGTATCCGTGGCTCAGTGACTTAACAAATAACCTTTTGATTTTCCTCCCAGCACAATGTGGGGTGGGTCCTGTAGGACCCCTCCATCTCCAAGCTCATCACAGAATCCTGGGGAGAAGTCAGGGGCAGTGGGGTACCACGTGGTGAACCAACAAAGCACTGTGAAAGGGACACCAGAGGCAGGAGCCAGTCAAGGACTGTGCGGAGTGGTATTTAGTATTCATGAATTTCTCCAGCGATCAGATGATGCACTTACGGAAAAAAAAAAAAAAGAAAAGAGAAAAAGCTGATGTTATTGCGGCTGGATGGTACATTCGGTTCTCTCAAATACCATTGCTTGGAAACAAGCAAAGGTTGGGAGATGCGTTTCACAGTAAACATTCCCAGAATTAAATACACGTTCCAGAAGCCACGCCGTGTCAGGTGTCGCCAGGTGCATGGGATCACGAAGCAATAGGACGGGGTTTCCATAACCAGGGCAAGACTCATACATGAGAAAGGACACGTGACTGTCAAGATGATTTTTTTTTTTTGAAAAAAGAGAACCTCAAACTCTGTGTGTTTTATCTCTCTCAGGGAGTGGTGGCTATGTTTACAGAAGAGATGAATTCTTGGCCTAGGATGGATTGATATGAGAGGTTTAATTTGTTAAACCTTCTCCCCTCCTTTTCTGACACATCTGTGGGGTTCTTAGATTATCAATGACTGTTAGAAATATTGACTAGAAACTGATATTGTCGGTGGTGGTTGGTCTCTTCTTTGAAAGTGAATCAGATATTTGGAAGGATCTAGAAGCCATCTGAAATCTTGCCTTTGAAGTTTTGTGCCCGGGCCACCCTCCCAGACCTCATTCATCCAGAAGGATTCTTGCTCTGTACAACCACCTGCTGGTCAAAGCTCCAATCTGGGAGCAGGTGGGTTTCGGAGGGTCTTTGGCACATGTGGTTTGAAGGCCGTCCGTAAGCAGGGATCACAGATATCTTACTTTTTCAAATATTTACAGCAGTATAACTGCAGGAGTTATTGACTGTCCTCGTTAGAGCTGAGAGTGGGATTTCTCTGCAAGGAGAGGTGTGCGGCGGAGCCCCAGAGTTTCCTGAAAAGTTTACCTTGCCTTCAGTCACCCTAGATCCCTTCCTTTCCGGCCCCCATTGCCAGCACCCAGATTTGCCTTTTCTCCCTGAATAAAACCTCTCAATGGCACAGATTTCTTAAGTTACTCCCTTAGTTCTTTGCATCCAAGCCACATAGATTCCTGGCCAGAGCTATAAATAGTCTCCTTTCTAGCTACTCACAGCCCTTCCCACGTCTATACTTTTCAGAGGAGCCTGATCGAACAAGTTGCAGAGAACAAATCCAGGTTTGCTTCCCAACTGAAAAGTATTCAGCTAGTTTGCTGTGGATTTAAGAAATGATTATATACCTGAAGTAGGAGGGTCCCGGATTTTCCTCCTCTTTTACTGTACCAGGGTCGTTTTCTTTACAGCAAGACTCACCATGTGTGAGCACATGTGTCTTGCTTTACTCTTTGTGTCTCTACTATGTTGTAAGTATTCAAATGTCAGAGACTGTTTTCCTTGAATCCGTACTCAGGGAATGATAGCACTTTCTACATAATGAATAATCAACTGAACTTGAATGAAAAGCAGGTTTTATAAGCTGAGTTTACCCATGTGGGCCCCACATGGAGATGACTATAAACTGCTGAGCAAGTTTTCCTGGGTGGATGGTAGCCACGAACGGAAGGCTACCCCAGGGTGGCCAAGAGCAATTTGACCAATGGCGTTGCCATTTGGAGTTAGGGTGCAGCCCTTACCTGCGACTCCATGAAAGAACACCGTCACCCACACACCTGCTGCTCTGTCCGCAGGTTTTGGCACAGGTTAAAAATTCATTTTCAGGTCTCTGCGATATGACAGTCCATTATTGGAAAGGCCTTGGAAGGGATGTGTGTCAGGACTCCTATGTGTGGGTAAGAGGCTTTGTGAAGACCGGCAAGTCACTACTGCCACAAGTGCAATGCACTAGTGCTTAATACTAGCTGCACACCGGACTCAGTATGGAGAATTTTATCTCGCCCTTCCTTAATTCCACGCTGGAATGAAGCAATTTAATTTTTTCTATGTAGTTCTCTTCCCTAGCGATGACATGCTAAGAGTTAGGTAGTTTAAAGACTTGTCTAAGGCCACAGTGTACAGAATTAGAATTTAACCTGTGACTCGCCGTGCTTTTTATATCCTTTAAAAAGCAACTTGCAACCTGTCAGCTAAAAATCTGAAGAAGTAATGAGCATGGATTTTGTTCACTCCATTCAGGTTTTTGAAAAGTTCAGGCCAGTCTTTTTCTCCAAGGCAAAATAGTCCAGGTGCCTGACAAATCCAGTTTCTAAAGTTTGAGATTCTCCCCACCCCATTCTTTCTGGGCAACTTATATGAAGATGCCATGCTCACCATAAGACTTCTGCTCTCTCATTTACCCAATTCTGTGAACAAGAAAAATTGGTGCTATCTTAAGTTATTTTTAAAAATAATATCGACAAGTTGCTGCTCTCCCTTTCAACATATGATTTTCTCATTAGCAGCATCTTCTGATGTCTCTTGTCTCTCTTTCAAGCTTCTTTTCTTTTTCTGGTGCTGGAATAGCCCATCATTGATGTTGATGGTAATGCCGTTAGCACATTGTGTCATCACGCCCCCCAAACTACCAAGAAGGCTAAACACTAAAGCAGGTGTTTTCAGGTGTGAGAGTTGCTCTTCTAACCTTTCTCCGAGACCAGGGGTCATCTCAACTCTAGGTACGCCAGGTAGCCACATCTACCTCTGTGCCAGGTTCCCAGAAGAACTGATGTCTATAAGTTTAAGGCTGGGGCCATAATGGCAGCGGTGGTTATGTGCAGTGCCCACGTTGGAGGATGCTTAAGTTTGTCTTCAATGCCTAATGCGCTGACAAATGAAGCCCATGGCCGCCGTACCCTTCTTACGCTTCTAGGAAGTGGGGGGGGGGCATCCCAAGGGTGGATCTGGGGCTACTTTATTTCTTGTGCTCTCATTCAGTATGTCTGGCGGGCTCTGGATTTCTGTTAACTTTTAAAAATCTTTTCATTCGCAGCATTCACCTCGTTCTCTGCCATCGTCGTTCTAATTAAAGTCATTGTCAATGGCAATACCCGGGGCCATCTGGGGGATTGTTTCTATTCCTTGCTTCCTTCTTGATAATTCATTGCAGTTTCCTACCTCGTCCTATGTTTTACATATCTCTTTAATGCATGCCAGACAACATATAAAAGACCTGTAAAAATTCCAGATGTTGTGTACACACTCTCTCTCTCTCTCTCTCTCTCTCTCTCTCTCTCTCTCTCTCACTTTACCCGGAATAGTTTGATTTTCTCTGTCTCAGTTGGCAGAAGGAAGCTGTGGTTGGCTCATCTTGGAGTAGTGAGAGAATACGCAGGGCAGGGCCTGGAGTCTGGTTTTAGTAAGACTCAATTACTTCTGTTCTCTCTTGTTTCTTTGGCATGGCTTTATTGTGATTTTGGCAAGGTTTGGCTTCTCAACCTTGAAAAGCTTGGCAGAGTTTCCTCCCAAACTAAAAATTTAATTTGTCAGCTTCTATTCCATCCCATGAATATAAATAAGACTTCATGATTTATTTAAGCCTTTTCTAGTCATTATTGTAGAATCATGTCATAACACTAAATCCTATGGAAGTTTCCTAATATTGATATTCCTTGATATTTTCAAGCATAAATACTGAAAAGTGAAATTGCTAGGTACTTAAAGTTATGAAACTTTTTTTTTTTTTTTTTTGCAAATTACCTGCCTGCGAGAGTGTAACTTGACTTTCCTCCAAAGAGAGCACAATAGAATGACTTTTGCTACCGATATTTACTGGCCCTGGGCAGTATCCATCTTTAAAGTGTTTTAACAGCTTAATCATTCAAAACTATTGTCTCATTTTGATTTAATTGGCACTTGTATGAAAAGTAGAATATCTTTGTATATGTTTGCTGAACATTTGCAGCACCTACTCTGTGAATTATGTCCAAAGCCTTTGCTCATTTTCCATTTAAATTATTTGTCTTTTTGTTACTACCGTATAGATGGATTAAAATTGTCATGTAAGTATTTTATCCCAATGTATCATTTGACTCTTAATTCTGTTTAATGGTGTCTTTTACCATTAAGAAGTTTAAGTATGATTGTGTAGTCAAATCCATTTTCACATTCTATACTCCTTTGTGTACAGTCTTAAAGAGAAATAGCTTTCATAAACTGGAATGCTAAAAATCACCTGTTTTCAAATATTTGCTTGCTCAGTCACCACCTCGCAGCAATCCCGTGAGCTGGGTACCCTCATTCCCCTGCACAGATAGGACAAGCAGCAAGTCACGCCTGCTGACTGTTTTGTTGTTGCTGTTAAGGTTAATTTTGGGGGGGGGGGAGGGCAAATGAATTCTATAAAAGGGTTTCATTGTGACATTCCCATGCACAAATACATTCATAGGTAGGGAGTTTTGTTATGATGTGTGTGTGTGTGTGTGTGTGTGCGTGCACACAGTATTTTGGTCATCTTTACCCTGTCACCCCTTTCTTTTACTATTCTCACCCTTACTATTTCCCCCAACTGAACAATCTCCCTTTTACAGACAAGTCCCATTGTTATTTAATTGATGGTTGTTAGGTCTAGACTCAACATGTTGGGTGAAAAAGAGAGATATTTCTCATTCTGGGCTCTGCTCATCTTTCTTCCAACACTGTCTGCAGTGCCATCCATTTTCCTGAAAATGACAAAATTTCAATCTTCTTAATGGTTGAATAATACTCCCATGTATATGTATGCGTATTTTATCTCCTTTCTCCATTCATTGATTGTTGGATCCCTAAGGTGATTGCCTGTTTGGCTCTTGTGAACTGTGCTGCTATAAACATGGCAGCTATCTCCTCTGTGTGGTGGCTTCCCTTTCTTTGCCCTTGGTGTTTAAGGAACCTCCATGCAGCTTACCGTAGCAGTTACACTGAGTTACATTCCCACCAGCAGGGAAGGAACACTCCTTTCCGCCCCCCTCCATCCTCATCAGTATTTGTTGTTTGTTTTCTTCAGGGAGATGATGGAATCTTAGCACTGTTTTTATTTGCATTCTCTTTATGGCTAAGGATGTTGAACATTTTCTTTGTGTTAGCCACTTGAATTTTGTTTGAGAATTATCTGTTCATTTACCCATTTACTGATGAGATTATGTGTTCTTTTTGTGTTTACTTTCTGAAGCTCTTTTATATATTCTGGATATTAATCCTTTGTTCGATAAGTAGCTTGCAAAGATTTTTCTCCCATTCTGGGGGTTGTCTCTTCATTCTGGGTCATTGTTTCCCTTGATGCACACAAGTTGATTTTTTGTTTTGGGCTTTGATGCAATCTCACTTGCCAATTCTTGCTCTTATTTCCTGAGCAATCGGAGTCCTATTCAGAAAGTCTTTCCTATGCCTTTACTCTCAAATGTTTTCTCTAGGCTTTCCTGTGGTAGCTGCAAAAGTTTTGAGTTTTACATTAATGTCTTTGATTCATTTCAGGAATGCAGTTTCAGCCTGATGTCTGTGGATATCCAGTTTTCTCAACCCCATTTCTTGGAGACGTCGTTCTTTCTCAGTGTTTGTTTCTGTAAGCCTTTTGAATTCTGAGGCACATGTTCTTAGCCATAATGCAATCCTCCCTTTACTTTTCTGGTATAATAGATACTTTTTTTTTGGTCAGTTTTTTAGATACAGTGAGTTCTGTCTAGACTGTACCAAGGGAACATTTGAGAGCCACGATAACTTATCATGTAGACACAAAAGTTTAAGATCACAGATCCCATATACTTTTCAGTTGGTTTTGAAATGAAACAATTCTTTGTACATTTTGGGTAACGTCTTTTATCATATATTCTTTGCTCTAGATCCCATCTTACTTTCCATTCCGTTAGTAGTGTCTATTTTTGGAGCAGAACATTGTAATTCTAACAGTATACACCTTTATTTTCTAATACTATACTTCCTTTTTCTGCATCACCTAAATATCCCCTGATGGTTTCTTCTTGAAGTTTCACAAATTTTGCATTTTATGTTCAAGTCGATGATCTATTCTGAGCTTACTGTTGTGACAAATGTTATGTCTGTGGCCAGGTTTTCATTTTAAAAGTCGCCTACCAGTGCACCTCTCATTGTGCCACTTGTTAAGAACACTATCTGTTGTCTAATCATGTTTACTTTCTATCGAAGACTGGTTGACTTTGACTCCGTGTATCTAGTTCTGAGGGCTCAACTCTGTGCTGTTGATCTGTGTATCTGTTCTTGTGCCAGCACCATGCTTCATTTTAGAGTAATAGTAATTCTTGAAACCAAGAAAGTATGTTTTGTTTAACTCTGCTCTTATTTACTGTTGTCTTGATGGAGCTTTTTTTCTTTCCATGTAAACTTCAGACCCATTTGTCAACACTTACAGGGCAGCTCCTTGGAATTTTGCTTGGAGTCTCTGTGGATCTTTGGCACTGTAATGTTCTTGCATCTTCTAGGGCTATGCATGGACTACTTGATTCTCCTCGCCCTCTCTCCCCTGGGCTCATATTGCATTCCCCAGTGTAATGGCAGGAGGTGGGGATTTGGGGTAGAGCCCTTGTGAGTGGAATGTGTGCCCTTAGGAGAGGAGAGCTGTTTCCCTTCCCTTTGCTGTACGAGGACATGCTGAGAGGATGAACACGTGACCACCAGGAGGTGAGTCTTCCCCCAAAGAGCAGCCTGGACCGGGTGCTTCCCAGACCTCACGTGAGATAAGTGAGTAGCCATTTGTTATCCTGCCCCAAAGCGGACCAGCACAACCCTAAACGTGAACTATCTCTTCACATTTGCTGAGTTTTGTTGCCTTTGTCCCTAAGTATTTCACTTAGTTTGGCTGTTATCATTATGAATGGTATTACCTTTTTTTTTTTTTTAAACTATCAACTTATCATCCTTCATTGCTGGTATCCAGAAAAGCAATTTGTCTTTTGTATCTTAAGCCTTCCTCCTCCCTCACCCCTTTTCCTGAAAACTTTCTGGACACGCTTCCTAGTTCTAGGAAGGTTTAGTTTTTATCAGGTATTTAAGACTTTTTTACATGTTGTATGTGCATAAAGATACATTTTAGTTCCTTATTTCCAATCTATATAGTTTTTGTTTCCTTTTCTTGTCTTATTTCACTAGCTACTACTTGCATTATTCTGTGAGAGAGGAGTAGGGAGGAAATAGTCTGGTTTTGCTCTCCATCTTTGGGGTGAAAGCATCTATTTTGTCACAATTAGATACGATGTTAGCTGTATATGTTTTGTAGATGTTCTTTATAAAGTTGAGAAATTTCTGCTCTATCTCTAATTTTCTGAGAACTAAAAGAAAATCATGAATCAGTGTTCAGTTTTTCAAGTACTTTGGCTTCCCTGGATTATACTGTCAGATGAGTTTTCTTTAGTATGTTGATACAGGGGCTTGATTTTCAAATGTAAACTTAGCTTTGTGTAGCTGGAATAAATTGTATTCAGTTGTAAATTTGTTAATATTTGGTAAGGACTTTTTGCATCTATGTCCATGGAGATATTGGCCTGTACTTCTCCATTCTTATGATTTCTTATGTGGTTTGGGGGCCAGGGCAATGCCATACTCTTAGAATGAGTTAGGAAGTTCTTTTCCTACCATTTTCTTGAGTAGATTTTGAAATTTTGGTATATATCTTCTTTAAATATCTGATAGAATTCTCCAGTGAAGCCATTATGGCCAGGTGCTTGCCTGCCTGCCTGCTCCCCTTTCCTTCTTTCCTTTCCTTCCTTCCTTTCCTCCTTCCCTCTCTTCCTCCTTCCCTCGGTCCCTCCCTCGGTCCCTCCCTCGGTCCCTCCCTCGGTCCCTCCCTCCCTCCCTCCCTCCCTCCCTCCCTCCCTCCCTCCCTCCCTCTCTCCTTCTCTCCCTTCCTCCTTCCTTCCTTCTTTCTCTTTCTTTTTTTTCCAGAAGATTATTGAATTTAGAGCCAATTAGTAGATATAGGTCTATTCAATTATTTATTTCCCCTTTGAAAGTTTTAGTAGTTTTGAATCTTTCAAGAACTGATTTATTTTATCTAAATAATCAAAATTTGAAGCAACTCCTTATTCAGAGGAGGAAACCATTTTTATTAGATTTAATTTAGGGTTGATATTTAAATGTGATTTAGATTTTTCCCCTGTATCTTCTATGTTTTTGTACTTATATCTCTTGGTTTCTAAACTTTATTTTATTTTCTTATTTTTCAAGCAGTCATCATCAGAAAGAATTAGGTCTGAGAGAATTGCTAATAAAATTGCAGAGGACAAAGAGACATTCCTTTATTTAGAATATTTCTGAAAGCAAAGGCCAGAGGAAAAAAAAGTCTTGTTAATTACCTACTTGTTTTACAAGCTATAAGTTTAGCTTAGATTAGCTACTGTCTTTAAGTAGCTAATGAACTCATACCGACTACCAATGAACAATGCAGATAACCTGAATGCAAAAGCAACGCATTTATTTTCAGATTCATCCAGCTTTTGTTTTTGACATTTCTGTAGCTGATCCTTGAACTCTGTCTTTCCCTTCCCGGGTAAGCTAGTTGTGAAGTTTTCATTTTATCATAAAATAACTTGTGGAATTACTCACTGAGAAGTAACCTAGAATGAACGGTACTTGGCCGGATGGAAGATGATCTAAAGGCACTTAGTCCCACTTGGAGCAATGTGTCCACCTCTCACCCATGGGCCGGTAAAGGAAGGTTAAAAACAGCTTGGGGACATTGATAAGTAATATCACCAAGAACAATGCTGGTATTTGGTATCAAGCCTCTGCCAGGCATTGCGATACACACTTTACATATTACCCTTCCTAAAGACACCATATCGGGAGAGAGTTGTATAGTATTATCTAGATTATAAGTGTGAAAATGGAGGTCAGGATGGTCTAGACGATGAATACCAGATGGCTGAGTGGATGAACAGCGGTGTTTACGAGTGTGGATGGCGAAAGTGTCTCCATCGGTCTCCGCTCCGATTTCATACCTTCGGACACGTGTCTCTCCACGAGGAAGAGGCACTTTCCCACTGTGATTCAAGGCTCACTGCATAACTTGTTAGGCTAACGGAGCACGATGAGTGTGATTCCATGCCAGACCAAGCCAAGTCTGCAAGAAGCATTGTACACAACACACCCATGACTCTTTCTCGCCTCCGCCTCTGATAGAGTGTCCAAGGCTAGCCTACTAGAAGAGACACATGTGCACAGTTATTATAGTTAAGGCCTTCCTAACTATACCAGAGAGATTCAAGTCAAGCAGTGCCATCCACCAAAAGGTTACACTGGGTCAGCACAGCCCAGACCAGACAAACTGCCTCTTAGATGCATACACAGTAAGGGCTTGTATTCAAAGCCACCAAGGTGGAGGTGTCTTGTTACACAGCAATATCTAACTGATGCAGCAGCCCTTTTAAGATTGTGTTATTACTTAATGGCATGTAATGGTGAACAAGAGGCGACTTGAGTTGTATTTATCAAGA
This sequence comes from Perognathus longimembris pacificus, assembly GCF_023159225.1. Lineage (NCBI taxonomy): Eukaryota > Metazoa > Chordata > Mammalia > Rodentia > Heteromyidae > Perognathus > Perognathus longimembris. The sequence goes on along the minus strand of NC_063166.1, from coordinate 82,013,650 downwards.
TAATTTCATAAGTCCCATGTATAGACAACCCTGTAATAACTATATACTTGACTTTACTTTTTTAAGCCAACCACAGATCTTGCATTATTTTGTCTTAAAAAGATTAAATGGTATCTCTGCTACCAGAGCCATGCTTTGGACGAAATAAAGCCCTTCAGTTGTTTGATTTAATTTCAAGGATTATTTTAATATTTAATCAGACCTTTAGGTTTCATACATCTCTTTTAGTTTCTACCTCATGTTACATTGAAGCTAAAATAAAACCAAAAGAGACCTTTAAACTAACAACGAATGGACTGTACTTTTCTTGGAAGAACATCCTTAGACTGTCGAGTCTTGAATTGCTACTATTTATTTCCAATTACTTACAACCACTAGGTAGAGAAGCCTAACATTTCAGGAGAGATAGAAACATGTTAATCTAGTAGGCAGGACTCACCCATCCTCAAGAGGATCCATCTGTCCACAGCTGTAATGGAAATACAATCTGCCAGCTGAGTGCGCCCAGTCCCCAGAGGGGCGTTGGTCCTTGAGTCTAACCAGCCACTTGGAGGCCATTTGATTACCTCAGCTTATCTTCTACCTGGAAGGTACAACATTTCATGTATGAATCCCTGCTCGGGGTGGGGTTTTTCTGGGCCCCATTGACAGGGCCTCTGTCAATATCATCATACCAGGATCCGTGCTATGTGATCCTTTGATCGACCATTTTACAGCAAAGGGGCTGTGGCCAGGGACACTCCTGTCTTCTCACGATGTGTGCCCTTGAGCCCTGCAAGTTTTGTAGAGCAGTGGAATGGCCTTCGGGCAGTGCAACTGGGGCATCTGCTTTCAGATGCTGCCCTGAGGAGGGAGACTCATCCTTAGGAGCCCAGCGACTAGCCAGAAGCAAGTCCATTGGTGCCAGGTCTCTGGTCAGCAGGAATGGGGAATCTGGAACCAAAAAGTAGAAGGGTCCATTTGCCATCATTCTCGATGGTCCAGGCAGGAAATTTCTGGTGCAATCCTGTCTACCTCCTCAGTTCTCTTTAAAGCTTGCCTCCTCCAAACCCCCCTCCCCTCATTTCGGCCCCACTCCTGGTCTAGATAATCTCCCATTCACATTTTTTTCATCAGTGAACACTGCTTTACAATTCTAAAATGCCAAGACACTAAGCTTGAAGGGCTATCGTGTAGCAGTTATCAGCAGTTACACAAATCTGGTTCCAGACTCAGCTTTTCTACACAGAGCCTTTAATCTTTGACTCGGCCCTTGACATAGGGGTTCAAAATAAGATTTGCTGGAGAGGTTAAATGAGACAGTACACACAACGGATTCCTCCCAAGGCCAAGTACAATAGATCCTCAAAAGAGTTTGGTATTCTCTTTCTTTCTTTATTTTATTGGTATTGCTAGTCCAGCCATTATGCTAGCACTACCAGTACCACAGCAATTCTTAGAGCTACCTGGAGAATTTAGTGAGGTCTGTGGACCGGGTAGTCAGCAGGGGCTCTATCAGTGGCAGTTACTGAACGGAACACGTGAGTTCCAAGGAAGGAGAGGGCGTTCTGACCCTGACAGGAACCTCACACGCCCGACCGTGACGTTTCTGCTTCTGGTCCTGTGAGCGTCATAATCATAGCCGCTATTCTTTGAGCACTTTGCATTGAGGACCTCATCTCATCCTTTCACCACCCTTGATGGTATACCGTTTTGTTTCTTCTTTTTAGATCTCTATTTTATAGGTGTAGAGACTAAAGTCCAAAGAAGTCAGGATCCAGTCTAAAGCAGGAGTAGCCTTCCTCCAGTGCTTGCGTGGCCCTCTCTCTTCCGGACTGTCATGTGGTCAGCATTGAGAACTCACCGCCCTGGGTTATCTACTAAGCATTTGCCTCACACAAAGAGGGAGCCAGAGCTGGGTGTGTCTGGGGCAGGATGGGATGGAGGAGAAGGTCAAACTAGCAGAGGACGAGCATTCCTCTAAGTTTGGAAGCTCCGGGTTAATGGGGCCAGCGGAGAGGGGGCTGAGAGGTGTGTACAGTGATCACACTCAGTGAGCAGGTATGAAGACGAATCTAGGAAACTTGAGAGGAAGGTGGGGTTGGGAAAGATTGGGGAAAATGATGGAAGACGTGATACGGATCAAGATGCATTGAATTAAAACCCTTTTTGGACAACTATCTGGAGTTAAGTAAAAATACACATATTAAGAAGAGCTATAAAAATGGAAAAAGTAAATTTGGAAGCTTAACGGTGAATGAATCATCCAGGATTGTGTATGCTGCCCTTGCCAAATTTAAAATGGTTAAAAACAATTTGATTTTCATGTAACACGCTCATCATCCCATTCTTTACATAATTCACTTCGCAACTTGGCCAATGAACTCCTTCCGCATGTTTAAAAAATATGTGTGTTTTGTTGCTATTATTAAGGTGCTGTCCAGAGGGGGTGAGCATTTCACAAGTCAGGTAATGAGTACATTTCTTTTGGGGCAATTTTTGGACATTTCTTTTTGCATGGTTTACTTTGTTCTGATAGAAGAGTGTGTGCTGGAAAAGTTATTACCAGAAGTAATAAGAAGTCAAAGATAATTATGAATTTATACTAAATCTCTCTGAGCCATGCTTTATTAGTTGCTATATTTCATAAAATAGAGGTGGAATGAGTACCAGGAGTGCCTCTCATATTTTAAAGCATCAGCTTTTAACTTCGAGGTTGAACTCTGTTCAATCTTAGAGAACTGTCAATGGTCATTCAATGAATTGTTTCACCAGTCAAAAGAGAACTGTATAGGTTTTGCATCTTAATGAAGTGGCGGACTGTGCCCTGATAAAGTTCTGTGGCACATTTGCTCTTTCAATCCTAAATTATGACCCTTTTCATACATGCAGTAGGGAAATTCATTGTGGGGAATAAATGGTCCCAAGTAATTATCTAGAACCTTCCCCACCTAGTTTCCATCTTTTATCTGGAGGCAAAATCTTTAAAGGACCCATAGACAGTAGGGATGGAGAAGCTAAAGCTGAGAGATGTAGGCTGATTTTTCTGAAGTCATTCATTTGTGAAGTCTCGTTCACACATTCATTCAAGAATTATGATCTATCAAATACATGGGGTATTTGTAGAATTAATTTTGAACAAAACATATTAATCTCAACTTAGAAATCACTGGCCAGTGGGAGAAAGCCAATATAAGGAAAAATATCATAGTATTAGCACACAGAATTTCTGTGGTAAGTCCTATGCGAACAAAAGCCTTTGGAATGAATTGTAGAGCTGGACCATCCAATGTGGCAGGCATTATTGGCCACACATGGCTATTTAAATAATGATAGCAAAATAAAAATTTAAATTCAAGGCCTCAGTTGTGTTCTACAGAGCTCAAATGCACTATAGCCATCCATGGCTACTGGCTAGTGTGTTGCAGGAGACAGATCTAGAACATTCCCACTAGCCCAAGAAGTTGTATGGCCTTGAAGGTGGAGGCAGGAGATGGAGAGTCTAGGATAGGGAGCTAGTTCACGTGAAGCCCCTGCGCAACCGGAGGGGCTGTGTGTCTTAGCATGAGGTTGGAGAATGAGGCAGGAGCCACGCCGGCAAAGCCCTGGGCAGGAGGAGCCAGGGCTTCCTCTCACTGTGCAGGGGAGGGGCGTGGCCAGATTTGGGTTTCCTCTGTTTAAATCGAGAAGACATATTGCAGGAGGCCAGGGTGCAGAGAATGCTCTAGCATCACTTCTCAGCCACTGAATAAATAGAAGGCCATGGGGACCAGAAGACTCGAACGAACGGGTATTCTATAAAGAATTACACAGCTCACAAACCACGTCGTTGCAGTGTGTTATCTCCTTGTTACTCATTCGATCATACCACATGCAATTAAGTTCCAGGTAGAGATCGGGCATTATTTCTCTGTAAAGTTGGTGCTGGGATTACACGGCTATGAAAGCTTGTTCTTCAACTCATTTCCCATTGGACAGACACTCAGAGACAGAAAACCCCTTCTAGTATCCCTGATTATCCACACAAGGGACCACCAAGAGAGGACAAGAAAGTCTGTACTTCCTTCTCCCCTAAGCATGTGGGCATTTGCTACTGAAGAATTCAGAACCTTGGGACACATACACAGACATTTGTAGACAATGTTGAAATGCACGAGATGATCTGAATATCCTTTATCGACTACAACTCTTGCACCTCAATAGAATAGTCGTGAGGCTTAGAATTCCTTATTCCCCATGTTGAATACTGAGCTTCTCCTTGTGGTTTGTGACTCAGATGTGAGTGAGGTGACTGGAGGCTGGGCCTGGGCCAGTGGGAAGAACTAAGAAGCCACGCAGACCTGGGTTAGAACGCACAGAGTGACAGCAGTGATGTGTGCTGCACATCTGAAATGAAAAATTAGCCGAATGCAGCTCCTTCCGGCATCACTTAATGTCTTCGAGGCCCGCCCTGAGCATTAAGTAAACTCTGGCTGGACCCCACACTGGGTTCAATCTCGGAAGCTCTTGTTGCAAAGCTTTACCTGCTCACAAATGGCTACATTTATTTCCTGTTTTGTCAGATGACACCTGATACTGTATCAGGGTTGTGCCTTATGGTCCTCTTGCTATGACCTTCACATCCCTGTGAAGGTGAAGTTCTAGTCAATGGTGACAGGAATCTTCAGGTGGCCTTGGATAATGTCTCTCCTGTCGTGGTCTCAGATTAAAGTCCATCTCCTAAGATAACTCTTCCTGTCTGCGTGTTTCCTTTGCCCATGCCTTGAAGGCGGAAGCTTGCAGAATCATCACTTAGAACTTAAGAGACATTTGCATCTTCACTAAGGAGGACCTGGCTGAGGACATTCACTGCCGGGCAGACTGACACTTGTGCAATATGCTACGCAATACCACTGGCCCAGGGACCACGGGGCTTTTTCTCTCAGGGGACTTAGAGTCTGGATGCCAATTTCCAGAATCCATTAGCTAATTCATCCATTCATTCACAACAACAAAAAAAACCATTGAATTTCTGCTATGTGCGAGGCGCTGTACTGAGTACAGAAACTGCCATGGGAAGCAGGGGAGATAATGCCAACGAGTCTCACGGAGCTTACAGTTTACACCAGCAAGGACAATATACTGGTCCATGGTAGTGGGAGGTCTGGCCCACTAGAGAAGGGATGGGGGACCACAAGGAAGTGGCCCGAGGCCACGCAGGAGAGGCATCAGCGAGGAGACTAGAGACAGGGGAATCACTGGATTCGGGATGAGGGCACAGGAAGTAAGTACCTCATTACCCATGGGTGGTGGTGGCAGCCTGGACCAGAGTGAGGGAGGTGACACAGAGCAGAAAAGAAGATGCGAGATGACTAGGAAAAGTCTAGGAGGTTATTAGAAGAAGTGTGGGTTCCCACTTTGAAATAAAGCAGAGGTTCTGTGTTTCTGCCAAACAGTAGGTACCGGGGTGGACGTATCATACTGATGCCTTATGTATTACTAAAGAAGTTACAACTTCACAACTCTCAGGCCAAAGAGAAAGCAAGGGAAGGGGACGTCAAGCTCAAAAGAGGAAGGGGAAGTTCAAGGTGGTGAAGTGAGTTTTCAAAACCCAGGAGACCAGGAGGGGAGACTACAAGTGCCGGAAAGCTTTGGGATACTTTTCTTTGCTTGTGTTTCATCTATCAAACACACCTCCACCTTTCACCCAGACCAAAGAAAAAGGAAAAATGGCTGCAGCAGATCCTCTTGTATGAAGATGCTTGCCACCATTTCCCTTTGGTATGAACCTGCAGCCAGGAGAAAAGGCATCTGCTAACCTCCTTCAGGGTGTGTGTGTGTGTGTGTGTGTGTGTGTGTGTGTGTGTGCACAAGCAGGTGTCTGTGAGCGTGCACACACTTGCTCATATGCATGCAGATCCAACAGTTCATATGCAACTTGAGAATAACTTGTAATATTGCTTCTCTTCTATCTGTTTGATATGACAGTGTTTCCATAGCAATGTGAACCTGAATTTTTGAGAGGACATTTTGATGGGGCTTTGGCAAGCCACACACCATCATTAATTGCACAGAACCCTGGCTTATTTGGCACTAGCTTGTTATCAAGAAGACTCTAGGGGGCTTGTATTGGTGGCTTTGGAGAGGGCTCATTAGGCCTCGTGTAACATCCTGCCATCCCTTCAACCTGGGTGGCTTAGCTTCCTTTCCGAGCCTGCCTTGACGTGCACCAAGGCAGTAAGGAGCTACTTTATCGTTTTTGGCCAACAACTTGGGCAATAAAGTCACTGGATAGCCTTGTTATTATTTATACTGTGTCATTTTTAATTGTTTTTGTTAAGGGCATTTGTTCCCAGATCCTTTGGTATAAAGTTCCCCAGTTAGTTATTTGGAAAAGGTCATCCTCAGCCTGTAGAACCTTTTCATGTCATTATACGGAGCCAGGCTGTCTTCTTTATTAATGTTTCCTTTTGTTGTTGTTCTAGTACTGAGGCTTGAACTCAGGGCCTGGAAACTGTCCCAGAGATTTTTTTTGCTTCAGGTTGGTTTTCTAACATTTAAAATACACCTCCACTTGCAGCTTTTTGGTTCTTAATTGGAGATAAAAGTTTCATAAATTTTCCTGCCCCAGCTGCCTTTGAAATAATATCCTCAGATCTCAGTCTCCTGAGTAGCTAGGATTACAGGTGTCAGCTACCCATGCTCCATACTTCCTCCTCAATACTTTCTTACAACCTTACTCAAGATATGTTGTTGGTTAGAGCTGAGTAGGCAAATTTTGTGCTGGACAGTATATTTTGTGCTGTCCAACATTACCAAGATGCAGAATGTTCATTTGCCCCCATTCTTTACTGTTTTCTCAGCAAAGCAGGAGGTAATCCTATTAACTCCAGAGGTTTTTGTTGTAAGAGGGCAGAAATCCAACTTGAACCTCTTCAAACATAAACCAGATGCATGAGCTCCCTTTGAACAGTAACCACTTGTGGAAGAGGAGCTGCATAGGACTGAGAAAAGACATTAAGAAAACTTCCATCTCAGGCCTCCTCCTCCTCCTCCTCCTCCTCCTCCTCCTCCTCCTCCTCCTCCTCCTCCTCCTCCTCCTCCTCCTCCTCCTCCTTCTTGCTCAAGGCTAGCACTCTACCACTTGAGCCACAGCGCCACTTCTGGATTTTTCTGTTTATGTGGTGATTATGAATCGAACCCAGGGCTTCATGCATGCTAGGTAAGCATGCTACCTCCCCTTCTTTACCTAGGCATCCTCCTTTAGTTCTGCTGCCAAAGAAAAAGATCGATTGACTTCAGGTTCTGCCCTTGCAAGTGCCCAACTCTAACGGCAAAAGGCAGGGCCTGATATTTCTTGCCTGTGAATATAAAATTCTAGTGGAACAAGCCTGGGTTTGCTTGGGCGATGAGCTTATCCCCAGACCAACAGCCCTAACTAAGAGGACATTATGGCGGCAAGGTGAGAGTCACATGCCTATTTTGGAGACCTGGAGGAGGGTATTGTGAACATTGTGTCCATATAAAAATGAGATAGAAGGTTTTGAAGAACATCTGTCTGATGTTCTGCATTTCCATTGGCTGGGCAGCTTTGACCAGGAAAGAATGAGCAGTTGGAGTAGTGTGCTGTGAACTTAAGATATTTTCCAATCAGATTGTCCTGGTCCCAAGAAATTTTCTAGTAAGGTCATGATATAACGTAGAGCTCAAGTTGGGACAGAGGAAAGTTACTATAAAGAAAGCACTCTACTAAAACCATGAAATGCTCCCTAAAAGTAACACCGTGCCTTGAAGAGGTCACTCGAGACAATGCTGAAGCTATGTAGAGCTCCAAGCCATGTTTTGAGTAGCTCACATGAACTAGTTGCTAACATTTGCAAGTAGAGATTTCAAAGAGTTCTGTATTTATCTTCCTTCTTGGAAGTAAAAAGAGAATCTGGCATTCCTGGAATCCCATTGTGCCGTTTAACAGCAGCTACTGTCAGGACGTGAGGCATGGGTGCTCTGTCTATTTTGTTATTTTCTTCTGGTCTCCCAATTTGGAAGCAATAGAAACTGACTCTGACAAATTTCGAGAAAGTATATTCTTCACAGACTATCTGAGAGGACTGGAGAGCTGGCTGTTGGTCAATAATGGACAATCCAATTCATGCCACGGCATTAGACAGAACTAGCAAGGCAGAATGGATTGTCTGTTGGATCTACACCCCACAGCTACCTGCACCTGCATTACCACTTGGGGAATTTGATGATGTAATCTGCTACCCCAGACCTGCCAACTGGCTGCCACCTTCTCAAGAGAGGAAAGTTTCTCTGCAAGTTTGCTTCCTCTAAGATGTTTCATTTCTACCCTGAGATGGCCATGGCTGATTTGGAGAGCTTGGGGGTCACATGATTCTCCCCTAGCTGCAAAGGAAGCTGGAAGATGAGCAGCTAGACATGAAGCCTCTTTGGTGGGACACGGTTCCTCTTTATAAGGAGCGAAAGTCCCCAGACTTAATATAGGGTTTCTGTTATTGGGCAATGAAATCAGCAAGTGTCAACCTGAAAGCATTTGAGTTTGCCCTTTCTTGATTCAGGTTAAATATTGTTGGAATGGAGTGTAAGACAAAAAAAACTTCAAAAAAATAATATAAAGAGGGGTAGAAAAGGAAGAAAAGTGGGAGAAGAGAGAAATAATGAAATAGTGCCAAAAAGGTGGCTATGAAAATGACTCATGCCTTAAGAATACTAAACCCCAGTCCACCTATTTCCTCCATTTTTTTCCCTTATGAAGTCTTTGTAAAAACCCCCACAAAAGCCCTATATAGTTCTTCACCTTAATTAAAAAAAAATGCGAGCCGGAAATATTGGCCTTCTACCAGAAGTGGTTCAGCTCAGTCAATCTTCAAAACACCAGCTGCCTAAGTGATGAGTTTGGTCCATCCAAGATGAGTTATTTAGCCAACAGACAGATGGCCAAGAAAGTCCAGTTTGCTGGCACATTGCTTGTCAGTCAGAAGTCTCTTGGACAGCTGAAGCAACTAGACACCCAGGGATTCAGAAATGATTGTCAGTCCGCCATCTTGGATTTGCCTCTGAGATCGAGCAGACAAGGACAATATGGGCTAACACTTGCTTCCTTGAGTGCATAACGAAGTGAAGAAGAGTTATTCCCACAGCCCCAGTGGTTAATAAGAAAGAAGCTGAGCTGATAGTTTGCATAAAACTAAGGCACTCATAACCCAGCATGAGGAATATGTGAACAAGGAACAGCTGTGGAAATAGGGGCCCAAGGGGGGGGGGAGAATAGTTACAGTCATTTTTTTCCTTAGAAGCATATTAAATTTTCAAGTAAAATAAGGCTAGCTTATTACATATCATGAATAATTAGTGAGAATTAAAGAAAATGTAAGTTAACTTTTAAAGTGATCTTGAGTTACAGTTGGAAATACACCCAGAAAATGTAGCCAAAGTTACAGTCTGTGCCACAACACTTACTCATGATTTCAGCACACATTCAGTGTGCTTGTACTATGTGCCAGTAACTCTTCTGGTGATTCTTTAATAGCGAGTGAATGAATATCAGCTCATCTCTGCCCCCTGTGGAGATTACATTGTAGTAGAGAAGATAGTTTTAGTGAAAACAATAAAAGGAATGCTCTTGTGAATATAGAATACTATGAGAAGGACAGAAAAGGATTTAAGCACTCCTCCTCAAACAAAACATGTATACATTTACTATGCTACATATTTTAGTCCACATGGCCAAATGTGTGCAGAGGTATGTATATGTGTAATATTGCTATTTTCTAACTTGGAGAAGAGCTTTTATTAAAAAGCCAATGTTGCTGGGCATCAATCATTCACTCTTGTCATCCTTGCTACTCAGAAGATTAAGATCTAAGGATTGCAGTTTGAAGACAGCCCAGGCAGTAAATTCCATGAGACTCTTATTTCTAATTAACTAGCAAGAAGTCAGAAGTGGAGCTGTGGCTCACATGGCAGAGTATCATCTGTGAGTGGAAAACTGAAGGGACAGTGCCTGGGTTCAGAGTTCAAGCTCCAGTACTGGACACACACACACACACACACACACACACACACACACACACACACACACACACCCCTGTGAAGCAAAGCCTATTGCTTTCCTCTACCAAGACTTTAGTTTCCTTTTTTAAAAAAAAAAAATTGAAGTTGTCTTTAAAGAGTTGTGTAAAGGTTTCAATTTAATGAATTTGTAAGTACAAGGCAGCTCAATGAAAGTGTAATTTTCATGTCACAAATTGACAGATAAGTCATTCAGAACATGCTAGAAACACTTCGTCTTTTTGCTTCAACTTTGCCTGTGTGGTCTAGGGAAAGACTTTTAGACAGGTATCAGATCTGACCCTTAGGCTCCCAGCAGAGAATCCCTGGACTACCACCTCTCAGGGGCTGACCTGAAAATCACCAGAGTGGTGGTAATGAAATGATCAGCAATGGAGGTTCCCCAGAACCAAACCAAACAAAGAGCAAGTATTGAGCTTCACCATACTGCAGGATTAGAGTCTGAAGTGAGGGAACCAAGGAAAAGCCACCCAGGGTCAAACTTGCCCTTGCTCACCACAGGCAGTCTCCCTTTCAGAGTGGAGAGAGAGTGATGTTTCTTCAGACGAGGTGGTTAGCTTTCATTTTCTGGTCACATGGTAGGAAAATCCCCTTCTGTAAGCAGTGGAATGGCACACCATGGTGCAAGGTGGTCACATGTAAGAGGTGGTGCTGGCAGATTCATGTTTGCTACACACCAAAGCTCACTGAGTGTCTTTCTCCAGTTCCAAACACAAGCTGCCACAACTGGGAACATTTAAATAGTTTAGGACCCTCTGGCTGCAGGATGGATAGGATGTCAGGTGCTAAGACGCCTCTGTCTGGCTGTGAGTGCTTCTGTGTTTTCAACCACCGCCACGATTTCTACTCCCCCCTGCCTTTCTTCATCCCCGTGGCGCTGTGCTGAAGGCTTTGATAGGCTGGTCTTGACTACTGTGTAATTTCTACTCTGGAGAATCTATCTATTTCTGTTACATGCTTCTATCAGATGAGACCTAGAGATGAAAAGAATTGAGAAGAGAGAAATAAAAAGAAAACAATTGAGCCCCTTCTTCATCCTCTGCAGGGAGTTTACAAATCTGTCTGGTGCCCAAACTTCATTCAAGAGCTTCAGCTATGCAGAATTACAGGCATTTGAAAAAGAATGTTTTCTTGGATTTGGTAGCCATCACTCAAGAGAGGAGAGGGTTCATAAAGCAAGTCAGTAAACCTTTGTCTTTCTCACTTGGGCCTTAATGCTCACTGGCTCTTGCTTTCCCACTGTCTGCCTAGCTGACTTACGGCTGTCTCTGCTACATGCCACATGGAATCTTCTTTCATCCAGCCACAAGCAAGATCCTGAAAGCTGAACACCTTGAGCGTCCATCTTTACCTTCTCAAGAATCTCTTCCTGAGGCAGAAAATCGCTCATGGATCCTAACTATCTTGGCTTGCCTGAAGCTTGGTTTTTCTATGGGATGGTGGGCAGGCAGCCATTCCATTTCCTGACCACTGGATTACCTTTCCCATACAAGATAGGTTCAAATTCTGTTTTACCTCAGAGTTGAGACCAAGCACAGGGACGTGAAACGAATCCTTGCCTCGCCCCTAAAGACCTAGAGAGAAAGAAAGAAAAAGTCCTTGGGCACCAAATACAGTCTGCGAATCTCAGAAAACAGAAACATTTGGGTCACAGCTAGGTGTTCTAATAGCATATTTGTAACTGCAAAAAAAGAAGAAGCAGATATGCTATGGCTGGAGAGAAAGTTCAACTCCTGAGGATGTTGGAGTAGGGATGGCGGGGGAGGGGGAGGAGGAAGATTCCCTCCCCTAGCATCCAGAAGTATTTTCCACAGGCAGAAGATGGCATTTGTCAGTGTCTTTTGGCAGCCATGCATAGCATTGTGTGGCATGATGATTCTGCGAACTCTATTTGAATGAGAACTCTGGATAGCCAGGAACAGGTTACTCAGAGGAGCGCCAGGGAAATGCATTTTATTAACAAGTTTTCTATGAGAGGATATCGGGAACCCAAAAGTTAGAAGGAAGGCCTAATGGGCTTCACGTGACTGGAGTTGAGAACTGGAGAAGCAGAGATTATTTCTCCATTCCTTCTCTTCTCGCAGGTCCCCAGCCTTCAGGACTGGCTCTTGTCCTCCAGTGTGGTCGATCCTTCTGGGCACCTCTGAGATGGTGGTACCCAGTCTGAAAGATGGCAGATCTTGCTTCTGATGTGCCCAGGGCCCTCTGGAGTGCCTGTGTCATAACCAGATACCAGGGAGAAAACTGGCAACTCCAACCCACACATTTGGCCAAGTCACACACCCAAGGTATGGGCCTCTGGTGCAAACCTAGAACCTTGAGGCTATCCCTGCTTAATCAAATAAGCTGGAAGAAAGGCAGAGCTTCATAGCATCTCCTAGGAAGAGACACAGGAAATGTGGTACTCTCCATGATTAAGTTTCTAATATAGTCACCACTGGATTGGGGGGCTGCAAATGGATATTTTTCTTGAGCGAAAGAGAGGAAAAGAAAGTTTGTCTAAATATGAGGAAAGAAACACCCATGGAAGAAGTTGCTGAGAGAGTGTGCTGGGGTTGATAAGGGAAGATCTCTTATCACATATGTAGCAGTTCTCTAGTCTACAGAGAATTGTTCTCTCTCCAGTGCGGAATGGCACAGCCAAAGGCTAAGTTACCGAGCAGATATCTTGAGCAAGGCAGGTCCGCTGCCACGCCTACAGAGAAAAGGAGGAACTCAATTCCATTTGGCACCTGTCTGCAAAACACAACATGGAGTAAGGAAGGAGAGCAGCTGTTACCTATAAAGATGTCCGTGAGTGCCCGTGATAACTTGACTCATCTCTGTAATCCTAGCTGTTCAACAGACTGAGGCAAGAGGATCACGGTTCAAGGCTAGAATGGGCAAAACCTATTCCTGACACCCTTATCCCAGAGATGTCTGCATGGCTGTCATCTCACCTATAGCATATATAGGAAGATCACCGACCAAGCTATCTGGGGGCAAAAAGTGATACCCTATCTCAAAAAAATACCAAAGCCATGAAAGGCTAGAGGTGTGACTCAAGTGGTAGAATGCGTACCCTGCAAGTGGGAACCTAGATTCAAACCCCCAAATAGGTGAAATCAAATAAGGAGTCATAAAACACCTAGAAGGTTCAGGGGGAAGGCTGTGTCCCATGAGGTGGAGCTCAGGATGGGCTCGATGATGGTTGTTTTCCACAGGCACCTGGCCAGTTCCCCTATTTGATTTCAGCATTGTAACAGTGTGGTGTGTGCATCTACCACCCAGAACTGTCACCACCCTGCTGGACCACACCCACGGTGCTGCCAGGCATCAGATCTTTGGTGACAAGGAGAATGGAGCTGGGTGATTCCTTGACCCCCCCTCCCCCCTGGAGTAGTGCTACTTCCACGGTTGGAACTGCAGTGCAGTGCTTAGGGACTGATACCTAGGCCCCTGGAGGATCTTGGGAGGAGATGGACCTGAAGCTTCAGGCATGGTTCTGCTGTGGAGGGTCTCGAGGGCCTTGAAGGGCACATGAACTGTGGACAAGGCACAAGGCCAGGGCTCACTGAACATCGTTTCGATGGATAAGTAGTTCGAATGGAGGCTTTTCCATGGTCCGAAGCTGTGGACAGAAGTGCTTTGATCAAAGAGTGGAAGTGCAGAAGGGATTAGAGAGGGACTGCCATGAGCCCAGAGGCCACAGACCTGGAAAGCTAACGGGACCTTCGGGAGCACAGGGCTGTCCTCGCAGAGACAGTAAGTGACTCGGCCTAGTCCAGTCCCAGGCCCCAGTGTCACAGGAGTGGCACAGGGCGATGGAGGAAACACGAAAGAGAAGAGAGATGTTTTCCCAGGCAGTGCAGTTTTTGTCCCCTCAAAGGAGCACATGCATGGAGATTTATGGGAGCTGAAGGGATTGTTACTCTTTTCCGGGCTCTGCTGGGGTGGGGTGGTGGTGTGAACGGGAAAGGCGCGCCCCTGCGGCTCTGGCGGTGGAAGTGCAGCTGCTGTGGGCCCAGGGAAGGAATCAGGCGCCTCCCCCAGCTGCCCTCACCAGCCCAGGACCGCCCCAGGCTCCCCCGAGCTCTCCAGGCCCGGGAAGAAGGGTTGTGTGGGGCAGGCTCCGGGCCAGGCGCGGCGGGACGCCAGTGGCTCTCCAGATTCAGGGCAGCGCCGCGCGCGCATCCCCAAGGCCCATCCCCATCCTCACCCCAGGCTGCCAGCGCCGGGCCTCGCTCTGGCGCTCTGGCGGCAGCGTCCCCGGTTGGGGAGGGCGAGGGGAGCTCTAGCTCCCGTGGCCGATCGGCCTGGACTAAGAGAGGGTGGGCACAGCCCGGCGCGAGCACGGCGGGGCGGTGGACGTGTCTCTGGGCACTCTCGCTCCGAGTTGCGCCAGGGCTGAGTGGCCAAGGATCTCGCTGGCTCCCCAGCAGTGACCCGCGTGCTCGGGAGCACATTACACGTCAGGCACGAGCTGCTCTGCTGGGGTCCCCGGACGCCTTCTGCCCCCTTTTCCTGGGACTGCGGGTTGAGCCGCAAGCCAACCCCAGCCGGACGCTGCGCTCCTATAAATAGCGCGCGTGCCGGCTCGGCGCTCGCCAGGCTGCGCTAGGAGAAAGTTGCGGGGAGGGACAGGGCGAGGAGCCCCGCGTCAGCCCCGCTGCCTGGCAGCCTGCACCGGATCCCGCGCGCCCAGGAGCCGGCTCGCCGGCTGTCTACCTACGTCGGAGTGACACCAAGCTTTGGGGAATTTTGGACCCAGCAAAAGTGGGAATCGCTGGCGTCTCGGCCATGAACACAGCCTGGCGTCCTTCTCAGCCCAAGGAGCCCCTTCTGCGTCTGTAAGCGAGCCCTGCGCGAGCCAGGCGCGGGCTGGACCGACAGCTGCCTCCTTAGGCCCCGGGGTTCATCTGGGGGTGCTTGGGGGGAATCGGGGGGCGAATTGATCTGTTTGTTTCATTCGCCTTGGAGGTGGGCTTGGGGTGGGGGGGTCTGGCCACTTTCAAGTGTGTAGGAGCCAGGGTGGGTGCAGGGCCCCCCCCCGAGCAGGCAGCGCTGCTTTTCGGGCGCAGGAGGGTAGGGCAGAGGGTTCTGCATGAGCTCCCTAAAAGACAAAGGTAGCAGAGCCAGCGACGCAGCTCCAGGGGAGACTCGCACTTCCAGCCCCAGCGTCGGTGGCAGTGCGCGCGCCGCCGCCGCCGTTCCCGCAGCAGCGCTGTCGGTGTAGCCGCCGGCGGCTTCCGGAGCTCGGGGATCCCGGCGTGGGGGGCGACGCCGGCGAGCAGAAGCGCCCGGCCGGCTGCGGCTGCCCACGGAGCTCGCCATGGGCTCGGCGCGCAGGGCGCTGTCCGCGGGGCCGGCGGTCCTGCTGCTCCTCGCGCTGCCCGGGCTGCGGGTCTGGGCGCAGAACGACACGGAGCCCATCGTGCTGGAGGGCAAGTGCTTGGTGGTGTGCGACTCGAACCCAGCCACAGACTCCAAGGGCTCCTCTTCCTCCCCGCTGGGGATCTCGGTCCGGGCGGCCAACTCCAAGGTGGCCTTTTCCGCGGTGCGGAGCACCAACCACGAGCCCTCGGAGATGAGCAACAAGACGCGGATCATCTACTTCGATCAGGTCAGACCCCGGGGGACGGGGACACCCAGGGGGTGGCGGGTCCCGGGGCGCCTTCCAGCGGGCTGCGTGTGCGTGTGTGTGTGTACGTGTGTGTGTCGGGGGTCACTCAGGCACCCCCTCCCCAATGTGCCCAGCCCGAAACTTCCCATACGCGTCTCCCGCTGGGCAGCCCCGGCCCGCCCGCCTTCCCCGCCCGGCTGGAGCGGAGAGGCTGCGGGCGCGGTGGGGAGCCCGGGCCGGCGGGCGGGCGGGCGGCGGGAGCTCGGCACAAGTTTCTCCGCAACAAGTCGGCCGGAGCTGCGGGGAAACCGCCCCGCGGCACGGCGGCGATCCCATCCCGTCGCGATCTCACCGCCATCTCGGCGGTGCCCAGGTGCCAGCCAGGCGCTCCGGACCCCGGGGAGACACTGGGGTTGTTTCTAACCAGATAGCACTTCTCTACAAACCACTCGGGGTCTCCGAGCGGGGATCCGGGGTCCCCTGCAAGGCGCAGAGATCCGGAACGGGGCAGGGTGGGGGGGGGTCACTCGCCTCCCGGGTTCACGCCCCGTCACCCCGTGTCCCCCCAGGGTGCTGGCGCGGGTGCCCGGGCTGGAGCAGGCAGGGTGTCGAGCCGTTCTCCTTAGGCAGAGAAAAGTTGCCCAGGAGGAAGGAAAGGAAACTGGGCAACTGGGCCGAGCCCGGATGGGGAAGCTCGGGGGCTGCTAGGGACGGGGTACGACTGGACCCCCGTTCCCGGTCCGTTCGGACAATTGTATAAATTACTGGGGCACCACAGGCCCGAAGGAGTTGGGGGCCGAACTGGGGAACTGCGGCTGCGGGTCAGAGACGGGGCTCTCTGAGGGATGGCTTGATGACAAGCCCCAGGATGCCGGCGGAGTTTTAGGGGAGTCCTCCAGGTCACGTTTGAACCCCAATCCCCACAGCTCCCAGAGTCGTTTGAAGTCACACTCACAGTTGTGGCGCTGCAGGAGGACCTGCAGGGCAAGGTGTGAGGTGACACTTGTACTGGTTCCTTGATTTTCTTAAGAAATGGGCTCTCCAGCTGGCCAGAGACCAGAGGGTGTCTCTCTGGGGGCTTGTTAGGGAATAGCCATAGTTTTTAATGAATTAAGTAGGCCCTTTGGCGGGGGGGGGGGGGGTGGGGGGTGGTTGCAGGATCTTCCACCAAGATGGAAATAAAGCCTCACTCCACTCGCAGTTTGCATTCCAATGCATTAGTTACAGGTTGGGGTATTCTCTTCGAGGATCTTCCGAGGCCTCCCTTAGAAAAGGGTTTGTTCTGTGCAGGGAGCCAGGCTTAGCTGGAGACTCCAGCCACATTTAGTTATAGATCTTGATGTGCCTGCTCTGTAGAGTCAACATTCAGCACTGTGTACAGTCAACAGTAATCAGCCACCATCATTATCGTGAAGGAATTATGCTACTTGGGTCTGAATCAGGAAGTCTTTTCGAAGTACCTTAAATGATCTTAAATGTGCTTGGAAAAAAAAGTCTTTGCAAAGCCACGCTGTTAGGAATTCTTGCTCAGTTGGCCGTGAGCTGCTGAAAGATTATCTATCATCAGGTCAGAGAACAGAAGTCCAATCCAATGCTCACTGGGAAAAGTGGGGGGGGGGGCTCTCCCCAATATATTCATGCATGGTGCTGTATTTGAATGTGGTTCTTAACCGCTCCATCTCCCGGCCTGTCCTGATGTCCTGGGGGTATTACTAGAGGTAGTACTGTAATTTGAAGAAATTATGCCCAAGGTATGGAAATGTATTCATTTTGACCAGAAGGCAATGTTTATAAGAGACAATAACAGACTACCATTGGTATACAGGAAAAGCATCTTTGTAGGAGCAGTGGTTAGTTTTCTGAAAGCCACTTATAAATCTGTTTCTTAGGAAGCATTGTCAATTTATTTGCTCTCCCCCTTTCCTTCTCTTAGGAAGGGATTTACCTACTGGACACTGCAAATTCCACTGAACAAGTCACTTAGTAAAAATTCAGAGCTAATTGCATAGCCAGAGGAACCATACAGAACATCTTGGAATCCAAAGCGCATTGTTGCTTTCCTGAAACGAGTGTCCAATTTCACTCTGCTCCTTGAACTTTAAATGAAGAGCAGGTGATTGATGGGAGGACAATGTGTGGCACAGAGAGGAACAGGAAAAGGCCACCGACTTTACTGTCTGTCTTACTCACACTTCACTCTTTGGCAGCCAGCAAGGGCTGACTCATTGCCAAGGTGGTATTATTAAGGCTTAGAGGCCACAGGAATGGAAAGCAAACGAGGCCATTGGTCTTCGGGAAGCAGTAGCAGAGGCTGAGGGAAGGCCAGACATTCGTACAGCTCTGTATAATAGCATGTGCCTTGTCACATGGCGAAGGGTGCCGGTGCTTTGGTGTGCTGTGTCCAGGGATGACTGGATGAGCCTAAGGATGTGGATTGGCTGGCCCGGTGACGTCACTTCTGGACATTGCCAAGGCTGGCGATGGCAGATGTAAACACATGGTAGATGCCTTCTACCTGGTGCTACCTGCTCTCACGAGACAGCTGGGCGACTCGGGAGCTACTCAGCTTTGCGCGAAGCTCTCTATACCTAACTTTGTTTTATCTCATACCATTTAGAGGCAGAAGAATTTTTTCCAATACAGAAGCTTATGTTTCAAGAGGGGAAAGAAATAAGAGGAAATGTTTTGCTCTCTATGGGTTCTGAGGCTGGCTGTTTGGAAATGAAAGAAAAAAAGAAGGAGGGAGGAAAGGAGGAAAAGAAAAGACGGAAGAGAGGAAGGGAGAAAAGCAAGCATACTTTGCTTACAAAAGAAATATTATACTTGACTGTTATTTCTTCTTTTTGTTTGTAGATCCTAGTTAACGTGGGTAATTTTTTCACCTTGGAGTCTGTCTTTGTAGCACCTAGGAAAGGAATCTACAGTTTCAATTTTCATGTAATTAAAGTCTACCAGAGCCAAACTATCCAGGTATGTGTTTGGACATATTTTGCCTTTACCCTTAAAGAATTGCATTTACCTTTAAATATTTATTCACAGATGTATTTTCAAGTAAGCAGCTATCCTCTTTACACTTTCAATATGTTTCATTTCCAATTTGCATCTTTAGTAACAGCCATTAAAGCGTGTGACACAAAAGCATATAGAAAAACAAAGCACAGGAGCGATTACCTTGATGACTACAAAGCATTTAACAAGTGTGGCGTGGCACAATTTCAGTGACATAAATCTCTCTAGGAGATCTTGACTTCATTTAATGAACAAAAATTATTTGACCTTGTAAAGAGAAAATACTTGTAAAACCAGCCAAGCTTTACAAGTGCCTCCTGAATAAATAAAACAAATTTGCTACTACCATAAACATGATGAGATGCAGTTAACAGTTAAAAAAATAAGCCTATGAAGAAGCAGCCATCGACTACATGTTTCAGAATGCCCGTCCTGGCCTTCTTTCTCCTAGAGGTTATTCTCGGTTACTTTGCTGCTAGTGAATTCTTGCCAATTGTAGTTACATGGTTAAGAACCTAGTATGTTATGCTTTCTAAGATAAATGGGCTTGACCTTATACTCAAAGGCAACAATGGAGGTATCTCTTAAAATATTAGAATATGCTAGCATTAAATGATATAAATACATGACTATGGAATTCTAAGATAACCTTTTTCTGGTGCTCAATATTCATGTTGTATATTGTGTCTATGTAAACCGTAGATTACACACTCACCTGTCAACTTGCTACATCCTCGTGAACAGATCAATTGTTAAGTCTCACACTTAATTCACTTAACATTAATTTTAGCATAAAGAAAATAAGTATTGTGGAAACAAATTTACTTCTATGAAAAAGACCTTTGCTAAATACCAATAATTAGAGGTCTGTGTAATATATGACATAGCATCATCAAAATTATAGCATGAGAAATTTATTATTAAAAGTTTGAGTTGATTCTTTATGAAACACTGTTCCTCACTAAGATATCTCATAGCCGTGGAGATCATTGTTGTTGTTATTCTTATTTTATTTGCCAGTCCTGGGCTTGAACCCAGGGCCTGGGCACTGTCCGTGAGCCTCTTTGTGCTCACTCTACCACTTGAACCATAGCACTACTCTGGCTTTTTCTGAGTAGTTTATTGGATATAAGAATCTCACAGACTTTTCTGCCCAGGCTGGCTTTGAACCGAGATCCTCAGATCTCAGCCTCCTGAGTAGCCAGGATTGTAGGCATGAGCCTCAGATGCCAGGCTTAGATCGTTACTTTTTAATAGACGTTTCTTTCCAGGGAAGATAGAAAAAGAAATCATCATCACACACACACACACACACACACACACACACACACACACACACTCACGCAGCAATCACCATTTCAAATGATTTTCAGTGCGATTCGAGTTACAGCTCCATGGACACCTCCAAAGCCACTGCTAGGATCTGTGCCTGTGTGGGTCTAGGGATACAGGCGAGCCCCAGGCCCTCCTCGCGATGGCTGCTGGGTGATGGGGGTGAGTAAGGCGTGAGCTTCATTTACATACTGAAGGAAAGCCAGTTTTCCTATGCTCAGATTGCTCTCTGGATTGTATTTTTGTTCATTCATTTTTTTTTTTCTGATGAAACTTCTAGGAAAAATTTTAAAAAGCATTATGTATTTTTTTTTATCATCTTTAAGGAGTTCTACTAAGGGTTTACAATGCAACACATCAGCCTATGAGTACAGTGTTCTACTTGCATCCTTCCCACCCATCCCTCCCAGCCCCACCCATTCCTCAATTTTCCTAGCTTCGTAGGATATACACGGAACATTACGATGGCATTGTCCTTCCTCGTACCTCCTTCCCCCTTATGCCCTTGTATTTGTTTTGTTAGGCTGTGAGTTACTCATTTGAATTCTTCCCTGCATCTACCATAGTTCAGAACATTTCTATGAGACTCGATACAGTCGCCTTGCTGTCTGAATGAGGTATTTTACTAAGTTGGTCATCTTAGGCAACATTGATTATCCATGGTAGGTGTTTTGATTTTAGAGGGAGCTTTTCAAGAGTTGTTACCATTTTTTTTCTCAAATTTTTATTATCAAACTGATCTACAGAGAAGTTACAGTATGTTACCATTTTTTTTTCTTCTAGGTGAACTTGATGTTGAATGGGAAACCAGTGATATCGGCTTTTGCAGGGGACAAAGATGTCACCCGTGAAGCCGCCACGAATGGAGTCCTTCTCTACCTGGACAAAGAGGATAAGGTTTATCTAAAACTGGAGAAAGGTAACCTGGTTGGAGGCTGGCAGTATTCCACGTTCTCTGGCTTCCTGGTGTTCCCTCTATAAAAGTTACTTGTCCAGGTGAAGGGCAACCCTTGGGTGAGTTACCCGAAGACCATTTTTTTTTTTTGTTTCCACCACTGGATTGGTATCTTTTATTGGTTCCTCATGGGTGAATATGGATTCTCTTTAAGGATTCTTGACTGATTTGAACCAACACAAGGTTTCACCGATTATTCTCGTGTGTGTGCATTTCCATATATTTGGATTGGAACTCAAAAGCACATCTTCCCTATCTATGCTTAAATGTATCCATCAAAAGCTGTCTCAAGGTTGGTTCTGAGTTTGCTTTCTTGGAAATACTGAATTTCATTGCAGATGCAGAATTTTATTTATTTTTCACTAAAAGACTGGCGAGCAGGTCTGAGGATTAGAGAATGCTCCAGCTCTGACTTCAGTCAAGGATTTGTGTGATACCGCCAAAGAACTGTGTGCTGTGTTCATGATACTCACAACACCTGTTGTTTCTATGCCGTTGGGATTCATTTGCTGTGTTCTCTTGAGGTTCCTAGGAATTGTTTCTCAGTGACTGCCATTGTGTTTTCTCTACAAATAAGGCCATGAATGGCTTGCCTGAAAATTTTACCTTGACTACGATATCACCTACATAACTTCTCACCCCACCTTACCCTTCCACCAAAAAAAAAAGAATGCTTCATAGTTGTATTTTAATTATATATGTGAAAGAGTCATATTTTCCAAATTATATTTTCTAATAGGAAAAAATAGGTCATAGATCTGACAAGGAAAAAGTTGCTTACTGAAGTCTAAGTGCTCAATCCCCCCAAAAGCAGCTCTCCTATGTGGGAAATCTTATACTTTATTGCTCAACTTTAATTAACATGATTGATAATAACCACTTTATTAAAAACCGAAGGGATTTTTTTTTCCCGTAGACATGGCCACTTTATTAACTGGAGATGGGATGCCCTTGTTTATAATTATACTTATTTTTCAAACCTTCTGTTGAAATATCATCTGGTTTTGCCTTAACTCCTTAAATTGTATGTATTTATTTGTTTAGCAAACATGAAATCCAAATATCCCCATAACTAATTTTAGTGCAATATCTTATTTTGTCTTTTGTATAGGCCATATGAATTCATAAAATTATTTATGTCTGTTATAGAATAAAGCTTAATATATGTTAGTTGAATTGTTTTGTTCTTTTGGATTTGGAAATATATATTCTACATAATTAATTTCCCCTACCCTTCCCCTCCTTCCCTCCCTTCCTCCCTTCCTCCCTTCCTTCCTTCCTTCTTTTCATTTTTTGGAGCTTTAAAAAAAACCTCCGAAGTTCCAGGCAATGTCCTCTGAATTGGTATTGGAAATCTTTACTGTGTTTAATCTGTCCAAATCCAGGAGTTGCAAGTTTGCCAAAAGAGAATCAATGGACTTAGCGAAGTCTTCTTTCAGAAGAACTTGTTGTTAGGAAGCTTAGTTTAAAATGATTCTCTAAACTATCATGAAGGTGGTAAGTGTATGAATGGGTTTCAGATGAGTAAAAAGACCAACTTATTCAAGCTGAATGCCTGGGGAAAATACCCAGAAGGTTGCAGGCTCATTGTCTTTCAGGGAAGACTTGTTATTACACATCTTGTCTGGAGATTTGGCTCCATTTCCTGGTCTGCAGTCAACTAAAGCCGTATTTGGGGCGGTGCATCACAGCTATCAGGCTGTAGCAGCAAGGAGGATGTTCTAGGGAGACATCTGCAGGCCAGGCTTTCCAACATGGCAACGATGGAACTCTTAAGTCAAGAACACTGAGACCTCCCCTCCCCCAAGACTCTTTCCTCACAAAACATGATCTGGAGATGTTTCCAACAGATCCTTGATACAAGTCGCTTTATCATGTGAAATAACTTAGTTTTGCATAGAGAGATAATAGAGCCAGTCTTCCTTGGTGTAACAGTTGGAGCCTCTGAACATATCTGCTCTACCAGAAGCTTCCCTACGGTCTGTCTGCACATCACGGAAAGCTGAGTCATATTGGCATAGATCGACTATTAGTCACTATTCTAGTAAAATAGCTCAAGAGTGTTGGATTGTCGAGGATGGGGCAAGGAGTGTAAGACAAATATCAGCACAGATCAGTGAGGAAATGTCTTAAAAAAACAACAACAGGTATATTATCTTTAAGTAGTTGCAGAAAGGAATCGCCGTTCACCAAAACAGGTTACGCATACCATGCATCTTGATCAACGTCACCCCTTTCAACCTTCTCACCCACCCCTCCCACCCATCCCTTCCCATACTTATCTTAATTTTAGGTTATGTGTTGATTTTTTTTTTTGGCCACTTAACCAAGCAGTTCATGTGCACAATGCATCTTGATCCACGCCACCACTTGAACGTCTCCGCCTCCTACGTACCTCCCTTGTATTTCTCGAGTGTGTGGTATATACAATGAATTCTTGCCTGCATTCTCCCCGTCCCCCTTTGTTCTTCTACCCCTCTCCTCTTGGCCCTACCCTCCTCTCTTGCAAGTCGCCATTCCCTGGTACTTATTTTGTTGGGCTCTGATGTTGTCTTTCTAAAGAATTATACCAGTTGCACTCTCCATAGAGTCTATTATAATTCAGTTAATTCATTGCTTACCACCCTGTGAGTGTGCTTGTAGAATTATAGCACCTTCTAGCTACCACGAATGAGGGAAACCATGCAACCTGTGTTTCTATGGATCTGGCTTACTTCACTTAATATATTTCCCCCCAAGTCTTTCTATTTCCTTATAGAGAAATGTCTTTTACAAACGTGCTTGTGGTCATCTTTCAGGGCTTATTTTTTTTATTTTTCTTGGTTTACCTGAACCTAAAAGAATGTCATCAAAGATCTTGGCTTTAAGTGCTAAGCTCTAGCCTATGCATTTTTGGAATGCAAGAGACATTTGGAAGCTCTGAGAGAAAGTCTGCTGGAACAGGCTAGGCCACAGCTGGCAAATGTGGGGTGAGCTTGTGACAGTGGGTCCCCAACGGAGATCGAGAGCTCAGGTACTTGTCCCTAGCTAGGTTCTAGGAGGTAAGTTACATCAATCACACTGGCCACAAATAAGACTGTTGAGAGAGAAAAAGCAAGAGGACAGATGGGTCATCCAGAAGAGAGCGGGTTGTGGACAGATGTAGGCTGAAAGGACTGAGTTCTACCACCTTCATCAGTTTTGTGACCGTGGACAGGTTTTTTGTGTTTGTTTGTTTGTGCATTTTTCTCTCTGAACTTTAGTTATTTCATTTATGAACAAGAGGTAGCTGGTTATAAGGATTCAATAAGACACACCAAGTGCCTGGAACACAGTAGAATCTCCACCAAGGGCTGTGATTATTGCTATGATCACTACATTTTATGATGGCTAAAACAATGGAAAGCCCTCACGCAGGTAAAAGCAACAGGGAGGCCTGCAGGGGAGATGGAGGGAAGAAAATTGAGTTGGGGCGGAGTAGCAGGAGAGTGTCAGAAATATTTCCAGAAAAGGAACCAGATGTTCCCTGCATATGACTTGAAAATTGTTTTCCAAAATTGCTAGGTCCACAAAAATGCTAATTGGGTCGAGTGTTTCCATTAGTCCTGTCTGCATTCATCAATGCCAGCTCCCCTCCCCCCACCCACGGCTCCCATCTCTGACTGGCCCTTGATCTACAGAGCAGCAAATGCCGGCAATTGTCTGTAGCTAGCAGTTTCCTCTCCACAGAAACCTAGGGGAACAAACCAGAAGGAAGCAGCGTGGAAGTGCATAGGGCATCACCGGTTCTAATCCTTTGGGGGACTTACCCTTAGCCCAGATTCTCTTAGTCTTTGCTTATCTGATTACATCTTAACAATCCCTTTACTTTACTGTTTTGAATTTGTTTTCCCCCTCTTGCCTTCTGCCTTCTAGTTTCCAGCCACGTGGATGGTTTCGTGCTTTCATTTAACCTCCGTGTGTGAACAGGTTACGGCTTTCCATTCTGAGATAGACATCTTCAGTGAATATTGATTGGCTTCTCCCCATAATGGGTCTGGTGGAACTGAGTTTGTAGCACTGGTGACATCTTTCTTTTCCAGATCTCCCTAAATACCCCACAAGGCTGGACCCTCCACCTGGAGCCACGGGGTCACTCTCCTCGGATGCCTCCACTTGTCTTCTGACTCAGGGCCCTAGGCTTTTTCCATCCTCTGGTATTTTATAAGCCATTGCCCTCTGAGCAGTAGTGGGCCATCGGGCCTAGTCAGGTCCCCAGACTGGGGACTTAATGGCCATGAGAAGAGAGAGGTGAGGGCTGTTGGCACTCAGGGCTTTGCAACCCAGGGCACTGCACTTAGAAGCGATTCTTGTAGGTGTGTGTGGTGGGGAAGGGGCTTGGGGGAGAAGAAGCTAATTGTCTAAATAGGTTGGGTTGCCTCAGTTTCTTCTCTAAGAGCAGCCTGTCTTTAGATGGTTTCAAATGCTTTAGCACCAAGATGATGATTGTGTTTAGGCTGCCTCTGGCCTTTCTAAGAGAAAATAACATCTTTGTGACATTGACCCTAAAGTCCTACGTTTGTCTCTCAAACGAAGGCACCCAGGAATCCTGCTGAAGGGCCCCCTGCTGCTGGGTGGGGACTCTGGTGGCCTCTCTGCCCCCCCCTCCCCACGGCCCCCCTTCAGTCGTTCCTTAGTGAGGACTTCCATATGGCCTGTAACTCAGCCTCCGAGGGGGGCCTTGGCACCCCCAGCCTGGGAGCTGGCTAGGAATACCAGGTGAAGCTGAGACTCGCCTCAGATGGGCTGCAACGGGATCCACCGTTTGGGAGGATTTTTCTACTCGTACCATGAGTTTCAGGCATCACAAAGTTCACCAAGTCCCCCTCCCTCGTGCAGAACTTGAAGCCACCCCCTCTCACCTTCTCTGCACCCCCAGCAGAACCACCTGGGCTCGGCAGCAGGCAGCTACAGAACTAACCAAGCGCCCAGTGGCTCAGGTACCCTGGGTCCATGCAGGCTCACGGGGCTCTGAACGTGCATGGACTTCACCCCCAGCCGGCGGAAGCTCTCAGCCCAGGCCTAAGCCAGGGCAGGTGCGGACCCCTGCTCTGCGCAGGAAGCCACGCTGGCAAGGCGGGGCTGCTCAGGACTCTGCCAATGGAAAGACAGCCTGAAGGAGCCCGAAAGCCCCCACAGACAGTGGGCGCCCTCGAGGGCGCTCCTCCCCGGCCAGCCAGCGTCCGCTCTGACTTGGTGCTGTTGTGTCTCATTCTCCTTGGACCAAGCGCTGCCTCCCGTTCCTGGGGCCACAGTGCCTCCCACTCGGCACACTTGACAGAAGAGATTGCTCAGTGAGTAAAGGATGTGTGTGTGTGTGTGTGTGTGTGTGTGTGTGTGAGAGAGAGAGAGAGAGAGAGAGAGAGAGAGAGAGAGAGAGAGAGAGAGAGGAGGGAATAAGGGAGGGAAAGGAAAATATACACAGAAGGACCAATTCCCACAGCAGGTTCTTGACCGCCAGTTTGCAGTTTGTATGTTGAACAGTCTAGGAAAGGCAGAGGTTTCTTAACACATACACACACATGTGTTAAGATGTAATTGTTGCTGGGTGCTAGTGGCTCATACCTTTAATCCTAGCTACTTAGGAGGCTGAGATCTAAGCATCATGACTTAAAGCCAATTTGGGCAGGAACGCCTGTGAGACTCATCTTCAATTTACCACCAAAAAGTAGAGATCAAGTGGTAGAGCACTAGCTTTGAGCAAAAAAGCTCAGGAATGGCACCCAAACCCTGAGTTCAAGCCCAGCACCAACACACACACACACACACACACACACACACACACACACACACACACACAGGATGTAACTGCTGACATCTATAAGATAAAATACATTATTGTAGGCACTGTGCCTAGGAGCCTTTATTTCCCATGCAATGGCCTTGAGAACAGATACTTGAATTTCTGAGAACTGGGAATGTTGAGGAACCTTCTAGAACTCCTTGGTTGGGCAGCTCCTAGTGGGCTGGAGACTCCTGCAAATAATAGCTCTGTCTTTATGCTTTGGGGAGAGAGAAGCGGGGTCTTCTTCTCCTCTCCCCTCCCCACTCCTCCCCTCTCCTCCCCTCCCCTTTATTCCCTCCCCTCCTTTTCTTTCTTCCCTCTGTCCTCTCCTCTCTTCTCCGTCTCTCTCTGCTGCTTTTCTATTTTTGTCATGTTTAAACTTCGACGTCAAGGGTGATCAATAAGAGGAAGAGGACATTAATACAGAGTGGTGGCTATTTCCATATGACGAATTTTTTCCCTTGTCTTCCTGACAAGAGGAAAAAGCGGCTTAGAATGACCTGTCCACCCGTGGGATTTGTGTGGTGACTTCGTTTCATAGCTTTTCCAGAAAATGGGGGGGGGGTGGGGGGCTGCCAGAGCAGGCAGGGGCAAAGCTGCGGGGCCCCCGGGGCCCACGTGGGGTTCACTCTGGGGGCAGGGGCAGGGCGAGGCCTGGGAGCCCGGCTGTTAGGGAGCTCTGGCACAGAGCCAGGGTGAGACGCGCGTGGAACCCACGGCGGCCGTGTTCTGCAGGTGTCAGCGGTCTGGAAGGAAGGCGTCCATGACTACCCCCCCCCCCCCCGCACAATCTACTGGGCTCCCAGCTATGCGGGGGGATCTCTTGGTCACATGCCCTCCCACGACCACATCACCTCGGCCAAGGTGATGGTGGCTCTCAGGATGGCCGGGCTTTGTTTTGTTCCCTTTGTCTGTAAATGACACGGGGCTACTTTCTTTCCTCTAAGTTCTTCTTCCTCGGCTAGTTAAAAATACATACCAACAGTCACGAGTGCACGTCTTTGAAAATAAGCTTTTTACTTGGTG
Organism: Perognathus longimembris pacificus; assembly: GCF_023159225.1. NCBI lineage: Eukaryota > Metazoa > Chordata > Mammalia > Rodentia > Heteromyidae > Perognathus > Perognathus longimembris. The sequence continues at coordinate 81,985,873 of NC_063166.1, read as the reverse complement.
TTAGCATTTTTAACACCACAGGGACAAACTGTCATGACTTTCTCCTTAGTGTTGAAAGAAAGAAAGAAAAAAAAACCCACAAAGCAAATGGGGCAAACACCAACATAGGAAGTATTTGATCAAAAAGAAAGAGTATACCAGAGTGAAAACAAATCCACGTTAAAAAATTAACAACAACAAAAAAAACCCCAACCACTAGGGAAAATGAATGATAAAAATTCTATGAGCTGACGGGACAATTCAGTGGGAGAGAGTGCAGTTGATTTTGGCTTGGCTTATGTAGATTTCTCCCTTTTCCTCTCTGAGTGTTCAGGCAAGGAAGGTTCCAGAAGTTCTTCCTCAGGCAGTAGCCACCACACTGGGCTTGGCCCTTCTGCTTCTTGGCTGTGCCAACAGGAAGGCACAATGCTTCTGAAAGTTGGTCCAGGAGCTTCTCTTTGGGGATGGGAGCCCCCCGTGTTTCAGCAATCCAAGGAAGCCATTTCACAGCTTGGAAGGAGGCCACGTCTTGCTCTTTCTGCCCTTGGAGGGGGAGATCCCGTGAGCCCCCGCGGTGCAGGATTTAGGAACTCCCCGGGCTGGCCTTAGGGGACACTGGAGGTTGCCCTTTTCTCCTTCCTGGCAAGACACGATTTTATAAGCATCCATAAAGAGGGACGTGGAGTCCACAAGAGCCATTAAAAAGTCCTGATTTGCAAGATGTGCCTAAATTGGTTGTTAAAAGTAGAAGATAAAAAAACAAAAAGACACACACAAGGAAAAACAACCACGTTCTCAATGCCATGAATTGAGGTCAAGCAAGAATCACAATGTCATCCATGATTTTCTGAGAGCTGGAAGCTAATTCCATCAAGGAGGCAATAAGACAAGAACCAATCTGTGGGGCCCAGGATGTCCGTATCTTACTGAAGAGACAGTCACGCATGTATGGTGCACCGGCTGTATCCCCTGTCGTGGAAACCTTGACTCTGCTCTTCGTCCTTGCTCCAGCAGTGTCCCTGTGCATTGGCTCTGCAGTGGGAAGGCAGCGTGTCTGCATTTGCGGTTGTGTTTATTGCGCTGGGAATCTGACTGTGTTCAAACAACCACCCCCGGTCTCTCACGGCTTTTCCCACAGTGTTCTTCCAGGGTCAAGTTCTGTAAAAACAACCAAGAACAATGCAAGCTTCCAGTTACAGTTGCACACTGCCGAAAAGAAGCTCTTTTGCATCCCATTTACTTTTTAAAGTTGCTATTACAAAGGCGATGTACAGTGAGGTTACAGTTACATATGTCAGGCAAAGAGGACACTTCTTTTTGGACAATGTCACCCCTTTCCTCGCTCTCTCCCAGTTTTCCCCTCTCGTCCCCACCCACAGTTGTACAGTTCATTTTCCACAGAGTGTCTAGTGAGTACCACTGTTGCGTTTGCCCACCCTCTGGAGGAGGCATGTCTGTGCCTCCTCTCCCTGACTAAAGACAGATAAAGGAACATGCAAAACAAAAAGGAAAGAAAACCAACACAGCAAAAACAAAACAAAAAGAATAAAACCAACAAGAAAAAAAAACCCACCCTCTTGTTTTCATTTCCTGGAGTTCATCCTGATAGATGTTATTTTGTATCATCAGACAGCATCCCCTTTCTAAAGACCCTCTTTGACGATGGGAAATTGGACCCAAGGACTGCGGTCTGCCGTGGCTGGTGGTGTTGCTGTTGGGAGTGTGCTTTCAGTCCACACAAGTCTCCACTGGCATCTAAAGCTTTGGGAGTAAGGATGGAGAGGAGGGGGTTGGAGGGTGGCTGTTTCTCCTCGTGACTCAGCCTGTGAGCTGACATGCAGCTTCCTTCAAAGCTTAACAAGTTCAGTTTGAACCCATAAATTTAGATTCGCAAGGAAAGCAACTCCTGAAAAGTCTTGTATCATTCAACTTTATTTCTGCCTCGATGCCTCTCCTCCCCCCCCAAATACGAATAGGTTGGTAGACAATTTTCTGCTGCGAATCTTGCTCGTCACACAGGTTCGGGGCCTTAGGAACCGTGGCAGAGGCGACCGGTGCAGGTGGATTTTGGCGGAGGTGGCTGGGAGTCTTAACAACGGATTTGCTTTGTGCTGCCCAGGTCCGTGGGGGAGATAAAGTGGAGTAGAAGCGATGGGTGTGGGGACGGGAAGGAGGCCCCACGGAGGACTGTCTCACCTCTTCGCTGTGACTTCCCACCCACCATGTGCGACTGACATTCATGGGGCTAGAGCACTCCATACCCACTGTCCTGGCTGCACCTCCTGGGTCTGAGCACCCATTGCCTCTCCCCACTTCCCCCGCCCCCTGCACACTGGGGACTGGGTGCTGTGTTTTTGTGTGTCGCTGGCTCACTGTCTCATGGGGTGAACTGGGTCCCTGTGGGGTGAAGTCACCTCAGAGGGCCCCCCATCTCGTGTGGGTGATGTGACTAGGACTCCTCTCTCAGTCCTGGAGGAACCTGCTTCATGTTGGGCAGAGAGGACTGGCATTTTGTGGGCGATGCATCTTCTGTGCCTGGGACAAAGCAACAGGGAGATGTAGACAGACTTCCAGGAATCTGCTTCCAGGAATCTGCTTCCAGTTGAGTTCCGGTCTTGGAAAGTCTGTCCACCCAGCTACCCCTAAGTGGCCTTGGGCAGGTCCTCTGCCTGCTATTTCCTTGCTACCCTCAGGCCTAGAGGTTCTGTACAGCCGTTTCTTTTACATTGCCTTAGTAGTCCAGGGATGACTGGCCCAAATCCTGCCCCGTTTTCGGTGCCAGACTTTCTCAGTGGGGCTCAGGAAGTCTATGGGGACATTTCCTCTAATGTCACGGGGAATTCTTATATCAGCTCCTTGTGTTAGCATTCAGAAATAATCATTTCAATAAAAATACATGCTGGGCTTTGCCAGTGCCACCTTAATGTAAAGGTCCTTCTTCGGGTGAGTATCAGGAACTCTTATTTCCTCATTGTTTCTCCTTGTCTCCTTAGTAGCTAAGGAGGTTCTAAATCTGCGGCTCTGACCAGGGACTGACCAGGGGCTGGGTTGCTCTTGAAATTTTCAACTGAAGAATTCATGTTTGCTGGAATCACTTTCATAGTAGTTTGGTTTTGGCCTCCTTCTTTATGTTTTTTTTTTGAGTTACCAGATTAATAAATGTTTGGTCAAGACATTACAAAGGACACTTCTGTTCTAGAAGGTTCCATCTCACCCTTCCTGCCCATCCAGGAGGGTCCCTGGTTTGTTCATGCACTGGCAGAGGGCTTGGCCCACAGATCTGTCCTGTCACAATTCCTCCAGGTGACTCCAATGACCAGGGAGGTAGAAAAGACTTTTCAAATACGGCCATCATCCAGGCTCAGGCAAGAGTTTGACTAAGGGCTGGGATGGAGCTCAGGGCAGAGTGCGTGCATGGCACGGACGAGGCCTTAGGTTAGACCTGAGCATTGAAGCAAAGAAAGGAAAAAAGAATCTGAATTTAATTCTTTTTTTTTTTCATTTAAAATTCATTGAAAAGTCAGCCTTGAGTTCTAGATAAGAATCGCTGAGAATTCTCAACGGTATGGTCAAGAAGAGGCTCTGCATACAGATGGAGCTCCTGATGGGAGAATGTGTCCAGGGCTGAGCTTGAGGTGGGAACGCCTCCCGGCCCGCCCCTCTGATTATGAGTGACAGGATGAGGGAGGGGGCTCGTCCCGGATTCCCCAGCCCCAGCCCTGGAGGGCAGAGTGCCAGGAGCCTCTGAGACACTACCCAACTGCCAGGCTTCCGTCACACTGATGTAGACGCTCTGGCCATCTGTGAGCAAAGCCCAGAAAGTGGGACTAAAGCTGCTGGTGAGGCAAGCAAGCGATATCCACAGCTGCCTGCTAATGGAAAGGTTAAAGGTCACCCTCACGAGGGCTGCCCCTTCAAAGGTGTTCAAGCTGCCTGCCCCGCCATGAAGCCAGCACCCAGGATGTGAAGTCGCATGAGCTCCTGCCCGTGGGTCTGTGGTCCTAATCACGCCCCATGAGGCTGTGTCCTGTGCGAGGCTGCTGTATCGGAGAACTCACAAGTGCCTGGGAAGCAGAGGATGCTTGCTCACTGCAGTGGGAATGCCTGTTCATGGCAGCAGATTTGGGCCAATTTAGAGGAGCAACAACAATTCTAGATTATATTTTTCCACCCAGAGATGATTAGCTTTAGCATTACAGGTTTGTGCACATGGGTGTGCCTTTCTGGGCACATATGGTGTTTATCTGTGCATGAAGGGCAGGTGTGTGTGTATGTGTATGTGTGTGTGTGGTAGAGATCTTGGGTGTGCATATTGAGTGTGTATTCATGTGATGGAGCCCATGTGTTTATGTGTGTGTGTATGTACATATAAGATGGAGGTGTGTGTGTGTGTGCATCTGTGTTCCTTTGAAGGTGTGTACCTATTAACATATCCTTCATATATATTTATCCATTTTAGTACAACTTCTAATATTTTCATTATCTTGAAGCAATACAAAATGAATAAAATTTGCACTCACAGTGCTGAATCATGGTTAAAAAAATGTCTACTGAGTCATTTGAGCATATATCTCCTCACCAACCAATTATGTTCTTTTTGTGCAGTACATCTTATTCTTTATTTTTTAAATTGTCTTTAAGCAGTTGTACAAAGTAATTATATTCAGTTTATGAACACTGGGGGAGGTCAGCTACTTTACCCACCCCACCCCCACCCCAATTAAAACATTCCCTTTCTTCTAGAAAGACATTCACAGACGCATTTTGCTGGCCCCACATATGGTCTATTCAAGTATACACATAAAAATTAATGATCACAAGGGTCAATCAATATCTATTGACTAAAGTTGATAGCTATTTGTTGAAGTCATCTGCCCACACAGAGTCTTTTTTTCTTGTTGTTGTTGTTACCAGGTGGCTTTTGAGAGTGAGGTCAACCAGTTAACCATTTCAGATTTCTGTGGCAACCTTTCATACCGCCCACCAACATGTCTCCCCTTCAAGGGGCACATGTAGCCCGTATGATAAGGACATGGCTAAGTGGCATGGCGATGAGAGATGAGAGAGAAGTGACATACACGGCTTCTGCAGAGACACCGGTGCAATTTTCCCTGTTCCCATCCTTGTCCTCTGGTGCTGCCGAAGCACACACTGAAACACCTTCCTCAGTCTGCTGTCTGAGTGATGACAAACACAGCCCCGCTAATGTGTTGGGCATGCAGTGTGTGCAAGAAACACCTGATGAGTTCAGCATCAACACTTGGGTTTTGCTGCTGGCATATGTCCAAGCCTGTCAGGTGACACATGACCTAAAATAAACATGACATCTTATTTCAGAGGAACCCTTCACTTCTTCTGCCTGCAAGCAGTACCTTACCAATGAGCAGAGTAGAAATTTGGACTGTGACCTTTGGAGGAGAGAGAGTAGAAGAGAGCAAGTGTGAACTCATCCTGAATTTTCTCTAGGCACCAAAATCATTTGAACCAGGCAGTGTGCTAAAACCCTACAAGATATACATTAGGGACTTGTTCCGCACAGCAAGGGATGGGCTGGGTGACCTACAAAGCCTTTCGTTTCCTCCTCTAATTTCTGTGATTATCCAAATGGTGAAGTATGGCCAGTTCATTAAAATTCCTCTTTGAAGGCTGACCTGCAGCTCTTCACACATCCCTGCCTCCTTGCTGTGCTGAAGTGATAAATGTCTGAATGCTCAATCACGTGACTAGGCTGAGAGGTTGAGGGTCACACCTCATGGCCTTGGCTTCTTTGCCCAGATTCTAGATTAGAACCTCCCATTCGCAGCAGGCTTCTTTCATTTCTTCTCTTGTCCAGGAGGCAGATAGTCAGGAGTCAGGGAAACGGATGAACATGCCTAGGCTTCTATAAGTCCACCCATTTCCCTACCTACAAACTGAAGATTACCCCAGGAAGAGCAAGGTGCTGGGCCAGGCCACACCCTGGGGAAGTGACAGCTCAAGTCTGATACTCATTGCTCCCTGCAGCTAGAGGCAGACCCTTCCCTGGAAGAGGTGGGAGGTTGGGTGTCCCACCCATGTATTCATGGCAGTGCTATTAAAGACGTTACAAAGAATTGCCCTCCCAACACTGGAAATGGGACACTCAGGACTAGCTATGGAAGGATGTTTTAGAATTGATGAATAGCCTGACCAATCCATTTCCAAAGGGGATTGATCCATAGGACATGGCTCTCCCAAATCCTGCCCATAAAGACCTCTCGAGAGCGAGGGCATCTGTTCGCTAATCCAGAGACCATCTGGGAGAAAGGTAGTTTCCTCAGGAGGCTTCGTTTGGAAGAAGAATGGTGGCCTTCTAGAATGGCTGCAGCACTGTAGTGAGCTTCAATCAAGTCTGGGGAATTCAGGTGTGCCTAAGGTCTTCGCCGGAAGTTCCGAGGCCACTGCCGTGGGTGTTCAGGGAGGGGCCTCCGGGTTTCTGTTCCATTGCAGAGGCTCAGTGGGTGGGTGGCCATCCGTTTTCCATTTGGTAGAATGAAACGTTCCTGTGTTGTTCAGGTCACCTCAGTGAGATGAGATGGGAAAACGTGTTTGTCGAATGTGAAAACTTAAATGCATATCCGTCACTAAAATTTTGTTGACCAGCACCTCTCTCGAAGGACAGAACCGTGGAAAGTTGGAAGATGTGTTTTGAGAAGCCACAAGCCTGAGAGATTAGACTTCCGTAGCGAATGACTCACAAGTGGCTCTCAGGTCCTTGTCAATGTGGGTCCTGTTTGGATGAAAGCTGAAATGCAGATTAGGGTGCCAAGCGGAATTGCCTGGGTACCGCAGAATGGAGAGAAGCCTGTGCTGCTGCTTGCTGTGGGGTTCAGAAACCTGAAGCAGTGCTGTGCTTTGGGGAAGGGGGCCTGGGGAGACGATCCCCCTTGACCTGTGGGCCTCTGTCCACTGCCGGCCTGTGCTTCGTGGGAGGGGAATCTGATGGGAGAGGGCAAGAGGAGAGGTGACCAGCAATCACCCGCCACCGAGGGCTAGGATGTTAGGAGGGAGACAATCAGGATAGCCATGCCAGAGTCAACAGGGTGTGGCAGGAGAAAAAATGGATCCATGTTCCTCTGGCAAACTACGACACCTGACCAGAAGAGTGACTTGGGTCCACACCATTACGAAGCTGTACGTGTGTGTGTGTGTGTGTGTGTGTGTGTGTGTACTGTTCTTGTGTGTGTCCCTCCATATTGGTGTGCACACATATATACACACAAGGAACTGGAGGGTTATTTGGCTTGGACAAAGGTTTGTTGAGCCTGTGACTCTTGGTGAAGCCATGTGTATTGATGAGGGCTGGGCAGGGTGGCTGGGGGTGGGGAGGGGAGGGGGGTGTTGGGGGGGGGGAGGGAGGGCCGGGCGGGTGGCTAGGTGGTCCCCCACTCTCTGTCCACACCGGGCTCCAGGCAGCAGGTGACAGGTGTAAATTCCTTGGGCCGCCTCTGCGGTGTGCACAGCCCAGCACTGACTTCTGGCCCCTCCTCTCCGGAAGACCGAAGTCATCCATTTTTAATTGGAGGTTTTTCAGCCAAAGAGCAAACTGGCTTGCTGCCCAACTTATGGGTGAAGATGTCGAGCGAGAAACTCTCACCTTCTGTCCTGCTGGCAGCAAATGAAAACAAACGGCTTCTCCTCCTCTCCCACCTGCCTTCTCTCCTCCACAGGCGACTCTATTTAAAGCACCTCTGGCTCCTTAACTCCTTGGAAGCCAAGGGACAGAAAGCTCGTGGTTTTAGCCTCTGCCTGCTTCCCACAAGTCTAGCTTGGCACTGTTTGCCAAATGTGGTTTTCCACCTCCTGTGCCCAGCAAGTTCGCCCGAACATGGCGGTGGGGTGGGTGGCACTTCTGAGGGGGAATGGTTGCTGCGCTCCCAAAGCATTGAGTAGAGATCGTTTAAGACCACAGTGGGTAATATTTATTTCGAATGCCTTAAAGCCAGCTTTAAAAGGAACTAGATAAAGTCTGCAAACCAGCAGCACCCCCAAAGGGGTCCCCTTTCTTTGGCTTCCTTTGGTAATGCAATTGTAATGGTAAGTTGTGCAGCCCAAGCAAAAGAGAGAGGAGAGGGAAGAAGCAAAAAAAGGAGGGAATGGAAGCTCCTGAGCCGCTGTCATCTATCTTGTGAAAAATAAAAAGTGCTTACCCAGGCCCAGATAGTAAATCCTACCTGCTTTATTAAATAAATGTAGTATTTCACCAGGAAAGGAGACCTTTGCAATGTCTGGAAAATCTTGCAGGCTTTGAAATGGAATAAAGATTGATTTATGAGGAAGTTCTCCTGCATGTGTGTTTTTCTTCTCTCTGACACAAAGAATGGCGACTGAGACACAAAATTCATTTTAAAAGACAGAGAGAAGGAGTTGTGTATGGAAAACTGGGATGTTTTATTTATCTTACTTAAAAAAAAGATCAGAGAGTTATTGGGCTTGGCAGAAGTGTTTTTTTTTTCAGTGTGTTAATTTATTTTTAAGGCAGTGCTGTTTAAAGGAATAATACTATTCATTGTATGTCAAGTGACTAGCTTGGAGCCTTTTGCATTGTTGGTTTTGTGCAATTAAGGAATTATAATCCATGGTTTGGACTTTAGTTTTTAAAATATCTTCCCCTGAAACAAAGATAATTTAAGATCACCTCCATTTTTCTAGGGACATTCAATTACAAATGATAGCAACCTATATCAAGATAATTACAAAAGAAGTTGGCTCAAGAAACTAAAAAGAATCCTAGGGGTTTCACTTCAGGTATGGCTGGATCCAGGTGCTTAAATGACAGTAACATGATTCTTACACTGTCTTGTGGGTCTACTAACACATTAGTGACACAGTTTTCCCCAGACTTCTCTTTGATGGCCCCAGATAATTTCAGGTTTCTTTCTCCAGATTGAGCCCATTCCCTGGCTTATGTCTGGCAGAAGAAGAGATCTTGGATTTCTAGGGGTGCTCACCTATGATAGAAAGTCACTGTAGTTAGAAAGCCCTAGCTCATGCATATGCGCATGGTCAGGGCAAGGCATTATGGGAGTGACCCCCATCTGCCATAGCTAAGCAGCCCTGCCCAGTGTCAGACTGAGGGTGGGGATGGATGGCTCCCCAAGACAATGGGGGCGTGATGACCTGAGGAGAGGGGCAAAACCACAGCGATTCACTTCCATGACTGACCTAAGTCTGGGGAACTTCATTTCCTCTTTCTCTGTTGCTGGAGATTGGAGTATTCCCTTGAGTTCTCTCTCATTTACTCAACAACTCTTGAAACTCTTCCTACACAGCCACGCTGGTCTGTGTTCTAGAAAGGTGACAGTTGTGGGTGGGGTTGCATTTACCCCTGTCATCTTTTGATAAGGGCATCCACCCTTATGGACGCACACCCCCAGTGGTCTTTGGGCAAGAGGAAGGGAGGGGGATGAGCCAACTCTCAACTTCAGAAGCAGCCTCAGTCACATAACCCCCGGGGGGGGGGGCGCTGTGGGCCCTAGACCCACAGAGCAGGGTGGGTGACCCCAGTGACAGCGCTTGCATTCCAGCCAGAAAGTAACCGAGCCGGGAATCCAAGTACCATCAGCATGTGCACCTCACAAGGAGATTGGGTCTCTCTCTCTGTATCAATGATGTGTATGGACAGCACAAGTTAATAGACACACACACACACACACACACACACACACACACACACACACACACACACACAGGCACGGACATCTGGGCCGTGTAGCCAAATCGTACTGGGTATGGAAACAGTGCCAGACAGGCACAGTCTCTACCACTCAAGGCCACTGCTTGTGCCTGAACACTGGTCCCTGTGGTTCCTGGAATGGGAATGAGGGGTGCAAGATCGAGAAGGGTGGGACCCAAGGCCTGTCCTGGAGTAAGATGGCAGCGCATGGCAGAGGCGGGGGGCCTGGTGAGGTGGGTGGAAGGCAGGGGACGCCCTTGCTTCTGGAACTCACTGACAGTAACATGGGGGGGGGCGGGGTTTCCATCTCCTGCGATGACACCTCTGGCTCCTCAGCTCCAGCCTGGGGACTTGTCAGAGGTGGAGCCCAGAACCTGGGACAGCCTGAGCTCAGTCAGGAGTGAGGAGGAGGGCTGGGGAGGAGGGGGCGCAGCCTGAAGAGGCCTAGGTGACCCTTGGAGCCCCAACACACACCTGTTCATTTCCTCAAGGTGCAATGTCTGCACCCCTGCAAAGCATCACGTTCAAGACATTTCCAGACACCTCTGTGGGCTGCTGTCCTGAGGGCTCTGGGCCAGAAGCTGCCTAACGATGCAGGGCTGTGGCCAAACCCGCTGGGGACACACTCTTCGCCCAGCCTTCCCCACGCACAACTTCAACCGTGATGAAGGGCTCCCTGGCACACGCAGGCCTTGGTTGGCTCCAACGCTGGGCTGCGTCATATTCGTGAGAGTCTTCTTGGCATGGCTTATTGGTATGCGTGGTGTTCCCTGGGTCCCGTGGGCTGTCTCTGGTGGAGACTCAGCCTTCTGCCCCGGGGTCACCCACCCTCTAGAGCCTGCTACACCCTCTTTTCCTACAAAGGTCCCCACCTTGGTCGCTGGGAGCAGCCGGAGGCGGGGAGCTCCCTGGGGTGCCCATGGTAGGAGGCTCCCACTGGGAGTGTGGCGGCTCTGCGTGGCAGGGCTAAGGGCTGGGCCTCCTCCACCATCCTGATCATGGACCCCAGGCCTCCTCCTCCTCCTCCTCCTCCTCCTCCTCCTCTTCCTCCTCCTCCTCCTCCTCTTCCTAGCTGGCATCCGAGGCTGATCAGCAAGGCTTCGATTACCCATTAAGCAGTCTGCAGATCATTAGCAGCAAATAGTCTTTTTTTTTTTTTTTTCCTGAGGGCAGACAGAGTTCAGACCCAGCTCCAGAGGGAAGGGGTGGGGAATGGTGAGAAAGGGGTGAATGCACCCTAGGCACATGAGAAAGGAGAGGGGGGACGGGTGGAGGAGGGGCACACGAGGTGCGTCTATGCACAGCTAGGCAACCTGGTGCGATGTCGTACCATGTACAGAGAAGGCCCTGGCCTGATCCTTTGGCTCTTGGCTCTTATTCTGATCCAGGTGGGGAAGAGGAGCGCACAGAGGTGAAAGCGTTTACATGCTGTGGTTAAAGAAGACCAAAACAATTCTCCCTCAGTCAGTCAAATCTCGGATTCCGTCCTACTGTGAGTCACTGGCAAAATGGTGCCAAAGACTGGATCTGGAGCAATGCCTAGGATCCGAACCCAGAACCCGCCGTGTACTAGTGGCAGAACCTTCCTGGGATTGTCAGTCTGTGCCTCTCCTTAGTGCAGAGAGATGAGGTGACTTTCCAAGGACATGCCAGGTCCTCTGGTAGCGGGGGCAGGAAGTCTGTCCTTGCAGGCAGCACGTGTGGGTAGCATGTTCTGGAAAGGTTCTCTGCAGAACAATGACAGTGGTGGAAGCCAAACCCGAGAGCGCCCCCTTGGGGTCAAAGGGAGGCCTGGCGCTCCAAGTGGGAGGAGCCCGGAAGCATCAGCAACTTCAGCCAGCCAGCAGGGGCCCGGCCGTCCTGAGGGGGATGATGGGGAGGGGAAGGTGGGCAGGAGGGCAGCCATTGGAGAAGCCATCCGAGGAGGAGAAGTGCGGCTTGAGGCTCACTTAAGGCAAGCTGCCAGGGGTACCTCCAGCTGGGGTCTTTCGGGGGGGGTGGGGTGGCTGCAGTTGGTCTCTTAAATTTCAGAGGATGGGGTGGGGTGACACTCGCAGATGGAGGAGGACTTCCTTTGGGAGCGTGTTCTGGAAAAGTCGTTCCTGAACAGGGAGGAAATAGAAGACATTTGGGAGCAGCTTTTCTTCCCAAATCCCCATGTCTGCCGGTGCGATTCTAGCCTCTGCGATCTATTTGTTTAAACATTTAAGTTTCCCTGCACACCGGGACTGCTGGCCTGGCTGACCCTGGTCAAGACCCGGCTCCGGCTTTGCGCCTTTGTTCTCGGTGCTTCCTGCAATGGAAGGCACGGCGCTGACTCTCGCCGGTAGGTTGTCTGTAGCTTTGGTCCAGCCAGAACTTCCACCCCCGTCTACAGGCAGGTGTGCTCTGGGTGTCATCCGTGCACCTCCCCACTTTGAAACAACAAGAGTGGGGTTAGCAAGGGCTGGCATCGAGCGTGCCCACACTTTCTCTCTTGCTTCCAGTGCCTTCCACGTCTGTGCAGTGAGCGCAGTCAACGTTTGCTGGAATGACCAGCTTGAAATGCTCCCACGCCGTCCTGGGCTGTTAGAGTCAGCTGCTTATGACGATGGAGAGTGAAAACTTACCTGCCCCATCTCACATCCGTCACTGAACGGAAGCCACACTCGCCTCAGGACCTTTGCACATACAATTCCCCTGACCTAAGGTGGCCAGTAGTTCCAGATGGCCTGGGGTGGAAGGGTTTCCTGGGCTGTGGGGATTTCAGTACTAAAGCCAGGGGATTCCTGAGCTGACGGGGGCTTGGCGGCTCCTCTCCCTGCTGGACCAATGCATTCCCCTACTTGTCAGCCTTCTTACTAACCTAGGGTTCTTCCTTTAGCACCTCGCCTTCCCTCCAGTGACACCTCCTCCAGGAAGCTGTCCCCGATTGCTGAGTTTTCCAGACCACGACTGCTTTCTTTCAGGATGTTTGTTCCCGTTCTTCCTCTCCCGGCCTCACAGACAGATGTAACATTAGCACCTGTCTCCCCACACAGGGGCCCGGTCTCTAACGGCAAGCAGACAGCGGCACGGTGCACAGCACGCTCCCAGTAAGTAAACGTGTGTGTTCCCGGGTGTCCTGGATGCCACCTGTGTTCCCGGCACTGCAGAGCCGGGCTTAAGTGGCTTGTGTCTCAGTCCAGGTACCCAAGGGCACTGGGCCATGTCACGTGGCAGGGCTGTCCTCACTACCTGACAGCTCAGCTCCCCAACCAGGAAGGTGTCATCCACACGTCTGTGAGGATGCTGATTATGGAGTATGCGTGTGTGTGTGTGCGTGTGTGTGCATGCGTGCGTGTGTGTGGTCAAGGAAAGCCCCCTGGGAAGGAAAGGCAGGATAAAGACTTGCAGGAGCCTGGGGAGGAAGCCACGGGCACTGTGTGGCAGAGGTCTGAGACGGCCGGCAGGGCCCTGCAGAGATTCCTCTTCTGAGGAACGTGGGGGACCCGGGTGCGGGTTGTGGGTGCGGGATGTGCTCGCACTGGCACGGAGAGCAACGGGCACGCGCGGCGTGCAGACAGAAGCAGCCCACGAGGGGCCGGGGCAGAGGGGGAGACGGGCCGGTGACGCGCAGGTGACTTGGGGGGCAGTGAGAACGAGGGGTCACCGCGGGGCGCATGTCCTCAGGCCACTGAATGGTCCACTTTCATGACGCTGGGTTTCTGTCACACGAATTTGACCCAAGCAAGGATTGCACTCGTGACTAAGAATGTTGGTGAGAGCTAAAAGCATGGCTGCCCGGGGGTAGAGGGCGGGGTACGGCCAGGGAAGGTAGCGGGGTGCAAAGGGAAGAAACCGCCACACCCATTCATGTATGAATGGGAAAAGTCCAGACCAGGGCTCTAGAAACAACGCAGGGAGCGAATCCCGGGTCAGAGTAGGAGAAATCACTTATTCCCATCGTCTCTTTATTGTACTACCTGTCAGCCACACTTCAGTACCATGGATAGGTCCAAGGCTTTACTTACTTGTTCCTGGAGTTCAAACCCCACCCCTCCTCCTGCTCCCTCTGGCCTTAGACAGAAGTCTCCACCTCCCTGAGCTGTGTTTTCCTTGCATCCAGTCACAATGCATGTGCAGTGTTTGGGGTCATTGTGGGGGAGGGTGAATGAACGTTTGCAGAGAATGAAACTAGCCTTTCATCTGTCTGTGAGCCAAGACAGGCTCCAAATGCTGGGTCTTATTTCCATTCTTATTGTTTTTCTTCCATGGAAGAGAACAAGAGAAATGTGAGAGCCATTTCCTTTGGGAAAGTTTTACTTTATTTTAGAAGTGTCTGTCCTGTCTATAACAGTTATAAGCATGGATTGCGGGAGCTCTAGCCCTGTTCATTATTAACTTCTTTTTTTTAAAAAGGAAGGGATACCCACACAACAGGGTATTCATAACTGTCATCTATGAATGAGAGCGTGTGTCCATAAAGTATAGAGGTCCCCCAGTTCAGAATCAAAGAGAATCACATACCCCAAAGATGTTGAGGTTCAGTTGCCACAAATAGTACTGTCAGATTGAAAAATAAGGATGTGCATTCGCTCTCGACTGGAATCCATGCTTGCACTTGTGTGGTGTCTGAGGGAAGAGGGTCAGTGGACAGGCAGAGCATCCTGAGTAGCTTCGGTCCCTGGTGGAAAGAGCAGCCCAAGCTGCAAATGAAAGAGGCTTGGCTCAGCTGGGCTAGGTGTTCAGGGAAGGCGAGTCGGAAGAATTAAAGCGAGAGCTACAGGTCCCGGCCGCCTTGCAGTGCATCTGGATGCAAGCCTGGGAAACAAAGGGTTGGATCTCCAGGTCTGTGGTTTATAAGCTTCTTCTGTCTCGACACATTGATGGATGGTGTTCATGGACACAACCCGTCTCTTTGGGAAGAGCCAGCGTTTTGCATTTTCCGTAATTCCATTCCTGTCCCTTCCTGTTAGGAGGGGAGATCAGAGGGCAGGAGAGCGAGAATGACATTTCCACAGTGATGGAGCCCATCTGGTTCCTTATCAATAAGCTCATTAATTCCAGGCATTGAGATCTTCATCATGATGTAGACATAGTAGATTATATGGTGATTGCAGAGGCCATCCCAGGGGCTAGATTATCTGATTTGATTCCTGACTCCCCTACACAGAGTTGTTACCTAATGCATTTTTCTCGTACCTGCCAGCGAGGCCCTCAGCAAAGGTGTCTTCCATCTGCCAGGGCTCGCTCTTCACCTTAAGACTCCACTGGGGGAGGGGGATTCCCCAGCTTCTAGTGGACCGTGGACAACAGATCACCCCGAGTACCCCACTGCATGCCCCTCCCCCCTCAAAGCGACTTCACGCTTCATCCACACCAGTGAAGGGCCCAAGTGGGCACCGCACCAGCGAATAACCGCTCCATGCCGTCGCGTGTGCCACAGTGTGTTTATTGATTCAGCACAACGCACAGGCCGTGGCTTAGACCTAAGCTAGGGATTCCACATTGCTGTGGACGTCGGAAGGTTGGGATAATGAGAGCCACCTTAGGGTTTCCTCTACCGTAGCCCCCAAACATACCCACTGCATTCTAACTTTAGGAAATGAATCTGGGAAGCAGAAAGGGTCTCATCTTGTCTTTGTGTCCCGTGGCGTAGCGCCGCACACAGGGTTATGTTCTCATGGTGCTCCATTTGGACAAATGACAAATAAGAATTTTTCTGCCATGGGGCCCTGTTGTTAGTGTAGTACTACCATAGCACAAGGATGTTAAGAATCCTGGTGGTTTATATCCTAAGGATCTATTTCTCGTTTATTCTACATATCCGTGAGGGGTGGAGTGGAGAAGGTGGTGTGCTAATTTTCCTGGGAATTAGGACACGGGAAAAAGGGGGGCTTTGAAGAGTCTCAATCCTACCACTCAAGTACCAAATAATCAGTTCTCTCCTAAGTGCCCCACATTGCTTCACTCCGTTCCTGCTCCCAGGCAGGACGTAAACCCATGGCCCCAGCTACATGTGGGGACAGGCGAGTTCCACGTTATGTCATCCCCCAGGAGGCAGGGAGCCAGGGATGGTTTGTGACTGCCCCTCATGACCAAATAATGTCACAACCAGAGCAGCTGCCCACATGTAGGCCTTCTGTTTTCCAAGGGGTCCAATCCTGCCTTGTATGGGGCTCCCTGGGTCCTTCTGGAAATCCCACCCACAGCTTTGCATTCAGATTCTTCATGACTTCCTCTCGTCCTGCCCCGTGAAAGGGCTGAGCTCTGGGACTGCCCCAGATAAACACTCTGACCTGCTGCCTTTGGCAACAGCAGGTGGTACAATCATGCCGTCTTTCCCGCGGTTGGCTCTTGTGCATATGATTTGCTGTAAAATTATATGGCGACCACTAGAAAATGATTAGGCTGAAGATCTTTCAGAAAGCACGTCGACTGGAATCTACGGCTCAGTCAATATCAGATCAAGTTTTGATGGGACAATTCTTGCTGAGCCATGTCTCCTCCATGACATTGTTTTTATGAGACACCTATTGTCTTGATAGTAAACTCTTAAGTATTTTATACCTGAGCTAAATGTCTAACGTTTCTGAGTTTGGAGTTGGTTGAAAAGAACCTGGCAGGTTAGATAGATGTGGTCAGTTGCTTGCATGGTCCCAAGTCCTTTTCTCCCTGTATCCATGATTCTGTAGCAAGCTTGCAGTCTTTCCCATAAAGGTGCAGAGCACATTTTCTTGCCCTAGAGTCCCACATCTGTGTGTGTGTGTGTGTGTGTGTGTGTGTGTGTGTGTGTGTGTGTTAAAACTGATGAAAGTAAAAGGGAGGTAACCTTCAGAAGGCACTAGTACTGGCCATATGAAGCCCATTACAGCAGAACATACTGCAAATTTAATTACATAATGACTTATCTACTCCCTTTTATTGTATTTGTCTTTGCCACGGAGACTCTTGTCTCCATAAAGGGCAGGATGTGCATCTATTTGCTTACTTATAGATCCCCAGCCTCCTATGTAGGTTGGTAGAGAACACAAGATCAATATGCGTAGTTCTTAAATTAAAAAAAATAAAGAAGCTTACAATTTGTTGGGAAAAGAACTTAATAAGAACTTAATAAGTTCACTCAGATTGCAAATGGCAAGAAAGGGAGAAAAATCGTGTGTATAAAAAATCATGTGTATAATCGCTGAAGCTCTGGCTTGGGCAGGGATCAGTATATGACAGTTAAAGAATCTATAGGCTGGGGATATAGCCTAGTGGCAAGAGTGCCTGCCTCGGATACACGAGGCCCTAGGTTCGATTCCCCAGCACCACATATACAGAAAACGGCCAGAAGCAGCGCTGTGGCTCAAGTGGCAGAGTGCTAGCCTTGAGCGGGAAGAAGCCAGGGACAGTGCTCAGGCCCTGAGTCCAAGGCCCACGACTGGCCAAAAAACAAAAAAACAAACAAACAAACAAAAAAAAAGAATCTATAGTCATTGGCAGAAAGTATACTCAGCAACAAAAAGTACAGCCTTCTACATCTCTTCATCTTGGTTTTACAACTTGCAGAACACACAAATGAGTGTTTGGGGTCCAGTTGTATGCAGACGTGCATGTGTGCACACACACACACACACACACACACACACACACATTCCCATGCACAGAGCTACCAGTGGTGCAGAGTGCTGGAGAGCTAGTTGGGAAAACAATTGACTTTTCCTCTCATCTCCCCACTCCACCTTGTGCTTGGTGTAGTATGCCCATGTCTGTATGTAACAGGAGGGCTTGATCAACCTGCTTGGGTGTAGGATACGAATAGTACCATCTGAAAAATAACAGGAGCCAAAAGGGCTGGGGGTATGGCTCAAGCGGTAGAGGACTCACATAACAAGTACACAAGGCCCCAAGTTCAAGCTCTAGTATGGCAAAAAAAAAAAAAAAATCACAGACAACCGATGTCAGCATTCAGGGGCAAAGAAGAGTGTGTATCCTGTGGCACTATCAGCAGAGAGTTCTCATCATCTCTCTTCCTCCTGGACTTCTATTATTTTTTTTTTGAGTCATCAAGTATCTGATGTCTCTAAATTTCATCCTCAGTACGAATTACATAACTTGCATAGTTATCTATTCATCTTAAAAGTGGTTGCTGGGCTAAAATTTGCATAAGGTTTGCCTGGTCATTTCCATACCTGTCAATCTCTGTAAGTGACGGCCCATGAGATAAATCAATTTTAATTCTCTCAATGCAGTTGAATATTGCCGATTTTTTTTTAAGCTTAAAAAGAAGGTAGGCTAGCAATATTCAGGCCGGTCCATTACTGATATCTTGATTTCATCCTGGTATCACCAAGCTCCCCTCCCCACGAATTGGGTGGCTGGGGCCACTCAATTGACACCTAAGGTATTGACCACAGAAGCCGGCAGTCCTGTCCCATGTGGGAGTGTGGGCGGGGAACCCACCTGTCAACAGTCCTCCTTTGTCATCCTCTGCTAGAATAGAATGTTAGCGCGGACACTGAAGGTGATGGCTAGAGACAGGAAGCACCATCGCAAGTTTTAGCTATAATTTACTGAATTACAACTCAGAGACTGAGGATCAGCTATTTTGGCCTTCGAAAGATGATTTGTGAAGTCATTCAACCTCGCTGATGTCCCTGTCGTTCTCAGTAAGTTCTGCCATATAGATGTTCATAGCCACGGTCCCACGCGGTTTGACATGGCGGTCAAGACGCCAGCAGGTGATTCACCGGGAGTTGTAGTGTTTGTTTGATTATATACCAACAGGGTTTGAACTCAGGGACTTGAACTTGCTAGGAAGGTGCTCTACTGCTTGAGTCACACCCACAGCAACCCTCTTTGCTTATTTTTTTGTGATCGGGACCTGGTCCAGCTTGGACTCGATGCTCCGTTTACACTTCTACGATGACAGGTGCACACCACCACACCCAGCTTCTTGCTGTTGAGATGGGGTTTTCAATGAAGACAACTGAGCACCATGCTAGCTTAAATAGGTCATCAGACCATTTTTGCTGAGGGTGGGATTTTTGAAAGCCACTGTGATAAAAAAAAAATAGAATTACTATGCAGAAATCAAGGCGGGACTGGAAACGAGAGTGTCCAATGTGCTTGAGAGGTATAGTTTTCAGCAGGCACATAGTGGGACATAACACAGACAAGTGCTTCTAAAATATGAATTAACTAAATAAATGAATGAACAAGTTTAAATAAAAAAATCAACAAAATCAAAGCTGAGCTGGAGCTCTCAGACTGTCCAGCCTTATTTGTCCTTGTTTAGTTTAGGTTTTATTTGTAGTTTAGCTATTCAGCCCTTGAGATAGGTTCACCAGGAACCTGGGATTTATTCTCAGTATTATGGCTTTTATGCCACTCCACTTTCATTTAGAGATATGAAAATTGGCTGCGGGTTTTCTTCAATTCTTCTTTCAAGGCCTTTCTCCTTCGCCTGCATCAGATTTAATGGAAACTCTAATAATAGGATGAAAATATCTCCAGGTTATTTTATTAGGATATAAGCAACATAAAAGCCCCACACCTCTATGGAGCCAAGATAAACCTGAAATTCTATCTCTGAGCCTCATGTGGGAAATCATTTCTTCCTGAAGCTTCCCAAGGCCTCCCTCTTAAGTACAACGTGGCCAGGAACATCATGACTTGAGGATAAATATTTTCCAAGCAGTATTTGGTGCCTGGCTTGGTTGAATTTTCTAAATCTAAACTAGGCTTTTTAAAAGATCTATTTTGGTGGGACAGGGGTGGCTGTCCAATTTTGGGCCATGATTTCTCTTTGGTGTTGATGCGTTTGCATGTGTGTGTGTGTGCGTGTGTGTGCGTGTGTGTGTGTGTGTGTGTGAGAGAGAGAGAGAGAGAGAGAGAGATGGAGAGTTACAAGTTCCAGCCTCCAGTGTAGTTGGCATTGGGGATTTGGCTGGCCCTTTAATTACCGAGCATCAACTGCCATGAAAGTGATCATAAAAATTCAGTTGCAGGTTGAGAATGATGCTACAAAAATCGAGAGATAATCCCACAGTTCCGTCACTATTAAATTGCTTCCCAGGGAAGAGAGCGGTAATTCCCAAACCCAGCTGGCTAGAGACTTAGGATCACCTTTGAAGAGCCCGAACTGGAGTCCATGTGGCCTCAATCCCCTAAACAGACTGCTTTGGTGTCTTTAAGGTTTGGTACTAATTTAATTGACTGCTGTGTGGAACCCCAGGAAAGAGGGTAAGCAATCCATTCAAATCCTCACCTTTTAATAAAACCCACCAGTAAGCTGCAAGGCGCGGCAGGGTTAGCAGAGCCTGCATCAACCCCAAAGACCACATCCAAGCAACCATACCCGCTCCTTAGTGAAATGAGAAAGTTCCAGCTTCCTCGCTGGTGAGCCCTGTTATCTTGTTTGGCTGTCAGTCACCCATACTGATTTTTTTTTTTTCGTGATTCATTTCAAATCAGTGTTTTCCAGCCATCAGATCTACAATGTGTTCGCATGTGGCTGTTCTTATTCAAGTCAATCAATGCCATCGATTTCCCTTTGCACCGTAGAGATTGCCCGGTTCAGCTTTAATTGCAGAGCTGCTTCCCAGGGCTGCCTCTTGGAGGAGGTTGTTTTATGATTATTGTTTTTCCTAATAAATCACCTTCGTCTGATGAACATTGGCTGGGCTGGCCTCTCCTTTGTCAGGTTTTCTCCTTCAGTTTTGGACTCACGGCCCCTGTGTGGAGAAGGGACAGAGCACACATTGGGGACAGGAGAGGAAGCAGAGCCTCTGTCCACTTGCTTTCAGGGTTAGAATTATTTTTGTTATCTGAAGGGCTCTTTTCACACATCCCAAGTTTGGAGAAAGACTTTCGTTGTAAACACACTTGATAAATGACCCTCAAACACACCAAAGAGTTTCAACGAAGGATGAATCACTTTTGTAGAACGCCTCTGTAAAATGTTTCGGGAAAATAGCCTTTCTTTTTAGATCTGGGTGTTACAGCATTACAAAGTTCGGGTGAGTTATTGGCTCTCTGACTGGACATGGGCAGCTGTGCGGTTGTGTGTTCATGGTGATTTTTTTGGCTCTGGTGACAGGAGCCGTGGTCTTTCATCACAAGTCTTTAAGCAAAACATGACTTCTGGGTGTGTGCAGAAGGGAAAAACTCCATAAATCCCCCCTCCTGCACTTCTTCCTCTTGCTCCTTCTCTTCCTTTTCTTCTTCCTCCTCATCTTCCTTTGCCTTTCCTCCTCCTCTTTCTTCTGCTTCTTTCCCTTTTATTTCTTTTCCTCCTCCTCTTCCTCTTGCTTTTCTTCTTAGAGAAATGGCGACAGTCTCTTTAGATCAAGGATGTTAAGAACCAGATTAGAGGTGACTGTGTCTTGGAATATTCTGGGGACATATTTCTTCTGTGTCCAAAGTAGTTATGGAAGGTGGTACATTAGAAGTGCACACCAAATGGTGATATGTCGGGACCCCTTTCACCCTCGCGCGTGTCCCGCCCCGTCCAGTCGGGCGGAAAGCTGGAGTGCGGCCCAATGTGCAAACCTTGGAGGTGTGTAGTCGCGAGAAGCCCCTCCTCCCCTCGCACACTTAAAGAACAACACGGGAGTCACGCGAGCGTTTCGGGGTAAGCTTCTGGAACTTCCACCGGTGTTACTCAGGGGAGGGGTTTATATAACAGTAATGGCGGCAGGAAGGGGCGGGACTAACTGCATACTAGCGATAGGCTGATAAGCTGCCCATCACAGTGATGTCACAGAACTTCCTGTATGGGCGGTCATCACATCCCATAGGACTGCCACTTGGGCCTGGCCCGGCGCCATTTTGACACACACGTGGCCTAGGCGGAAGGCGGGGCTGGTTTGCTACCTCTTCCGGTTCTGGACCCGGAAGGAGTTAGGAGTGGCTAACAGCCATGCAGCCCCAGGGCAGGAGAAGAGGCAAGCCTCTCGGGACCGCCCCTTAAAGGTATAGCCAGAGCCCAACAGTGATGCGGTAGCTGGGTTCTTGCCTGGCAGTAACAGATGTTGGTTAAGTTCCCAGCAAGCCAGTGGGGGCCAGGGTGACTTGAAGATTTGAGTAAGGCGTGGCTCCTCCCGAGGAAGGTAGAGACACAAAATGTAATCACTGCACAACTAATGCATGTTATATAATGGTGTCTCTGTTTTTGGAATGACCACCCAATACACAGGAAACTTGCTGTGTGCAAGACTCTGCATACGTGGAGCTCTGTTGGTGGTTGGGAGACTTATGGCCCCTGCCTGCTTTCTTAGAGCTCATCAGAGTGTAGGCCCTCAGCGTGAGCTGGTGGACATTACTTTAGTGAAGCAAGCTTTCCCCCAGGAAGGGACTCACAGGACTAGAAAAGCTGAGCTTTCGATCATGCAGTGTCTCCGGGACTAGGATCCTTAGAAGGGAAGCAGTGAAGCAGCATTTCTGGGGCAGAGGAGGCAGGGAAGAGGGACAGGATCCTGGGGTGGGGAGGGTGAGGGGCGCATCCATGAGAGCACCAGGCTCACGCTGGACTTGTGAATGGGAACATGGGAAGTTGGGGAGGGATTTGACTGCAGTTAGAACCAATGCCCGACCCTCAGCTGCTCCAAGTCTGGGACTGGACAGTGGTACTCAGGTCCTAGCGTGGCAGAGATGGTAAGTGAAGTCACTTACATGCGCACTTCTTTACTTCTTCGATGCAACAAGCATTAAATTTAGCTCCTCACATTGGCTCGTGAACTAGAGTTGCCGTGGCTTGTCAGTAAGTGAGATGTGAGGGGCAGCGTTTGCAGGGTCGGGGTGGGGGGTATCCTTTAGAAGGTTATCTGGGAGCACTGAGTTTTGCCTTGCCTCTTGTTTTGGTTTGCTTTTACCCTTGCTGCTACTTGAAGTGATGGTTTGAGATTTTGCAGCTATCTTGTACTGTGACGTAAACTAGGTGATGGAAGCCACATATTAAGAAGAAAGAAGAAAGGGACAGCCTGGGCCACACCAGGCCTACCAGCTCTGGACTGGCTACTGAGGAACGGCGACCTTTACTCCAACTGTTTTATCTGGGATTTTCAGCCCAATTCAACCCTGGTGTGTACATGCTAGGAGGCCGGGAGAATTCTGAGGATTTAGTTTCCTTCTTTGCAAATCAGAGGAATAGAAATCCACTGTAGCTCACGCAGCTCTAGAGAAGGGTGGTCCTGCCCAGAGACTGGGGAGGTGAGGACGCAGGGGTGAGGATGCAGAGGTGAGGATGCAGAGGTGAGGGTGAAGAGGGGAGGGTGGAGAGGTGAGGGTGGAGAGGGGAGGACACAGAGGGGAGGACGCAGAGGTGAGGGTGGAGAGGGGAGGACACAGAGGGGAGGACGCAGAGGTGAGGGTGGAGAGGTGAGGGTGGAGAGGGGAGGGTGGAGAGGTGAGGACAAAGAGGTGAGGGTGGAGAGGGGAGGACGCAGAGGTGAGGATGGAGAGGGGAGGGTGGAGAGGGGAGGGTGGAGAGGGGAGGACACAGAGGTGAGGGTGGAGAGGTGAGGGTGGAGAGGGGAGGGTGGAGAGGGGAGGGTGGAGAGGGGAGGACACAGAGGTGAGGGTGGAGAGGTGAGGATGGAGAGGGGAGGGTGGAGAGGGGAGGGTGGAGAGGGGAGGACACAGAGGTGAGGGTGGAGAGGTGAGGATGCAGAGGTGAGGATGCAGAGGTGAGGGTGGAGAGGGGAGGGTGGAGAGGTGAGGGTGGAGAGGGGAGGACGCAGAGGTGAGGGTGGAGAGGTGAGGGTGGAGAGGGGAGGGTGGAGAGGGGAGGACGCAGAGGTGAGGATGGAGAGGTGAGGGTGGAGAGGGGAGGGTGGAGAGGTGAGGATGGAGAGGGGAGGGTGGAGAGGTGAGGACACAGAGGGGAGGACGCAGAGGTGAGGGTGGAGAGGGGAGGATGCAGAGGTGAGGATGTAGAGGGGAGAATGCAGAGGTGAGGGTGGAGAGGGGAGAATGCAGAGGTGAGGGTGGAGAGGTGAAGGTGGAGAGCGGAGGGTGGAGAGGTGAGGACACAGAGGGGAGGACACAGAGGTGAGGGTGGAGAGGGGAGGGTGGAGAGGGGAGGATGGAGAGGGGAGGACACAGAGGTGAGGATGTAGAGGGGAGGATGCAGAGGTGAGGGTGGAGAGGTGAGGATGCAGAGGTGAGGATGGAGAGGTAAGGACGCAGAGGTGAGGATGCAGAGGTGAGGGTGGAGAGGGGAGGGTGGAGAGGGGAGGATGGAGAGGTGAGGACGCAGAGGGGAGGACACAGAGGTGAGGGTGGAGAGGGGAGGACACAGGGGTGAGGATGGAGAAGCAGCACACAGGCAGAGGCCGGGCCGCTCTCAGTACACTGGGCATTGTGGTTTCAAATGGAGCTGTGTTCTCGTCTTCCGTGCTTCCTGATCCATGTCATGGAAGGGTCCAGAAAGTGGGAGACTTGTGAAGGCCACTTGGGCTCCAGGAAGGCCCTGCCTGTCACCCCAAGCTATTCGGAAGGGGTCACAGGAGCTACCCACAGGTCCCGGCTCAGGACTGGCTGGTTCGAGTCCCCTCGGCAGGCCTCAGGCACAGGGTGTGTTGGCTTGTCCGGTCCCTGGTCGGGGCGTGATCAGGGCAGGTGGATATGGCCCGGTGGGTGAGAGCCTGACCTGGCCCCTTGGGTGTGAGGGCCGTGCATGGATGGGTTTGCAGCGGAACAGCATGCCCAGGAGGAAGCTCTTCGCAGGGACGGGAAGGGACGGGGAGAAAAGAGGTGGGGGGTGGGGATGGGTGGTGCATGGCCAGATCTCACCGGAACTGGACTATTCCCAGCTCCTCCATCACCAGACCTTCTCTTCTTTGTTCTCGTTGGAATCGGTTTAGACAGACTTCGGGTTCGGGGTTCTTGGGGTGGTATATCTGTAATCCAGCACATCACGGAGAGCCTCGAGAGACCTGTCATGAGCCCCAGAGGTTTTTGCCGAGCACTGCAGAGCCCGCCTTGGAGGCGGGCTTTCTGGCTGGCACTCTTCACAAATGGCGGGCTCTCTATTTGGACTCACTTCTCCATCTCCCACAACCTACTGCTGCTACCTTAAATGTAGCAGGTAGAGAAAGAAATTTGTCACGACCCACCCCCCCCAAACCTGCCCCTTGTCCTGATGTGGCTTGCCTCAATGACTCCAGGGATGGGGTGGTGTTGAATTCTCCCCTAGGGGCTGTCTACGAGGTTCCCTTTCCTGTCCACGGTTCCCCTCTTATTCTGGGCTGTCACCTGCTCCGCTCCTCTAGTCACAGCGTCTGTGCCTCCACTCAGGTGGCTGCAATGTACATCTTTGCTTTGAAGATACCTGTCTCCTCTCTCCCCTGTCAGGACTGCCAAGGGGTGTCTGGGGTAAAATTCAGTGCCTCATAATTTCCAAAAGTAGTGCAAACCTAAAAAACAAATCCAGTGATCTGAGTTGAAACAGAATGTTTGCCATGCGTACACAGCTCAAGTTCAGTTTTCTTAACAGTTTCACTGTCTGAGTTCTCCTAGACGGTTATTCTGGAGTTAATCATTATTGCCTTCTGAGCACACCAAATGTAAGGCTTTCTCCTTCCACCCAAATTTGTTCCCTCTCTTCATTTGGAATATCCTCCTGTTTTTTAATCTACATCCTTATTAATCATAGTGTAGCATAGTATAGCCCAGAAGATGGGGAGCTGTTGAGCTTTGCCCCCTCTGCCAGTGGTTTGTGGAGACTATTTATAAGATAGAATGGCTTGGGTGCAGAGCATTTGCATTGCTTCCTTGTTTTCCCCTACCCCTTCCCAGTTCATCTGTATCACAGCACATCTGTGAAGCAAGCATGCCCAAGGCTTTGGACCAGTAACAGCCCTTGGAAAACAAGGTAGGAAAGGCAAGGAACATCTGTTTGCCTCTGGCTGGTAACATTTCTGAGGCGTGATGTGGAGCACCAACTGCCTTTCAGAGTCTCAATGTATTACTACTTACCGCAAAGATTCGAATGATTCAAATGTGACCAGAGCTGACAAGGACATGATGAGAGAACAGAGCCCTTTGGATCCAAGGCACACCTTTTCTGAGAAAAAAGTCTCTTCTTCCTTTCATCATCCTCCAGAAGATACAAGTGGGTACAGGGCTCAGAGTGGAGGGAGAGAGACACACAGGTGTGACCCCCAGAGTTTGGGCACTAAGAAGGTATTTGTGACTGTCTCGTTCTAAGTCTGAGTTGATGTAGGAAGTGGCCAGGACCATTGCTGTGGAGAATACTAGGCAGATTAAACATCCTCTCATGGGTAGGCAGATGCACCCCTCATTTTTAACATTGCTTCATGATAGCAAAGGCCATAGCAGAGGTGGGGTGGGGAACTTTTAACCACTTGTTTACTGTCTTACATTAGCATACACTGAACCTTCTCCACAAAAACGTTTCTGAACATTCCCTTTCTACTTCCCCCAGTGTCTGTAATGTTGCTTGTTTCATACAGGAAAGCAAACCATTGGTTTCAATTATCCAGGAGAAATACACCTGGCCAAGCCAACATAACCATGCAATTTAACACTTATGTGATTATATAAGTATATGCTATTCATTGTCTTTTTTGTCTCTTGAATAGAATACAACTTCTTTCAGGGCAAATGCTTTTATGAATTACACCCCACCCACCGTACTGTAGGTGTTGAACCTACAGTATGGCAAACAATAAATACGATTCAGATCCAGTTATTTTAAAAACAATCTTTGGTGTCTCAATGGCGTGTCAGGTGATGAAGACTATATTGGGTCTACAGATGGGAGAACAAAGGATTTCCACTTTCAAAGAGGAGAAAGGTCATATGGGAGTAAACTCATGGAGGGCAGAATTAATACCTGTAATTTGTGGGTATCCCACAGAAATGAAGTGGTTGCTGCAGTAGGTGGACCCTAATTATGAAGCCATGGCCAAAGGAGGTTCTACACAGAGACAATGTCAGAGGATATTGACAGAGGGAAAAGAATCTAAGACTCACATCTGAGAGAAAATACTCTCCCTCTGTCTTTCTAGGTCCATCCATTTCCCTGCAAATGACATAATTTAATTCTTGATGGCTGCATAGAATTCCACTGTATGTGGGTATCTATCTATCTATCATCTTCTATTCATATCACATTTTCAAATCTATTCTTCCATTGTTGGGTATCTGGGCTGGCTCCATGAGTTGGCTATTGAGAACTGTGCTTCAGGGTTCCTTGGTTGTCTTGCCGTGCAGTCTTTTACATAAACGCCCAACCTGACACAACTACATTATCATAGGGCAGCTCTCTGCTTAGAGAATTTTTTAAATATCCTCACTGATTTCCATAATGGTTGCACTAATTGCGGCACACATGTACATACACAATTAGACTGAAGTATAGTATCTGCAGGAGTGAAACCTTTTGAACAATGGACAGGCAGTTATGAAATGAATGTCAGGAAGCTGAGACAGGAATGAAAGGGAGCCTTGTAGGGGGGAGTGTTTATTAACGAGGAAAGGGAATGGGAGACAAATCCAGTCAGGATGCTCAATGTACTCCTGTGACACAGGAAGTGAGGACGTCAAATGCGACTAGGGGCAAGGAACAGGCAGGATGGGGGGAATGAGGGAAAGGGAGGCTGTGGTCAAGAAGGAATGGGCCCATAAAATAGGCCTGTTAGACTGTAGTCCCTTTGTGTAATTATTTGAAGTTCAGAAAACAAAACTTAAGAAAGAGGGTGGGGCGAGCCACGGTTGCAGAATTTCCGGGGAAAAGAACACGTCCTGGAAGGGTGCCAGGCTTCGAGGGCTGAGAGTAGGTTCCCGTGATTGATGTGTGCCGATGGGCATCTGAGGGGTGCAGGTGAGGTGCGGCTGGGACTTCTGCGGGGGCCTGGATGCCGGGGGGGGGGGACTGGAACCTAAATAGGGTGGGAAAGCCATCGAAGGATTAAAAGCAGGGGAACAGCCTTGCACGACACAAGGGACAAGGATGGACACTGGGAGACTGATGAGGACCTGGTGGCCAAAGACGGGATGAAAAGTGACTGGGGGGAGAGGGGGTGTTTCCCAGGCAAGATGAAGAAAGCAGACTGATTTGAAGGAAAGTTGGATGGATTCGAAGGTCAAACCCAATAGGGCCTGTGAGAACGGGGGCTGGGAAGAGACCATAGGAGCCAAGAGCGGCCTTCTCCTTGCTGCTCTGGGGATGCTGGTGTCCCTAACTAGGCAAGGGGAAGAGGCAGCCATTCAATAGGGCCACTTGACACTTGTGCACTCTGAGGTGTGTAGGAGTCACCGGAGCAAAGATTCTGTAAGGCAGATGGTGGTGGAAACCTAGGCCTCAAGAAAAGAGGCAACAGAAATAAACTCAGGTTGTGACGTGAGGGTATCGAAAGTGACAAGAATGGGAGGAGTCAGTCAAGGGGTGAATTTCCCATTCTGCATCCGTGTACATGGGTTTGAAGCCACGGAGAAGAGTGCAAATTCACTCCTGTGCCTCCAGGTTCTAGAAAGCAGAGTTTGTAAGCGTTGAGGCATCACAGAATTCCCAGCGGGGATGGGGAGGCTGTCCAAGGACAGAGACGGGGGGAGGGGGGGTCTGGAGGAATTGCATTTGTCCCCATGACGTGCAGCCAGAGGGGCTGGTTGTTGGATGCAAAGATTCCCACCAGGGGCTGTTCCCACCAGGTCAGCTTATATTTCAAGGATTTCATACAGACTATGGATTTCCAGTGAGCGAATGTATTCGCTGTAAAACACCAGAGCTCATCAGTGCCATTGTGAATTTTTTTTTTTTAAGAGAGAAGAAAGTTGATGATAATTTCTTGGCAACAATTGTGCCAAACCTAGTTTTTATGTGACGAGTTCATTCCTCCGAGTGAAGAGAGTGTGAGGAGAGATAATTACACCACGTATGGAGGACACAGCCAGCTAAACACAGAACAAAGTTAAAGTAACTCCCCCCACCACCTCAGTCACGCCATTGATTTCTCACCCTTTTGTTTTTTACTTTGTAAAGTGGTTAAATATATCTTTTTTTTCCTGATTTATTCCTGTTTAATTTTAGCACTATGCAGACTTTCAGCTTGAAGCAGCCTGGGGTTACTTTCACTTGCTTCCAATGTTTCCTTATTGTTAATTTTTAATTATATAAGTAATTCATGGACAAAGGTTTTTTTGTTAAAAATTAAAATATAGCAGATACAGCTAGCTGGCATTTGACCCCCATATTCAATTTCCTACTTTTATCACAGGTTTTGTGTGTTCTGGGAGGACTTTTTGAAAATACTTTCAAGTGTATTTCTCTGTCTTTTTTTTGGGGGGGGGGAACAAGACAGAGAAATATTTTTTTGCTGCATTCTTTTGCACATATCATTGTCCTTTATTCCAGCACAAAATATATCTTAGTGATCTTGTGCTGTTTCTCACCTTGAGTCACAACTGTATTTATTCCTCGTTTTTTTCATTCTCTATCAGTGGATCTACTGAACTTTTACTTCTAGAAACAAGTTTCATGGGTGGATGATATAATGCTTCATAAGAAGGTTAACATTTTTATTTTTGGGGGGGTTGACTCTTACCTATGTATGCATCCATGCATTTCTCTCTCTCTCTCTCTCCTCTCTCTCTCTCTCTCTCTCTCTCTCTCTCTCTCTATCTATCTCCCCATATCTCCATCTATCTTTCTCTCAGAAGGGTTTGACTTCTGCCCACAGACTCAATCTTGGCTTTTGCTGTTGTTTGAGTTTTGGCTGACCTCACCCATGGAATCCTCCTGCCTCAGCCTCCTGGGATTGCAGAGTAGAGGCCTCCCCAGGGAGGGGCTTGCTGTTAGATGTGGTTGGCACCCATCCTCTCATGTAATCCTTCAGTCATTTGTAAGGTGAAGCCTGTTGTTGTCCCACTTGTTGCTAGAAAATAGAGACCAGAGATCCTGGAGGATGACACAGTTGTGAAAGAGGAAATAGTGAAGGAGTGGTTGGGCAGGGCATTAATCCAGGGGCTGGCACTGATCCCTTGCTCCTTGGTCATTCCCTCCGTATGTGGTCCTTCTTCCACCACCAAGAGTTCTGGAGGTGAAGCACCTCAAAGTTCTGGCTCCAGGCTCCTGCTCTTCTCCTAGGTCATAAGATGTTGCTTCTTCATGGAGAGCGAGCCTCTCAGTAGTGCTCTGGTCCAAGACACATGGCTTAAAGGCCCTTGCAGGACTCAGCTGCAGGAATTGCAGTATCAGTAACACTGGAAGGTAAGGAACGGCAGCCAGGCAATGCCTTAGGCTGTCGTGAGGAGATGCCAAGGTCCCAGTGCTGATGGAGGTGATTGGGTTTGCAGCAGGGAGGGCTGAACACGTGACCTGGAGAGAAGGTCTTCTAACTCTCCCAGGCCTCTGACCCACAGGCCACAGCCCTGTCGCCTTTTCTCTGGCTTCTCTCAGAACTAGCCCCGCTGATAGCATCATTTTCTACTGCTTGTGAAGAGATGGTCTCCATTCAGAGAGCTTCCTTTGACTCTGTGGCCCATCAGAAACTAGAAAATGGGTCCTCTTTCCAGTGACCATGGGTAGTTCAGTAAATAAAAACAGTTTTCCAATAGGGATGAGTATAGTGCTTCCATGAGAATAATAGCAGAAAGAAAGAAAATAGCCAGTGATGCCTACTCAGCATCACAAATGATGCTAGGTGTGTAAAGTACCAGCATTCTCGGCCGCAAGTTCCACAGCCACACCTAAACTGTCACGAGCACATAGATCTTGATTGGCTTATGAAACAAAGAGTTTTAGTCCTCTGACTTTAGGCATGGCTGCATCCAGAAGCTCACACAATATTATACAGACCCTGCTTCAGACTTTAGCCCAGGTTCTCCATGGCCTCAATTTTAATTCAGCTTGTGGTGGCATAGCAACTGTCTTCTCTGAGTTCACACCCTATTCTTGCAGTAAACTCTGCAACCTTCTCCCCCACAAACGTAGCATGAAATAACTGGAGCCAGGCTTTATTCAGCCTGACTACCTTAGCTTAGGGAATGTGTGTATCTTTGTATTGATTCCTGGACCCAGGAGATGAGCTCCTTTGATTGGCCAAACCAGCTCAGATGATCATCCTTGAAGCCAGACACGGAGAGTCGGTCTACCTCCAGAATCACTTGGGCTTAGAGAAGAAAAGGCAATTTTGTGAGAGACCACCAGGGAATTGGAAGCAACATCCAGGTGGGCCCAAATCTCAGGTGCTTTGTAGAAAATAAGTGTGAGGTTTAGCAATCATGATAATTCCATGGAATAGTGCCATTAACCCTGCGGAGGTAAAGGAGCGGCTGGTTGCTCTAGTTCTTAGCGCTTGCCCAAGGCATCTAGGACTTGTCTTTGGGGGAGCGGGACTTTGAACCCGGGCTTGGCTGAGCACCTCACCACGCTCCTTCCCCCTCCCCCCACTCCTCAGCCTCCCCCCACACAGAGAATGGTGGGAGTTGACGCCCAGTGCCCTGGGTCTCATTTGCTCCATTCGCACACTCAGTGCTACAGTGAGCCAGGTTGGCTCCCAACCCTGGTAAAAGAAATCTATACTGAACCCATCTAGGGGGGCCGCAGAGCCATTGGTCTTTCCCAGGTCCCATCAAGTGGCTGTGTGCTCCCAGGGAGAAAGCACGGATCACAGGAGAGGCCCCCTTGACAGGACTCTCACAGCTGGACTATGAACACAGCGTTGTTTACTTTGCTCAACCCCACAATTAGTGAAAATCAAAATGTCTCCAGATGCACTCCCTGTAGTAAATTATTAGGCAATTAACCTTAATGCTCCCTGCTCTGAATCACCCACTCACTTCTGCTCTGGAGCTGTTGAGAGCATTTTTCAGACATCAGAATATATGGCTGTTCTTCAGCTTCAGCCCAAACCAAACAAATCTGAAGATGGTAGGAAGGGATTTAGAATGGAACCAATTCCAAGAGAGGGAGGGAAAAGCGGCGCTAACCATCAGAGGCAAAACACAGACTGGCAACAGAAAGACTGAACTGGCAATCGGAGAGAAGGGTTCTTTCTAAGTCATCTCAAATGCTGCTTTTCTTCTTTTTTTTCTTTTAGCAAGTCTAAGCCCTTACCATGTCATGCTTGGGTCGTTTCAATAGAGAACTTTAAAATGGTCTCTATCTGTCTCTTCTCTCCAATCCTTTGTGCCAGATTCATCTTTCCTTGAAGCACAAAACCCAATTCTTAAGCCTTTCACAGCTTCACTCGCTGATATATAGCATCTAAATACGATATTTTATTTTTTACTTTTATTTATTCTTTCGTGCTGGTCCTGGGGCTTGAACTCAGAGTTTGGGCACTGTTCCTGAGCTTTTATGCTCAAGGCTTGCACTCCACCACTTTAAATCACAGCTTCATGTCTGGTTTATGTGGTGGTTCATTGGAGATAAGAGTATCTTGGACTTTCCTGCCTGGGCTGGCTTTGAACTGCAACCCTCAGATCTCAGCCTCTTGAAGTAGGTAGGATTACAGGCGCGAGCCATTAGTGGCCAACTTTAGTGTCATCTTTGACCTTTCCTCAATGTAGCTTTCAAACCATTTCCTTGACTGTGTTTCCTGCCCTGGATGGCTTCAAATCATGGTCCTCAGATCTCAGCCTCCTGAGTAGCTACGATTACAGGCATGAGCCACCTATTCCTTTTTAGATACCGTCCTGCATTTTTGCCTGGGGCTGACTTTGGATCTTAATGATTTCAGTCTCCCAAGTTGCTGGGATTACAGGTGTGAGCTACTGCACAGGGTCTAGGACTTTAAGTTTAGTAGACACTGTTTACTAAAGACTTCCTTCTAGACTATGAGCCATTGAGAGAAGACCTCCCCATCCACCACCCACCATTACCTTTCACTTTTGTTTCCCTTGCTAATCTCTTGGCTTGGCCATCTTGTTCTTGGAGGGTGTTCAAGGAATGGTGGTTAAAAGTGATTTATCTTTTCACGTGCAAGGTTTGAGTTTCACCAAGTAGAATGAGTTCATCGATCACTTAGAAAAATCCTAACTTCTTTTTAAAAATTATGCACACCCATGCCCTTGGTGTTTGATGTTTACCCTTGTGGTTAACATCTGAGAACTTCGGAGCTATCTGCACCCAAGTAAGCAAGAGCCGAGGCCAACGCCTGGCCAAGGTCAGACCAAGGTCAGACCAAGTGCACAGCAGACAGGAGCACAGACTACAGGAGGGGTCAGGGGCCTGCTGAGAGGAGATGCTGAGTCAACCGCAGAAAGATGCAAGCTGCAGAAGTCAGCAGAGGAGGCAGGCGCAGTTGGAGTTGATGGGGTAGTATGGCCCAAAGGGAGGACGGACGAGCTGTGGTAGAGGGAGGCCGGGTGGCAGCCAGCTTCCTGTGGAAGTGGGGACCAGGAAAACGATGACAACCACCACCACCACCATTTTTTTTTTAAGTCTAAAGTCTCTTTGTGGGGGAAATGTCTTTACCTGGTTTCAACAATACAGATGCTTGTATTGAAGCAAAACAATATTACTGACGTCTTAATAATACTTCAAAGTGACTCTTCTTATTCCTTTGATGGAAATAAAACCGATTTGTAATTGGACATGTATGCCTTCTTCCCTGAGCCTCGCATGGCTAGTCTAGGAATTGCCACAGTGTTCTGTAGAGACAGGTGAGAAATATTTTCGACTTGGAGGGCCAGACAGTCTCTGTGTCTGCTACCCAGCTGTGGTGTTCTCCTTGGGAGCCAGCCCATAAATGGATGGCTGTAGCTGTTATAATAAAACTTCATTTAAAAACGGAGACAGATAGTAGCCTGAGATTTGCTCCCCTAGACTAGTTTTGTTTTTAATGGTGATGATAATAAAGAACATAATATTATTCTATAATAATCAACTCAGAAAAAACTCTGAACAGGAGAATAAAGAAGGAAAGAGAGTTAGGAGAAGCTCATATGAAGTGAATTTGATCAAAATACATTATACACATGTATATACACATCTCAATGAAACCTCTGTACAATTAATTTGTGATGCTAAAACAATAAAAAATATTTATTTTGCCTTTTGATTTGATGGTTGTCTAAGAACAAGCAGATAAGCTGCTTAGTTTAGTGCCTGGTATGCAGCATTCTTTTATCTTCCTCTCGTTAATTTAAATGTTTTGTGTATATGTGTTAATTGTGTAATGATCACTGTAATTATTCTTTATAAGCCTGTTTAACATACCTGCTCATGAGATGTTGGCTGAGTCTGGCTCGTAATTGTGGTCATTCATTCTTAGGTAACCCTGAACACCTAGAATTTTCCCTCCTCGTGTGAGGGTCTCCGGGATGACTGTAAGAAAGACCACGTACATTCTATCACTCTCCTTGTTGAAAGAGGTGAAGAACACCCAAACCTGCTAACTGTTCTTGGCAGAGGATGTTGCCTGGTGTTGGGTCTGTGTACAAGCCACTCACAGTAAATGGATTTCCAGTTCAGTTGGGAAGTGCAGGAGCTCACAGACACAGAACCCCCAAGGTTAGAGTGTCCTGGGACTGATTAAAATCCTTTCCACTGAGTGCTCTTCAAAGTAGATGAATACTGAGATTAGTAGCCCTGTTTGATCTGAGCTGTTCTTTAAGTGGTGGCTTGATTTGCTGTTTTGATAAGTCTGATGAAGTGTGTTCGAACGTTAGTGGAGATTTAACAAGCATTCTGACTTGTTTGTACAATTGTCCCCCCCCCCCCCAATTGCAGGAATTATCTTCTCGCTAATACTGCATGGTTATTATTTGGACAAGGGCATGTTGTGGGTGCACTGGGGTCAAGATTAACCTGGAAACAAATGAACAGATTAATTAGTTTCCACAATTAAATTCCTTCCAGAGTCCTTTTACATCAAGTCAAGCTGCACAGGAAGCAGTTGGGGGTGAGTGGAGTTGGATATTTTTTGATCTATTGTCAGTGTTTGGCATTCTGAGAATACAGTAGGATGCCATGCCTACACGAGGAGGGGGGGTGAGAATCACATGATGGGTCACATTGCTTTTGTCACTTACCCATGTGGATGCATTGTGGGAGATGTGTTCTGGGGAGAGCGTCACACAGGTCATTTGCATAAGCCTATCCCCCGTAACACTATCTCATGCTCATGATGTGTTCTCCTAATGACGAGAAATGAGGGAAACACACACACACAGGCTACTGTTGGGCGTGTTATTTTGTATACCATCATAGCATGATTTGGTAGAAGGGATACGCATAGAAACAATGGCTCCAAGTACAATGTACTGAATACAGAAATAGGAGCAATCTTGTATCACGATGGTGGAGTATTAAGTGGTTGAGACTTTTAAGGTTTGGATTGCCCATTTGTATCATTACAAACTCTCTGTTAGCCATTCCAGTGTGGGAAGATAGAGGCTGTGTGTATGGGAGCCATCATGAAATTAACCCAGTGGCCTCAAGCCCCGTCTGTAAATCAGATGGCCAGATTTGTTCTATTTTCCTAGGATTCTCCTGGCTGTAGCCTTGCGAAGATGATGTGCTGGAAACCACCTTGGTCTAAGGGAAAGTGGAGCGATTGGTCTTTCTATCTGAAGTGAGGATCAAGACCTCATCATCCAGGATAGAGAAACGGATGGTGGACAGTTGGGGTTTTGCAGGGGCCTGGCTCAGTAAGGCCTGGTAAAGGAACCATCTAGAAGATGAGTGGTAACATTCACTTTGAAGTACAAATGTAAGGCTTAAATTAATATGCAGTGTATTGTCAAGGTATGTGGCCTAAAGCTAACAAACATGACTGATAGTTTCTTGTCTGTCAATAAAAGATGAAAAGAACGTATGGGGGAATACTAAGGTAGATTAGATGGAACTGGAGAGCGTGTGAGTCTTACTCATATACAAAGTCATGCTTTCCACATGCATTTATGGGTGAAACTTCACTTTTTTTTGACTACCTGTATCATCTCCCTAGGATGATGAGCATGGAGTGATGGCATGCGTGCTCATTGTGGGGGGGATCTAACCTGGTCAGGAGGAAGCCAGAGGTGCTTGGCTGAAGGTGTGGGGGGGTCTCCTGGGCCAGGAAAGAAGGAGGGCCATTTCCCCAGGGAGAAGTACCTGAGCCGTCCAGGAGCCCAGTGAGGCAGGAGAGGTGAAAGGCTGCAGGGGTTTCAGGAGAGAAAGTGAGGGGAGGGCATGGTAGGAGTGGGAAGAGAGGTTTGGGTTAATCTTTAGTAAATGGCAGACCAGACCAACAACCACCCAGCCAAACAGCTGAACCTGAACCTCATGAAATCTGTAGATCAGACTAGTATGCTTCAGGAAATAAAGAACAGAAAGTGAACAATGAGCCAAATTCAGATTGTGGGACAGCTTGTAGGACAAATGTCCTGTTGTATAATAAAGCAATGGCCCCCCCACACAAAGTAGAGACAAGGCAGGGAAATTCATGGGAAAGGGGCTGGAGGAACATCAGCGATGAAATACAATGTGTAGATTTTGTCATTCACGTGACTGTAGGAAGACATCTTTGAACCGTGAATAGGTACTCATATTAATGTTATTAACACTGACAGGTATGAAAATGACACTTTAGTTATGCTTCATGAAATCCTTATTAAGCCTCCAAAGGTATTACAACAGAAGTAACATGACATTGCTTGCAAATTCTCTAGCAAAAAAAAAAAATGTGCAGAAAAGGGAATTTGTCAATAAAGTGGATTTGGAGACCAGTTGTGATTTTTGGAGTTGGGTGATAGATTTGGGACCTTTGTATATTTTATTTTTTCTGTATTGTATAGGTTTTAATGTTAACCGTAGAAAGAAGTCAGGATTTGAAGTAGTGACAGAGAGATGGTTACAGGAACAGATTTGTGTCAAATAAGTTGTCCCAGGTGGTAAGACATATGTTGGTTGAAATATATGCATTTGATAAGCACATGCTAATGACAAGAGAACTTGTAGAGGAAGGACTAGCTGAGCATGCGTGGGGATGCTTACTTAATGGCCTGAAGGAGCCCAGAACGGGAACAAAGTCTAGGGAGTTTTGACGTCCAGGCATCTCTTCGGATTTCTACTTGGAAACAACAGCTCAATTTTCCTTTGGAGTCTTGGATCTTTACATGGTAGTGTCTGACCCTCAGCTTCTGAAGAAGGCTTAAACTCTTGGCCAATCAGAGTCTAGCGATACACAGCTCGCCATAGAGACTGGTTGATAGAGGGCAACTTACTTTCTTACTCAACCAATGAGATTGAGACCTGAGACCTTTGTGGAACTCTTGGGATACAAGGGCTCATCTTCACTTGGCTGCCTCATCCAGGGACACAGGTCTGGTATTTTTTTTTCAGCTGTTTTTTTTTTTCTTCCATGTAGAAAGTGCCTGTCTAAGGAAAAAAAAAATTGTCCACTGAAAAATATAGAGCCAGGAGTGAAATCCTGATGAAATTATTTCAGCCAGACTTGAAGTTGATTAAGTTAGTTACACTGAACTTTTTTAAAAATTAGACTTATGAACCAATAATGACATTTTTTCTTTAGACAATAAAGGTGGCTTTATTCTACTTAGATACTTTATGGGAATTTTTGTGGCTTTGTCACATGTATTATCATATGGACTTTGTCAGTGTCTGCCTATAGCTTAAGTTCTATTTAATGACCACCAATGTTTTCCTTCTCCTGACTCACTATAGATCCTCCAAAATTTCAAACTTATATTCCCAGAAACTACTTTTTAATGGCAACCTGGCTACTCTATTGAAATCATTGTAAATAGTAATTAGTAATGTGAAAGATAATTTCAGTTAATTTTAAATTTAAAAATCCATCATGCGAAGCGAGTTAGATCACAGAGAAGCTACCAACAAAAGAAGCAAACCCAAGTGTGAGAAGCTGCTCAGCTCTAGAAATAAAATGTGCAAACCTCTCAGGAGGGAATAATCATTGTCTCGATTTTTACTTGTAATTATAATTTAATTATGAACCCACTTTTGCAACATTTTAAAAGTACATAGTTAGCATTTAAGTACTTTCCATATAATTATCTGTTATTGAACCTGCTCATTATGAAGTGGTTACTGCATAAATTACTGTGCTTTGTGTAAAAATATTTTTCACTTCAAGTTAACTTGAAATAAAATAAGACAAACCATTTGAATGGTACTTTGCGGTTCCCCAAGATCACACAGCAGCTTTGAACCTGATCGTCTTAAAGCATGGAGTATAGAAGCACTCTGGCTTGTTTTACTTTTCTTGGTTTTAGCACTCAACTCCTCATTGTTTTTCTTGAGATATTCCTAGGGACACATATACAGCCTCCAGATTCTCAGTATTGAAGAGGAACGAACCAGTGAATGTTGTACAGAAAACCCACTGTGATCTTGGAACACCCACTTTTGCTCTCATACAGTAAAGAGGGGGAAGAGTAAGCGCTGAAATCCGAGCACGGTCTGTCCAAGCCTTTCCTAACTCAGACCTCCCAGTCAGCCCCGGGGAAATGCGGCAACAAATGTGCTAACACTGCCCCACTTGACAGACGGGTGGAACCCAGACCCAGAGCTGACTGACAGCTCCCACAAGGCTGCCTGGCTGGAGGAAGCTGAACTCGGATGTGGCCAGAGCAGGGCGGGGTCTAGATTTGTGTCACCGGATCGGGGCACCAGAAAGTTCTTGGTCTCAGAGGAGAAATTCAAGGGTGGACACAGAGGAGCTGGAAGCAGGAGCTGACATATGGATAAAGAGAAAAAGGAAAACAGAGCAAAAGTGCACCTCCCAGCTGGGAGAGCGATGGCAGGAGAGGGACCTGAGACCAACCCACCCATATCATAGAAAGTCCTGGAAAACTGGGTAAGCATGTCATTACGTTCTGGCATCAAGTCTTCCCAGGTGCCACGTGGGGAGAGGACCTGGCCGTGGCTGTAATTTTCCTTGGGCTGAGGGGGTTGTGGGTCAGGAAGACCTTGCTGTGGGCCACAGTCGTTCTGTGAGTGACAGCAGAGCAGCAGTGGCTCCTTACAACACCGAGCCGTCTTTCTCCGTTTCCCGCTCCCTGCCCGGCCTTACGACAGATGCCACCCGGCTCCCAGCTTCCCTGCCGCCCCAGGGCCGCAAGTGAATGTCACAGGAGTGGAGGACAAGTCCTCTGGCTTGGCCTGTGGATGGCTTTTCGGTACTTAGATTCCAAGGAGGAGCAAGGAGCGCTGTTCCAATGCTCTCCTCACGGCCTGCTCTATGCTCTTCATTTTCCCTGGACCTGTCCTTCCTCCTCTTTCTCCTCTTTTTCTTCCTCTCCTCTCTTTGCTCCTCCTCTCCCTCCCTCTCCTTCCCACCCTCTTTCCTTCCCTCCCTCTTCCTCTCCCTCCTCCTGCCGTCATTTCAGCAGCTTTTGGGAAGGCTTCCTCGCTCCCTCTATCCTCTGCCCAAGGCCACGCGAAGACCTGTGATCTGGGCCTCTCTGCTCTCACTCCCAGCATTCCCTGCAGCTTCTGCACACCAGGCCAGAGGCAGCCCAGACCATGGCTTCCGCAGAGACAGGAGGGAGTCTGTCTGCTTGTGGGTTCTGCTCTGGTGTCCTCATCTCAGCATGCGTGGAACATGTGCAAATACACGGCTGAGTGAATTACATTAAGTGTGGGACATACTTTCAACAATTAGCAATGCAAGGAATTCAGTGAATCTAACCTCACATCTATCTATCCTTTTATTTACTGACTTTCCTTCCTTTGACTTGTGGTATTTAGAGGGAGAGGGAGACAGTATTCCAAGTATCCACCAGATACCCTGACATTCTGGCACCAGGAGTGTTGAACTAATAAACATCTGATGAAAGAATGAAAGACACATGATTTTTAAAAATCAGTCATGGGGCTTGAACTCAGGGCCTGGGTGCTATCTCTGAGCTCTTTTGCTCTAGGCTAGTGCTCTTGCACTTGGAGCCACAGTGCCACTTCTAGTATTCTGGTGGTTAATTGGAGATAAGAGTCTCACAGACTTTTCTGCCCAAGGTGGCCTTGAACCACAATCCTCAGATCTCAGTCTCCTGAGTAGCTAGGATTACAGGCATGAGCCACTACTGCCAGATAAAATATGATTTTTGTACTGTATTAAAGTGTTCCACGGCTGGTTTCATTGCTGTCTGAAGCTGTTGCTCACACATTACCCATCCTCACCAATGGTGAACTCATGTCTACAGAGGTGCTGAGTACAGCTGAACGAAACCCTTCAACTCCCTGACCCAACCCCATCTATCTATCTTCCCATGCATCTGGCTCTGGCGAGCCTCACTTAGACCTCAGCATGGGGCTGAGCCTGAAATCCCACAGAGGGGAACTTCCAAGTTCATACCTAGGGGACAAGTCTCCCCCCTGCCAGCATCTTCCAGTGAGTAGGATGGTCCCAAACCAGTGTGAACCGGTCGGAAACAAACCAGTCACGCTGGAGCTACGATGAAGATCCTCCCCGACCATAGAAAGGGCTGGAAGGAAAACAAGCGTACAGTGTCACAGGATGTAGAACAATGGTAGCCAGATGGCTGGGCTCCTGTTGACATGCCGGTAACGCAGGCACAAGCCACATTCAAGTGGCTCTGCCACACCACCTTTAGTGGCAATAGTCACCAGCAAAATCCAAGCCCGTGACGTCTGACGTAGTCAACTTTTATGTATTTATTTCCAACAGTGGTGTGGGCTTTAAATATGCAAACCCTGCCATTGGCTGCATTTTTCAACTTTATGACCGAGCGACATTGTCTGCAGATTGATGAATAGAAGCATCTGAATCTGTTGGAAGTTGGAGAGCAAAGCTGAGGTTTTTTTTTTTTTATCTCTCTATCCTCCAATTATTCTAAGAAGGAGAAAAGTTTGAGGCAAAGATAAATGGAAATTATCCAGTGACTTCAAATATATGACTCCCCAGATCTTCTGTCAGGGTAAATCAGAAGTACTCACAACTACAGATAATGAGATAATTAAAAACTAGTAAATATAAATGTGAGGTGCCTTCTACCATTAGGCCTAGGAAATGTATCTGATTATGAAACACTGACTGTGTATTTTGAAATGTCATATCAATTATAAGAGACACTTTTACCGATCTCCCTAAAAAACATTTACATAAAACTATATTTTTATCCACTGTAAAAGACTGAAGTATGGATTTAATCAAAACTGTAAATAAGACTAAAGGTATGCTGGGGGTGTGAAATATACAGCCATAAAAAATCTTAGCAAAATTTTAAATCAGTTTCATGGTGAATTATATTGCCTTTGGCGTTCCTTGTATCTTTCTCAGCCCCCAGCCTCTCTTTCTCCACATCACCTTGAATCCTCTTTCATTAGAGGGAGAAGTTCCGGTGGGTGTTTTTTTTTTAAATGGCTCTCTGTTTGTGGAGGAAGGAATGAAAATGTTCAGAGCCTGATTCTTTGTCTTGCATTGGATGCTGCATTTCCCAGCTTCTCTCTGCTCCCGGAAGGCGGTCCTGGGTAACAAGGACACAGGCTTTGGCTGGGGCTGAGAGTGACGTTTGAGTCTCACCTCTGACCCCAGCTGTGGGCCCTGGGCTTGTGACCTCATCAGTCTGAGACTGAGTTTTCTTGTTTGTAACATGAGATGCACGGGACCCAGCAGCCGGGTGAATGGCCTGGCTCATCTAAATTCATTCAGGCTTTGCTTGCACGGCACTATAATAGCCACTATGCCTCTTCCTGTTTCAGGTGGTAGTGGAGACTTTGGGTCCTGAGCTCTGGGTGTGGCTGAGATCTTACAGCCTGAGCCAAGGGCTATGGTTGGGTGGTGGTGTGCTATGGAGGGTGGGAGCATCGGTGGGTCAGAGTCGCCCTATGTCCTGGTATATCACAGTGTTGAAGACTTGCGTCGGGGTTAGGAGGAAGTGTATGTGGACTCTCCATTGCCTTGTTTGCTTCATCATTTCTGGGCTCTGGCTTTACAGTAGGACTTTGTCTGGTCCTTCAGGGCAGGCCAGTCCTTTGGCTGGAGGAGAAGAGCAGCAGGGAGACCTGACTTCAGTTGAGAGACCCCACCGGGAGAAGTTGTGACTGGTCCTGCTGTGCTGGGACTGATGGGGTGCTGGCGGTGGGTACAGCCCATGTGCTATCCATCCTTCAGTCCTCAGCAAATTGCAAGGAAGGGAGGAGTCCTGGCTAGCTGGGGTTTTACAGGGTATGGGAGTTACTG
This sequence comes from Perognathus longimembris pacificus, assembly GCF_023159225.1. Classification (NCBI taxonomy): domain Eukaryota; kingdom Metazoa; phylum Chordata; class Mammalia; order Rodentia; family Heteromyidae; genus Perognathus; species Perognathus longimembris. The sequence goes on along the minus strand of NC_063166.1, from coordinate 81,944,119 downwards.
CGAAAAGCTGATGGAAATGTTTGACAATTAAATGGTGGTGAACTCTGACAAGTCTGAAAATACACCAGGACTCTTTCTTACTTACTTTCCAAACAGGTGAATCTTCAGGCCTAAAAGCTGCATGCATTTGACTGTGTTGATAGAAAAATAGCAATACTTTGTCCACAAGTTGAATGTATGCATTAGGTTCATAAAACAAATTGCCTGTTGGGTTAGGAAAGATTTTAAGGACCCACAGTACAGTCAGTCTTGTGTTTGACCAGTCAAAGGCATGAATTAATGAACGGTTTAGACATGACAGCCTGGTAGTAGTGGTCGATGCTTGTCTATGTAAATACGTCCCAGTGAGGAAGTCAGCAGCTGTGTTTGCTCCATTTTGTTATAAAACTGCGTGTATGTGTGAGAGGTGGGAAGTGGAGAGGATAATGAAATGCGTGACACACAATACAAATGAATATGAGCTTGCTAAAATAGGATTAAAACACCCACCAATAAAACTAGAATGAGATATCAAAGCAATATCTGGTCAAATATTTGGTCAAATCAGCATAAGGGAATCATGATCCTTCAATGGTGCTCCTGGATTGGCTGTTGTTCCTTCCCTCCACGGCTCATGGATTAACAAACTTGATATGATTGACCACTGGGTTGCCGATGGTAAAGCACTGAGTGTGTGTTGTACACAAGTCAGAAATCATTGTCAAGCAAAACCACGGAGTGGACAAGCCAGCTCCTTTCCATCTGCGCATGCTTGCATTACCTGCAGGGGAGCCCATCAGTGGATGTGACTTGGAATAGTAAACTCCATTCTGTCTTGCAGATTCCTTCATGTTTTTGTTTCTCCCTTAGTTTTCCTTACCTGGGTAAAGACAAGACCTAATAAAATGGCAGTGTTGAATGCCTCGAGGCTATGAAACTCCACAACTTCTTCACACAGAGAAAAATACATATTAATAAAAGATTACTCCAGTACCTTAGAAATAGACATCAAAAGGTCTCCCATGATGATATAAATGCTCCTCCTCTAGCTGCTACTTTGGCCAAAAGCAAACATGGGCTCACTTACAGAATTTGGGTGCCAGCCACCAAGGGTTGGGGGGGGGGCACAGCTGGTAATGGCCATATGCAGGGCAGATAATGAGTGCTTAAAGCTATCCCACGGGTCCTAAGCTGTCCTGCTCTCAATTTAGGCCTCTGTGACTTGTGGATCTCTTCTGAGAGCTCCTATTTCTAGATGAGCCTGTGATCATTTTTTTTAAAAAGAGTTTTATTTGTTTTCTACTGTTTTTCAAATGTAGGCAAAAGGCAGCTGGAGAATAAAAAATGTATTCACCTTGGATTTCATCCACCCATCCTTCTTCTCTCCATCCTTTCTCCATCCACCTAGTGATATGCATTGTGCCTGAGTGTGGACTCCATTCATTCATTCATTCCTTCATTCAGTGTCTACTGTGTCCCACAGAAGTTGTATGTGCTAGTGCTGGTGACATAAAGGCAATAGCTTTGAGTCTCACCATGCCAACGCACATGGATGTGTTCCTATTCAACTACGTGTTCCTATTCATCCTCATGGATGAGCGAAGTTGAAGGAAGGGCTTAAGATACAAATGGGGCAGGTAATCAAATCCACAAGATCACACATCTTTCCCTGAGAGAAAGAAGACGGCGCAGTCTGAAGAACAGAAGGAGAAAGGCCCAGGCCTGGGTCAGAGAAGGAGGAGGAGCACTGGAGCTAGGGAAGGGTTCATTGTCCATTCCCCAAGACAAATGAATTGGGAGAAGGAAGGGAAGCTGAACACTATTGTAAGAGAAAGATGGATTAGCAAGCAAGAAAACAATTTGATTCCAAATATGTGGACTTCAAATACGTGGACTCCATTTCAAGGATTCCCCTTTGATCCCCTAGAAATGAGTTATGGTAGTATCTTGGGGCAGAGGATAGTTTATAAATATTTTGAGGAGACGTCCCTTGGTAGAACAGCCATGTCTGCCACAGGTCTCTAGGTGTCTCCTCATACTGGCGTCTCCTCGCACTGGAATCTCCTCACACTGGAGTCTCCTCTCACTGGAATCTCCTCACACTGGTCTCCTCACACTGCAATCTCCTCTCACGGGAGTCTCCTCACACTGGAGTCTCCTCATACTGGGATCTCCTCGCACTGGGATCTCCTTACACTGGAACCTCCTTGCACTGGTGTCTCCTCTCACTAGAAGCTCCTCTCACTGGAGTCTCCTCACATTGGAGTCTCCTCGCACTGGAGTCTCCTCTCACTGGAGTCTCCTCACATGGGAATCTCCTCACACTGGAGTTTCCTCTCACTGGAGTGTCCTCTCACTGGAGTGTCCTCACACTGGAGTGTCATTTCACTGGAGTCTCCTCTCACTGGAGTCTCCTTTCCCCCTGTCCTTTCACTGGAGTCTCCTCGCATGGGAGTCTCCTCACATTGGAGTCTCCTCACATTGGAATCTCCTCACACTGGAGTCTCCGCTCACTGAAGTTTCCTTGCCACTGGAGTCTCCTCACACTGGAGTCTCCTCTCACTGGAGCCTCCTCTCACTGGAGTCTCCGCTCATTGGAGTCTCCTTGCACTGGAGTCTCCTCTCACTGGAGTCTCCTCACACTGGAGTCTCTTCACACTGGAATCTCATCACACTGGAGTCCCCTCACACTGGAGTATCCTCACACTGGAGTCTCCTCACACTGGAGTCCCCTCACACTGGAGTATCCTCGCGCTGGAGTCTCCTCTCGCTGGAGTCTCCTCGCGCTGGAGTGTCCTCTCACTGGAGTCTCCTCACACTGGAGTCTCCTCTCACTGGAGTGTCCTCTCACTGGAGTGTCCTCTCACTGGAGTCTCCTCACACTGGAGTCTCCTCACACTGGAGTCTCCTCGCGCTGGAGTCTCCTCACACAGAGTCTCCTCACACTGAGTCATTCTCCAGGTTCACCCGTGTGCTCCCTGCTCATAAGCTGACATTGATTTGCTCTTTTGCTGTCTTGTAAAACAGCATGAAAGTTGCCATAAAATTGGGAGTCAAGTCGTATCTGGAAAGTGAAATAAACCCCTGTCAGTCTTCCTCATTTTCGAGCAGAAGGAGATTGATACAGGCGTTTGATCATAATTCAAGTAAGCTTTGTCCTTGACAATGATCAAGAGGGGTGTCTAATTTAGAGCCCTTATTCTCTCATAACTTATTTTTTCATGTTTCTTCCCTGAATTATTTCATCCTTTAGTAGATTTTTTTAAAATTTAATTTTATGTTCTTTTCATTTTATCTTGATTAAGCTTTGAAAGGCCTTTCTGAGAAACTTATTCTAGCTGATAATTAATTTTAAGGTATTCTTTCCCAGTTCGTCACAGCTTTTGTTATTGTATAATTAAAAACAAAATTAAAATATTCCTGCCCCCTCACTCTGGTGAGGCCTGTAATCCAGTCTGGGAGATGTCACAATCGGATGCAGAGCATGGAGTCTTCACTATCGGTGGCAACAAAATTAAAACTCCAATAAGAGGAAACAGAGGAAACATTAAATCATTTCACAGGAAATGATGAATTTTGAGATAAATGAATTCTTCTATTCTGCAGCTTTTGCTTTAGTCTTTTCAGGGTTCCAGGACAAATGAGTATCAAGACTCACTGTCACCCAGGACAGCACTTGGTACCTCCCTGTGGCTGGCAGGTCCCCACTCAAGTGCAGTAGCTCTGTCTGAAGGGCGGGGTGGACACAAGAGGGAAGGCTGAAGGCCTCCTTCCTTGCTCCATTCACAGTTTTCCAGAAGGGCTGTGGAAGATGGAATCCTAATGATGGCTTCACTCACGATTTGCATACACAGGTTATTCAATCAACCACTAATTTAGCTACTGCTAGAAAGGGACTTTCTAAAAAAATAGGCGTGAAGTCTTTGAGTCATTTGGCATTAAGTTCTGGAGATTATTTGGCCGAGTCTGACCAATCAGGTAAAGCCTTCAAAAGTAGAGCAGTTTGATTGGCTGCAGGCAGAGCAGGAAGTCAAATACATTCATGAAGCTTCAAGAAGAATTCAATATTCTATGACAGTCTTCTTTTCAGAAGCAAGATGGCAGAGAGAAGGTCCCAGCAGGCAGCCAGGAAGACAAAGAGGCCTCAGACCTTAGACCATGCAACCTGATCTCAGAGGACATTTTGAATGGGCTTGGTATGGGGTATGTCCACAGATCCCCTGGAGATAAATAGACCTGCTGCCCAGCCAGTACCTTGATGTCCTTTTACAGAGAGGCCAGAGAGCGCAGGGGACCCACTCTGTCTCTTACCACTCCCAGACCTGCAAGCACCACGAGAGAACAAACAAGCATTGATTTCAGAGGCTAAGGTGGTGGTAATTTGCTTCACAGGAGAGAAAACAAATTCAAGCATTGAAAAGCTAGATACACAGGTCAGGCAGGAGTCAGTGGACACCAGGCCCTGGACACAGATCTTCTCGCTTTGAGGTCATTCTTGAAATGGAGTCAGTGTGATCCAATGGATGTCCACACAGGGAACAAGATGGCGGATGATGCCACACTGTCTCAGCACTTCCTGCCTCAGTTTTATTTTCAATGAAGAAATTCAGTTTCCATGTCCTGCATAAGGAGGTGTCAGTCATAGGGAGACTTCTTATGTACAAGGAGGTATATATAGATTGATGCTTCACATGCAAAATGGTATAGGCTGGGAACATCACAGCTGCCTTAATGCTTGTGACAACAGTCAGAGATTCACTCCATAAGGCCTGTCTTGGAACGTAGTCCCCTCCTTCTGTGGTGCATAACTGTTCATGTAATCTATCTGTTCCCTAGCTTCAAAGATTTTCATGACATGCTACTCAGGACCAGAGCACAGAAGCAGGGAAGGGACGATAAAACCCTGGAATGCAAGTTCCAAGGTGGGAGGGGCGTGTCTATCTGACTCATTCTAGATCCCCAGTGAGCAACGCTCACGGATGAATGAGCCAAAGAGAAGACATTAGTCCATGACTGCAGACACTGGGTGTGGCAACCAGGGGGTGGCTGCTGTTCCCCCCAGGGTGCATCTAGCAGCTACAACACATGGGAGCTCCCCCTTCCCTTTCCCCCTGCCCTCCCCCCTGGCCTCCCCTCCCTCCTCCTCACCCTTAGCACAGCAACAGTCATCCCTAGGTATTGAAACGTTCGTATGGCCGTGGTGGACAGGTAGAGGATCTTCATTTCTCAATGGCATCGGCTTTCCTTTCCTGTAACAGTTCTGCTTTTCACAGCCAGCAGGTGCTGGGTGATTTTCCCATAATGCTATTCTTTAAATCACATGCCTAAATTTCATCCTTTGACATTCAAACGTTTTCTTAGCTGTGTCAAATTTACTAGGGTATTTGATCCACTGATTCCCCGCCTCCCGCCATACTCAACAAATACTGATGTGGAGAGACAGACTCCTTTCCAGGAACTGCCTGGGTTGACCGTTCAGGTCGCCCCCGGGGCTTCATGGAACATTTGAAACCCAGATTCTGTCATCCCATGTTCACAGATGGCGTAACTGGAAGACAGAAGTGTGTAGGTAATGCGCCTAAGGGCAGAGGGCTTGTGAGGGGCACAGGTGCATCCGGACCCCAAGGGCCTCGTCCATCCTAACAGCAATGGTTACGCCTTCCTCTGCTCGGTAGGACTGTGCTTGATTCAGCTGGGGGGAACAGCTGTGATGGAGACTCTATGGCCGCAAAGCCTAGAACATTCTCCACCTAGCTCTCCACGGGGAAGCTTGCCAATCCTGTTTCTCAGCAGGTGGCTGATTTGTTTCATAATTTAAATCTGTACCTCTGTGCAATACATGAGTAAACCTTGTGTGGACCGCTCTCTGTGGTCTATTTTCTCCGGCCTGTAGGGGTGGGGGTGGGGGTATTTGGGTTGTTTGCAGTCTTTTGTAATCACTGTAGCAGGAAGCACCCTCGTACTTAAGATTCGGGATGGAGAAAGGGTATTGTTCCATACTTAGAAGAATTGCTGGAGCTGTCATTCTGGGCAGTTTGCATTTTTTTAATCGATATTGCCAAGCTTGTCTCTGGAGAGTAGGCATCCATCTTCACTCAACCACAAGAGGACTTGAAAAGACTTGTTTCTGCTTCTTCTTTGCAAGTTCTACATATTGATCTTGGAGGGTTTTTTTTGGTTGTTGTTTTAATTACAAAAGTAGCTGAAGATCTTTATGTTTAAAGTCATACTGTCTCCCTCAAAACGTGTTAAAGCTTTTTCTCACTTTGATAAATTAAGATGACTTTTGAAAAAACACCTAGGTATTTTGTTTTTTACAATAGGGGAATAACAATAGTAGTTGAAAACATATACTTCATAGTTTCTTGCTCCGAAATTAAGTCTTATTCCTTTAGAATTTCTGTTTCTATTTATACCTATATTATATATCCCTATACAAAATCATGATATAGAACTCTACTCTTCCTAAAACAACAAATATTAAATTTAATCAAATGTCTTGTTATTGTCTTTAGAACATCACGGGCCTTCTGCCTCTTGATGGCCTGAGGTGATAAATTGTGCCAGTGGGTTACCAAATTCATTTGGACATAGTAATTCATTCTTTCAAGGATGACTTAATCTTTTGTTTGTTGTAATTCACATTTTATCTGAAAGTTTGGGCATCCGTGTTTACATATCAGATGGTTGTTCTCTTGTACTTTTTTTTTTTTTAAGGATTGGGGTTGATGTTGTGAAGGCTTCAGGAAATGACTGTGTGTGTGTGTGTGTGTGTGTGTATGTGTGTGTGTGTGCGTGTGTGTGTGTGTATTCTGCAAGTTCTGGAAAGTTTTAAACAGCGATGCAGTTTCTCTGTCTATTGAAGGTTCATTGGGCTCATTTGTGAATCTCGCAGCTCCCGAGTGCTGCTTGGTGGTGGTTGTTGGTTGACGACTGCCCTTGCGTCCGGGGAAGGCTCCCATGAGAAGAGACCCCAGGAAATCAAACAGAACAGGAGAGGAATTGAGCAAGGGGTGGTCTCAGCAGGTCTGGAGCCTCCCAAGGACGCTTCATGAGAGAGGCATCTAAGCACGAGCGACCCCACAGGGCTGTCTCGTTGGGACCAGGGGCTGTCTTTGCAATGCCAGTCTCAGCCAGACCTTGGCTGACACCTGATCCCCAATCAGGAACCCATCTTTAATCCAATCACACTGACACTAAAAATTGACCATCAAATCGTATGTATTTTTTTTGCTAAAAAAAATATTGTCAAAGTGATGTGCAGAGGGGTTACAGTTTCATATGTAAGGCAGTGAGTACATTTCTTATCCCTTATTTTTCTCCTACTGCTAAGCACTTTAATAATCACTTATTTTTATGAGGGCTAGGATTTAAAGAGGTGACCATGTTGCCTCCCAAATCCTAGCTACTTGGGAGCTGGAGATTGAGAGAATTGCAATTCGAAGCCAATCCGAGCAAATACTTTGCCAAACTCCATCCCAGCCAATAAAAGCAAAAGGTAGGGCATGCATGATGGTGCATGTCCATCACCCCAGCTCCACAGGAAGGGTACATAAGAGAATCATCTAGGCACAAATGTGAGAGCAAAGAAGGACGGGGATGCGGCTCAAGTGGTAGAACACCTGCCTAGCAAACACAAGGCCCAGAGTTCAAGCTCCAGTACTGCCAAGAAATGAATTAAGCTGCAGTCATCTTATCCTCAGATGTGGACGATAGTTATTTTCTTCAAGGAGGAGACACAAACTTTGGTGGCAGTTCTGTCTGCACGTGAGAAATGAGAGTCAGGATGCTTGAATGAAAATGTGAATTAATCCCTGCCTCTCTGGAGTCTAGGACATTCCAAATGGGAGACAGAGCTGAAATCGAATAACAAATACCTCAGGAGCTGGTGAAATGGTCTCTAGCAACTTTAGCAATTCTCTGTCACTCGTTTGATAGCTTCTCCTTTAGGGCCCTCATGCTTACTACATAAATGGGAGTCATGTTTTCTTAGCCCATTCTTGGTGCTCCTTGGGTGAGTTATTTCAGAATGTCCCTGAGCCCCAGTGTTTTGGGCTGCTGTCAGGAATGGTAATAAGCCCTCTGCAAAGGGGCTACAAGATTAAATGAGATGATGTTTGCAAGACATATAACACCAAGTTCCCTAGGAATCACCTGATCCCCAGTTGTTAAGCTTGTTCACCATAAGTGTGGGACATTTCTTCCTTCTAAATGAATAAACCAGACCAGTGAGCCAGTGTCACAAATTGTCCCTGCCTTTTGGATAAGTGGAAGACAAGTCTTTCTTGAGAAATTACTGGACAAAATGCAAGTGAATAATTCCCACCCCTTGGAGACAAGCCTGTTACTTGATTGCAAATAAACCAAAATGGAAGCACCACCCTTAAGGCCACTTGGGGGGGGGGGGGGGGCGCTTCAGCATGGTTTTCTGACTAATTCATGGTCCCTTCTTGTAGTGGAGATGGTGGGAAGGTGGAGGGGTGGTGGCTGGATTTCTCTTTGGTAGAGAAAAGCCTGGCCTCTGTGAGTCAGAGGACATGCTTGCAGAAAGAAGTCTCTGTGGGAACAAACACCCATGGCATGGCAGTCCCAGATAATCAGGAATTCTATTTTGTTGCTATTGGGGAAGGAGTCTTTGAAATGCATAGTTTTCAAAGCTGTTCATTGCAACTGTCCTCCTTGAAGGACGCCAACATTCTCCTGCTGCTTCCCACAGGAGAGGAAACCGGAAGGGAGGCCCTCTGGGTTGGGAGCACCGTGCTCGTCCTGGTGACTAGGACAAAACCACAGAGTATTTGAAAAGACCCCAAAAATGCCTCCAAGGGGGTGGGGCACAGCAATCTCTAATCATAAAGGCCTCACATAGAGCTGGATGCTTTTGACTGGAATTATCATTATGTGCCCATCCCGCCTCTAGTGTCTAAAGCTCCTAGCGGATCTTTTGATGTGTCTGCATTTTCCCAGCTTAGAGGTTTTGCTGGCAGGCTGCATGGTTGGCAGTGGGCAGAACTCTGGGCTCTGCAGAGCTGGCAGGGAATAGGGTGATGTCCTCATCACCCACAGAGCCCAATGTCGCTTGAAAGAGACAATGATGATCTCTAGACAAATTGGCAGGGAGATAAAAGGGACCTTGGGCCGCTATCTTGGTCACATTGTTTGGCTTCATGAAGTTGATGGTCCCAAGAAGCATTCCATCCATTTGTTTTGTCTTTGAGATGGAATTGCCCTTCCAAGCCACATGGAGAAAGGTGAAGCGCAAAGGGGAAGGACCTTGAGAAGGGAAGGACAGAAGCCGAATGGATGTGAACGGACTTTCAGGAGTCATGCCCCCCCCCCCCCGCCCCTTGCCAAGGAGATTCCTATTGTCTGAGCCAAGAGCACTTGCGTCGGAGCCCACCTTAGGAACGTCAGATGTAGTGTTTTCAAGGCAAACGGAAAAGGAGCTCTGAAATTGCCATAAGATCCTCTGTTTTTCGAACGTGCTGTGTGCATGTGCTTAGGTCCCAGTCGTGTCACCCCCCACCCCTGCCTCCTCGCCCCTCCAGCCCCCCCCCCCCCCCCCGCCGTCTTCTGGAAGATAAGCTACAGACCAGTTTGCTGTCCCTTCCCAGTTGAAAGCTGGTTGTAGCCACTCAGTGTGATCCAAGCACTCATTATCTGTTGTGCACTGGGCTCAGCACGTTGTGGAGATGATTATCTAAGCCATCCACAGAGCTGCTCTATGAGGTGGATGCTTTGATTATTACCGATTGGCACGTAGGGAAACGGATGTACCAAGAGATTCACTAATGTGTTTAGGAGCATATTTAAGCGAAGGAGGGAACTTGAATGATTCTAGATATGACCGGCCATCACAACTACTTTAGTTTTGGTGCTGGAGTTTGAACTCAAAGCCTTTCACTTGCTAGGCAAGTGCTCTACTATTTGGAGACATGATTCCAGCACTTTCTTTGGAATTCTGTTTCTGAGATAGGGTCTTGCTAACTTTTGGCCTGGGCTGGTTTTGAGCTTGTGATTCTCCTATCTCAGTCTACTTCTGGAACAGCCAGAATCACAATAACAGCACACCTGGCTTGTCATGACATGCTCAGAACTAAACTATATTAGGGCTACTTACATTTGATGTTGGCTGACTGTAAAATGTTAAATTTCTAAATTATGTATTTTGAAATACTTTGAAGAAAGTATTCAAAAATGGTCCATGGTGTTAGCATATACCCTTTTTCCAGTTCCTCAAAATTTAGAAACTTCATAAAACCTCAATTGAATGATAGGAAAACATGCAATTAACATTAGTGTAACACTATTGATTTGTAGTGTAACTGAACTATTTGGAGTATGCCTTTTGTTTCACTTCAACATGTCACATTTTTGCTGCTCAAGATCTGGTTAACGTCACATGCCTCATCTAGTTTCTTCTAATCACAGCTGTCTGAGTTTCATGGGGCTATTGTAATGAATTCCTATAAATTTGATAGCTTAAAATACCAACGACTTCTCTTCTGGCAGCTCTGTAGGGAAGACTCAGGACTAGGGTATAGATGGGGTTGGATCTGTGTGGGGGCTTTCAGGAAGGCATTAGGCCCTATCATTTTATGCCTCTGTTAGCTTCTGCTGGTGGCTGGCAATCTTTGATTTGGGGTTTCCTAACTCCAACCTGGACCTCAGTCTTTTATGTGTGTTGTGTGTCTGCATGTCTTCTGTGTCTGAGTCTTTATTTCTTAGAGTGTGAGAGATAGGGTCTTGCTTAGAATTTCAGGCTGGTCTCCAACTTGCAAATTCACAATTCTTCTGCCTGTCTCCGAGTGCCAGGATTGCAAGTGTGTACCACCTTAACTTGGATTTATTTTCTCCACGCCCCCTTGTTGATGAGGGCCTTTGTTTGAAATCAGGGGCTTGATCTTGCTGGAAAGGTGTTCTACCACGGAGCCACACTCCGATCCTCCCTTTCCGTTTTTTATCTTTTATAGAATCATGTCTTTGGGTGCAGGGTAGGATCCCCCTTCACCCCTTGTCTGGAGATTCTTTCCTCAGTCACGTCTGCAGTGATCTTCATTCAAGATAGCATCCAATTACCAATAACGAGGGAAGCCATGCAACCTATGTTTCTCTAGGTCTGGTTTACTTCATTTAGTATAATTTTTCCAAGTCTTTCCATGTACTTATGAATTGTAAAGTAAAATTTCATTCTTTCTTATGGATGTGTATATACCATATTTTCTTGATCCATTCATCCACTGAGTGGCATCTGGGTTGATTCCATATCTTGGCTCTGGTAAACAATGCTTCAATGCACATGGTTGTGCTGGTAGCTCTAGTGTGGCCTTGTTTGTATTCTATTGGATAAATTCCCAGGAGTAGAATGTCTGGGTCATAGGGAAGCTATGTGTTTTGTCTTTGGGGAACCTCCATACTACTTTCCAGAGTGGTTGAACAAGCTTTCCAAGTTAACAGATGGTAAAAACAAACAAACAAGAACAAAACACTGGGACATGATAAATTATACAGTTTATCGTGGATTCATAGAGTGAGACCAAAGGAGGATATCCTTAGGAGAGGATCACAGAGGTGCAATTGCCATGTGCATCTGACCATCTAAAGTAATGTTTATCGAAATGAACTCCAGTAAGTGAAAAATAAGAGTTCTTTTCCTTTGTTTCTGTGTGTGTTTTCTTTTTGTCGTGTTTGTTTGTTAATCTGTCTTTGGATGGGTGGTGGGAGGAAGGCACAGAAATGGAGGGACAAAGGCTGCTCAAATGCAGCCAGTGGATAACTCACTAGACACTATGTTGAAAATGAACTACACCACCTGCGGGTGGGGATGGGAAGGAAAAACTGGGGGTGACATTGTTCAAAAGGAAATGTACTCACTACCCGACTTCTATAACTTCTATATAGCACCTTTACTATAACAATTTTTAAAAAGATCTCAGTTCTGAGTGGATGCATGTCACTTCAACCCACTGCACTGGCCTTGAACTTTTGAAGCATACTGAGTATTTGTAGGACACCCCTCAACTGAAGACATGCATACCTGATGTTTCTTTCTGCTAAGACTCAAGCTATCCATTTTGTTTTTGAAATACCACAGAAGTCATCTTACATCTACAGTGTCTCTAATCTGGAGGTACCTCTTGTGAATTTGTTCCCCTACTGGTGACATTCACCAATTACCTGGTTTGGGGGGTGTCGGGGTGTCCTGGGGCTTTCTCTATGACACTTCCTAATTTTCCCTAGCAACTTACAAGTATCTTGTGGCAAAGTACTTGAAGACATTAATGCACTGTTCCTTATTACTGTTTGCTAGTTCGCTTTTATTATTAATATTCATATCAAAGTATAATCCATACACCATGAAATTCACCCTTCTAATGTACAGACCAGTGCCCAATGATCATGTGCCATTTCAGGACACTTATCTCAAGAAACAATCCTAATCCACCACTTCCTGTTAGAACTCCCTCCTTCAGACACTTTCTTCCTGTCTCTCTGGCTTGCCTAACAGCATCTATTGATAACCTGACCTGCAGCAACCATGACCACTGTGTTTTTGTGGTGATATTCTGTTGGTGATATTTCTAAGCTTCTTTTTTTTAGAAACTGGAAATCATGGCGATCCATCCAAAGTGATCAAATTCTATCTAGTATTATTATATGACTCAGATGCTCAGGACAGAGCTGGTGTTCACTGGCATTTATCATTTATTTCAGACAAAAGCCTCCTGTTCGGATGATGAACTATGTGGTCTCTGCAGCTATCTATCACTTCTGTTGTTGATGATCATGTTGACCACAATAAATCCAGGCCCTCTGTGGTTCAGGGCTTTATAACTTCACCTTCTGCCCTTGCCACATAGAAAGACCTAAGAGAAAGGATTGCTTCCTGGAAGCAAAGGATTACTTCTCTTACATAATCGGGCAGCAGCTAATCTTATTTTGGTTCGTTCATGAGATTGTTGTACATCTCTTGTAACGCTCAGTAAACTTCACCCAAGTCTCCATCATCTCCGAGGACATTCTTGGCTTGTTTCTAATCATAGCTATGTCCATGGTGGATTAATGTACCTTCAGCAGTAGTAAAGGTGTCTGGCACACAGTGGGTAGAAGTTCATGAACAACATTTCTGCTGTAATGTACAGATGGGAAGACATAAAATTTCAGCCATACTTCCCATCTCCCTTCCTTAGCATTTCAAAGGGGTGTTTGAGTTTTCTTTCTTTCTTTTTTTAGTTTATGCTAATACCAGGGCTTGAACTTAGGGTCTGGCTGCTGTTCCTTAGCTTTTTTCACTCAAGGCTGGTACTCTGCCACTTGAGCCACACTTTCACTTCTGGCTTTTTGCTGATTAACCAGAGATAAGAGTATTACAGACTTTATGCTTGGCTGACTTTGAAGTGTGATCCTTAGGTCCCCAGTAGTTAGGATTACAGGCCTGAGCTGCTGGTGCCCAGTGGGGTGTTTGAATTTCCTCCTTTGGAAACACCACTAGCCTGGATCTCCGGATCTTTTGCCCCTGAGGCTGATTATTGACCATCTTGCAAGGGATCTGCATGTATTTCTAGTAACTTTCGTCTCATGGGTTTGGGCCTGAAATTCTAGATCTTATAGAAAAATGTACCTGGAGTTCTGAGTGTGATGAATAGAGTGAGCTGGGGTAAGTGATTGCTTATCCAAGCATTTGTTATATACCAGGCGGTGCATTAACTACTCTGCATGGATGGTTTTTTTAATATAGTGTTTCTTTTGTCCAGGTCTGTGTCTCTGTGGCTGGATGGATTTTCATAAATTTGAAATAGGAATGGGTGGACTTTGGACTTTGGTGATATGCTCTGTAGATGGGAGGAGCTTCCTTTCAAGGGATTCTGAGAGATGATACCAAGATGAGGGCCATTGTTCTGGGGGGGGCAGTGTAGAGGGGAGGACTAGTTTGCAGTGGAGCAGCCCTGTGAATGACCTCACAGCTCCACCCATATTAGTACAGAGAGCAGCATACTGATTAACTCTTTCTTATCTGAGCAATAGGGAGACCAGTTCAGTAACACATGATTAAAAAGGTTCCTAAATTTTAAAGAATTACCCCAGTGCTAGGGTTAGGTATTATTATTATTATCTATACTTTATCACTATAGAACTTTATGTTTCAGAGTGGTTAAACAGCACCGTCAAATTCAGCTTCTTATAACCTGGCATGGATAGGATTCAGTCTTGGATCAGATTCTAGAACCCTGTTCTTTTATGACTGTGTCAGAGCTATAGGAACCACACATGTGGTTTAATCACAACTTTGATGGTGTCTAATAACATTCAGACAAAATCGTTTTATGCAGAAGATAAAATTGATCATTCTATTGTACAGGTTGTTCTTTGGCGTTACTGTGAGTCTTGCTGAAAAAGAAAGATACATGGGGGACTTACCAAGCTCTGCTTTGCACAGTACTTCACCGTGTTTGTTAAGCCAAACATGGCAGATGATGAGCAAGACTTGCATGTGGCTGACAACTGGACTCAGAAGGAATGGTAGAAGCAAAGGTTGTGAAGCACCGTTGAAGGTCCTGCTACAATTAGATACAGGCTCCCAAGAATATTGGTTCAAGGCCCAGGGAGAAGAAAAGTTTCCAAGGGGTAAGTGACTTGTGGAAAGTGTTCAAGTGTCTCAATGTCAACGTATGTTTAAAGAGCAGCATCCACCTTTGGTAAAGGGTGAAGGAGAAGGATGGATCTTGGGAGGGGGACAATGATCTCACATGTCAAGATACATTATATGACAGGTTTTTTTCATCTGTTGGGTTAAAGAGGGAGTTTTGTTTACAGGCACAGCTAGCTTTGACTCCGGGAACTTCTGACTTCAACAGTGAAGGCAATGATCACTGCTACTTATATTTGTATATCATTTTAGCCTAGCTGTTTTGAACCCCCAACATCTTCCATAATAATCTCCTTTGGGGTTGTGCTAGAAGTGTTTTTCGTTTGTGTTCAGATTGAGCTCCGTGCTGCACTGTTGGAGATCCTGTCTGATGTCAGGTTGTGCTGAACTTGGAGGAGGAGCTGCACTTCCTGTCTGGGGAACTATGCCTGTTCACACGGTGTCAGCAGACTCCACTTGAAGAACTTGCACTTCAAAACACCTCCCGATGCCTGTGTCTTGCTCACCACCTTCCCTGTGGAACACAGAGGTAACCCATCCGTAACTGAATGAACAGGCAGTAGTGAAAGACAAATGGCTTTGGAAGTATTAGTGTCATTTAT
Source organism: Perognathus longimembris pacificus (assembly GCF_023159225.1). Taxonomy (NCBI): domain Eukaryota; kingdom Metazoa; phylum Chordata; class Mammalia; order Rodentia; family Heteromyidae; genus Perognathus; species Perognathus longimembris. The sequence goes on along the minus strand of NC_063166.1, from coordinate 81,928,894 downwards.
GCAACAAAACCCTTTTTTATGTTCTAGGATAGAATCATAAATCTTAGTTACTCATATGCAACTGTGGAGAGGCTCACATTCTCCTATAGGTTCACGACCACTCCTGATCATTGAAGTTGAAGAAGAAACGAACACACCCACACCCACAAAACCTAGGTTACTTTCACATAGTGGTGGAAAGTATTGGTGCAAGACAAGTTTCTTAGATTTCATGTGACAAGTAGAGTCCACTGTGAAGGCTCAGTAATGAGAATGGACTTTGCTGACTCCTTGTCATTCAATGATCTCACAGCCTGCCTTCTTAGCTAGCGGGCAGACTATAATGGCTGCATTTTGTTCATTTTGCTTTATGGAATGTTTATGCTTTTCAAATTACTCTGAGACCTTTATTTATTATTTCCCTCAATGGCCTTAGTAAGTAATTAGTTTGTCTGTGATTACCAAGACTTAGTGACTTGCTGTATGCAAGAAGGCTACAGAAATAGGACCAAACACATATCATTTCACCAGTTTGTCTTCTTCAAGTGGTGGATAAGTGGCTGGAAGCACAGGACTTGGGCATCTCCCTCCAGCTTCAGGCTTTGCGCATCTGTCTGCTGGCTCCATTTTTAAGTAGGCTGTCTCTCTGGCAGAGACAGGACAGGACCAATAGCTTTAGGTCAGCATCCTAACTCCTTAGAAAATCTAGACAGCAAAATGTGCTTGGCTTCTGCAACACAGGTTTCAGCCTCGTCTTGGATTGAGGTACATGCTCACCCTGGAGCCAGTCATGGGGACAGAATTTGAGGCTCTGATTGGATAAACACACATCACAAGGGCACCCAAGGAATGAGTGAGCAGAAAATATCATCTAACTTGTGGGCTTTATAAACTAGAATCTGGAGATACATCAAAGAGATTACAGGAAGCTACCATCAGGAGATGGACAGTGAAAAATGGTCAGGCAACCACTGTCACCAGTGGGAGGAATTAGTCAGTAGAAGATGAGGTACGTAAATTCACCATCTTCAAGACATTGTGGAGGAGGCTGGGCAAATCACCCGAGCCAGAAAGAGCTCACTCCATCTTTCTCCAAGTTTTCTTCTAGCCATCCTGTTTTATTTTCTTTAGTGTCTAAGATATTTTCCAAACAAATTACATTTCTTAAGTGGTAATTGATTTCCTATTTTTATTAATTGCTTACTGACTAGTGTAATTTGGATTACACAGGATGACTATAAAGTAACTCAAGCCAGACAGTTAATATATCATCGATGACAAGAACATTCTGCTTCGATGTGAAGCTTCTGAAAAGGTTTTTGAAATATTGAAAATAGTTCACAAAACCCACCTTTGAAATCCTCCTGTTGCAGCAGCTGACTCTAGAAATACTGCATCCCGTTGCCCAGTGGTGTTGAGTAAAACTTTCTGTGATTGTAGGGATGTTCCGTGTGTGGGCTGTCTAGCATGAGGACTGTGTAGCCACCTGGACATTGAGATGGGGCTCGTGAGCTCATGGGTGGGCTTTTATATCTCCAGCCTTGTGTGGTTTTAGGATGGAACCAAGCCACTGCACCACTGGCCTTCTCCTTTGCCAAGCCACTTGTGTGAACTCTCCCATTGAATTCTGCATACTCACACATGTGGAGATGGGTAGACTCTGCCTTGCTCTACATTTCCACAGTGAGATCTCAGAGCACAGAAGCCAAATAATTGGTGTTAACTGAGGCAGATCTCACCTGTCTGATGAACTCCATCAGCCCAGACTTTGATGGGGGAAAACCACTGGCATTGAAGGATTATGGTTCCTGGATGTGGGCCAACTCCCTCCCTGTCCCAGACTGGGAGACTCCCGCCCTTCCTTGTGAGTCTTTTCCCTAAAGCCCTCCTGGATCTATCCCAAGAAAGCCACCAAGCAAATTCAAAGCATAAAATCAGTGCTCTGGAGGTGTTTTCCTCATGAGTAAGAATGATTTCAAGACATCACCTCTGCTGAAGTGCTACCATGAGGACATGAGGTTTCCTCTGTCATCTACTTCCATTTCCTGTTACAAACAGGGAAGCCCCTTTGTCAATAAGCTGGCTAATGAGACAGTGCAGTTTGACAAGAACCCCAAAAGAAACCACTACTCCTTTGGTTTTCGTAAAATTTAAGAATAGCTATCTAGTAGCAGAGGCCCTTTAAGAGGTTCTCTGTAATGAGTAGTAAACATTCTTCATGACACGGCAAGTTCCAACAGGTAACTCATCACAAGTCAGTGGATAGGCGGTACCGGAAGCCATCACAGTTTCCTTCCTGAGGCATGATAGTCCTGGTGAGTAGAGACATCATGCTTTTGCGTCTTTGATCTTAGGAAGAGATCACTACTGATCTTTGAGGATCACTGCCTGGAGCCTTCCTTTCCTAGCCCATCTGCAGTAAGTCTTCAGCTTCATCCACTGAATGGATAATTATCCAAGCCTGTATGGTGACTATTGTTTTTTTGCATATGTTGGAATAATTTCCCTAATGATAGATAGAGGGAAATACAATGCAAAGAGAGATAAGCTCTGAGGAACTACAGCCTCGAAATGACAGTCATGTTCATTTCCAGAACATGCTCCCTTCCGGAAAGAATGATGGTTCCTGTGCATACATGTACAGATATTAGGGGTCTTGGGAAAATGAGATCAGAGTCTCAATGGCTTTTCTGTAACTCAGGAATATCATGGATATATTGCCATTTCAAAAATTATTATGATAAAGGTGAAATGTGTTAAATATTTATTAATTCGTTTATCTCACAGAAATATTTTGAGAACCTATGAGGCCCTGTGGTAAGCATTTTAAGTGCATCAACTAACTCAGTTTCTGCAGACTCTTTGAGCTGGTTCCTTCTGCAAAGGCAAAAAAAAAAAACCCTTGCACAAGATAACCAAGGTAATAAACAGCCAGGTAAAGACTTGACGTTGGCCTACCTGGCTCCAATGCCTGTGACCTTTGACACTCTTTTACTGTCTGCACGGTTGCTTTTCAAGTCTGGCTTGCCTTCTCTGATGTTATGTCTCATAATTCACTTATTATGGGTCAAAAATACTTCATTACGTTCAATTCTCTAAATGTGAGGAGGGATCATACACATACAAATCATAAGCATAATCATATATTTTAAATTAAGAATCGGAATCCAATCTGTATGCTTCACACCAGAGTTGGGGAATTTCATTGTTTTTAAGCTTTTCAGTTGCTCGAGAAAATGACAAGGATATTCTTGCAACAAAACTGAACACCCGTGGCTCATGCTTTTAATTCTAGCTTCTCAGGTGGCTGAGATCTGGAGGCTCATGATTTGAAATTAGCTTGGACAGAAAACTCTCTGAAAGTCCATTTCCATTTGACCAACAAAAAGCCAGGCTGGGGGCATGGCTCAAGTGCCACAGGGCCAGTCATGAGCAAGCAAGCTGAGTGAGAGCTTGATGTGTAGATTGTAAGCCTCAGTGTTCTGAGTTCAAGCCCCGGTGCTCACAAAATTCTGATGATTGTGTGAAAGGGCCCGTAAGAGCATTTTCCATGCCTTTGGTTTCTGTGTTTATATCTATAGACATAAAATGAAGAAGAAGAAGACTATTACAACATTTACTTATAATTCCCCTTCTGAGCACTCAAAACCAGCTTCTAAAACAAAGATTTGCCAACTCATCATTAAGAGACGAGCAGATCTTTGTCTCCAGATAAAGTTGTTAATTTTCCGGTTTTTATTTGGTGATAATCCCCAATTGTTTCATTAGCTGATAGAGAAAATGCCAGTTCACTTTTTATTTAAGTAGAGGGCCAGTTACATGTTTTTGCTCGGGGAGCATGCTAACCTATTGGTTTATGAATGATGTGTTGGATGAAAATGGTCTCTGTTCACATTAACCCCTCTTTCTTCATTTTGGGAAGGACAGAACGAAAAAAAAAATCCCTGGGTGATCTAATAAACAGCCAAGGATTTCATGTTTTGGTTAGTTATGGAGATGATTTCTGAAGATAGAGACTTCATCCAAATGTTTCTATAAAATAGTTGTGCTTTTATCTGTGTAGTTTTTACAGTAATATCCAAAAATGCATTGTGTGTATTTTCACTTGTGTTCTGTGATTGAAGGACAAGTTTATTGCATTTCACATGAATTGAGCCCCAAACCTACAGACCTTATGAGAAAATAAAAGTATATACAGTTCTGCAATTGAATTTCAAACTGGGTCACACAGTCCCCTTGGCAAAACTTTAATACAATTCAAGTTCATAGGAATGAGAAAAGAAAGAGTTTATTTGCATGTATGTTTATGATCCTAGTTAGGAAATAAATTATGGTCTTGATGTAAATGGAAGAGGTCTTTCATTTTAAGAAGTAATTCAATAATGGAGACTACCTATCAAAAAACTTAGAATTTAATGTGTTCTGGATAGTTCTATCTAAGGTAGAAGACAAACTCTTAATTATTGATCGAGCCTGGAAATAAAATGTCCATCCATCTCCAATGATGAGGTTTAAGGTGTTTTCCCTGAGATAAAGTCTTACTTCCAGCACATCTTAGCTCTTTGTTGACATTCAAATTGTCCTGCTGGTATCTGTTTGAATATTGACAGAATTGCTGACCATGTGACAGAAGATAAAAATGACTTGAAAGCAGGGTCAGGAATTGGATTTTTCGTGGAGGAGAGCTTATTTTCCTCTTTTATTAAGTTTTTTTTTAGTGGTATACATTAGTTGTACAAAGGAGGGTTCATTGTGCCATTTCCATACGTGATTATCATGCCCCACCCGCCCCCCTCTCTCCTTCTCCACTACCCCCTTCTGAAGACAATTTAAATGGATTTCATTGTTCTATTTATTTCTTAATTTATAATAGAGATTTTTATTGACAGATTTAAGTATTGAAAGATCTGGATATACAATCATCAAACTATCAAGAACCTGCTACTTGTCTACTTTAGTCACTTTAAAAAATTGTTCTAATTCTATACATGCAAATAAACTATGTCCACCATATTGGTCCTTATCCATCCTCTCCATTCAGCCTCCTCCTCTCCCAGCAGAACCTGCTTTACTTTCCTGTCATTCTTTTTAAGTATATGTTAATTGTACCATGGGTTGTACCATGTCACATGTGCATATATTGTATTTAAATGAGATTAACCATCTCAATTGCTCTCTCCCTGTCCTCCCCACCCCTGTGCTCAATACTTTTCAGTGACACTCCTTATATGCTCTCTTGACACATAGACAAAATGCATCTCAACATTATTCATTCTCCATCATTTTCTTTCCTTCCTTTTGTCCTGTCAAATAGTCCTATAATTACAATAAAATACTATGTGTATGTATTTCTGTATATATATGCATATATATATATACACATATATATCTGTGTATATATAGACACACACATAAGTACTTGTATGTATATATGGATGTACATACATCTATTTATATGTCTACCTTTTAGGTCTAGATTCCACAGATGAGTGAAAAAAAAAAAGTGAAACTTGGCCCTTTGAGCTTGGTGTATCTCATTCAACACACTGAAAATTGGATTTAAATTATCACGACCTTTAAGTCACTTGGAGTTTTTCACTTTGCTTTTCTTACTCGCCCCAGCCTTTTCTTTGATCAGTTTTCTTTTCTACAGAGATTTGTTAGAGAGATGGGAAAACAACAAACAACAAAAAGTGAACAACGAATCTACATGTAAATCACCTATAAGTTCTAATTTAAATTACAATTCTGTGAGGCTTTGAGAAATTCACTTTGGGTCATTCTGTTCCTATTGAAATCTGAAGGGCGACACATCCAGAGAGACAAAGGCGGTCAACAGTCAGAAGGCGTGGAAAGTCTGAGTGGACCTGGCTAGTGTCTTTCTCATGGGGTTGTGGCTGCCGCTTGTTCTCATGGTAGGGAACACACACACACACACACACACACACACACACACACACACACACACACACCCCTCAAATGCTTTTCTTTGAAAGTCCTGATGCACAGATGATGTAGCAACTCCGGTGTTCATCACATCTGATTTTTTTTAAATCTTAGGGCTTTATAAGAGGATGGAAACCATGCACTGGGAAGACAAGAAGGATGTGTGAGTCAGCAATGTGCTCTTCCTCATTTGCTACCCGCTGCTCACAGGAGTGCCCCTATACAGATAGGAACTCACCGATCATTCTCAGGGCTCAGAGTGAATTCCACAGGCTGGGTGATGGGTGGAGAATGGAGCTCACCAGGCAGAGGCTGAGGAGTCTGAGATCCTGGTGCTGGGATCTTCTGGGCCTCCAGCAGAGCTTTCTTTAGGCATCTCAACATGGCAGAAGGCATCCATCATACGAGGAGACAGAGCAAGTGTGCTAATTCTGTATCTTCCTCTCCTTATAAACCGTGAGTATCATCACGACTGAGCAAATCCTACTCACTACCAAGGGCCCTGTCCTGAAAAGCCATTGTTATATGAATATAGGAATTGTGTTTCTATTACATGAACATGAAGGGACATGTTCAAACCAAAGCACATGTGTACTCACACAATCACACATTCATTTGGACAATTCATGAATAGTTCATATGTATTTATGCCTGAGTAAAGATGCAGTATGCATCAACTCAGCTTCTAAAAGTTTTATGGGAGCCGTGTGCCTAGTAGTTTCTGCCTGTAATCTTAGTTACTCAGGGGGCTGAGATGTGAGAATCATGGTTCCAGCCAGCTCAGGAAGGAAAGTCTATGAGACTCTTATCTCCAGTTAAAAAAAAAAAAAGTGGAAAGTGACACAGTGGCTCAAATGGTTGAGTGCTAGCTGTGAGCAGAAGGGGCACAGTGACAGCATCCAGGCCCAGAGTTCAAGCCTTGGGACAGGCATGAAAAAGAGTTTTATGTGTTCTTATGTGTAGCTTAGAGAATTTATAAACTTGTTCAGTTTATATATAATATAAAAAAATAAAAAAAATCTCCCCACAAGAACCTGAAAGGAGTGTGTACTTTTAAAATAAAGATAATTGGAAGCTTTATGGAGACAGGGAATATTTAACTTCAACATAGCAAACCGTATTTCCTAAACAGTGAATTTTAGTATTCTAAAATGCCTTCCCAAATTAATTTGTAGCTTGAAAACAATTTTAATCAAAATCCCAGAAGAATTCATTTTCCCCCTGTAGTTGGCAGAGTAAAATCTGATATTCATTAAAAAGAATAAATGATGCAGAGATTTGATTAAAGCTTCCAAAAATCCAGCATAGTTAAATGAGACTTTCTTTACCAATTATTTAAGTGTTTATAAAGTTACAATGATTTACAGTGTGATTATCTATCGAGAAGGAGCACTCTGATAGATGGAGAAGAAATCAGAGAAATAGACCTGTACCCAATAGACATGTTAAGTAGGTGACAGAGGAACCAGTTTTCATCTGGGGGACTGGCTGTACCTTTCCAATTACAATGGTGTTCTCAAAAGTGGAAGAAGGGCTGGGGATATTGCCGAGGGACAGAGTGCTTGCCTAGCGTGCGTGAGGCTCTGGGTTCAATACTCAGCACCCCTCAAGTGGAAAAACCAGCTCAAATATCTTCCCAGCTATGCCAAAAGCAACTAGACATCCACATACATAACCACAGTGTTGGATCCCGTGGCTGTTTCGATACCTCCACAAGTGATTCCAACTCTTACACCTTCATTTCTCTTCACAGCAGAAAACGTGACCTGGCCACACTAAAGTAACCTCGGCCACTTCTCATGTAATTGGACTCTAACTCTGTCTTCAGAAGATATGAGATCTGGGGTGCTGGGGGTCAGTTACTTGGGGGTGTAGTGCCATTCTGGACAGACGTGGTCCTTGCTATTTCTTATCTACCCTCCCAGTCTTCCAGAACTTTCTGTGTCACTATCCTATCACTGATACCCATGCCTCTCTTTTAGGTTTTCTGATTGTACAGTATCCAGTTGTCACATCTGGAGTTCATCTCTTGGCTCCGCCTCCTCGCCCATACCCCCATAGTCCCTTTTTCCCCTTCTTTCCCGCCTTGGGCTCTAGGAGATTTCATATGCTTTCTCCCTCCCTGCTGGGATCTTCAAGGTGGTTGGCAAGCTAATGATGGCTGCCTAGCCTGTTCGCTGAGAATGGTGTTCTCTGCTCTAAATTGGTTAAGAAGAGAATCAAAAGAATAGTATTTTGTAGCACAAGAGAACCCTATGGAGATCAGTGCCACCGGAATATTCCTTGCCCATCCATTCACATGTTGCCTGCAGCCGCTTTCCCATTAGCCCAGCAGAGCTGAGTAGCGACAGAGACGGCATGGTCATCAGCGTGTAAAAGATCGCCTCTGTGGCACTTTGCAGTAAAAAGTGCCCCTCTTTACTGGACCACCTGCCTGGCTCCTCACCTGACCACAGCTGGCCAGCCACGCTGAGGTTGGCTGGCTGGGAGCCGGCCACTCACGAAGTGATCTGCAGGCCTCTTGGGCTCCCCCACCAGGATGAGGCCCGGCCTCTGCGTGCGTGTGATCTGTCTGAGGTTTCTGTCATCTTTCTGCCAAGGCCGTGGCCTGGCTGGGATCTGGGACAAGACCAAGAGGGAGGAGTGCCACATCTTTCCGTCTCCATCTCTTCTGGACTTTTCCCCAACTCCACGCAAGAGCAGCCTGTCATTTCTACCCTGCGCCATGGGGAAGTCCTGTTAACCGGCTTACACACGCTTCGTGGACATGAAGCTACACCTCTCAAATTGAAGAAGTTAAAGAGCAAAAAAGAGGAAGAAGAAATCCCACCTGCTGCTCAGCTCCTGGGGTCAAAAGACAGGGTTTCCAGACGTTGTTTCAGATGGGCCATTTCCATCCTGCGCTTTCTGAGACAATCTGACCTTCATTTCTTTGTTTTTTTCTTGGCGGAGAGTCAATACTAGATTTGAACTCAGGACCCGTGTTCGACAAGTGCTCTACCACTTGCGCCACACCCCAGACCTTTTTGCTTTTTGTTTGTTTTGTTTTGAAGATGGGATCTACTGCGTTTGCCTGGGTTGTCTCAGATACCATCCTCCTATCTCTGTCTCCTGAGTAACTGGAATGACAGGCACAGCCGCTCTACTCAGCTTGTTTTTAGTTTTGTCTGTGTTTTGCGCTGGTACTGGGGATTGAACTCAGGGCTCTTACGTGACTGTCTTACCCACAGTTCATGCTCTCCTTCTTGAGCCATACCTCCAGCCCAGAGTTTTGCTGGTTGGTTGGAGATAGAGCCTTGGGGACTTTGCTGCACAAGCTGGCTCTCCACCTGCTATCCTCCGATCTCAGCTCCTGAGTAGCTAGGGTAATAGACTTGAGCCCCCAGCACCGGGTTGCAGCTTGTGATTGAGGAAGTGTCTTGTATTGCTAACTCTTGGTCTAGTTGGGCTTCAAACTGCATCCTTCTTTCTCTGCCTCCCAAATAGCTGAGATTACAGGAATGCATCACCACACCGGCCTCAGACTGTTCCATTTTCATGGTAGAATGGTCTCGAGATTAAAAGGAAAATGGCAACAACTACTAGTTCAAACTCTGAGCTCTATTTAATTGCACACATTTTCATTTACATCCAGTAGATAGCAGTGAATCCTGTTACATTACTAATAAAAACATCTTCTAATAACCCTGTAAGAGTTACAGCCTGAGCCTGTGACAGGGTTTGCAGGTCCTGTAAATGAACTCTGATTGCAATCTCTAAAGAAAATATTTCAGAAAGATGCATTGTTTCTAAAAAATGCATTGTCATAGAAATAAAAATATATTTTAATGTGCACTAAAGGTGCATAACATGACAGCAGCTGGCACTAACGAGAGGCAAAGAGATCGAGTCAGCACCGTCACCTCCTCCCAATCTATGTCGTGAGAAAATAACAAGATGCAACGGTGGGACAAAGTGGTGCCACATAATGTCAAGAAATAATAAAAGGAATAGACAACAAAAGCAGAACCTCTCAGGAAAAAATGAACCTGCTTCCTAAGATAGCACATTAGCATAAATCCAAATGAAACACAAATAACAATAAAAATAAGAATAGGACTATAGAAAAATCTGAAACCCAACATCTAGAAAGGTGGCTGAGGGCTGAAGCTCTTGGCTAAGAGCCAGCCTAAATAGACAAATCCAAAGGACTCTTATTCTCCAATTAACCAGCAAAGAGCCAGAAGGAGACAGGCCTGGCTTTTGTTTCTCAGTGTATTGTGTGGGTGCTTTTGTGGTATGTATTTCTTGTCCTAGAGTTCTTTTTAGTTTTTAGGCATAATTAAATGTGTGTGTGTGTGTGTGTGTGTGTGTGTGTGTGTGTGTTGGGCTTAAACACAGGGCCTCATGATCTTGCTTAACTTTTTCTGGGTGAGGGTGTGTGGTTCCACTTGGCTTTCTTTTCTTTTCTTTTTTTTTAATAGTTATAACTCAGGCCTAGGTGCTGACCCTTAGCTTTTTCATTCAAGACTGACCTCTTCCAGTTGAGCCACAGGTCCATTTCCAGCCTTTTGCTGTTTAATTAGAGAGAATACAGATAATCATCTTTCAGACTTGTCTGTCTGCACTGGCTTTGAGCCTCAGTCCTCAGACCTCAGTCTCCCGAGTAACTAGGATTATAGGCGTGAGCCACCAGCATTCGATTTAAGCGGCAATCATGGGTGTGATCATATCCTGCCTTCTGATGGGCAGTTGGACACGGTGTGTGAGAACTGTGAAAAGGCCGATGCCAGTTTCTTAAGCAGGAACTAAGAACCATGTGTCTGAGAATTCCCTGTGGGATTTATTAAGAAGCAAATCTATCTGGCCCCATCGCTAACCTAAAGAATGAGAACACTTCGGATAGAGAGGCAGGTAAATCTCTGATTGTTAGGTATGTCAGGAAGAAAATGATGAGGCTTTCAGAAAATAGTATGTGAAATTACTGGTTCCCACAGACACAGTCATGTTCTGGAACAGTAAACACACACACACACACACACACACACACACACACACACACACACACACACACACCCCAGGCCATTTTTTAAAAGTATGATACCAGAAAGTATGATACCAAAAGTATGATACCATGACAAAAATATATTTTTCAAAAGGGGAATGCTTTCTAAGTCACTTCCTGTGTCCAGAATTACCTTGACAAAGAAAGGCAAAGATATTATAAGGAAAGAAAATGGTAGTCTGGTTTCTGTTTGTTTTAAATAATCTACAACCAAGGATGAGGTCTTTTCATTCACTTTACTGTATTGATACCTTTGAATCTGAAGCTTGGTAAATGGGAACAATTACATGTTCGTTTGCCAAGTGCAGTAGAAAGTTCAATATTTACTCCATGTAGAAAGGCTAAGATTAGGATTTGTTTTTTTTCCTTTGTTGTGTGCGTTTTCTTGGTCTTTGGTCATAATTCTCCTTTTTTATTTTATTTTTACTCATTACTTTTCATTATTCATTTTTCTTTTCAGTATCTTCAAATAGTCGTGCACAGGGGTTTTAATCTGACCTGACTATTGATGCATCTCGGTCTGTTTCAATCCTTTCCGCAATCTCCCCCATCCCCCGCCCCGTTCTATTTCACCTCCACCTCTTAGTTCTAGTTATGACTGGGATTTCCTTCTGTGCCTCGCATGGAGAGCTAACGCTTGCAGAAGAGCAAGAGTTCGCAGGTGGCAAGGGCTTGGAAAGCGCATCTTTGCCAGGGCAAAGAACGCCTGTGGGGACATTTGTGAGGGAAAGATCCCGGAAGCTCACGGTGCAAGAGGGGAGAGGGATCAAACAGAGAGACAGCAGCCCGGCCCACGTCGGGGCTGTGTTGTGGCACCTGGCTCTCACCAAATGGCATGGGAAACCACTAGAGCATTGTCACCGGAAAAGTCCAGGAATTGCAGACCTGGTAGAAACATGGAGGACAGGTTTGTGGGGCGCAAGTGGGATTACTAAGGAGGCAAAGGCACAGGGGCAGCGAGGGAGAGGGTATGTGTGATTAGGGAGGGTGGTGGCGATGGAGACAAGACCCAAATTCACACATTATTTCCCCTGTGATTTTTTTTCAGATCAAGATTTTCACTTTGGAGTTTTTCTCTACCCAACTAGGGGAACACGGGGGCGGGAATAATAATTTTCATTTGATACAAACCACCAAGACAGGAGGTTCTGCGGGCAGCTCAAGGTCACGGAGAGCACGTGGCCAAGCAAAATGCAAACCGACTGGCAAAAGCAAAACAAAAAGTCACCTCTCACCTGCCTCCAGCCAGCACTATAAACACGTCACTGTCACATTGCTGAATCCACTCTCCTTCACAATCTCAAACCCAGTTGATTTAGAGTTCTGTCTTAAGCAAAATGTATTTCTCTCCCCCATTCTTCACAACCCGTGGTGTCCTCAAGCTCTTTGCTCTGCCCAAGGCAGCACTGTAAGTGTATGAGCATATTGTCAAAAAGAATTTGATCTCATCGCCTTCATATTTTGTTGGAACGATTTTAAAAAAAAATCAAGTCTACTTTCCTAAGATTTTCTTCTTGCACTTCTCCATCAGGACAAACGTTTTCAAATGAGAATAGGACGGTCACTGGCCGAAAGTTATAAATCAATGTGTAAATGGATGGCTAAGAGTATAGCTGACTTGTCAAGGGCAAGCCACAGCTGTGTTTAATAACTGTGAGTTCGGCAAGTTGATGACCTGTTCTCGGATCTGACTTCTGTCTGTAAATTCCGCTACCTCTTGCTGTGAAGTTGAGAGGAGGCAACTGGCTCTTTCCAGGCAGCACTTTGCATAATGCTGGGGTCATCACTGGTCTTGTGCCCAACAAGAGGTTAGTTGTTCTCATGAGTAGTGTTAGAAGGTGGAAGAGGGGAGAAGGAGGCGCTCCTGGGGTTCCCTGCCCCCCCTAACTGATGGTGGAGTCGCTTTGCTTAGCAAGCCCGCCTCCATGTGGGAGAAGGGAATGTGTGGTAGGAGGGCACTGGCTCAGGAAGTGGGATGGGCCAACCACTTCTCAGCTGCATGCCAACCCTCTCCACTGCTTTCTGCCCAACCCTGGCCTTCCCAGTGATCGCGCCCTGTAGCTGTCTCGATTTTCAGTCAAGTTCCTCGATCCTGTGAGCCAGTATTTCCCACATCCCAACATTTGACGGAGAGAAAAGAAAAAGTGTGGAAAGGCAAACTCAATAGCCCAGCGAGTTGTATTCCCGAGGATGGGCCGGGAGGGACAGGCCTGGATGAAGGGGACATGTCTCCCGAGCCCCCTCACAGCAAGGATCCCTTTAAATATTAGGCGGAAAAAGCGAAGGCTTGTGGGGCAGATGGAGGCTGGGTGGGAGAGCAATCTTATTTTGACTGAGGAGCTTCAAGGTCTCAACAGCATCGAGGTTCAGCAGGGACATCAGTACCAAACATGGCATTGTCTTCGACCCTCTTCTCCGGAATCATAGGGTGTCTCTGTTCAGGGGAAGGTGAGGGGAGATTCAGGGGGGGTCAGCAGCCAGGGGCGGGGAAGGGGAGACTTTGATTTGTTGTTGTTGGAGTGAGGATGGATCATGCCTCGCCCCCCATGAACGTCCAGGTTCCCATCTCTGAGATGTGATCATGACGCGGCTTGTGACCAAGGACACCGCAGACATGGTAAAGTCACAGACGGTAAGAACCGGAGTGATCTCGAAGCACCCAGTCAGAATACGTTGCAAGCCCACGCGTCTTTGTAACAGGCGAGTTGGGGACGTTTGGAAGATGCTCCATTATTAACTTGGAAGATGGACAGAGAGAGACCCTGAGCCAAGGGCTGCAGATGGCTTCACACTGGGACAGGCAAAGGAATGGAGTCTCTTCAGAACCCTCACAAAGAGCTCCGCCTTTGATATCAACCAGTGAGGCCCAACTAGAAGTTTTGACCTCCCACTCTAAGATGATGCTTCCTGTAGCTCTGAGCCTCTAAGCTCATGGCGTTTATTGAAGTAGTAAGAAGAAAGTAATGCTGAGATAAATCGCTTTAATGATAGGGGTTGTCAATTCGATTTCCACATTGGTCAAACCATGAATACAGATGAGATCTGTGGGTATAAACAGGAGGGATATGGAGGCCTGTGGTAAATGCCAACCTATGTTGCAAGTAAAAACTGGTCTATGGTAACCTGATAATGTAGGAGACACACAGTAATGTAGAATCCTTGGAATTTCCTAGAAGCTGAAAATCCAGATTAAAAAAAACGTGAAACTCTGTTTTCACATAATGGTAACTAATTCAAAAACTGAAAAATATCGGGCAGGCCAGACAATACATATCTTGGGAAGGGGATGCTTTCAAGTTGGAAAATGTTCATCTTGATTGTGTATTTGTCTCTGATATACACTTACCTTTTTTGTTGTTGTTGCCATTCCTGGGGCTTGAGCTAACTTGGCCTGGGCATTGTCCTGACGGTTGTCTCCCCCCTGAAATCTAGTGTTTTTACACTTGAGCTATAGCTCCACTACCAGCTCTTTTGGTTGCTTGTTGGAGATAAGACTTACAGACTTTTCTGCCTGGGTTGGCCTCAAACTGAGATCCTCAGATCTCGGCCTCCTGAGTAGCTAAAATTGCAGGTGTGAGCTACCAGCACTGGGGCTATGCGTTTACTTTTTATTTTTCTTGTTTGTTTCTTTCAAGCTCCTTTGTCAGTGTGTGTACATTGATCTTCCAAGAGAATATTTTCTTCTATTGCTTGGGTTTTCTCTGACAAAAAAGGAAAATATCTACGTATCTATGCACCATCATCGATTTACATCTCTCTCTCTCTCTCTCTCTCTCTTTCTCTCCTCTATTTATCATCTACCATTTACCATCTCAGTGTGATAAGTGTATATGACTGGTATAGATGCACACAAACACACACATCTTTAATCTGTTTAGCAGTGCTCAGTGTGTACTTTGTGGGGATGTGGAATAAGCTATCAAAGTCGTCTGTGTTTGTTTGACCCTTAGCAGGAGTTCTGGTACAATCATTGCTTCTCACCTCCAAATTGATTCCACATATTCCCAGTACTTCTTATGATTTTAATCATCCTATACATCTTGGTAGAGACAGATAAAAATTAATTATATTCTTCCTCATGTCCCTTTCATTTTCTGCTTTACTCATTTTTTCAGTCTTGCTTCCTTATAATTCTGCCATTGTTTTTATCTACCCCTTTTCTTTTCTGTGTGTATTTGTCTTTGCCTCTTTCTATTTATGCCATGCAGCCTCTCTTTTGTACTTACAACTGTCCTTACATTTAACAGTTCTTGTTTTTAGTTCGATTAAGAATCTTAAGCCCCTGTTAAGGCTTATTCAACAATAAGTAAGTCCTACTTTTCTTTGTAAATAGCAGGAATTTCTTGCAGACTTATGACAGAAAACTTCCACTTTATTAAGATGATGGGCTTTGCTTGAAGGCATACCCATGAAATTCTAAATTTGATTTAAAGGTCAAAGGAAAAGGCTGGCACCTACAATCTGCCTTTGAATTGTTTTTGTAACACTAAGTAGAGTCTACAAGGAGAGGAAATTGCAATTGGTCAGCAGAAGGCATGTCAATCACAAGATGTTTCAATAAGTACTTTGCCTTTAAACCAAGCTTGTTGATGAGAAAAACAGTGTTGAGATTTACATCATCTTGTGAGTGTATGAAAGAAATTTCAGGATTAATTAGGTGTGTCAATTGGATGAAATCTTTTTAGAGAAGAGAGAAATCACTGTTATTTTGCAGGCTGGAGGAAAAGGAAACCCAAATCCTTAATTACAGTGATTAACCATAATGATATTTTTATTTGCATAAATAAAATAATGGCTGGCTAAAAGGTACATATATGTCGGATAAGCTCGATTTTTGCTTGTTCTGAAGCCATTATAAACTAAGTTGGTACTGTTGATGAATGCAAAGAATCCTTTTCTCCTTTCAAATGATTTATATTACTAAAGCAAAAAGAAAAAGAGCTTCTTAACTAAAGTAATTTTGTACATAATCGGGGGGTACATTTTAGCAGGAGGGCAGCTTCATGAAATTTCCAAATCTTCTGTAGTCACTTCTTAAAAATGTACAAATGCAAGACTATATGTGAGAGGAAAACAAAAGGCAACAAACACCCAGAAGTTCTGGAAATTGTCAACATTGAATAATAAAGGAAGCTTTGTTTGGCAGTTAGAGAATGATCACTCTGTAAAACCATTGTACTTCTTTCTGAGGAGGCGAGACTAATATCACCCCAAAGTGCCAGTCAGATTCCAACTGAAATGATGTCGAGTACTGTCTAGGCAAAATGAAGCGAGAATATGTGGGGATCCACGCTTTCCTCATTTCTGTCTTCTGTCCTCTGTTAGCCCCAGACAACAGAAAGCTGAAACAGTCCACTGTCTCTGATGAGGAGCTCATAGAGAGGTATTTGCACACTTCTGGTGGCTGACCAACTCCATGGCCTCTTCCTTTAGTCTTTGGACTGCTGTCCCTTTCTGTCAATGGGTCATTTTTATGGGCTTCATTTTCATTGGTGGTCGTGGTGGTCCTGGGGCCTGGGTACTGTCCCTGAGCTCTTTTGAGCAAGGCTAGCTCTCAACCGCTTTGAGCCACTTTGGGTTTCCTGGTCGTTGATTGGAGATTAATGGGTATCTCACAGAGTTTCCTACCTGGGCTGGCTTTGAACCATGACCCTCAGATCTCAGCCTCCTGAGTAGCTAGGGTTACAGGCATATGAGATATCAGTGTCTGGCTCAGATTAGTTAAAAATTGCTTCTGTGAGTACTGAAGTTTGAGCTTACTTTCCGGGCAAGGTTTCTACTGCTTGAGCCAGGTCCTCAGATCTCTTTGGTTTTGTGCTTTGCTTTCATTATTTCTAAAGATGGGTTCTTGCACTTTTCTGCCCACGTTGACTTTGGATCATAATCTCCCAGTTTATGACTCCTGTGTAGCTGGGACTTCAGGCATTCAGCACCTCCTGAGTAACTGAGATTACGGGCATGAATTACACTGAGATACACTGCCTGGTTCAGTTTATATTTTAAATTATGTTTACTATACTATGATATTAATGGATGCTCATGATTAAACATTTGAGAAATTTATGCTCACCTAGGAGGAAATAGAAAAATCATTCATAATGTCGCCATTCAGGGGCAACTACTTACTTACTGGCTGTGAAACTGTGTGTTTTGGCTATAAGTATGTGAGGTCCTGGTGTGCATCTGTGTGGAATCTGACAAAACTGGCAGCATAGGACATGGAAATTCATGCTCTTGTTTTCCACCTAGCATTACACTGGGGGTGTTTTCCATGTGATTAGGAATCCATAACAGATGGCTTTAAAGCACCTAGATAAGGGCACAGAATAAGGAGCCAACATCTTTTGTTTATTTGCGTTGTGGGTTCTAACATCGTCCCTCAGTTTTCACTTTCAGGAGCTGTCCTCTGGAAGATACGCTTGTCTAAGTTGGAACCTCTGACTCTTTCCCAGGGTCTTTTCCTAACACGGTGATGCCAACCACAAAGGACATACAAATGACCTTGAGACTTTCAATCTCCTTGGAAGCTGAGTCTGCGTCTCCTACACGGTGAGTTAATTTGTGGGCCATCTTTTCCCTTTCTGACGTGGGTCGCATGGCATTTAGAGAGTGCAGCTCCAGGCCAGGCTTCCTCCGTGTGATCTTGGTCACAACTTCTCACTTTGCAGACAAAATCAATTTGGATTCCCTTATTGCTGTCTCAGAAACAGGAAGAAAACTTGATCTGAATCTATCATTTCACATATGTTTGCATTCTCTACACAGGTAAACAATTAGAATGGCACATGGAATTTGTATGTCTTTATAACAAGACATAAACAAATAAAATCATACACATCCATTGCTTTGAAGCGACAGGTGCAGGAGAGGCTCAAAAATGGAGTCGAGTTGGAATGTTTAAGTAATTCATAAGAAGGTTTCGATTATGTCTAAATAATTCATCAATATGCATTAAATCTCCTATAGGCATAGTTAGCATTATAAACCAAAACAAATGATAAACAGAACTAGTAAACAAAACAGGCAGTCATTTGTATTGCTTCACTGAATTTTCACAACCAAACCTACAAGAGAAGAAGTACTGCAATGGCAGATGATAGAACGAGAGTGGGGCATTTGCCCTGGAGCCAAGAGCACATCTGGAATGAGAAGCCGTGAATCAGAGAATCACAAAGGTGCTCTCTGTTTGCCAGCGCCGCCCTGAGCCAAGGGCCGTTCCCCATGGTTCGTGGTACCACACCTTGGATGTCTCAACTACAGCCACAAAAGGTTTCCGAACACAGTGTCCTGAGAAAGCTAAACCAGGACTCTCAGCAGATTGAATATGTGTTAGGAATTTGAACCAGTCAATGAGGAAACCACACTGGCCTTAAACTCTCGACCAGCAATCAGCGAGAGGATCCTGAGTTCCGGCCCAGCCTGAGTTATGTCGAAAAATCTTGTTCCAATAAAAGCGAGCAAGCACACAAACACGCAAAGGAGAAGTCTGAAAAGTATGTAGATGTGTGGAATAAAGGAATGTGGACAGGGGAGTATAAATGGAGAGAAAAGTCGCTACTTCGGTAATGGTGGAAGGACATTTATTGGTCATCTGCCGGGCAGGGTGGAATCTGCATGTACAGTGACAAGAGTGATTCTGTTTTGCTGCAGATTGGCAAAGCAGCTGCAGTAGAGTAGATGGCTCTCTAGATCATCAGTTTCCTTTGATATACAATATTTATTATGGGCTTTCAGGAAACAACAGTGAAAGTCCTTATTGTAAGCAAGTAGTGAGGAAATACTTTGAGTGCCAGGAAAATGAAGAAAGAAAAGACTAGAAAGGCAAACGTACAGGCCAACAGGTTTTATCAGATTGAACCACCCGAGAAGGGCTGTCTGTCCACATCTTCTTCAGCCCAGCTGGGGAAGAAGTGGTGCGAGTCCTTTATAACTAAGGTCTTTTTGATTAGGCAAGGAGAATGAAGGGGGTCGAGGACGGAGGGGGGGCCATGTTGGATGGGAACAGGGGTCCTCGTGCAGAGATGGGATCTTATCTTTGAGTTTCAGGTCTGCAGCAAGGAAAGTTCTAAGATAACGTCTGTCAGGGGGAAGGGGGATGTTTTTAGTTGAAGTCGTTTTTGCATCACCTGTTACTGAGAAACATAGTTCTAGCTTCCGAATTCTGCTAAGGTGACTTATCCAGGCACTTGACATGAGACGGTTTCACATTGCTACAGTGAATTTGGTTGAAGGGCATTTGGCCAAGTTCGTACCATGCAAGGAGTTTCCCACAGTCCTTTGGGAGAGCAGATAAGGAGAAAAGTTTTGTATTAATTCTCTGACTCGTATCCACACATGTTCTTGGTGTATGAAGTCACAGGATAATTTTTCTAAATGCCAGTCTTGCAGCTTCAAGCTGGGAATGAAATTCAAGCTGTGGTGGGGTTTTTTTTGTTTTTTTTTTTTGCTTTTCTTTTTTTTTTTTTCTGCTGCTTATAGTCCATCATTGCTAGTAATAGGGAGGCTGCCAATTTGTCAGCCAAGTTCTGACAGTAAAATCTTTACTGCTGGTGATGATGTAAGATGTGGAAGGAGGCACAGCATGAGCCTGAGATCCCAGGATGAATGCAGAAAGCTGATGTTGGGAGAAGAAGAAATCTTACACCAAACAAAACTGATCACAGGGCGATAAATATGAAAAGCTACGAGGGCCAATTTTATAGCCATAGCACCAACCATAACCACTGTTCATTGCTAATCAGAAGGTGAAGAAATTTAACGCTGGGATTAACTAGCCAAGTACAAAGACCTGGAGAAAGAACTAGAAAATTAAAGACATGGGGCACGGTACAAGTCAGATCCAGTGTACAGCTGCAGGGAAAAAATTGATAAAACAATTTCTCAGAAAAATCTATAAAGTGCTACAGAGCTGCTGGGTTATAAGAATTGCAGAAGAAACAAACATTTAGCCAGTTGAGAGTCAGAGGATTGTTTAATTAAAATTAAGGCAGATCCAAGGGTAAGTTAATTACCACAGGTCATGATCAAGTAGCAATAACAACAACAACCTAAAGGGAAGGCCTAAGTTGAGAAGAAAACAATGCAGCGTCAAACAACGAATGACATCCCACGTTACCTGTAGCCTCTCTGAGCAAAGTAAAATGGAGGTTGGCTATCACCATGGTGTTCATTCAAGGTGTCGTTTCAAGGGGCGGTCACCCTGCGTGCCGTCCAATTTGTCCTTCTCGGGAAAGCTTTGCACACCCGCCCAGCATGCAGCTCTGTCTGGCTGCAGTGCTCTGCGCTGGAGAGGATGCTTTAGAAAAGGCCTGTGTCTCCAGTCTTGGGATGTCCCTACCCCGCAACAATCCATCTTCTGGTTTACCACCGGGCTACAACTGGACTAAGACAGCAATACCTTGAGGATAGACTGATTGCCTGAGAGGATAGCTTAGCCAAATAGAAACAACAAATAAAAGTGGGAGGCCCATGTTAAAAGGAGAAAAAAACCACGCGCGCAGGATGGTGCTAACAGAGGATTGAATCAAGTGCCAGGTCGATGGGAGCAGGGGGACCCCCAGAACTCCTGGTTCACATGGGCGGGGAGTCGCTGGGACGGGGGGGCTTTCAACATATTTGTGAGAAGAGCACAGGTTGAGGGATTAGTCCAAAAAGGTGGGGGTGGGGGGAGGAGAAAGAGAGAGGAGGGAGAGAGAGTCCTAATACATAGTGAATGTTAAGTTCCCTGAGTGTACCAGAACCAACAGCAGCAGGGGGGAGGCCCGGTGACATCACTGGTTTTCTTTTTTTTTGCCAGTCCTGGGGCTTGAACTCGGGGCCTGAGCACTGTCCCTGGCTTCTTTTTGCTCAAGGCTAGCACTCTGCCACTTGAGCCACAGCGCCACTTCCGGCTTTTTCTATATATATGTGGTGCTACGGAATCGAACCCAGGGCTTCATGTATGTGAGGCGAGCACTTTACCACTAGGCCAGATTCCCAGCCCCCCGGTGACATCATGAACTACCTAAAAATGATGTGGCCAAGCACAATCTCAGCCTTGGTGCATTGCCTCCTCAGCCTCCATGGGTATCCGTACCCCTTTTGCTACAGCAGACGTCTCTACTGGGGGGGGGGCAGGAATCTTGAGATGCAAGGCGTGAGTATGAGGTAAAATTACCCCCGTCCCCCCCACCCTGAGAATCACCGGTATCCAGTTTGGTGAGGAGGCTGCTGCTGATAACAACAACAACAACAATAATAATATAGGTAAGCCTCTTAGTGAGGCAGTGATGGAACTTGAATTGGGTACCATCCATCTCCCAAGAAGAACAATATCATGTAGCATGAGACGAGAAAAGACATTAACTCCTGAGATGCATGGGGCGGAGCTGAGAGAGGAGAGGAAGACTGAGCCTGGCGGTAGAGGCCTATCTATACTCCGGAGAATGCTGTTGGCAGCAGTTGTACGTGTATATCCTTGGTGATAGACATCCGTTTGACATGCCCTGGGGTTTCCCAATCTTGTCAGAGAGATCAGGGCTCCCTAGGGCTCTGTGAGGCTGTTATGACCTGGAGTAATCCTGCCCAGATCTTGTGGGACCAGGCCCGGGGGGGGGGTGTGTGACTGGATTGCCTGGTTACAATCACTGACACGGTCGTTAGCATGTGACAGGGTGACAGGCGAAGGACCGGCATGAACGCCGAGCTCTCCTTCCCCACATTCGTGACGCTTTCACATTTCCTCCCCATTAAAAGCCGACGTGTTATGTCTCTTCATTTCAAAGTGAGTGAACAAGCCCCTTGGCCCCTTGCTAATTGGCTGAAACTAGAACATCACTGGCCAAAATATAATAAAAGGAGAGCCTCCCATCTCTTTATTAAGCTTTGTGATAGTGATTGCACACAGTTTAAACCAGCCTAGAGGGGTAGAAAGTCCCCGCAGGAAGAGCAGGGAGAAAGGAGCACAGGAAATGTTACTAATTGTGTATAAAATAGCTCCTTAAAGAGCCTCTTCTATGGATTCTCTTTCCTTTTTGTTTTGCCTTTCCCAGAGTATTTATTTCCATCCTTTCCCTCGCCATTCTGTGCAATATTTTGTCCTGTGAAAAATGGGCTCAAACTATACACGAGTCAACAAAGTTGGTAGCAGAGGGGCTGTGGATGAAAGGGATATGTTTTGAGTCTTTTAAAAAATATTGTTTATTTATTAATTAAATTTTTTTGACAAGGTGTTGTGCAAAAGGGGTACAGTTACATAATAGGGCAGTGTGTACATTTCTTGTGATATCTTATACCCTCGTTTTTCTTTCCCTTCCCTAGATCAGGTAGGCATATATACAATACCCAGTGTACCAAAAACATAAACAGTAACCACGTGGCATACGCCAAAGGAAATTCACCTAGAACTTTAAATATAACGTCAACAATAGAGTTTGCTTATCCTTGTCTTATATGATCATACATATATAGCTTTTGAGCTATTGTGATCCACTGAGAGGTCTATTTTAGGCCTTTTCTTGTTTAGTAGTAGTTTGGTTTTAATTACATAATGTAAGGTCGCTGACCCAAACCTGTGGGAAATACCATTTGACAAGAAGTTTTTTGTTTCGCAGACCTGGTCTCTAGTGTCTCCCCCCGCCCCACTTTAACAGTCATATATCAAGGAGATCATGCCCCTTTGTTTTCTGTGTTCTCGGCTTGTCTCGCTCAACATTATTTGTTTAAGTTCTGACCATTTCCCTGCGAATACCAATATTTTATCATTTCTAATCGCTATGTAGTATTCCATTGTGTACAGGTACCACATTTTTTGGATCCATTCATCTGTAGAGGGGCATCTGGGTTGTTTCCATATTTTGGCTATTGTGAATTGTGCAGTGATGAACATGAATGTGCACATGTCTTTTTGATATCCTGAGAACTGTTTAGGATAGGTGCCTGGGAGTGGTATGGCTGGGTCATAGGGTAGGTCTATGTTGAGCTTTTTGAGGAACCTCCATAATGTTCTCCAAAGTGGTTGTACTAATTTGCACTCCCACCAACAATGGAGAAGGGTTCCTCTTTCTCCACACCCCCTCCAGCATTTGTTGTTTCCTGAGTTCAGAGTATAGGCCATTCTAACTGGGGTGAGGTAGTATCTCAGGGTTGTTTTTATTTGCATTTCCTTTACTAGCAGGGATGTTGAGCATTTCCTCATGTGTTTCTTTGCCATTTTTATCTCTTCTCCTGTGAAGTCTCTCTTTAGCTCCTTTGCCCATTTCCTAATTGGTTTACTGGGCTTGGAGGGGCTTAGTTTTTTGAGTTCTCTGTAGATGACAGATATCAGGCCTTTGTCTGTTGCTGTGCTGGTGAAGATCCTTTCCCATATGGTTGGCTGTCTTTCTAGTTTGGCGGCTATGTCTTTAGCTGTGCAGAGTGTTTTGAGTCTTGACGCTGCCGCTCTGGGCTCATGGTGGCGCGGCACAAGGGTGTGGGGGGGACTTGTGGGGTTCCTCGGCCCTCAGCCGTCTAACGCTCTGCAGCTGTGTGGGCTGTCGGGACAATGCCCTCAGGCTCACTCCTGAGGAAATAATATTAGTCAGGAACCTCTGGAGAGTGGCGTGTTCTAATCTTAAACCTGCTGTCTATGCACTCGCTTGCTGTATCTTCGTACCACAACACTCTGATGTTTCTATAACTCAATGTTCCTTACTCAGTGTTCATTAGTTTGCTAGCACTTATGTATGTTTACGAGTATGACACATCTCCGTGCAGTCTTCATCGATTCCTCCTCTAGTGGATTCTGATTCTGTGCCTCGTTCTGCATCGTGGCTACTGCGAGTACAGGGGAGGAGAGCTACTTCCCTGATACCATGATGGCATTTCCTAAGCATGCTCTGGCATTGTTCAGTTTGAAAGATGAGAAAATGGAGCCCTAGAAAGAGCAGCCGAAGCCCCAGAAAAATCACAACCTCTCATAACCCTCCCCTCCCTGGTTTCTGTGCAAACAGAAAACTTTCAGGTAATTATTAGAACAAATTCAGCCCACATCAAGGATCAAAAGCATGACACACACACACACACATTGCCGTGCCCCCAAGGAATGGCGTATGAATGCTTTGAAAACTAGATTCTCTTTACTCTGCAAACATCTCCATCACAAAGAGAATCGCTTACTGCACTTGTGCATATTGTAGGAATAGATGTTGATGTCTATTTCCAGTCATAAAATGCTACAATTATGTACAGTGTGAGAGAAACCTCTAGCTGGAGACAATCTCTCTAGTTTAGACACAAAGGGGTGCAAATGCTAAAACCAGGCTTCAATTTCAGCCCCCCTCTCATTAAAACCCAGAATACGTGTGAACTCCCCAGCATGGGCATTTGCAAAGTATCAGACCTGGCTGGAACCACACTTTGACAGCTTGTGTCACCCAAAGACAATTCTGTGATATTTGTGTTGTTAAACAGCATCTGTAAAGAGAAGCAATAAATAGCTCCCGTCTTTTGCTGGAGGCAGCAAGCGCCACTTTGCCTGGGTAGTAAAATCACGAAAGTTGCAGGTACATCAGAAAGCAGCCGGGGTGTCAGGTGGAAAGGATTCATACCTGAATGAGCAATTAGCATCAAACTTATCTGAGCGGCGATGACGTGTGCACATCCACTTTCTCCTGAGGAAGCAGAACTTATGTTTTTCTTTTTCCCCCTGTCTCTGAAGATTTAACCCTTTCAAGGCCATGGAGTCCTCTGGGATGCTCAGAAGAATAGGTACACCCTGGAAGAATCTACCTAAGCACCATGCAATGGAATGAGATACTTGATACTCTTCCTCCCCTCCCCTATCACCCTTTTGACCTGTTCCTTACACAGTCAAGCAGCTAGCTTCTGTGCTGCTTTGCTACCATGGTGGTGTTTGTTTTTCCAAAAAGCACAGTGTGTCAGGAGAGAGACAGAGTTCATGAGGTAGCCCTTGTGGGGTCAGCCTCTCCTGCAGGTGGCTGATGGCATCTCAACTGAACTTCAGAGAGAATTTGCATATCAAAAGAAGACACACTATTAGGAAAGGGAGGTTTTGAAGATAGGGACTTCTGTTCTCTCTCTCTCTCTCTCTTTCTCTCTCTCTCTCTCTCTCTGTATGTGTGTGTGTGTGTGTGTGTGTGTGTGTGTGTGTGTGTGTGTGTGTGTGTTGGGCTTGAAATTAGAGCCTGGGCACTCACTGTTCCTGAGCTTTTCTATCAAGGCCTTTGCTCTACCAATTGGAGCCACAGCACCATTTCTGTTCCTCTCGGAGATAAGAGTCTCATGGACTTTCCTGCCTTGGGCTGGCTTTGAACCTCAGTCCTCAAATCTCAGCCCTCCTGCATAGCTAGGATGACAGATGGCTTCATGTCTACTTTTGCCTGGGCTAGCTTCCCACCACACCACACCACTCTTTCCTTGACCTACTGAGTAGCTGGAACCACAGGAATAAGCTCCAAGCTCAACTTAAGAGGGAAGAGATCACTCTTTAGCAAAAGAAGATTTGGCACAGAACTACCAGTGGCTACCAGGGGGCCGGGTGTAAGCGGAGTAGGAGCTTGGGATCAGAAGTAAACAATTGAGAGTTTAAGTCTAAGGACCAGCACCTTCTTAGCACGTGCCCACAAGCCTGTGAGGGACCCTGAGCCTACAGTTCCAGTCTGCGGGAGCAGGGCAGCAGGCATCCGTCCCCCCGGGGTGGCAGAGGGAATTGGATGATTTTCATGTCACTGGGTACTCGGATGCCACAGTGCGTGGGCTGCCGTGTCAAGGCGGGCTTTGGAGAGAGTTGTTGGAAGGGCACTGTACTTGTATGAGAATTGTCCCTCCCCCTCCCCCTCCCCATGGGACTCCAGGACATTGTCAGAAAACTCAGTGCATGATGGGAAACTGTCTTTCTGTATTTCACTTAATGAAATAAAATTTAACGGTCTCCATGTTGAGTAAATGCATTCACTTTTCGTTCATTAACATTCATGAACATTATCCCATAGTTCTAACAGTTCATAAACATTAAAATATTTAGTATCTACAAATGCTGGTTTTACACACACATACACACACACACATGCATACACACACGTCTCATGATGTTTGTCACTGTCTACTTATTTTGGGTTTCTTTTGTTTTTAGAAAGCGATCAGATCTGTTTAAAATAAAAGGGCTTCTGAGATACGCTCATGTCATCCAAGTTGGGTTTCTTCATTCTTATTTATCTTCACTGTGCACATTGTAGGAGGTCTGGAATATGATCGTTAATTTACATCTCTAGCTGAACGTGTCTATTCAAACCCTAGGTGTAGAAATGGCCACACAATCACTGCCTGGCAGGACTCAGGGATTTCTCTGGGAGCAACTCCCTGGTGGGCTTGCTCTGTTCAAGTCCTTTCCTGAGCTAGGTTCATGCAAAACTCTATTAGCTGTTTTGTAAGAGAAGAGAGGCCTGATAGGGTCCAAAAATGATGACACAAAAATGATTTGGGGTTGCTAGAATCCAAGCAGGGCAGAGTTTGTTTTAACTTCTAGAACTTGACTTTGACCTCAGAGCTGCGTGACGTTTGGCCTCAGCTTCTTCAAGGTGAAGTACTCCATCAAGTGTCATGAGTCAGAGCTGCTTACGATACTTTCAACATCCTGAATGTCTATATAACTGCATTTTCCTGAGGATGCACTATATTCATCAGATTTAAAGCAAGGTTGATCAATACAATCATGATCAGCTGCCTGCCCATAAGTAAATCTTTACAATCCTCTCCCCCGCCCCCAGATTCTGTCATTCTCTCACATCTTTGATTGCATGTTAAAACTTTGCAGAACCTCTGCAATGAAAAGCCTAATGATAAGCAAAATAAAAGCATACACGTTTTTTGCTAAAGATAATGCCTTATTTCCTATGTCTTTAAAACATTATTTCCATCTTCCCTGAGATTAGGAAAACAGCTGAGGAGGATTCAATTATACTAGAACACTGTGTCTCAGTCTATTTTTTTTTAAAAAAAGAATTATAGAACTGTTACACGTTGGACAATTGATTTTTAAGATCAAATATATTGGGGACAGGTTGTATTATGCCTCTTTCATAGAGATTCACAGCACACATTGACATATAGGAAAGTGAAAGCCATTCCACACTCAAGAACCTGTTCAAAGTTTTTAAACACGGTGTTTTCTAAATTATGTGTCTATTCAACCCCTTATCTGAGGATTACCTGTTCACATCTTTGGAATAGTTCTTCCGAGAAATGCGATATTAGAAACGCTGACTTAAGCCCATTTCAGCTTTTATTCCTCAAGACTCCTTGGTGGCCGTCACGGGCTCCTTCCTTAGTAAAGCACGTACATTCTGGTTAGCATTTAAGAGCATTTTTGGAAGCCTTAAATGAGAGAAAGGGAAAGTATAGGAAAGGGAGCATACTTAGGGAGAAATGGCTATTATGCTGGGTATGCGAGGGAAGGTAAGATCAAGGAAGCACATTGACAGAATTATGGGTATCAGTAAGGTCACATGTACACTCTCATTCATTCATTTTCTACTCAAGGATATTGAGGTAGTTACTCAAATAAAAACATAAACACTAGTAGAACCCATTCATCGTTCCCGAGCGAATCATCGTAGTTGGAAGGGAGGAACAGACTGTTGACTGGTCAGGCATGGTATGTAACCCGATCCTGGGAACTGGTGAACTGGAGATGGGGGTGGGGGTAGGCCGACCTCCCCCCACCACAGGGATGGGAAATGGAGAAAGGTTGTCTTCTCATTCCACAATAAAGATTATATTACTAGAGAAGGAGAAATGGATAAAAAAAAGAATATTTATTGAGGATATCCACAATAATGTATGCTATGCATGCATCTCCTGATCTGAGGGGTTGTGGGAGCCATCTGACTTTGTTGGCTGGCAGTCAGAAGGTAACCACTGTACTAGGTGACATGCTCTTCCATTGATGGAGGCACCATTGCCAGGCAAACCCATAGAAAAAGGAGCCAGATGTTTTGGGGGAAGGTAAGAGGAAAAGTCTTTAAGGAGGGGACTGCGTTGGAATCGGCTTTACCATGCACAGCTGGATCAATGAAGTCTGCGTTCCCCTAGGAAGGCTAAGATGAGTGCAGGGCAGACCCAGCAGGAAGCAACGCTGCTTGCTAAGGTGGGAATTGCACTACTTCCGATTCTGGATAAGGACAACACGGCTTGGCTCAATGATCACAAACCCTAACTCAAAGCAGTTGAGCAATTGTGAGGTATACACGGGGTTTACAGAGAAGGAGAGGAGGAGGGAAGATACTTCAGCCGTACCTCCAAGAGGGGCTGTAACAGGACACAGTCCTTCCCCAGATACTTGATCAATAGCCAGTAGGATTGCCTGGAACCCTGGCTGTGTGGGCTGCCTGGGCCGTGTCTCATATTTTAACCTAAGAGCACGCCCTGTGACAGTGTGAAGCATGCTTCCCACTCTATCCCTCAGCCTCAGCGATGGTTGGAACCCCTCAAGTCACCCTTTCCCATGAGACCTTTTCTCTCTTCTATTACTGACCTTGGACTTCTCTTAGCTTCTCAGACGTGTGGAAAGGCTGCAAAGTTTAAGTTTGCAGAAAAATAACCAGATGCTGTTTCTACAGCTGTTGACCGCGGTGATTTGACAGTAATTGTTACTTCAGCTTAATGATAAACCTCCAAAGATGATGATCTAACTCAAACAAATAGGGTCCCAGCGTCTTCCTTGTATGGAGAGACAGAAAAAAAATCCAACAACATCAATCTTTTGGTTTTCCTATTGATTAACATTAATTGCTGAAAATGCTTGATGCCAGCAATATCTTACTGATTTATGGTTTATGAAAGCTATTGACATTGTGGAGATGCAATAGGTATCTTTTTAGGCAAGATTACAAAAGATTGCTGTAGGGACTATCTAATTATTGAGTAAGCACTAGTGACAAACTCTGGTAATAAATATACCGAGTGTTCACAGAGGCCCTGGGACTGAACTAATGGCTGGCTTGGGCAGCATGAATTGCCTTTTCGTTCTCTTCTCCCTTAAACAGGAAGAAGTCCCACTAGTGTTATTTTCAGATGCAAAGCCTGGCTGAGTTCCATAATTGTTTTCTGCATGCTTCATCTTAACTTTACTCCTTTCCATGACTAGTAGTTTGGCTTTCTAATTGAAGTCTTTGCTTCTTTCCATTGCTTTCTAAAGAACTTACTTCTAAGCATCCAACAACAGAAATGATAAGCAAAAAACCAGGTCATTAACTTTGGGGTCTGCATGGGTTATGGTTCTGTGGTATTCTTTGTGTGCCATGCCTTTTGTATTATCATCAACAAGTCATGGTGGGATCTGAGCGTGCTCTTTTGGCAAGCCCTGCATACATCTAGATAACCAATATCTGGGGATATCCGCTGTGGTTTCTGTTACTCTTAACTTTTCCTGATGGGTAAGGTTAAGTCTTGTCATTTCCTCATATTTCAGGTAAAGAAATAGAGTTAAGAAAAAAAAAAAATGAGGTCAGCCATGTTTTATCTATGACGATTTGATGTCAGCGTTTAAGTTACCCTCATTGCTCTTTTGACTTTAGAAGTCAGAATTGGGAGGGGCCACAGAGAAACATGTCCAGCTAGTCATAACCTGTTATGATGCTACCTTGATGAGCTGGAAGCTGATTCTCTAGTGTCAACAAGCAGGACAGCCAATCTCAACATGTCAGTCCAACGTATTCCTGCAGGTCCTAGGCAGAGAAATCCACAAAAAAAGGAAAATAAGAGATATCTAGATTCTTTTTTCTTTTTTTTTATTAACTTCCTATCCCCCCTGTCTTTAGCTTTCCTCAGCCAAGCAGTCTGTCTGTGTGGATTTGACCATTCTAGTGTAGCAACCACACAACCCAATGGTGAAGTGTCCGTCTTTTCACAACTAGCGTGCTTCCTTTTCCACAACGTATCTATTCATCCACTGGCCGACCCTGGGGTTGGAACTACTGCTTTTCTGGCGCCTGTATACCAAGTGAGTCTCAGTTGAGCAAACAGACTCTAGGAACCACATGGCCAAAGCCGGCCACGTGACTGCGTCAGACATTGACCCATTGACCTAGGCTTGTTTGGCTCTAAAGCCCAAGTGCCGCCCACCAAGCCATGTTGAGAGGGAAAGCGGACTTTATTCTGTGGGCTGTGGGATCCAAGCAGAGAGGGGAGACACTGAGACAAACTCAAACTGGACAAACTGACTGGAAAAATGACCTGGGGCGGGGGGGGGGGGTGGAGGGTGGAGAGAAAGAGATGCTGATAAACCGCACATCTACAAAGGAGGGAGGTCATGACAGCCGTTGCGGGGAGATCGATACCTTGTCTTTGGTTCTGTTGTAGCAGGTGGGTTTTTATCTACAATAGGGTTAATTTTTAATTGGGTTTCTGCTTTCAGTATTTTCTTTTTATTTGAAACGGGGTTTTAAGGGATGAATTTGTTCATGAGCACAAAACCCCTTGGCAGAGAGATGTCCAAGATCCGAATCTGGTGATCTGACCACCAGAAGACAGAAGATGAATGTAGGCAAGTCTCCGGCTTGGCTATGTCAGGACGGGCACCCAGCTGGGAGCCCGTCGGCCCTGCCGGCCTGCCCTCGGTGCCCTCGGTGCCCTTGCTGCCCTCTGCAAACTGCAGGTCTGCTTGGGTAGTTGTCTCACTGCAGCTGTGAGCCAAACTGAGGCAAATTAAGTACGCTGAGTTTCTCCCTCCTGTCTCCCCACCCCTGGGGAGGGGGGGAGATTCCCAGTGCTCCCTCTCTAGTCAGGAGGAGTCATTTTGAGGCTGTCTGTAGCTTCTGTTGTCCCAGGAGCCACAGGGTTCACCTGCTGCTGGCTGTGGGGTAGCCCACCGTCCATGACCTCATCTAAGCCTTCCCCGGCTGAGCACTGTCAGGGAAGGCTCCGGCACACTCTAGATGATTGGCTCTCCCCCAGGGCAAACAGGCTTTCCACAGAGAAGAAAACTGAGGCTAGGCAAGGGAACGTTGACTGGTTAACAAGTGTCTGTGCTGGCGCTGGAGACCAAAGCCATCTGCGCGCTCTGTGCTCAGGAGCACAAAGGAGCTGCCCGTCCAGCCGGGCAGAGAGAGAGAGGCTGTGTGTCACTCTTCTGTGCCATGTGGAGATGATATCTAGATTATTATAGATGGAAGATGTAATATTGTCTCTGTATGTAAGTGGCATAATCTCATGTATAGAAAAGTCTATAAAGACTTTAAAATGAATGAGCAAAATCAATGAAGTGTTGGGATACAAAATCAACATGGAAAAATCAGCTGAATTTCTGTGTACTAACAAAGAATCATCCAGAAAGAAAATGAAGAAAACAATTCATTTACATAAAAACAGGTAAAATAATAATGATATTAATAATAAATAATAATGGTAATAAGCTTCAGGAGAGTAACATTAGAAAGTATACAATAAAGATGAAAAAATTGGGGCTGGGAATATGGCTTAGTGGTAGAGCGCTTGCTTAGCATGCATGAAGCCCTGGGTTTGATTCCTCAGCACCACATAAACAGAAAAAGCCAGAAGTGGCGCTGTGGTACAAGTGGTAGAGTGCTAGCCTTGAGCAAAAAGAAGCCAGGAACAGTGCTCAGGCCCTGAGTTCAAGCCCCAGGACTGGCAAATAAAAGAATAAAGATGAAAAAAATTAAATAAGCTTTGGCATCGTGGCTTATGACATCCCAGCTGGTAGCTAGATGGAGATTAAGAGGGTTAGAGTTCAAGGCCAGCTGAGGCAAAAAGTTAATGAAACCACCCCCATCTCTATTTATAAGCTAGTTGTGATGGCATCTGCTTGTAATCCCAGCTATATGGAGGCAGTAGGTAGGAGGATTACAATCTGACGTCAGTCCTTGGTAAGTATATAACACTCTACCTGAAAAATCACTAAAGCAAGAGAGCGGCCTGTCTGGTATGTATTGAAAAAATTAAAAACAGATCAACCGAAGATGCATTAAAGATTTAAATTCAAGACTCCCAGAGGGGGAAAATAATGGGGAAAATACTTGTTGGACAAAGTGTTCTTTACTGGAAGGAGCCACAGTTTCAAAGAGGATCTGCTCTTTTGAGGCCATCACGAACACTTGGGCCTTTCTTTGAGGTGGGAAATGATTGCAAAGTTAAACAGAAAAGAGAGAGGAGCTCACCTACATTACAAACTCTCCGTGGTCTGTTTCGTTTCTTCTCCCGAAGCCTTTGAGGTCTGGATGGTTGTACGCCCCGCCTGCCACGGGACCAAACCCCAGCTTGCAATTCCCTGCTGCCTAGGCTCCTTCCTCAGACATTCCTTGCCTGGCAAATGACAGCATCTTACTGTTCACTGCTTACACGAAAACCTGGAGGGAATTCTTAGTCCCTCCCCTTTTCCCATAGCCAGCTTATCAGCCATTAACTCTGCATTCAGAAGTAGTTTAAATTCCCATACCTACCACTGCCATTCTGCCACCTTTATGCCTCCGCTGAGCTATTATCATCATCTACTAACAGGTCTTGCGGCTTCTTACTTTTGCTCACGTATCATCTGTATCTCATTATAGGAGCTGGGGGTGAGCCTGGAAGGAAGTCAGGGAGTAATAGTATTCTGCCTGACACTCTCCACTGGCTTCCTCTTTCAGCGTCTTCACAGTGGGCCAATGGGGGTCCGGTAGGACCTTGTCTTTTGCTGTGTACTCCACATGGACACAGGCCACTGCAGAGAAAGCTGCCAACAGGGGGTGTCATGGAAGAGGCAGAGCCACCAAGGCAGACAACTGGCTGGTGGCTGTCAGGGCAGGAGGGAAGGAGCCTGCAAAGCGGCTGCTGAGTTGGGGGTGAGGGGGAACTTGGGTTTCTTGTTGGGCTGAGAGAGATGTTTGGAACTGGACAGAAGGAATGGTTTCACAATGCCCTGGCTATCCTGAACGTTGGTGAAGTGTCCCGTTCATAATGGTTCCTCTCACACTCTGCGGATTGCATCTCAATCAAATCTGAAATAAACAACAGAGTGGGATGTTTAAGCAGAGACCCAAAGGCAGAAGGAGGACAAGGGGCTGTCCCAGCTAAAGAGAGACTGGCGTGTGACGGCCGTGGCCCGTTCCAGGTAGAGGGAGGAGAAAAGTTGGGAAACTGGAGTTACTGTGAAGGATTGGGGCATGGAAGCATCTAGAGTGTCAATAGTAACCAAAGATGGCAGGGAGGGAACTTGAGAGGGATCTGTGCTCAGCTGTGTGGGTCCACGGGGCGCCACCTGTGCAATATCACTGCCCAGAAAACACAAAGGAGCAAGACCGCAGCAAGCAGGCGGTGCCAGGAGGGGCAAGGGAAGCGACGAGGACAGCGCAGGCTACGGAAGCGGCAGCATGGATGGGATGGACACCGCAGAGAACACAAGGCCTTCTGAACCGTGTGCTGGAGGCAGGGCAGAGAGCCAGGAAGAGAACTTGTGGTGGTGATCTGAAAGTGGGACCCAGGGTTAAGAGTTTTGTGATTTTTTTTTTTTCTTGATGGTGCAAAGCCCAGAGTGCGTGCGTGAGTCTGGCTAGGGGACAATGCTGTGCTTTGTCTGTGAGTTTGGGCCTCTGGGTCTCCACCCAGTGGACGTGGCTTACAGTGGAAGTCTGGGTGGTGGTTTCCAAGGCTCCAAAGGAACCGACAGAAGCAATGACGATGTGGGCAGGGGGTTCCAGTCTTCATTGCAGGACAAGCAGTGATTTCTCTCTAGGAGGTGGCCCGAGGCTCCACCGTGGGATGCCTCTTTAGATGCCGTGCTTTTGGAAGAAGGAGAGAAAAGGGTCTGGACAGGATCATGGAGCTCTGAGAGGTACCTGCCTCACTCGCCTACTGCGGGTGGGCTATCTATCAGGTGTGTGCACAGAGGAGACTGCGTTTATAGTGGAGCTTTAGTTAGAAGTGGAAGAAGGGAACATTGAGGGGAAAAAAGGAAAGGAGGATGAAATCTTTTGGAGGCCAGATCTGGGGTTCCAGCAGGGTCATGTGGAAGTTGCAGCTTGATCCAGGCTAGCAGATGTAGGAATTTTCTGGAGATAGGGTAAAGAACACCTCGGGAGAAGTGGCTGCAGAAAGCGTGTGGTATTTTATCTGTGACTCCCCCTTGGGGGCCTGGTTTCCTGGCAGAACTAAGGGCTCAGGCTGATGGTGTCCATGCGGCTTGAGGAAAGGGAGCCAAAGAGGACGAATGTCCCAAAGATGTTGCATGGAAGAGAAACCAAACAACATCAGGCATTCTTAAAAGCATCCCACCAAGCTCCAGGAGATAATAAATCTCACCCATACCTCCAAGAAGCAACGCTTTGGTAAGTGGATTCATTTTGTGGAGGATTGCTTGATTTCTGGGGGGGGGGGGGGCGGGGTGTGGGTTAAGTCACCCAGGTTTGCTGATCTGAGTTGCGTATGACTGTCTCTGTGTCTGGCAGGAGAGTTGGGGTGTACCTAAAGCAAGTGTCACCCATGAAACACTGTGTCCTACACCCTTTCTATGGAAGAAATCTCAAGAGAGGTGTCTCTTCGGGTCCCCTTGGGTTCAAGATACAGAGGCAGGGTTTGAGGGCGGACAGGAAGGCCCTATGAGAATTTCAGCATGGCGGTGAACAACTTCGCTGGGACAGAGGAGTGAAGGTAGACAAACAGCAACACCCCTCTGTAGATCATTGCTATAGATTCCCCCACCCCTCCAATTTGGCCACAGAGATGGAGAGTTTTACAGTTAAAATGACTCACGCCTTCAGGATCAGAGAGAATGACAAAATGTAAAAAAACAAAACAAAACCCACAGTGGTTAGACTTTATTCCCTGATGGGTTTCTGCCTCAGACAGCTCTGAAAACATCTGCTAAACTCCCACTCCTAAATGATCAGGTTGTGTGCTCATATTTGCTCCCGAAGTTCCCACAAATTCATTTCATGAATTCACCCGCACGATTTGGTGGCCCAGATTACTTATGCGCAGGTCCTGGCGTCCCCTGGAACTGATGAGCCTGAAGCAGGGACCCCTGGTGTTGGGGAGTTGTGGCAGGGCTGGGAGCTTGGGCGTTGGTGACTGACGGCAATTAGTGAGGGCTCACTGTGTGCGCAGACAGAGCTTGGGAGAATTTTAAAACCCAGAAAGATCCCCGGCCCCGGTGCTCTGTCTGTTCAATTTGTTCCTTTTCTCTGCCGAGAGGAGACTATCAATAGTATATCATTTATTTTCCCTGTTGTCTGAGGCAGATCTTATGAGGGGAGATGTCTCGAACATGTCTTAAATAGGAAGAAATTGATGTTATTTACTTTTCTGATATCATTTAATATGTGTGCGGTGGAGTTCAAACCATGTTTAAGGCATTCTGGTTTATCATAAAGTGTACTTTGCCCTTCATCTCTGATAAAATACATGTATAAATTGAGAGTTCTTGTATTTATTTAGCCTCAAGCATTGCTCAGACAATAGATACGAATATAAGATCTCTAATGCCATATTTTCAAGCGTGAGTCAGATACGCCATCTTTATCAAGGGGCTGGCTAAACCCAAGATTACGATGAAAATAACCATTAGCTCTGGGGCTTACTGTTTTCATTTTTTAAAACATTTCTTGTCAATGAGGGCTAGCCACAATATCAAATAGCAGTTTATAGAGGCGTATTCAAGAAATGCCACACACACAAAACCTCCTCTTCTGAGTGAGTGAAATAAATCACTGCTCACTAACACTGATATTTAGTGAGATTAATATGAATCGCCTCCTCTTCTGGCTACATTTCAAAACAGTCAGTATTTATCTTTTGAACATTTCCCAATCACCCAGAAGAGATGGATTAGTCTGAATTAGTTTCACAGGCAAAAATGTAAAAGCAGAAATATAAATGGGAGCCTAATGACCCTGGTTTGAATAACTTCATGCACAGGGCTCTGAAGACCACTAAAATAAATATTTTCAGTGTCAGACAGGGCTCAGCTTTAATCCCTGACTATTGTTTGAACGCAAGGAGGTCGAATCATTACATATGACTTGTGTCAAGTCTTGATGTCTTGGTGAGACAATTATGTGGGTGAAATAATCTCACAACAGAAGGACACTGCATTGTGTTTGACATGAATTAAAGAAGGAAGATTAAAAATTTATGCCATAATTATAATCTTGATGATGCTCTACATTCTTGAAGTTTAAGAACAATGATGTTCCAAATCATCTTTTATATTTTTATTCCCAGGAGATGTTGGCTTTAGTTTGACATGCTGAGCAGTTTTGCATTATGGAGATAAATATTTCTAGGCTGTAAGCACATGCTATTATAATGGTTTCATATCCCAGCGAAAGAGTTATGATCTTGAAGTGGCAGGAGTTTGTGGCCTCATTTTGTCTTGACAGTATGCACTTCTTAATTTCCTTTTCTTTTCTTTTCAATAACATCTCACATTTTCTCTTGGAATCTATTCTTTCTCTGCTTTTTGCCTTGCAATGTGGAGGAGAGGGAGTTGATGGGTTTCTTTTTTTTTTTTTTTTTTTTTTAGCCAGTCCTGGTGCTTGAACTCAGGGCCTGAGCACCATCCCTGGCTTCTTTTTACTCAAGGCTAGCACTCTGCCACTTGAGCCACAGCGCCACTTCTGGCCATTTTCTGTATATGTGGTGCTGGGGGATCGAACCCAGGGCCTCATGGATATGAGGCAAGCACTCTTGCCACTAGGCCATATCCCCAGCCCAGTTGATGGGTTTCTTAATCCTGCGGTTGAGGGTCCAGATTGACTGAGATTGCAGGAGTCTAAGTAAGTGCTTCTGGTCCGGATATACCATAAGTCAGGCGGATATGTGTGGGGCGAAGAAGACTGTTGGGGGGCCATGGGAAGGGTTCTTTGCCCTCTCTCGAGGGCTGCTAGGGTTGTGCTGTCTCTCCTACTGCCTGTGAATCAGTGTGAGCTGTTGGTCTTTGAGGCCTGTAAGCTGCTGATCATCTTCTCAAGAGCGGAAGTCTGACACAGAAGGTTTGAGAGAAGACCTCAGCAAAAGCGGAGCCATGATGATGAGGCTCCACGGAAAACATCCCTGTTACGTCGCACAAGAGAACTTAGTGTGCAGTTAGGAGGAATGACCTCAATATTTGTGTTTGATCAACTCTGTTCATAGAAGAATGTATTGCCTGTTAATGAGAAACTGATACTTAGGGGATAATAGTTCTCAATAAAGAAAGGGAAGAAAGATGAACATCTACTTTAAGCAAGGAATTTGTCCAAGTATTTTAAGTTTACACATGATTATGAGCAAGGTACACACAAACTTCTTAGAATTTGTCAATGGGCTGATAGGAAGTTGACTGTTCCTTCCTTCCTTCCTTCATTCCTTCCTTCCTTCCTTCCTTCCCCTCCTTTCTTTCCAAATGTCTTCATGGTCCACACTCATTTTCACACGTGTCCAGCGCTGCATGGACGCAGATTATCCTGGTAGTCATGGTCATTAATCTCACTTGTCATTCATGGTAATTAATCTCAAGGACCCATGGTGCCATATTGGGGATGAGGCAGAATTCCACCCGGCTCCCTTGCAGTCAGTGAGGCTTCTCATTGCTTCCTCTTCCCGAGTTGCAAGTAGGAGTGGCAGGTGTTAATTCTGGGATAGATATTTAATTCCTGGGAAAAGACTCTCCGGAGCTTTTCTCTGGGCAGCATCGGGAAGCGTGCGGGGATTGGCGCTTTCATTGTGAGTCAGGGACACAGCAGAGCTCTCTTCCAACGAACGGCCCTGTGTGGTTTGTTGTAAGACTTGGAGATTTGGGGAATATTTGCTACTAAAACATAACCTAGCTTACTTTGGCCAATCTAAAACTATGACTCCGTTGTAAACAGAGATTAAACCCAAATTCTCTAATCTGTCAGAGAAACTGGAAAACATGTTGGGGATTTCACTGAAAGAACAGATGGGACGATTATCTTCAGGAAGCCCAAGTTTTTGGCTTTGAAGAACTAGGGTTATGTCTTTGCCTTCTTCATACACTGTTCTGCATGGAATTAGGCTCCAGTAAGCTATTTGAGAAAGTCCTGGAGGAGGAAAAAGAGAAGGGAGCCCACAATAGGTATTGGCTAGATGAAGAAACAACTTGTGAATTTTTTTGTGGAAGAAGAAGGTAAAGTAGGAAGAAAATGAAGAGCTGGGTGCCCTGTTGCCTGCCTGCAGTCACAGCTAATCAGGCAGAGGATCATGACTTCAAGGTCAATCCAGGCAAAGGTAGTGATTGCATCTCAAAAATCTAGAGAATTGAGACTATAGCTGGTAGAGAGCTTGAATGCACAAGGCCCCAGATTCAATTCCCAACACCAGAAAAAAAAAAAGAGAAGAAAATAGAAAGGAGATGTTCTCTGTTTTCTGACATGTTGGGTCGCAATTTTTCCCCAAGTGATGCAAGAAAATAGGCGGAGCCTGGGACAAACACAAGACCTTGTTATAACGAATGCGGGCTGGGAAGGTGGCCTAGTGGTAGAGTGCGTGCCTAGCATGCATCAGGCCTTGGGTCCAATTCCTCAGTACCACATAAATGAAAGACAAGACTAATACTATATGTTTTTTTAAATGTCAGAATTCACTGTGGAATCTATTGTTTGCTAATAATGCTCAAATGACTTATAACCAGGGAATCTGCACAATGCCTGGCATGGAAGTTGACACTGCGAATGCCCGAAGGGTTGAGGAGGTCTGTTCATGGCACGGCTGAGTCCCAAGGCAGCTGGGCTCAGCAGTGCAGTTGGAAACCAGAGAGAGCAGAATGCCTGGCTTTTCTCTTCCTGAGGTTCCTACATCTGCTTGCCCAACTGTGATCATCAATTTAAACATCCACGTGATTACAATGAACATACGTTGGTTGAGGCCACAGAACAGTGATGGGCTCTTTGAGTGGCAGCACGATCTCAACTTCCTTTTACAAGGAAAGCCCCTCTCCCTAGTTTGCGTGCATTTGCTTTGGCTGAGGCTGACCCTGGCCTTTAGTACCTGGGACAGGAGGAACAAATCCCTTCTATCAGTGAGCACGGTCCCTGGCAGGATGGGCAGGACTCTTACTGGGCCTTTGAAATTGAGCTCAGGACTTGGGTTCACGTTTCAGAGAGAAGAGACTGTCTTACATCCTGGGTTTTTTACCACTGACCATGAAGCTCTTAGAGCTCATCATATAGAACTAGACATGAAGGGCTGGGTTTCTAAAGCTGTAAGGTATATTTATTTGGCTTTCATGTTTGGATGTGTACACCAAGCTGTGGACTGGGAGAAGTCAATAAGGTCAAATCTAAAATCTTTGAAGCCCAAACTGGGGCAGATCACATGGAAGTTGCTGTGAGTATTAAGGAAAACAATTGAAGCAAAAACATGGCAGAGCCAGTGCCACATTCTCTTCAACAGTTCTCTGTGTACAGTCACTTCTGAGTGCTCACTTGTGTCATTCCACTGAATCATCCCATGTGTGTGCATGTGTATGTGTGCGTGCACACGTGTGCATGTGCACGAATTCCCCCCATTTTACATGGGAAGAAACAGGCTACTTCCAGAGGCTACTAAAGCTACCACTCAATGGATGCTTGTTAAGTATCAAAAGCATTCATTCATTTCATCTTCACAAAAATCTTGTTAGGCAGTTACTACTATTGTTTTCCCATTTAGCAAAGACTTTGAAGCCCTGGTAAGGTAAGTCACTTGCTCACCTTACAGAACCAGAAAAGCTCTGGGACAGCAGCACCCAGATCCTGAATTCAAGCCCCAGGACCAGAGTATACACGTGCATGTGAGCCTACATGTACGCATACACACAAAGCTGATGATGTCTCCGGTAGAGTTCCGTCCCACAGCCCATCAGATGCAGCTGACCCTCAACACCCACACTCCTAAATATTAAGCTCTCCTGCTAGTATATCAATTTTATTCGTTCTGGGTTACCTAAGGGTTGAAAATTTGCAAAGATGATACACAGAGCTTTCCTCCAAGTCCTTCGTATCATTTTCTGCAGTGGCTTTGATACATTTGCTAACACTGAAGAATCAACATTGCTCTGTTACTATTAACTCAGCTTCTCAAATGATGCAGATCGCACCGACTTCTCTACTGTGACGTAGTTTCTGTGCCTTGATGGCATCTGTGATACACTCTACATTTATCCTCCCGTCTTTTTAATTTCATGTTGGAACCTTTCTCTGGAATTAACATACACAGTGTTTGCTCTTGGTTTTGCCTAGTTGGAAGAAGAAAAAAACGAGTTATGTGTTTTTTTTTTCTGTGTTTTGTTTTGTCCTTAATAGTTATTTTTATTTTTTAAGTTTTAAGCATTGGCATATCCAATGCAACAACATGCACATTAGAAATTAAAGGCCTAGACAATGCAAGTATTAGGAAATGTA
Organism: Perognathus longimembris pacificus; assembly: GCF_023159225.1. Lineage (NCBI taxonomy): Eukaryota > Metazoa > Chordata > Mammalia > Rodentia > Heteromyidae > Perognathus > Perognathus longimembris. Next base: position 81,888,577 of record NC_063166.1, on the reverse strand, counting down.
TTAACTAGCATCTTGCTTCTATATTTTCTGTCTTTGGTGATTTCCATGAAATGCCCTTGAATCGGGTCCTGAACACACCCTAAGATCTTAATGACCCCACACCAGCTTTTCCAGCCATCATCTATTACATGAATCATATCTTAGCATTCACCAAGGTGTAGTGGGTCTACCTCCAGGAGTAGGATCTAAGAATCTGCATTCTAAGTAGGTTCTTTAGGCTACTGGTTGCACGCTAATGTCTGAAAATCCTGGCTTGGAGGCCTCCTGTGTGCAAGAGAGACCTAAACCAGGAATCTCAAGCGAAGCTATCTTTATTATACCCCCTAACACTGTTGTATAAAAACACACATCTTTGTTTTTCATCCAAGTGCAATTTGTGGTAAGCATATTGTGTCCATTCAACCAAAATTTTCATCTGGAATAAGGAGCGGGGATAGAGAAAGCGAAAGTTTCAGGGTCCCCTGGCTGTGTGAGAAGAAGATGAAGGATGAAAGGAACCACAGGTGTTCTGTGGTTCAGGGAGAAGATGATACCTGCTACTCAGACTGCACTGCTGATATCTGAGCGCCATTCACCACATCTGGTTTACTCAGCCAATGAAGCAACGGTCTACTTTCACACTGGAGGAAAATCTAGCTAGTTCAGACTTCTGTAAAGGCGTGATGGTTCTATTATTCATGTATGGCCCAAAGGATTCCTCAAAAAGTTTTTTTTTATTACTAGGTAAGCCTTAAGAATCTGATTCCTTCTCTGTACTTGGAGCAAATATTCTCTATAAAGTATAAAAATGTATCTTATGTCTTTAAAGATCTAAGAAGATAAGATAGGTGTATCTTCTCTACCCTCAAGTCAGCGTTACCCAGGGCTAATCCTTGAGATGTGAGTATGCTCTTATCCTCTCTTTACGGAGATGTGCCTCCAGCTCCACTTACCTTGCTGGAATGTCAGAGAAGTCTGATTTGATGTCAGGTATTCAGGTTCCAGACTCTCTGCTCATCAAGCACTACAGTGTGAAGGTCCCTGGCAGTGACAACGTGATAGTGGATGTGTAAACTAACTAAGGACAGGGGAAGCTGGCCATGCAAGGTGCTTGTGCACAGACTACCAAAAGATGGCAATGGAACAGTAATACTAATGATTACTGCTTTCTAAGCATATGACACGTCACCTGGAAAATTGAATTATCCCTGGTTTGTAACTAATAATGAATATAATAGGGTTAGGGCAGCCTCCAAATGCCTGCAAATGAAAAAGAACATGACAAGGGCAGAGCACTGTGATGAGCTTCCACAGCAAGACCAGCATGACAACTGAAGACAAATAGAATTAGCTTCACCTTCCCCTCAAGTTTGCTTCAGCAGCTCCTGAACTGATTTGGTTTACAGGCTCAAATTTCTCAGCCCAGGTAGTCAGTAAAGCGGGGGGCGGGGGGGGGGGGTCCTAGCAAAGGATCTGGTCTTTATTTTGTCGGCAAATGCCTACCTTTCTCCATGAAATCCACTTAAGACTTGTTTGTGTTTTAGCTAACTCTTCTTCTTTGTTTGTAGACATCCTAAGAAATGGCCTGGCTGGTTGAATAAAGCATGTGTGGCTACAGAAACAAGACTATAACCAGTGCTGGGAGGATGCGGGACACCCACTACCAGCAAGACAAATACAGTGTGTCTCAGGTTTGTGGTCCCCTCAGTTGATTTACATGGGCAGCACGCCACATTTTAAGTTGATGGCTCTTTCTCCTCAGGTGCATGGGCGAGGGAGACAGTAATGGATGGAGCCTCTGCCTGCCAGCCTTGGCCTTTACTGTACCAATTGCTATTACTTTAAGAGAGTGGCATCATTCATTTCCTCTTAGGGAAATGTGTCCAGAGAAAACTGGTAATATTTTGTAATATGTCGAGCTCTGCCTTACACAGCCTCTTCTTGAGGGAATTTTCTGACACATTTGAATGAATGTATGAGGCAGAAAAAAATTCTAATATCCTGATGAAAAATAAAACTGTAAACAATGTTTCATTATCACCAAAAAGATATAAAACATTAAATGAGTGGAAATAATTATCATTATGTGTGTAAAAGACATTTGAAGTCTTTTCTAATAACCCTTTAAAAGAACTGCAATTATAATAAATATTCATTCTAAGAGTATTTCAAAAAATGTAAAAAAGATAGTTTAAAGATGAATAGAGTTCACCCAATACACCACATAGAAACACACTGTTAACGTTTTAATGTTTGATTCCTGGGGTAAGATGCATTTAAAAATGATCTACTCAATGTTTGTATCTCCTTCACATCCTTGAAGATTTTGTCAAAGTCTGCCTTTTCCACTCATTTTGTACCTGGGGGGGTTGGCCATGGGTCTGGCTAGCCTCAGTTTGTGACTTGTTCTTGGCTGAAGGAACAAAGTCAGAAACTTCTTGGTGACAAGAAGTAACCCAGTACCCTACTCACCAGTACCAGGAACAACAGGACTCACAGTTTCTCACCCGTTTCCTAATTTCTATTGAAGCACGGGGGGAATGCATATTTGTACTTGTAATCCTGTTTTAGATAGAACTTAAGTCTATTTTATGGTTGTATGCTTGGCATGTGGCATCTAGGCATAGATTCATATCACACAAGTACCAGTTCTTCCCATTTAATTCTATGTTGTGGGTGCTCTCTTCTTTTAGGGCTTTAAGTATCATGACTGCATATACCACTTTAGTCGCAAATTGAATTCTCCCATAAGATCTTCTGTATTCAACCTTCATTCTTTGCACTGAGTAAGTATCAAACCCAACATAAATCTATCAACATTTTTAAAACCAATATTCCAACAGGTGCAAAGAATAAATTAGAGAAAAAAAGGAATCCATTCTCCACTTGGAGATGCTTGACAATTTCTCTTGATTTACAAAATTAAATAAAAGCCATGTGCTTTGACAGTTTGTTACTGATTTTTGTGGGCATATTCTTCCCTTCTAAGAGGGGAAAGATGGAACTGTAAGTAATTCACACAGACAGTTGGGATACCTCCTTTGTTTACTTAAAAGAAAAGAAGAGAAAAAAATCTCTTCTTCTGAAATTCATTATTTTCATTTAAATAACTTGCAGAACGTGACAGAAATTCCAAGGGACTCTGTAGCAACAGGCACCTTTTTGATCCAGGAGAGAGCAACCAGCATTTCAATTTTTCTCAGAAGAGCTGCGTGAGGGCTTTCAAGGGTGGTACTAGAAATTTTGAAGAGCTATTTGTGTGTGATTATTTCTGAGAACTCAGGGTGCTGATAGAATGAAAACAACCAAAGGAGGATAGACCATTATTTTTTATTATTATTATTTTTGTCATTAAAAGGGAGGGAGGCGCCTTCAAGTTTCCTTGTAAAGTAAGTACAGCTGCAAAGTCTTGAAGATTTAAGTGTTCAAATCTAGAAACATGTGAATCTAAAATGTATATTTGCAAATAAATACATCAAAAGTAGGTTGAAAGATGAGAATAGATGAAGACCTGGCGTGGTGGTGTTTGTGTAGAATCCCAGCGCTCAGAGGCAGGAGAACTGAGAGTTCTAGGCCAGCTAAACACTATGGTAAGATCTTGTTCTACACACACACACACACACACACACACACACACACCCGCACGCGGAGGAAGTGGTCTGATTCTTAATCTCTTGCCATCCATGGCAGGAGTTCCAGACAAGTCTTACTACTTGACTAATAGACATACTTCTGAATTTCTTACTAATGCTAAGCTCAAAAACAAAATTACTTGTCTGCCTTTTAGATTTCTAGGGTAGACTTGTGAGTCATGATGGTCTTCTCTACTGAGGAGACTCTTTAGGGTGTTTCCTTTGTTCTTGGCCAATACCACCGTGAACACAGGAGGTGCTATGGTAATGACCAAAGACAAGGCAAGAGGAGCATGGAGAGGAAGCCAGCATGTTACAGGTGCATGTCACAGGTGTGATGTCAAACACAGATGGGACCTGGGTCCTTGGGAGACTGTTGAACTGTCACATGTGACCTGCTGTCCTGTGGACCCCTAGTTCTTGGAGTTACCTTTATCCCTGGGCCATGTTACTTAAATCTCCTGCTTTGAAGCTACTTGGCTTTTCTGCCCAGCAGCCCGAGAAAACACACTACTCTTAGATAGTCCAGCGTCATGAGAGACCTGTCTGGAAATGTTCCTTTTGTTGTGAGGCGTGCCATCACCAGTGAGTAACAGCTTATCCTGTGCACAGGCTCCACTCCAATCACTAGAGAGGGGGCCATTGCCCAAGGGAGAGAATCACTGATGGAGCACCTTCACAACCATGGAAGAAAGTGATACTACCAGTTAAAGTGTAGAACAGTGTGGGATTGTAACTAAACATCAGCTCATCAATTGTACAATATGGACATCCAGAGGTCCTAAAGGGGGGCAAAAGATGCATTTTAATATCAGCTAACTACATTCTTCCCCATTTATTACTAATAACCCCTAAGTTACAATGAGAGACCCAAGACTCAGAAAGTAATCTAAGGATGGAGAGCGAATCCCAGCAACAGGTACCAAGCCCATTGTGTCTTGTCTTTGGTGCCAGGATGCCAGCCTGAGAATCCAGATACTGGGCACACAGCAGCAGGTGTGGGAAAGGCTGCCCTTCCCCTCTGGGTCTTTTCACATCCTTTCTATGTACTGGGGCCCGTTGGGGGACTGTCACTTGAAACCGTTCAGCTTACAGAAACCTCAGGACTCAGTGCAGAGGGGAAGAGAACACTGGCTCTATGGAGACACTATTGAAATGGCCCAAAGGTCATCTCAGCATCTCCTTACGGCTGGCTTGTGAGCAGAGAGAAGTAGAATAACTTAGCCACATGTGGCAAAATCCTTAAAATATTCCCGTGGGTTGACCAGTAATCTTCTCTCTCTTAAGAATTAATTCTTTCAAAGAAGAAAGTCTCCCCTGTGGATGAAACAAAAGATACAGAGATGGTCACCACAGCAAGCCTTCCAATATTAAAAAAAAAAAAAAACAACCTACAATTAATCTCTTGTATTTTAGAGATTAGTTAAATCAACTATGCTTCAAGCATTGAAATGAGGTAGAATGTTTTTATATAGAGATGAGAAGATACCTTATCTCCCTGTGATGTTCGGTTTGCGAGTCCCATCCCCCAAGTCTGCTCAGTTGGGGCCCATCCAGGTCTTAGGAAGTCCACAGTGCAGCCAGGCGCACAGCTCTGGGTCAGATCACTTGTGTTTAAGCCAATGTCTGCCACTTCCTTGCTGTATACACTTGGGGGATTGACTTACCTGGGCTACAACTTACTTCTTGCACTGTTCCGCGGAAGATCTACTTCTTATAAGTACCGCACGCCAACGGATGGTGCGACTGGCGCTCCAAAGATCTATTTCTTCTCTGTGAAGCCCCTCATAGAACCACAGTCATAATAATGCGTGGGAATAATGTTGAGTAGATCTCCTCTTTTCTACATGCTGACACTGCCCTAAGCTCTTCGTATCTAGGAATCAACACTACAGCCAACACAAGGATAAGCTTCTTTTACAGAGCGTTCACTGGGCTCTCCAACACTTCATCCTATCTCTCCTGTGGATGGTTTCAGTGGCTTTACAATTGACTTGTCCTTACTTTCCATGAACTGTGTCCATTCTCTACACTAGAGGAAGGATAAGAATGCAAATTACTAAGTATCTTTCTTACCCCCTACTCAGCTCTGAATGAGTTGCCAATTCCATGCAAGAAGAGGCAATCCCAGCCTCTCAGAAAGGCCTTCAAATTTCATGTCCCCAGCCTGCAGTCTGACCCCTTTCTCTTGTGCTTCAGTTTCTAGCTCCCTCCATTTCAAGTCTTTCTACAATGACACACTGCTCCTGTGTCCCCTTACTTCTCCCCCAAAATAAGTTTCCCTTTCCCATCGCTTGAACAAACCCCAAGGCCTCCTCTAGGTCTCCCTTTAAAAGATTCTTTTTCCAGTGAACCCCTGTGAAACCCTCTTGTGAGTGCACTTCTGCCTACATTCTTACCACAAGACATTTCCTCTTCTTTCCAGTTCTCTTCCTAGTTACACTTGGATGCCCAGCTGTTTTTCTGTGACCATGGTGGGCCAGGAGTCCCATGTGTTCACTGTCGATGTCTGTTTAGTTTGTCATTTTAATTAATTCGTTGCTTAATGCAATGCTTTGTCCCTACTTGGCATTTTATAAACATCTGTTGGATGAATCAATGGATGGATGGATGGATAGATAGATGGATGGATGGATGGATAGATGGATGAGCTCAAATATGGGTTCTATTCTGTAGACTGGAACTGACACCCCCTTATCATAAAAGCATGTCTAGTACTGTTCCTGACATTTCTATGTGAGCATCCTTGCACATCTGTTGCTGTCATGGATTTGTGAGTCCAGGAAAACAGATTGGCTCTCATTCAACTCCATTGCTTCCTTAGCTCTTAGAATAATCTCTTGTGCTGGTTAAGTGTTCAGCACATATTTGCTGAACAGAAAACAGGAATCTGTTAGTTGACTGGGATAGCTAATTCAATGAACCAACTGCTATTAATGAACAAAAATGGCCTAATGTGCTATTCTCCCAGCTTACCATTTTTGCATTTATTCAAGACTCTCCTGTTAGGAAAACCTTAGGTGACTGGAAGGACGGGATCTAGTTCCTTAGGTAGATAATTTTTTTTTAAAGAGAGGTGTGTTTGTTAACTTTTTAATAATTCCAGGTAAGTAAATGTCTGTCTAGGCCTAAGACTAGGTTTGCAAACGGAAGTGGAAAACAGTAGAAGCTGTCAATTGTGGGGCATTTCCTTAGGGTCAGGCATTGCACTAAGCATTTCACTTATTCCTTAATTCACTTTCCTTGTTCTTCATCCCAATCCTATAAAGGCAGCATCATTGTCCTTTTCACCAGGAAGGAACAAAGGCAGACAACACAGGCACTTCCATCAAGGTCACTTGGCTAATAAGGAACACGGTTTATTTGAACCTGCTGGGTCTGCCTCCCCATCCTCTTAAGTGGTAACCTGTACTTACTGCCTCCCAACAGATTGGAGGGTGGTCCTGCTGTGTGCTCAGGGTATGCTGTTGAATGACAACAGAGCCCCGTGTGAGGAGGGAAGGGGTCATGGGCTGTGATAAAGGCTGGCAGGGACAGAGCCAGCTGCATGCCGGTGGAATATTAATGCTCAGCCCATGGGGCCACATTGGGCAGACGCCAACCACAGGCAGAAATAAAGCTAGCTGAGGGGCGCAGGGGGAATGTCACCAAGACAGAACAAAGGCTCATGCACAGAGCTAGAATACCTGTGCTGATAGAGCCAGGAGTCCAGTGGAGGCCTGGGAGGCCATCTTCCCTTCTGTATGTGGAGGGGGGCCACAGAGGAAGATGGCAGGGTGCCTTGTGGAGATCCTCCTGTCTTCTCCTGCTTTGTAAGTTTAGAAAATGCTTTTAAGAAACAGAAGCGTTGGGTGTTTCTTCCTCACTACCTGAAAGGAAGTATTGCAAAGCATTAGAGAACATTTGTCCTTGACACTCTGGGAAGTCTTTGAGGGGGTGAGGCTTGAAAGAAGGAAGTTGTCTCAAACATTGAATAGTTAAATATTCAATAAATCTACGAGGAGATGGATATACAGTACTAAGCTCAGTTTGTTGTTGTAGTCATCGGTTAATTTATTATGTTGAGTGATTGGGGAATGGGGTAAAGTATCCAATGTTCATATTGGGAATGAGGACCGGTTTGGGACATATGCTGACAAATGTTTGCCAGAGGCAAAGCAGATCTTGAAAGGAAGCTACACTTTAATTAAAAGCTATGCCTTTTATATCTCAACATTTGATTGTTTGTCTTTAATGAAAGTTTCGATAACGGAGCTTGTTAATTATATGTCTCCCCTGTGGTCTTCTCCCATTTGCTTTTGTTATCACGTCTTCTTCTTTTCCAGTTTCACTTAACTGATTAGGACATAGCAAATATTCCAAGTTATTAAGGGTTATAGCCATAATTAGTAAAGTACCTTACTAATTAATGCAACTCTCTGACCTTATGTGGTCAGATGGGTTGTAGGCAAAAGTGAAGAAGAATGTAAGATTGCTCAAGTCCATGAGCAGAATTCACTTTATTAGGGGAATAGTTTTTTTCCACTTACAAAGGAGGTTCAGTCATTAGCAGGCTGCATGTGTCACAAAGAGTACTTATGAACACTTCCAGTCTTCCTTTTAAAAACACACCAGGTTTTATTAAAAAATAAAAAATGAACATGTCCATAGATAACACAGAAAAGATATTAAATAAGTACACAGAAACATATAGAAAAGATAATTAAAAATTCACCTGTAACATCATGTTTTTTTCTCTAGCTACTTTTTAGATGTTTGAACACAATTTCCCAAATATGTCTTTGTGCCTAGAAACATATATTTATGGGCAATCAGATATATGAATGGGATGATAACACAATGTATTTATTCATATAAACTCATCCATACATTCAGGCTTAGCTTCTGCTAGAACTTTTTTCCTGTGTTGTTTTCTCTTTTCGATCTTATTAAGGTAGGAAATGAGAACTCCTACCCATGCATATTTTTGTGTACAGGTTGGCTTCAGGCAGGCTCCTGGATGACGCAACATATTCACCGACGTGCATAGGAGAGAGCCAGAGGTCAGGACAGATGGAGTCCACTCTGGGGTGGTGGTCCTATTGCTCAGGGTGAGATGGGGCCAGACCGGCAAAGCGATATGGGTGGGGAACATGGAGGAGGCACTAGGAAGGCAGAAGATGCAAGGTTTGGTGACGTCAGAGGACATGTAAGTGACATCACACATAGGACTGGGTGGAACAGGACCATAGTGGGAGCTCAAGTTGCGTGCTAGGGGGCAGGGGGTGGGCACGGCCTCTGCTCCTCCCAGGTGGCTCTTTGCTCCTAAGACCATGTGCTTAGCATATCCAGGTCTCCTCCGTCTTCAAGGGATGTGAGAAGTCTGCATTTCCTATCTCCTGTCTCAGCTACTACAAACAGATCACACATTGTTGTGAGCAAATTGAAGCCCACATAATTAATGCACACTTGTGAGCACGCTTGGTCTCTCTCCACGCTTTTGGCCTCTCAAGTAGGACGTGCTGGGTTCCAGAGGTCTGTGAATGTCCATGGGAAGTGGAGCCATGTTCCCCCCCAAGGATCCATCCACCTTTGGTTATTCCCTAACCTTCTCAGTCACCACCTCTTTCCTTTTCCAATGTCTCTTCCTATCTCCCCATGCCATGTCTTACCTACCCCCTCCCCAGTCTTAGCCAGAGAACATCTCCACATTATTCTTATGGGACACTTCGTCCGCTCTACTTCATCCCCTTCCCAGGCCAGGGAAAGCAGCCCTCAGTTTTATTGTCCAAGTGGGCAGTTGGGATGCTTGGATGGAGACGAAGCCTGCCCTTCTCACCAGGCTTAGGAAAGTAGTGCCATCCATTGGGTTTTGCTTCAACAAAGGCAAAGCCTTGGTAGAATTAACAACAACTGCAACTTGGTTTCACTCGTTTCTCCTGCGTGAGAAAGCCTTACATTTCCTTCTCTCTTTCATCTTCCTTCCGTGGCATCTGCTCCGTCTGAAACTCGGTTCCCTCTGTTCCCTCAGGGAGTGTTTTCCCACAAGCCACTCCGTCACGTGGAGTGACTCTGCAAAATGCCCAAACTCTGGCTTTAAAAAAAAAAAAATTCTGGGCTGGGGATATAGCCTAGTGGCAAGAGTGCCTGCCTCGGATACACGAGGCCCTAGGTTCGATTCCCCAGCACCACATACACAGAAAACGGCCAGAAGCGGCGCTGTGACTCAAGTGGCAGAGTGCTAGCCTTGAGCGGGAAGAAGCCAGGGACAGTGCTCAGGCCCTGAGTCCAAGGCCCAGGACTGGCCAAAAAAAAAAAAAAAATTCTGCTCATTCAAAAGTTCAATTCTGTACCAATTCTGATGGCCAGAAGGTGTTCCGAGGGGCTGAGCAGAGTCCTGCCGTCTGACCCTGGTGAAGGATGCCATGAAAGGCCCTAGAAACCTGGGACTCCAGAGGGTAGTGGCAGCCCTCAGGAGGAAGGGCCCACGGGCATGTGGACCTCTCTTCTAGCTCAGTGATCCTCAACCATGGCCAAATAAGAGTTCTGGATGTCTAGCCTGTCTGTGACTCAAGCTGCGTGTCAGGACCTGGGACCTTCCGAGCATCTCCTCCGATGACACTGATGCTGCTGGTCCAGAGACAGCACGTGGAAAACCACAGTAAACCAAACTAACCAAGACCGAGCAGAGATTGTCACCGACATCCGTCCATTCAGAAGTGAGAAGCAGCTACCATCCGTTGTAATTTTAAATTCTTCTTGTAGTTTTATTATTCATTATTATTACTGTCAATTCTTAATTGCTACTTGTATTTCCCAAAATACTTAGTTATCTGGTCCAGGAAAAGCAAGCGATCCCTGAGGGCGAGCTGCCCTGTCCTATTCCCACAATCACTTAGTGGCCACACTCAAGGTAGTCCCATCTTTTCCCTGCCTCATGCTAGGTCCTCACAGTAGACTCTGGGGAGCTGTTCTGGGATATTTTTCAGGAGCGTCCTGCTAAGAGACCAGGATTGTGGAAGGCAGCAGCTGTTCAGCGAGTAAATGTGGCAGTTTAGGCACTGTCTCCTACAGCCATGCTTCCTTCGGATGGGAAGGGGATTTCTAAATTATCTCCGAGATGCATCTTTCCTCTGATGGGAAAGATGGTGCCCTTGGCAGTCAGCTACCTGGAAGGAAGCAAGGCTTGAGCATTCTGTTTCTGAGTGAGGCGGAAGCTGTGGACCTTAGAGAGACTCATTCAGAAATCAAAGTTCACCTTTCACCAAGGTGAGGATTAGTAGAAAAAAAGCGATGTGTGTCTTTGAGAGGCACCCTTTAATAAGGCAGACCATCTGCTCCCTGATTTACGAGCTCTTCGCTCAGAGCTCTGGGGAAAGCCTGTCTCTCACTTGCTCAGCCTTGGCTTCCCATGGCATTGGAGCTGCCCAGAGGAGAGTTCTCCAATACCATCTTCCACCTGCCCTCAGCCACCTGACAGCCCTTCTCAGCTTTGAATTAATACTGAGAATGGAGTCCTTATTGCTACAAGCTCAAAGGTAAGTTCAGTGTTGCCTACTGCAATGTGTTGCTGAAAGCAAAGTCATAGATCATGTGGGAATGAATCTTCCTTCCAGCTCTCCTTCCCTCCCTCTAGCTCTCCTTTTCTCCCTCCATCTTTCCTTCCCTCCATCCTTCTTTTCCTTCCTTCCTTCCTTCCTTCCTTCCTTCCTTCCTTCCTTCCTTCCTTCCTTCCTTCCTTCCCTCCCTCCCTCCCTCCCTCCCTCCCTCCCTCCCTCCCTCCCTCCCCCTCCCTCCCTCCCTCCCTCCCTCCCTCCCTTCCTCCCTCCTTCCCTCCTTCCCTTCCTTCCTTCCTTCTTTCAACATCCAATAAATTTCCCTTAGCAATGGGTACCACAGGAGGAAGAGAGAGATTGGCAGAGCCTTAACCGCAAAGATCTGGTGGGCCTTTAGAGAATGTAAAGTTGAATCTGAATATTAAAAATACAGAACCCAATGCTGTTTATACCATAGGACCTCCATATTGTAGTGGGTCCTTCATTTGGTCTTCTATTATTGAGTTTTATCCCAAATACTGAAGATACTATAGCAACAAGGACCATACCTGTCTCCTACTGGGGAAAATAAACATGATGTCCAGATGGTGCCCAAGTGAAGAAGAGATTCATAGAGCAAGAATGGCCAGGTGGGGAAGGTTTTCTGAGCTGGGGACCTGAAGACCGGGCATGCAAGGACCTTCCTCTCCTGGTGTGGAAACAGCAAATGCACAGGATCCCAGGGCAGACATGCTAGCCTGCTGAAGGGAGCGAGAGAAATTCAATGTGACTGGAGTAGTGAGGCTTGCAGAGGGAGAGAGGGCAATGACAGAAGAGATTGACAGCAACCAGGGGCCTGGCTGGGGGCTTTCGTATGACAGGGAAAGTTCAAGGATTTATCATAAGATTAAAGAGGAAAGAGCCATTGGAGAATTTTAAGCCACAGAAGTGACTCAAGCCAAATAGATTAACAAGGTCCAGGTGTCTGAGTCCCTTATGCCAACATAACCCGCCTAAGTACTCCATTAGTGGCTGCTGAATTGACTCTGTCCTTCCCACAAATAGACTGTGACCTGCTGACTCCTTCTCCGACTCAGACCCATTTTAACTTTATTCTTTCTAGGAGAAGTTGTAGAATGTTTACCCCAGGAGAATTTTTAAGAAAATGGATTTGGGATATTGGAAGCTTGATTTGAGTGTTGGGGTTTAGACAGCATGACTTCTCCAAGCATCAGAGGGTCATGGCAGTTTTACTAGGAAATTGTCATGAACGGTCAGTCTCATTTATCCACAGGGGTTTTCCTCATGTCTGTCTTCACTTTTCCCCTTCTCAGCTCATCTAGCATAGGTAGGTGTGCGTTAGGCTTATCCTGCCATGGCATTAGAGCAAACTTCTTACAATTGCCCTTTCCCACCTTGATCACTTACTTTGTGCTTTGAATTGTTCAGTTTTGCAGACGAGGAAAGAATTAGAGCAGAAAGACAGAGTTTGGGGAGAAAGCAAAGACAAAAGCATAAACTTGTCCTGTCATATTCCCATAGCAGGCAAGAGAAACAAATTTGTCAGAAACTCCCTTATCAATGTGAAAGGCATTTCCCCACTGTAGCCAACTGCTCTTTATCTTTGGGGGGGGGGGTGGAGAGACAGAGAGAGAGACAGAGAGAGAGACAGAGACAGACATAGAGAGACAGAGTGACAGAGAGACACAGAGAGACAGAGGTACAGAGAGACAGAGAGACAGGGACAGAGAGACAGACAGAGACAGACAGAGATTGATTGCTGGCTTATGGATATTTCTTCATGTCCTTGAAAGATGGCTTCTGCATGTCTATCCGGCATTCCACTCTGCAGTGTTCTTGGGAGTCCATAAAGAGCCCTGAGGATTCTTTTCTCTTTTCTTTTTCCTATTGAAATTTCTCAGTCTTGACACACTGTGAGCTCCAACTTCAATCCTTATGCAAAATAATTGCTGAGCAGAAGTGGCATATGTGCGTACCCTTCTTTAAGTGCAAACAGAATACAGCCTCTAGATTTATGAAGGAAACACTAATGATGAAGGGACACCAGCGATTCTCCACCACGAAGGGAGAACCGTGGTTATTTGGAGAACTGCCAGCCCCTGGCAATTAATTCTGCTCTGGAGTCAGCCCGGGGCCTGCTGTGTCTTACAGGCTGAGTGGACAGTTTGCTTCCCTGGTTGGCTGGGATTGGGGTTGAGTTTTGAATTTAGGAGTTTTTCTCCACCTGTGTTGTCCAATCTTTCTTTGTAAAGTAATTCTTTTATGCAGGAAAAAGTCCAGGATGAAACACGTTTCTTCACATCCATGGACTGATGTAAGAAAAAGGTGAGATAGCAAAGTATCGGTGGCCTCCCCGAAGGCCTCTCGCGTCATCATTAGGAGTTAGCTCTAGGTGAGTTATTTGGGGAATAGAATATTTATATACTATCAACATTATCTCTACACAGGTTACTTTATCAGACTTACATCCCTGCATGTTCCTGGGCATGGGAGAATGAGTGCATGCACTCTATACAGTTCAGGGACTGTAGAGAAGAATGAGAATGGAAAAATGTCTTATCCATGGGTAGCTCTTTATTTTCTGTGATCCTCTAGATCCTTCTGAGGAACTTGTCTTGCCCCATTGGCTGCTCTTTTCCTCAAACATTTCTCTGTTCAATGTTGTTTGAGTCCAACTATAAACAACTGCCTACCCAACCCACCAACCAAAGACCTCCTTTCATGACAACCATATCCCCTTTTCCATCCTCTTCAACTCATCTTTGTTCTTCCAGTAATCTCCTCTCCCAAACAGTGAACTGAGGAAGTGAAGAAATACACATTTTCCATCTTTAAAATATTTTTAAGAGAATGTTAGTGACATGGCTCAAATGGTAGAGTGCCTAGCAAGGTAGAGGATCTAAATTCAATCTCCATTGCCACAACCACACACACACACACACACACGAAACCACACATAGGCAGCCACACACACACACATTTAACCATATACACATAGGCAACCACACATATATAACCACACACACATAAGAACACACACAGACACACATATGCAACACATAACCACATACAACCACACACAGAACCACACATACGTAACCATGCACAAACACAACACAATCACACAAACAACCACATACATAACCACACACATGTATGCAACCACACACATACAACCACACACACATACAACCACACACACACATACACACACACATCTTAAGTGATCTACAATCCTAGTTTAGGAGGCAGAGGCAGGAAGATAGATCATTCAAGTCTAGGACTCAAGTGGTAGAGCACTAAGGATAAGCTATATGGCTTAGCCTAGCAACTGCTAAGCCCTAAGGTCAATTCGTAAGGAAAAAAAATACCTTTATTGGTTTTCTACCAGCCTTGTAGAAAAGTTGAGAGTGGAGACAGATCATGGTATGCAAGTGATAAGGTAGAGAGAACATCTTCCAAGCATTGAAGGAGAAAAAAGGTGATTCATTGGTTACATTTTATTAAATGTTGGTACTACTTAGTCATTTTATTTTTCATTTGTTTGTATGTTGCTTTGAAGATTTCAAATGCAAAAAGCCTTGGTAAAACTGCATTTGCTTCATCATGGTGCATGAAAAATCTACCCAGACATACACTGGCAAAAAGCCTAGCAAATAGTCCGGGGGGGGGGGGGGAATAGGTGAATGTCTACATGCCAGTTCTAAAACTCATAATAGACCCCTGTCTCTCATCCTGTACAACTCCCAATGGATCAAAGGTCTAAGGAACTGAAATCACTACTGGAAATCTGGAAAAACTCTGGATGATAAGGGTTGTCTGAATTTGACTCCAAGTTGCCCAGAAAATAAGAGCAAAAATGGACAAATGAGACTAAATCAAATTTAAAAGTGTTGTACAGCAAAAGAAACAATGACCAGAACCAAGACACAACCCACAAAATTGGGAAAATGTTTTCTGTCTATTCAGTTAAGGATTAATATTGAGAACACACAGAGATCAATCAAATTAAACCGTAAAAGAACAAACAGCCCAATTAATAAGTTTTATTTTCCACTAATCTAATTGCAATAACAACCTTTAAAAAATAGGATGGGATCACAAATAAATTGCTTTTTCACACCCATTTTCCTTATCAAAATTAAAAAAAGATGAGATGACCAATATGAAACTAAATAACCTAAAGACTTTTATTGCACGTATTAGATACTTGCCGCGATTACTTAATCAGTAAGACCAGTTATCCAATTAAGATGGCTTAATTGGTTTTAGAATCTAGTTCTAGGACATTGCAAGTAAAAGGTTCTCATTGAATGATTCGAACACCAGATGTTGGGGGACAGAGGAAATGTCTCCTAGATCTAGAACTCTCATTTCTCTCTTAGATTTCCAGGACAATCTATGAGATTTATTGAAGAGGAAAATCCACAGTGACAAAGCTAGATGGGCAGGGGTAAAAATGATAGCCTTCCAAAGAAAGTGAGCATCTACTTATTTATCAAATCCCAAGGAGGACTGTTCAATCTCCTGAGCAGGTTTAGAGCAGACCAGAGTTAGGTGGCAAATAAAATGGAGTAAACCACAAAATGATAGTTTTATACAGCAAGGCCTGCCTCACATTTGTTCTGTATCTTCTGGGCATGCCCTGGATGCTTTGCAACCAAATTACTGTTTTAGTCCCACTTCAGGGGTGATGATTAGCATATTTATTGGCTAATGATGAGCAATCAAATAATCAACCACCGGTCAGAACCATGTTCCTTGCAGCATCCATGGTGAAGAGCCTACAGCCAAACAGATGGCTCTCGATTCTGTGATGCCAAAGGTTTGTTGGAAGACTCTGTTTTTACCCCTGACCCAGAGCAGCTGGAAATGAGGATATGGGGAGGAAAAAGCAACTTTAGAATGGGAAAATCAATTTGCATAAACAAGATGGACTTCTTTTTTGAGAGGACTGGTGGAAAAGTAAAATCGTGGAAATAGAGCATCAGGCCATGGAAATAACTTATATTTGGCAACCCAGCATACATTAACTAAATGCATAGCATGTGGAGTTAGTCAGCCTTGGGTTTCAATCTCATAACAAAACTTTCCCCAGTGGAGTGACAAAAAACAAGGAACATTTATCACTGCTTTACAGGTCTACCAGTTGCCTGGGTGATGATTATGGTCTGGGTGGAGGTGGGCAGGGTCTGTGCTGATCTCTGCTGGGCTCTTAGGGACCTGTGGTTTCTGGTGGATGGGTTGATGGTTCCTTGTCTAGGAGGATTTCACCCAGAGGCTTTTCTTGTGTGATCCCATTGTTCAAGCTGGCCTGGACTTGCTCTCATAGAGATGGCAGGGGTCCAAGGCACAGACCAAAAGCATGCAAGACTTCTTGAGGCACAATCGTGATACATTCGGTTGACTAAAACTAGTTGCAAGCCAACAGAACTCAAGCTATGAAGGCCATCCTTCCTTGTCAGGCTAGAGCCTGTCGTGATTCCATCACGAAAAGGGATAATTAGGGACATTAGGGATAATTTTAGGCTACTTTGGCCAATTATGTACTATGGACTTTCCTTAATGGTACACCCTGAATGGCTCATCTCCAGATTTTCCAGATTTTCAGATAAAGAAATAACTTTTCCATTCCCCAAAGGCCCTTGTACCCATGAAGTGACAGGAGGACCAGAGAGATCTTGACTCATAGCATAGATACACAATATATCTTGGTAAAGGTTGTTGTTAACATTCTGCATGACTACCGCGTTATTTCCAGGACACCAACAATTATTTTGTCCATATTCTTTGTCTTAAGAGCACCTAGGCTGAGCATCACTTAGCCTAGCTGCAGCATTATCTGAATTCTCTAGAATGGTTAGAATTCCATCTTTCTGCTGCCCATGTTCCAGCCATCCTGGAATTCTTTCTGTTTCTCGGAATAAGGCTGCTGCTCTGAGAAGCAAAGTAGGTGCTCGATAAATATGGGTGGAATTCACGAATGTGCCTGTGTGAAGGAATAGGAATGTTCAGTTGGCACTGGCTTCTGGCAACTTCTTGTACTGTGTGCTTATCTGTGTCACTACTACAAGTAGGAACATGCTTGGGTTTTATTTGCTGAATTAATTGTTTTCAATGCATGGATTCTGCCATACCCTCCATGATTCTTTACTCAATGGATACCAGCTCTGCTGGCCCACCCCAAACTAATTTCCAATGTTCAAAGCCCCTTTCCCCAAGAGGACAGTGCTGACCTTTGAAGTTTCTTACAAGGATTAATCAGGACATTTCAGAATCTACCAGAACCCAATGTTTCAGTACAGACAAGTTCCTGGCAAAATGAAGACTGTTCTCTCTCTGTGTTTGGACACACGTCTTCTTTCTGTTCACACACAGACACGTATACACATGAAATTATCTATTTCATTATCTTATTATCTTACGCTATGTGGCTGAATGAAGTGGTCCAGGTATTTATCTTTAAATTCCAAATTAATTTAGTGATTTTTCTAAAAAATCATTTTATTCTTATTAGTTTTATGTTTTTGTTTTGTTTTTGCCATTCCTGGGCCTTGGACTCAGGGCCTGAGCACTGTCCCTGGCTTCTTTTTGCTCAAGGCTAGCACTCTGCCACTTGAGCCACAGTGCCACTTCTGGCCATTTTCCATATATGTGGTACTGGGGAATTGAACCCAGGGCTTCATGTATTCGAGGCAAGCTCTCTTACCACTAGGCCATATCCCCAGCCCTAGTTTTCTGTTTTGCTGAAGTGGGACTGAGGAATTGAACCCCATGCCTCATGCAAACTAGGCGAGCACTCTTTTAGCAAACCACATTTCTTGCTCTAAATTTTGGTTTTTAAACATATGGCATTTAGTAAGGATATCTATTATTTTGTACAACTTATATGTAGTAATACAAAAAAGAGAAAAATGGTAACAAATTTATTTCCTATGAAGTCATTCTTGTAGTATTAGATTCTTTTAAAAAGACGATTCTTTGATATCACATTAAAAGGACACTGACCTTGTAGTGTGAAACCCTATGTATTGGAAAGGAGGAAATATGAAAACCAAATACGAACAGAAACATTGAGGTTGCCCAGGAATGCCCCCCTGCATTTGCAAAGACCGAGGAGGAGGTATGGTGAAAATTCTCCTGTTTTCCCCAAGCTCAGCGCTGTAGAGAGGGGGGCAGGGGTGGTTTTCCCCTCCTCTGGGCGGTGGGATTAAATACATGTCCTGCACTTTGAATGCCGCTGAGGAATTCTCCCTTCGTTCTCTTGCTCCAAGGTTACCAGAAATCCGGTCAGGTTACTTTGGAAAGGTCGGGGACAGCTACAAATGGAGACATTTCAACCAAGACTTGATGTTACCAAGTTCTGAGTTAGGCTGAGTGCTCCTGAGGTTTGGGATCTGGGGGGAGGTGGGGGGGAGAGGGGAAGTAGGAATTGTTGACAGTCCTCTGATGTCTCCCAGCCTTGTTCATACCCTCAACAATACATCACTCACGTTGACAATTTCCCAACAATGCCTTGCGGTTTATGTAAACTATTGGAATTAAAAGCTGCTCTGTTCGTTCTCATGATTAGTCTGCATACATTGAAAAGAATTCTCCTAATTTTTTAGGTACCTGTTAACTTCCAGGGCCAGATAAAAGCAACACTTCGGGATTGTTAATCTGATATGTATTTACTTATTCGTAAATAGGTATATTTTTGGTCTAAATATAAATTTGGGCAGAGAATTTATGGGATATGAACCGATTAACCAAGAAGTGAGTTTGAGCATGATCTTAGTACCATTGGCCTATGAAGGAAAAATATAGTATAGTTGATCATTTGATAGATTATCAAATGATCAGCTATATTGCTAACATTAGACATATTTAATGACACCATAGCTGGTCATAGTTACACCTAGAAATGTGTGCAAAACATCAAACTTAAATGCAAAAGGTTATCATTTCACATGGTTTCTGACTATAATTTAATAGCTAAATTTTGGTTTGCTCATTTATTTTCTTGGTGCAGAAATCTATCTCTGAGGAATCCCCCAGCCTTTCTGTTATTTTTTTCTTTTCTGATGGAAAGTATTGTTCTCATTCAGCCACTGGTTATAACTTTCCAGAGTGAAATCAGGTCACCCTGTAATTTAACGGATACAAAGAAAAAGCTAATATAATATAGGGTTGGAGGAAAACGTCTCCATCCTATAATTGCTGTCGATGGATGGGGCTATGGGGCTGGTGGCTGTTTTCTGAAGTGGTACCCAGAGCTGAGCAGATCTGTCAGAATTATTCCAGTCTACCACCAAGGGCAGAAGTGAGAGGTAGGATAGAAGGTGAATGTGGCGGTAAGTCCTGGGACTTTCTGTTCTGAGATGTTTTCCTTTGTGATTAGAGAACATTAGTGCACTGCAACACTATCTGAGAGAGAAAGAGAGGAGAGAGAGAGAGAGAGAGATGGGGGAGAGGGAGAGGGAGAGGGCGAGGGAGAGGGAGAGAGGAGAGTATGTGTGTTGGGGGAGGGATAAACCTGCATTTTCAACTTAGGACATCTAAAATGCTCAATTTCCTGATATTTATCAACTACAAGCTGTGATGATTTTTTTTTTTTAAATCAGGGTTGTGAATTTACTCAGAAGGAAGAAGTATTTCAAGTTCAAAAGACTCGGTGTCATTACTCAAAAGTGATTATTTCTTTATTAATTTTCCCCTTTCCTTTTGTGTATGTGTGTGAGGATTATTTTATTATTCTTTATAGGGATAGTTTTAAAAGTATAGAGAAGTCACATAAAGAAGTCAACAATTGTTTTCTTAACAAACAAAAACTAACTGAGGGTTGGAAATAACCATATTCCCTCATCTCTTCGTACAAATAAAGTATTTCAGCTAAACTTGAAGTCTTGGCATCTCCAGTCACTTATTTTTTTCCCTCATTGAAAAAACAGTTTTAGTACTTACACATATGTTCTTTAAGTTTTATTTATTTATTCTTTGTTTATGTGATACCAAGGAATTGAACCCAGGGCCTCATACTAGACAAGCACTCTACCACTACTAAGCCACATTCTCAGCTTAGTACTTCTACTTTTTATCCTACATAGACAAGCTAGCTATAAATATACATATATAAAATGATGTACATTTGGAGCACTGGGAATTGAATAGACTTGTTTAATTTCTAGTGCATCAGTGGCATTACATTATGAAATTTCATTGTTTATTAATAATATTAAAGAATGAAGAGCTAGTCTATTTATTTTAGTGGCTTCATAGTACTCTAGTAGGAAAATATATTGCATTTTATTTAACTTTGTCCGTATGAAGGGAGTGTCAGTTATTTCTAAGTTTTCATTATTATAAAATAGTCTCCAATAATTTTTCTTGAACAAGGTATAGGCAGACATTTTTTCTCCATCAAGAAGAGGTATTTTCAAAGAAGAAATTATAATATTGGAGTATATATGCATTTGAATGATCTCTAAATGCCTTTTACAATTAAGGTATGTCATTAATTCATTAAAGAGTCTCTTCACGGGGGCTGGGGATATGGCCTAGTGGCAAGAGTGCTTGCCTCGTATACATGAGGCCCTGGGTTCAATTCCTCAGTACCACATATACAGAAAATGGCCAGAAGTGGCGCTGTGGCTCAAGTGGCAGAGTGCTAGCCTTGAGCAAAAAAGAAGCCAGGGACAGTGCTCAGGCCCTGAGTCCAAGGCTTAGGACTGGCCAAAAAAAAAAAAAAAAAAAAAAAGAAAAGAATCTCTTCACATCTTTATAAACATCATCATACCTGGATTTGATTTCCTTATCTTTAGCAGGTGGTCAAAACCACCCATTTCCTGTCTAATGTTCTATGGTATTAGCTAAAGGATTCCACTAAAAGGCCGTCTCACCATTGTTGTCTCTGTATATAGCTTTCCTACAGGACACAATAAGAGCTCCCCTCTCTTGTTGGGCTGGTTACATAATTACAAAGGACAAACTTGAACTCTGTTATATGAGATCCTGAGAATTTAAACACATGATAAATATGAACCTTATTAATCAATAAGACTCATGGTGATGGAATGGTCATAAAGATGTAAGCTGTTTTAGTAAAAAATATGCTGTCAGTAGAATGAGATTTGAAAAGCATTAAACACTGGATCATTTTCTCTACAAATACCTCCTGTCTCTGTCTCTGTCTGCTTGGAACATTAGGCACAAATGAGTCCAAGTGAGATATTAAGACTTTTGATGATTTATTGTTAACAGTAAATTCAGAGAAAACACACCAACCCGAGACATTATTGATATTAAGGGATAGTGAGTCTGGTCTCTTCTGCAATCATCATATTAACTCATACTCTCTCTCTCTTGCATATTCATAGTCATGGTCATTTTAGAGGCAATATAGATGGCTTGATTTTTTTTTTTGTTTAATTTCTTCACTGTGGAGTCTTCTGGTTGGAAAGATTCCATAATTTAATATTTTCCCCAGCAGACAAGTTGGCATTATTTTATTCTCAGAGAAAAGATAGGAAATGATGCTTATGCAAATGAAACCGGGCCCAGGATGCTGTTATCAAGATTAGGCCCCTCCGAACTTTCCTTTGACAATGTCTCCCTGTGCTATTTAGCACTCGCTTTTCTAGTCTGCATCTATTTTGTCATGGGTTCCTTTGTTCATCCTTCCTCTCATCAGATTGGGAACCGTTCCTTATCTTTTCCCTTTCTGGTTCCTTGGTACTGTTTTGTACCAAGTCCGCGAAACCTTATTTATATACTCTGATAGGCCTGAAACTACCTGAAACGGAAATCACAGGTGGGGGTATTCTCTGACGAATTGGAGCATGGGAGGAAGACAGGAGGCTCATCAGCCCCTCATTCCACACTCAGGGGCCCAGTCACCCTGAAGTTTGTTCACACTTTCACTGGGCTTTGGGCCATGGCTAAGAGGGGGACAAAACAACCCCCAAACCATCTTTCCTTTTCAGAACACCCAAGGCAAAGGAGAAAGCTTTTAGATGGCTTGATGGACACTCCCCCCCCCCCCCGGGTGACCACTGACTAAGACAAGTGAGGGAAAACAACAATTGTCTAGTTCAAATGCTTCCGAATTCCCAGTGAGCTCATTAGGACAGAAAAATGTTTCACGTGACCAGAACCCCCTGTGCATTTCGGGATAGTGTGGGGGAATTGCCAATCAAGCAGAGACTTGACACTTTAACACATATGGGTGACCCTCACAGGGACAAAACTTTCTCCCCAGAAAATATCCCCAAGTAGCCCCCAGACAAGTTTCTCTCACACAATCCACTTTTTATTAAAAGCACTTTCAAGGTTGATGTTTTAAATACATTTCTGCAAGTTCTCAAGGGCAGAGCTGCATAATTATAATTTGGTCACTACTGAATTCCAAGAACCTAAGACAGCACCTGACAGGAAACAGACACACAAATATTTGCGAATGGAATGTTTCTCTGTCCACTGAGTAGCATTTATTGTGACAGTTGGGAAGGAAATCTAAGTGTTGAACAACAGGGTAATTAAGAAAAACATTTTGGTATATTCACAATGATGAAATGGCATGAAAATGACAGAGATGTTTACAAAGCACATGCTTTTTTCAAGTTGAGTTTTTGTTATTGTTTACTTTGAAACATACAGAAACATGCTGGCAAATGGGCATGGGGTTTAATGAAGAAAGGCAATACTGAAGCTTCAGCAATTTTGAAGAATCATTGTGAGAAATCTGTACAATTATTTTCCTGGCCTTTCTTTCTGTTCTTGTTGCTTTGATTATTTGCTTTAGAATAATTTTGTCACTGACCATACTTCCCATCCTGGAAGTTAATCCATGGAGATGTGAAAAATGGAGCTTAAAACATTTCCTTCATGATGTTGGAAATGAACTATATAACTTAGGGGCGGGGAGAGTAAAAACCTGGGAGAAAATGAGGGAAGAGGTAACACTGTCCAAAAAGAAATGTACTCAATACCTGACTTATGTGACTAAAACCCCTCTGTCAGTCACCGTTACAATAAAAACTAAAATTAAAGTATAAAATAATAAAAGAAATGATACTTTAAAAAAAACAAAACATTTCCCTCCTTCTGAGAATGTTGGAAGGAGTGACATTGATTATACTGTATTCATAAACTACTTTGTTAAATGTCAACTCCTTTGTACAACTACTTAGAGAAAATAGTTAAAAATGTTCCTCTTCTATCACTGCGGCGCTGGTACTTTTTAATTCCCCAAGTGTCCCACTGAAAATTCTATTTCCTTGAAACCCAAAAATTATGTTTGTATATTGAAGGTTCAGAGAAACCTTCCAGTTAATAAGAGCTGATAAAACATCATTCATAATTAAGCAAATGTACTGGCAGTAGATAATATTGTTTTCTAGGACTATCTAGAAAATTAATTCTCTATATATCCATTCCTGGCAGTTTTCTCTTAATAGCAGTTAGTAATAGCCAAGCAACAACTCTATCTTTCTTGAAGATAATGCTTCAAGTCATTCCTGAAGCTCCTAGATTCTCAAACGAGACTGTAGCATAATGCTTTGGTCATACAATCTAATACAACATAACTTTGCAAGCATGATGCATACATACATTCAGGGTGAAGAAAAGAAAGCATTGTTGAGCTGCATCTTACTCCCACAAGTTGGTCCTTCTCATTTTCCAAGGAGCTTCAAATAAATGAATAGCAAAATGTAAAGTTACTTAAGGCGATGAGTGGATGCAGTCAGTCTTGTTCCTGTTGAAGAGAAGGGTTAATTCTACAACTTTACTATCTAGAAACAAGAGGAGTTTGTAGCATATTGCTTAATGTCTCTAAATTACATTTATCACTGGAACTATCTTGTGTAGATTTATGTTAACACTGCATATTTTAATAAGACTTAGAAAGAAATTCAACTAGCACACCAAACTTGTGATTTTTTTTCTCCCCAGATATTACTGCTTAGAATGAGGCTAAAGCGGTTCCAACATTTTAGAAAATGAGTTGATTTAAAGAAAAATTGCTTTAAGCATTAATAACCTAAGTGAAATGTAGCAGAAATATATAAGGTTTAACATAAATGATTTAAGCTTGGCAAACTCTAGGTTTCCTCTTTCATGAGAACAGTATTAATGACCAGTTTTCATACCAGATGCTGTGGGTAGACCCGTGGTCCCCAAACTGGACCCTATGTTCAAGTCACTTAGGAAGTTTTTACAAATGCAAATGTAATTCCCACCCAAACCCAATCAAACCCAAGATTCTGGACATGGAATCTGGGAATCTGTCGTTCTTGAAAGTTCCTAGGTGATTCCAGCCCCAGGTGAGACCTAGAGGACTCACCCTAGTGCAAGTCTTGCTTCTGTTTTCTTTCTTTCTTGGATCTTTCTCTAATCTGACTTAACATTTCCAATACATGCTAATCTCCTTGAGCCCCAACTGAGTTCTGGATCTCTCTACTAACAGCCTTTAAGTTCCAACATGTATGCTAATTTCCTGCCTCAGTCACACCTTCTACAATTGAATTTTCCATTTTCTATGGGATCCTGTGCAAGTCCCATGTAAATACTGGACACAAAACTATTCACTGGTGAAAATGGATTCTGCCACAGCCTTCAAAAAGCATTTAAGAATGCTTTTGATGCCAGGTTTTTTTTTTTTTTCAAGTTTCCCTTTTCTTGAGAAGTCAACCAGTCCACCCCTCCTCTGGACTGAGTGAGTAATGACTCCATAATTTAAAATGTCAAATTTTGCTCCTTTTCCTCTAACCTGTATGTTCTAGTCCAACCCCAGACTTTGCCTGTACATCACTGCCAAGCTTCTCTCCACGGGGCGGGTGAGACTTGAGATGACTTACTAGCATAACAGTCCAGTTTTGTTTTTATTGTAATGAACAATTACCAAGTGTCCATTTTGTGTATACGGTGCACAGAGTTACACCTACAACAATAGATCATCTGATATAATCCAAATAGTCCAGTCCATGAATCTGCGATTGAAGTAGAGGCTGTCTTCCCTTCAAAACTCAGCCAAAGAAGTAGGAAGTTATCTCCTAGCCCATCACTGGCTGGCCTATTTATTCTCTTACACCTGCAACCAATTTGTCCTTTTTTAGATGCATGCAAATGTAAAAAATGATTTGGGCCTTGTCTTCGGCGCATACACAATTTTAACCTGCATTTCAGTTCTGTCTACATCAATCTTTCCCCATCTGTCTTCGAGTCCAGTCCTTATAAACCTCTTCCTTTGAGCACTGCCAAGTTACCATTAGATTCTTGGCATTCTTAAGGAATCTGGTACGAGAATCAGTAAACATCTCAATTGAAGAGTATCTCTGAAGAGGGCATTGGATCCTGCTCTAATCTGACTCTGAGTTTACCATCCATTACTATCCACGAAGACCAGCCATTTCTGCGGAACAGTCCTGAAATGTTAGTGGCAGGGAGTTCAACTTGTCTATCAAGTTGGGTTTATACTAATTTCCTGCATCAATCACAGACGCTGTGGTTCTGTGGAGGCTCAGACAAGAAATACTCTCAGATTTTAGCATGACAACATCTCAGGATGTGTTTCAATAATTGACTCTCAGTCAGTATGGCGGCAAGCACAGCTGTGTTCCATAAAACTATATTTACAGGGAAGGGACCTTTAGTTTGTTAACCTTGCTCTACAGCCTTTAATTTTTCCTGCAAAGCTGAGAGAAGGAAAAACCAAGAGATGTTAATGCCTTTGCACTCTTATGACTCCATAAAATAAGACTAAAGTCACTTATAAGACTATTACAACTAATTCTGCCCTTAAAATGAACTGTGCCATTGCACATTCGATCAGTATTATTTTACTATTGGCCTTGAACTTATCTGAATGTGAAATGTCTTACCCCTTCGCCGTCGTTACTGTTACTGCACACAGAAAGAGAAGCAGAGAGTGACAAAGCAGAGCTAGCATTCTAGGCTGTGGTTATGGACCGGGAAACAGCTCTGACAATTCATT
This sequence comes from Perognathus longimembris pacificus, assembly GCF_023159225.1. Taxonomy (NCBI): domain Eukaryota; kingdom Metazoa; phylum Chordata; class Mammalia; order Rodentia; family Heteromyidae; genus Perognathus; species Perognathus longimembris. The sequence goes on along the minus strand of NC_063166.1, from coordinate 81,862,457 downwards.
TCCATAAACCTGTCCTTTAGAAGGACTGAGCCATTGAACTTCAACAACCACATGACAAACAGAAACTCAACAATTTAAGTTTGCTTCTGTTAAAAAGCTCTTGTGTATTATAAGCGTGTTCTTTTTTTTTTTTTTTTTTTTTTTTTGGCCAGTCCTGGGGCTTGGACTCAGGGCCTGAGCACTGTCCCTGGCTTCTTTTTGCTCAAGGCTAGCACTCTGCCACTTGAGCCACAGCGCCACTTCTGGCCATTTTCTGTATATGTGGTGCTGGGGAATCAAACCCAGGGCTTCATCTATATGAGGCAGGCACTCTTGCCACTAGGCTATATCCCCAGCCCCTATAAGCGTGTTCTTTGAGATGGGGTTCTACTAGCTTTTTGTGGGGGTTGGCCTCAAGCCTTGATCCTCCAGACAGCTCCCTGTCACGTAGCTGGGATTAAAAGTGTGAGCTTTTGCTCCTGTTTCCAAGATTTTCTTTTTCTTTTTCTTTTCCATTTCTAAAATGACTGGGTTTTTACTCAGCAACTGGGCAAAACGACTTTATCTTCTAGAACTACTTCTGACATGTAGTTAGAATCTCCATATAAATGGCTGCTCCAAGTCTTTGCGTTTTTGCAACAATGTTTGCTGCAATGGTGTGAAATGTTAGTTGCTGGGTGCAAATCTCATGCATGCAGGGCAACACATGGTAGCAGTGGAGTGGAAATCCTGTCTCATATCTTCCAGAAGTTAAGAGTTTTCAGTTAATTAAAAAGGCACCATTTTTCGTTTGTAAACCCATTTTAACAAAAAAAAAATTAGCTGTAGGCTTTCTTTAAATATCTCCATTTTGAAAATTGTTACTGTCTCTGTCTTTTCTCTGCCGTATACTCCAACCTAGGTTTAGTGTGATGTTGTCCCCCCTGACCTCACTCCTGTGGTCATGTTCCAGCCTTGGTTTGATATGCCTGGAAGGGTCTCATTCCCAGCAGGATGTCCTCAGTTGGGTTTGGCTAATGTGCGGCTCACTTTTAGAGCATTGTATCCCTTGTTCTGGGCGCTGGAGAAGAAGGCCACAGAGGTGAGAGAGCCTTCCCAGGTCCCTGTGCCAGGGGCGCCTGGCAGTGCTGGCGATGGCCACTCATCCTTAGCACCCGGATTCTCCTCTGCACACCACCCTCTCCACCCTTTGGAGCAAGTCACTAAACGTGACCCACCTCTAGTGGGCCTACATGGGGAAGTGATCTCCATTTACTGAAGGTGGAGCGTTAGAAGATATTGAACAGAATATCTGTGACAGACTCTACAAGCCTGCTCTTTGTACTTTCTTTTAAATAAAAAGTTTCAGGGGTGGGTATTTTTCCCCTCTACTATTCACTCCAGATCAATAGAGTAAAACCTACATGCAGAATCAACTTGATATTCTTACCAGTTCTCCGATTTGAAGAATTTCTATGACGCAGTACCATTGAGATGTATCCCTGAAGGCCATCTGCAGAATAAAAAGGGATGGTCTCAAATGTGAGTCTTTCTGTTTACTTTTGAGAAAAAAAATAGAGAAAAAAATCTCTATTAGACAGTGGGAAGACACATAGTTCCATGGGACTTGGAGAAAAGAAGAAAAGATGATTGCTGGCGAGGCTGGGGAGCGTTCTGCCGACTGGAGCATCCGAAGAACGTACACCTCACGTAGCCAGAGCAGAGCCATTCCCTTTGGTGCTACATGCGGGTAAACCACCATGAATGGTGTCCCATGCTGCTTCCATTCTGGAGGACTGCGGGGCTTCCTGGAAGAAAGTCTACTTCCGTTTTTAGCTGGTTTAAATTCCTTTGAACGCTTTAGTCAATCAGAAAAAAAATCAAAACAACAACAACAACAAATAGAAAACACAAGAAAACCCTAGATCTCAAAACAGTATGGAGACAGATCTGTAATGTGCTGGCAAATTGATCTACCATCAATCATGTCCAGATGCCAGAAACTCCTAGTGCTCTCTGCCAAGGGAAGCTCAGAAGTCAGCGTGGGGTTTTGTGCATCCATTAGCCAGCGTTTCCTTCTTCCTTAGGGAACCCTATCATCATGGCCAAAGATGTGTGGCTGAATTTAATTTGGTCCTTAGAGTTAAAACAGTGCCTTTGACTGGGAAAAAGCATTTGTAAACCCTATATCCAACAAAATGATTTAGATTCAGAATATGGAAAGAACACTGGGCACACAACAAGAAGACAAATAACAAAAAAAAATAGGCAACAAGATTTCAACAGACGCTTCGCAGTGTTGAAGGATAGGAAAGCTATGAATGCAAATAAAATGCAAACCAAAGCTGCCATGGGGATCTGTGGAAATAAATTACAATTAGGGGAACACACCAAAAACATTGATTATGGATGGCAAAGTATTTGAGGAAATGTGGCAAGACTTGAACTCCTCCCTGCACGCTGCCAAACTTACTATGTATCCCAGAAATCTCATCCTTGGGTAACTGAGAACAAAAAAAAAAAAAAAAGGAGAGAAAACATAGTCACACCACAACTTGCAAGTGACTATGTGGATTAGCTGTATTTATCATAACTCCACTGTTAGGAGAAAGACAGAAGGATCCCTGAGCAGTCTCCTTGGCTCAATGTAGAGTTTTACAACTCATAAGTAAGTCACTTCCATGCTGAGCAATTTCCCAAAGAAATGAGCCTGAAAAATGATGGAAATTGTGAGCCAGCTATCTCTGGTCTCCCTCCAGACTTCAGCTCAAACATAAGCTTCAATGGTCTCCTTCCAGTTCTTGTCATCTGGTTAATCAAGCCAGTGTTTGTTACGAAGCTTTTACATCAGTGGTAAGAGTCCACGGGGCAGTAATGAAGATGGTTGATTTCTGCACCCCCACCTGTAGCTTTATGCGATTTAGATGGAAGTTAAGGTAAAAGTCATCAGTTGTTGGGATAAGTTATAGGAGGTGATAATACACAATGAGGAAGAGAGAGAGAAGGGAGGGAATAAGATGAAGAAAGATGTTTTTGTTTTTGTTTTGTTTGTTTTGGGTTTAAATGCCTCTTGCCACTAGAAGCTTTTGCTTAAGGCTGGGGAAAAATGGTTGAGTACTCATTTTGAATATGCAAAGATGAAATTCCAATAATGATTGCATTTCAGCATATTCATATCATACAAAACAGGCATGATGAGCCTTGTTTTGCCTATGGTGAAGTTCAAATAAAACAGGCTAGGAAAACTCATATATTTTTTCCCCAACTGTAAAGAAGTGTTTAGAAGTAAGGGATTATTATCATACAGTTATCAATTTCTATCCCAGCTGCCAGAACAAGTTTGACATGCATTTTAATGAACCCTTGTGTATCCTGTGTCTGTGTTTTCTTGCAGCACAGCAAATAGCGGATGGCAGGAGTTACCCTCCGCTCAGCTCTGTTTCCTGTCCCTTAGTCTTCCAGCTAGAGATATTCTTAGCTATTCACAGTGTCTTGCAAGTTCTTCATCATGGTTCCTGTTGTCAGGGAAGAGCCTAATAGACTTGGGAATTACAGCACATTATTTGGATAGGTTCTTTTTCTTTCTCCCAACGTTGGAGATTACTGGGTAATATTTCCATGCCTGGTCTAGGGACCCCATTATTCCATAAGCTTCACTTCTAATATACCTATATATAGTCTGGGACAAACGAGACACTCAATAAATGCTGGTACAGTGAATTGAAGAAATATATCTTTGGAGAAGCTTGTGTAATCCAAACCCTTATTTAAAAAAAAATTACAAAGCAAAATGGTTTTATTTGCATTGACTAACCTTAGCAAGGTGGTGTTTCTTACCATTATGGGTCAAACAATAAGATTGTACTTATTCAGAGAATGGTCAGTGTTTGGCATTAATCTCTGCATAATCAACTGGAAGAGAAAAAGGTCTTTGGGGAAAGAACAAGCAAAAGAATTTCTAGAACTACATTTTACAATTTTCATTCCATCGGCATTGTATATTTCATTTTATTTTTATTTTGGGGAATGTTTTTACCCACTTGGAGCTGGTAAGCTTTGCTTCAGAACCTCTAACTTTGTTTATAATCCATCAGAAGGAGATAATTACATCTGCTGTAGTTTGAGTGTGTCCCCTGGAATGGGTGTGCATTGGAATCTGCATCCTTTAGGCAACGAGGTGGGGTGGTACCCAGGGAGAGGTGTAGAGGTCCTGGTGGCTCTACGGTAGTGGCTCTAGTTGATTAAATGCATTTTTGACCTCACCACACTTTCTGCGATGGGAAAGTAACCTCTCCCTATGTCCAGGAGCATTAGGGTGGAAAGGGGTCTCGGGAATGTGTTTAGTCTTTGGGGCTCTTGGTCTTCTGTCACATGGTGTTGAGGAAGAATGATCTGAGGGATGGAAGGCCACTGCGCTCTTGTTTCTGGGCATCAGGATCTGAAGGGAGATTCCCTAGTCCACGGGCACTGTGGGATCCTGCCCCAGCTTCCTTGTTCTCTGATGTTGGTGTTCCATCGTCATTACAAAACACCTGAGATAATTAACCTACAAACAGAAGAGGGTTAATGTGGATCATCGTTTTGGAGGTTATATCCCATGAAGGTCCTCTTATTCTGGACCTGTAGCCAGTGAAGCTACTGTGGCAGGAACCGCAGAAATGCTCTTCTCACCGGACAGATAATAAGGAAAGGTGGGAGGAGCCTTGGTCTCTAACCCCATTGGAGGCACATCCCCCAGTGATCTAAAATCCTCCCACCATGCCCTACCTCCTCTAAATCCTCAGCACCTCTCAACAGCATCATCACAGGGAAGAAGCCTTTAGTGTGTGCATTTGGGGGACATAGAAGATCCAAACTACAGTTCTGGTCCACAGTTTGAAAACACTTGCTCAGTCTAGCACCGGGGAAGAGCGGTGTGGCTGACAGGTGTTCCCAACCAGAGCTGGTGCCTCTGCAGCAAGGGAAGCCGCTTCTTTACAACGTCAGCCAGGTGCAGCCATAAAATACAGTTCCTAGGACTTAATGTTTGGAACTTTCAGAAATCACACGTAAAAAGCCCAGGGAAAATCAATCCTTGGTTTTCCTTTGCATACCTTCCTTTGCTCTGTCTCCTTTTCCTGTTACTTCCCATCGTCTTTTGCTTTCTCTGTTCATCTCACTTGTATCTACTGTATTTAATTATTTTAATTTTTTCAAGACAAGCTTCACTCTGTAGATTGGGCCTCTCAGCAACCTGTGCTCCTCCTACCCTAACCTTCTGAATGCTAAGATTACAGGCACGCGCTATTATGCCTGGCTTATTTATGTATTTTTTAAAGCACTACATTTCTGTTTTATGCAAATAATTTCAGTTATAAGTTTGATCATCTCCACAATTTATGATCTAATTTGAACCTGAAGTGCAATTGTAAGTGGGATCCTTGTAAATCAACCTGCCTTGTTTTCCCGTTATGAATGGTTGTTTTATTCCTAAAAGCCCTTGATAGATATCTCACCAAAAGACTTGAGAGATAAATAAAAGCACTGGTATGTCCAGGGAGCATTAAATCCCAGGAACTCAGGTTTCCAATGGGAAAAAAATGGAGACAGTGGCATTTATTTCTTAGAGTTTTTGTCAAAAATACTTTAGTCAATGTAGGCAAAGAATAAGCAAGTTTGTAAGGGCCAGTAACATTCGCTATTATTATTGTCATTGTTTTTTCACTAACACACAAGAAAGATACAATAATGGTTTGGGGAGCACTGATTCCTGTATTAGTTAAGAAATTATCCAAGTGTAAGAAAACTCGAGAAACTTCAAATAACAGTTGCTTGGATGAAGGTGGCATCTTACTGTGCCAAATGCTTGCAACCTGGAATGCAACCCCTTCTGCCTTGCTCCTCCAAGGCCATCTCTGCTTCCATGGTCCAGTTCAGATCCTAGCTCCAGATGTGCAAGAGAGAGCCAGGGGAGAGATTTCTTTCTTTATTTCCCCCCCCCCCCCCAGGATGGGTCTTAATGGTCTTGACCAGTGTTTTACTCACATCTCCTTGGCTGGAGCTTGGACATGTGGCCCCGTGGCATGGAAAGCAGCGGGAGCTGATATTCATGGGAGGCCATGGAGGAGGAGAGCATTTTTTTTTTTTTTCGATTGCAGGTTGATACAGCCCAGCTGAAACCAGCTGTGTTTCGCCAGGGTTTGACGCCGCTTTCAGCTTCTGAGGTCGCCAGCATTCCTTGACTCGTGGCTCCCCTTTCCATCTTCAAAACCAGCAGCTTTGTGTCTTCAAAGCTTTCTGTCTCTAAATCTCCTGGACACCTGGACTCTTGGGGTGACAGACATGGCACCTACCCGGGTAACCCAAGATCACCTTCTCCCTTTAAGACCCTTCCCTGGATGACAGCTACAAAACTCTTTGGCCATGCATGGATTAGAACGCAGGTTCCAGGAGAGCCCATTTTTTTTTCTGCCTACTACATTCTCCCTGCTCCAAAGACCCTCCGTTTCTCAGTTATGATACTCTCTTGTGAAATTTCATTATAGATTCTCCACAGGTAAATGAGTGAACTATGGTAGCAGGTAAAACCCTGAGCTTTGAGGAGGCTTCAAAATTATATCTCTTCTGATGATTTGTTAGATTATTTTTTGTCATGTTTCCCACTGGATTCTTCCACTGCGGGATCCCTTCTCTCCACGGTGAGCAAACAAGCCTTTCTCTTCCTGCTGAGGCTTTCTACCTTCAACATTTTCTATTGCTCACATGATTAGGGATTGTTCTTAGCTTTCATTGTTTGGCTTGGAGACATTAAGTTGTAGTCTGATTGTAGTTATGCATAGCCAGAGGGTTTTTTTCCCTCCCTTCATGTGACTCTGTTCATTACTAGCCGTACCATCAAACACAACTCAAAGAGAGTTGTAAATGTGACTTTGGGCTATTTCTATCAAGTGTTGTTTCTGATGGTTTACTTCAGTGCTGGAGAGTTTATCCTATGATCTATTCTGAGTTAAAAGCTTATGATGGCAATGCATCATTCTTCATTGAATTTCTGGTTATTGTTTTTCATTTGACATTTTATAGATCCAGATTCTTTGTTTTCTTGTCTTTTCATTCTGGAATTCTATAGCTGGGTCTCTGCCATTCACTGCTGACCTTTTTCTGTTACTTAGTATATTTATTAGCTCACAGGAAAACTGTTAGCAAGTCAGGACAGGTGTATTTTCTTCATCTCATATCTACTCTGCAGTGCCTTGCACAATATTAGAGCAATGTTTACTTGAAATTGAGGATCCTATATTCTCAGCCACACTAGCACCTCATCAACACTTGGAGGACAAACGTGTGGATGGATTCCTGGCTATTTTTGGAGAGTTGACAGATTTTGGAATTAGGTTAATGTTCCTTTTAAAAATAATTTACTACTTAAAATGGTCATCTATTGCTATCTAGCTTAGAAATGTAGGGGCTAGTAAATCATTGTAAACAAATTAGATGTCTGGGTTTTTTTTTTGTTTTGTTATTTTTTACTCAAGAGTTTAACAAAATTCCAAAAGACAGGGCTTCTACCTAGTCAGTCAGAGGAGTAGCCCGATGAGGCTCTTCCATAACCGCTCTTGTTTCGATTCTCTTCCTACTATTGATTGACTCAGAAATAAATCCAGTGGTTCGTTTAGAACTACCACAGAAGGGAAAGTCTAATTGCTAGCTTTCCCGAGCCCTTCCCCCACACTTGTGAGGGAAGAAGAGAGCCTTGTCTACCATCTACCTATGCACATGGGGCTTTCTGTGTGCTACTACTCTGTTGTCTTCACTGTGAGAACAGCTCAGAGACAGTGTCAGAGCTGCGCTGTGACAGAGGGCTGCACTAGTTCTAGAAGTTCTATTATGTGAGTTCATAAATGTCATTATTATTTTTAAAAAAGAGTCGAATTAAATTAAGGGACAATGCCTACCAATAAAGCCCAGTTCTAGTGGATTCCCAATTAAATGCTTGAAATCTCTTTGGTAAGTTAGTGGCAAATAAACAAGTTCATATAAAAAAAAATTCCAACTATCTATGGTGGTTAAAAATGAGAAATTCTGTTTTAAGTTAGTTCTATTATTACATTATTATGAAGTTACTTTTTTCATTAATAGAGAGCAGTGTGTTACATGTACTCATTTTCCAAGTTCTTGTTTGATGATTTTTATTTTTGGCTCTGATTATAAAATGCTATCAACACCCGAAAATATAGGTTAGAAAAATAAAAGAACAATGTAAGAGAAGAATATTTGTACTTCTCAGATAACAATACCACTGCTGATTTCCTGGTAAACTTTCTGTAGATATATAGCTTAATTTACAACTCTTCCTTTCTGCAGATAGTCTCATTGGGATCACGTTTGTGTTTGAGCCATGGTTTTCATTGGTTCGGCATCCCTGTGAGGATTACTTCCCCCTTGCCACTAAATATTTTCAAAACTGTGCTTTTCCTGTGTTGGTTCAACATGGCATCATATGGGTAGAGCCACGTGTGTGAGCATGTATGTGTGTGAGCATGTACGTGTGTGAGCATGTAGGTTGGATATCTGTGCGCATTCATGTCTCTGGCTTTTGTGCTCAGCTGCACAGGAATAGATTTCCACCTGCGGAGTAAGGGGTTAAAGGTCAAGACTATCTTAAGGCATTTGATGAACTCAAGTTGGTTTTTCAGAAAAATGCCAGCGTTCACTCGCATTACTGGTATATGAGGTATCATGGCATTCTACCATTGCCCTGGCTACATATTATTATTTGGCAGATTAATGGTATACGTGTCCCATGATTTAAAGTGGAAGGCTATCTAGAATAACGAGACCCCTAAGGCATGTTCCAGAAGCCCCAAAGCCATGGGTTTTATTGGACAAGACGGTATAGATCCAGATGATCTGAGAGCCTAGAAGAAATAGCTCCTCATTGCCAACTAACATTTTTAATTCCCCATTTCAAATTTCTCAGGAAAAGCTCTCACACACTATGGAGTATCGTTCCATTTATAGGACCCTCACAGGGCATCTGTCCCATCTCCAACCACCCACCTTCTCCAGAAACACACAGAGGCATGGAAGGCTCTTTCTCTCCTAAAATTGATCTAGATCTCATCGTATCTTTTTAACAGTTGGTAAAAATAAAAATAAAAATAAAAAAATATATATATATATACACACTCATGTATGATGGAGTTATCTCTCCGTTTTGGGGAAAAGGTAAAGTAAAAGCTTACTTTCCACATTAATTCATGTGAGACCCACCGCGCCCCGAGTCAAGGCTTTTGTTTACCATTATATATCCTTGCTCATAGATCGTGCTCAAAATAAACTTGGTGTGGAAAGAAAATCTAGATTCTTTTTCTCATGGAAGGCAGAACATCATCTTGGAGGCTGAGATTCCTGTGAACACTCACTGACTTCAGGAAATTCTATCATGCACAAGGGGCCGTGAATGAAGCAGAGGTGGGTGGGGGGAGCTGCAATGTCAATGTTGCTGAAAGGATATCCTTTCCAGCAAGAGAACGGATTTGTTCTTTCTTTTCCCACTCTCCAGTCTTGCTCCAAGGCTTCCACGCGTAGACCCCCACGAGGAATCGATGAGATCCGGTCCCCCGTGAAGACTGCGGGATCCCTGGGTGGTTTGTAGGCTCGCCTTCCACGCTGGCTCCGGGGGTAGCACCCTCGGGGGCAAGCTGATAGAGATCCTGATTGCTGTTTCTCAGACTCTGAGGCACCACGTCTTGTCCTGCCGCCAGCGAGGAGCTTGGTGAGAAGCCTCCGGGGTGTGGGATCACTCTTTGGAGAGCACCCAGGCCAGTCTCATGGGAAAGAGCCATCAACAGCGCCATTCCTTCCTCTCCTCGCTCCTGTTGTTTCCTCATCCGGTATACTCTCCAAAGTGACTTCACATGGAAAGTACTTGTGTTCGATGTTCTCGAGTGATTTTCCCTCTGCCAAGACTCTTTACCCATAGCAGTGTCTGGAGATCATAGGTGTGCCCACGTTTCAACTAGTACTATGACTACTACTGCACCATTTTAATAGCTACCATAGTTTTATAGCATTTTTTTTTTTTTGGCTAGTCCTGGGGCTTGAACTCAGGACCTGAGCACTGTCCCTGGCTTCATTTTGCTCAAGGCTAGCACTCTGCCACCTGAGCCACAGCGCCACTTCTGGCTTTTTCTTGTTAATGTGGTGCTGGGGAATCGAACCCAGGGCTTCGTGCATGCAAGGCAAGCGCTCTACTGCTAAGCCACATTCCCAGCTTATAGCATGTTTTGAGGTGAAGTCTTGTGATCCCATCATTTCCGTTTTTCCTGCTGATGACTCCTTTGGGTATCTGGAATAGCTTATGGTTTCAATGAATTGTAAGATTGTTTTATTTATCTCTGTGAGGAATATCATTGGTATTTTGATGAGAATTGGTTTGAATCTGAAGATCTCTTTGATTTTTCACAATATTAATTCTCCAGAATCATGAAAATCTGTATCTTTTCCTTTCTCTGTCCCTTTTGATTTCTTTATGAATGTTTTAAACTGTTGATTGAAGAGATAGTTTACTTTCTTGGGTAAGTTTATTTGTGGTTATTTTATTTTTGTAGTGATTGTGAACGAGATTTCTTTTAACTTTTCTTTTGTGAAAAGTTCATTAATGGTGTATGGCAATGTTGGATTCTAACTGAATTAATTCATCCATTTGAAAAGGTTTTCATGTGCATGTGTGTGATGAACTATTATTATTAATATTATTAATACGTAAGATCATTTTGTCTACAAATAAAGAGAATTCTATTTTCATCTTCCTGAATTCATATGCTTTTGATTTCTTTGTCATGCCTAATTGCTCTGTCTAGGACTTCTATTACCATGTTGAATAAAATTGATGAATGCATATATGCTTGTCTAATTCCAGACCTAAAGGAAAATACATTTACTTGGCCTACTCAAGGTGCTGTTGATCATAGGTTTGTCATGTGTTGCTTTATTGAGTTGATGAACACTTGTTCTTTAATTTGCTGGGAGAATTTTTAAAAAATAATTAATGGATGTGGAATTTGATCAAATGCATCTCCTGTGCTGCAGTGTCGCTTTGACCTTCCACCTCTTCTCCTGATTCCATTCTTCACCTGTATGTGTTGAGCCATACTTGCCCCCCCCCCCCCTTGATCATGAAGGATATCCTCTGCATTCAGTGTGTTAGTGTTTCGTTGGGAATGTTTATGTCTCAGTCCATGAAGGCCACTGGTCTGTAGCTTCCTGTTTTATTATTCTTGCATCCTTGTCCTATTTTGCCATTAGGGTGACACTGACCTTCTCCTCTTTCTCCTTTTTCTTTTTCTTTATATATTTATATTATCAAACTGAATTACAGAGAGGTTACAGTTTCATACATTAGGCATTGGATACATTTCCTGTACTGTTTGTTACCTCGTCCCTCATTCCCCTGTTCTTATCTTTTTTTTTTAAACAAATGTAGTTTCAGGTTTTGAGACAGGGTCTCAGTCTGTAACCGAGGATGGACAGGAACCTGGTTATCTTTCTGTCTCTGTCTTCTGAATATTAAGTTTTTAAAATTTCATAAAATGCATCTATGAAGTCATCTTATTTCAGAATTTTCTTTGTTGGGAGACTTTATTTTTGTCTTACTGAGTTCATTACTCAATATTGGTTTTTTACAGGTTTTCTACTTTTTCCGGGGAGGACTTGATCGATTAGATCAAGCCTACCTGACATAAACACCTTTGATTAATTTAAGGAGTTTTAAACTATAGCTACAAAACCTTTCCAATTTTCAAGGAGTAATAAGGACCATCCTTGGACGGTCTTGGTTGCCCCAGCTCTTCCACAATGAATTTGTAGCTCTCAGAAGAACTATAGAATATGCAGCTCCCTCAGAACAGGAAGAAGCATCTAGAACACCCCCTGGCTCTGTCTTCTTTCCTCCTAGAACAGGGACTGTCTTTAGCACTGTTGCGTAGTGAGCCAACTGTCCTCCAACAGTCCAAACCCACAGAAGAGCTAGGGTCCCTCAGCTGCAGTGTGAATGGAGTACTTGCAGGAGATACTTGTCTGCCCTGACCAGACCCCCTTCAGACTTGAGGGACTAGTGTGTACTGGAAGCTAGGCTTCTCCCTGCATGGCTGCGAGTGATAAATCTGCTTTATCTGACTCTCCCGTGATGGTTCTGTCTCACTGGACTAGACCTAAGAAGATTTGCACTGCCCTATCATGTCCTCAGGGGTGGGGATTGGACAAATGAATTACTCACCACGGGCTGTCTTAGAATTATGCCTGGCTGAGGTACTTGTAACTTTAAAATGAAGCCACTCAATTACTGAGCTTAACGCAAGTCCCCCATTAGGCCGCCGTGTGTTTGCTACATGCTAGAAGTCCTAAATTGTCCTTTAGGTCCTACCAGTACAATTACATTGTGGATTTGCTAATCTGACATACTTGACAGAATTTTTTTTTTTTTTTTTTTTTGGCCAGTCCTAGGCCGTGAACTCAGGGCCTGAGCACTGTCCCTGGCTTCTTTTTGCTCAAGGCTAGCACTCTGCCACTTGAGCCACAGCGCCACTTCTGGCCGTTTTCTGTATATGTGGTGCTGAGGAATCGAACCCAGGGCCTCATGTATACGAGGCAAGCACTCTTGCCACTAGGCCATATCCCCAGCCCCTGACAGAATTTTTTAAATGTACCTTTAGAGGTTATTTTAGAGAAGCTTCGGATTCATAGCAAAATTCAAAGGAAAATCTGAAATTCCCACAGTGCCCTTGACCCCAGACAGGCCCTGTCTCCTGCCAGCTGCCAGCACCCACCCCACAGCAGGGTCCTCCTTGAAACTGGTAAGTCTGCGTTGGCTCCGCATTCTCACCCAAAGGCTTAGTTTACATTAGGGCTCACTCTTATTTATTTTTTTTTCTATTCCAATGTTTTTGAGTTACAATCGACAAATAGAAATTTTATCTCTGTGAGGATGTACAGAATCACCATTTAATGAATGTCAGCTCTAGTATTGCACACTGAGATTTTCTCACAAAATAGAGAGAGAGGGAGAGAGAGAGAAAAGAAGTGCCCAACTCAGCTGCCATGAAGAAAAGGAGCTTGTGACTAATTAAATAAACTCTCCCACTTTGATGGGTGGTGTTTACACAGATCATCAATCAGTCATTGAGTTTAAGAGACTTGGTGTACTTAAACCCAGATTTACAGAAGCCATAAATTTGCCTTCCCAAGACAAATGCTTATTTTAGCAGGGCGTGTTCATGTGTTGTCGTTTCACGGTTCATTCTAAAAATAAAAAAAGCATGCGAACAAACCTTTTCCTTGTGTTGCGGAAATTGGAACAGATGCTTCAGTGAGTAATTTTTAATAAGAGCAACAGGGTAATTAGTAGGAGCCCCAGTTGATAAAATATCTGCTTCATTTTAGCAGTTGGTGTGGTACTCTAAAAAAATCAGATTAGAGTTAAGCACAGTTCTTGGAATTGTTTTATGTGCAATTTAGGCCTCTATACAATATAGTATGATATAATAACATAACACTCAAACATTTCCTATAGAGTCTTGGGGAGATTGCCCAAACCTTGTATATCAGAATGTCACTTTAACCCCTGACTCCTCCACCCTTTTAACTTTTATCCATTTGAAGAAATGATAATGTAAAATAGATCATGTTACAAGACAAGAGAGCAGAGGATGAATTGTAATATGCTGGGATGGTCTTTTCCTTTTCCTGGTGTAAGGTTTTGAGCTCAGGATCTCTCACTTGCTGGAGTGGTGCGATGCCCCTGAGCCACCCTCCAGACATTTCCCACTGTTTCTTTTTAGGACAGGGTTTTGTTTCTCACACTGGAGCACATACTGAGCTGGGATCCACCTACTGTAGGCATCCCTCTTCCTGATGGCATCATGGTACCCAGATTCCCTCTGTGGAGACAGAGTCTCTACCTGGCTGCTGGCCTAGAACCATGGTCTCCTCAAGCTCAGCTTCCCGTGTTGCTTGGAATATCAAGTGCACTCCACTGTATCCGGGTATTGCTTGAGAAGGGTCTCATGGATTTTTCTACTCGGGCTGGCCTCAAGCCAACACCCTCTCATTCCAGGCTTACAAGTAGTTAGGATTGCAGGCGTGTGCTACCAGTACCCAGCTTAGGTCAACATGTTAAAGCTATCACTTGGTAGTGTCCCATGGTTGCTCTAGATAGTTTCCCATCATTAGAAGTAGAAACAACCTATAACTTTCTACCATAACTCTCCTCTAGTGTGTTGGTATTTTAAAATGGACTCTCTCTCTCTCTCTCTCTCAAGTTTGTCCTGTAAGTTTAGCAAAGTCCCAGTTCTTTCCTCCTAGATGGGCTTCTCATCCTTGTTATTTCTACTGAGTCCTGGGTAATTCTTTGATGTGAAGCTGTTCTGTGCCCCACAATAGTCTTAACATCTACTCTGGTCTCTCTCCATTAGTCAGCAACCTCCACCCTAAATTCTGGGTTGTGACCATCAGTTTCCAGACATTACCCCATTGAAAACTACCATGGTAGCCACAACTCCCTGCTAATCCTTTGCTGTCCTCCAGCATTCTGTATGCTGCTGGAGGGTCACTCCTGAAGTGAGTAGACCTCACACATGAGTCTTAGCCTCTTCCTGCTTTTCACACATGTCTTACATAGGCTGAAGGAAGAACTGGCTCACAAAAAAAATACACATTGATAGTTTTAGCCCAGAGTTATACACAGCTCAGATATTTATAACTTACTATGAACATGCTAGGTTGCCAAGTTCCAAGTATGGGTCATCTTTGGACTTGCCTTGGACTTCTTTCTTGTCTCTCCATGATTGAGACCTTGTTTTCCATTGTGGACCTTCTCAGTGCTTCATGGATGTTAAATCATTTCATCCTCACAGCGCTCCAGGAGCTTGGGGTCACCACCAAAACCCGTTTAGAGGAGGCAGAGTTATGGAGAAGTCGATGGATGACTGGAGGCGGCTGCTGCTAGATGGTGGAGCAGCCCACGGAGTCACCATCCCTCCTCTCAGCTGCAGAACGACACTGTGGAGAGAGGGAGGCAGTGAAAACACGTTGAGTGTACGCACGATTGTGAAGCACATAGGAAGAATCACTGGCCCTAGAGGTGAGTCATGAACGCTCTCCACATGGCTGACTTGGAAGCTCAGCTGTGAGGCAGATGGGGCTGAGCGAGGAGGCGCTGAGCCCGGGCTGAGTTTCCTGTGTCACAGCAGCGACCGGCCTCAGTCAGAGATGCTTACGCTGATGCCCAGGAAGAGCTCTGCTATTGGGATTCAGGAAGCACCTGCACCAGGCTAACCCAGTGGCTTTTTGTGTCGCACACTGTCCTATCTTGGCAATTTCCATCTGCATGAAATCAGCATTTCCAAATTCCAAAGGGCCAGGTTTTACTGTCACCCCGGGAGAAAGCGTGCTGTCCACAATCATCTCTTCAAGGACTTACAGATTGGAGAGGGATTTGGCTTGTTTGGGTTTGTATATCTAGAAGTTCTTTTGCAGGTCAGGATTTGTGTGTATAATATCTGTAGCACTGTGGGCGGGGGGGGGGGGAGCAATGTTAATCAAGGTGAATTCTCAGATCGCGAAGGGAGCACTGCTGGTCCTTAGTATCTTGTTTTCCCCAAAGCCTTCACTGCTAGGGAACTGGCATGCACAGGGTGTTTGATTAGAAACAATCAAAAATTAATGAGCAGCTACTTTGCAAAAGAAGCCAGGCAGTGGCTTGTTGGTTCCATCCACTGTTTGCTGTTGACTTTTTAAAAAATTAATTAAAAAAAACTATAAACAAATACTAGTCCTGCTCCTGTTTTTAAGCATGGGGCAAAGAATTGCTAGTCCTTCTCTTCTTAACATTCAAGGAGGTAATAGATTAAGTAGATGAATCTCATCAAGCTGATAAACCCTAACCAACTAGCAGAATCTCCCTCCACCCATCTGAAAATCTCAAGTGGTCTAGAACGCATTTCAATTCAGTTGAGCAACATTTATATCATGCTATTTCTCAGAATTCTCCACCGAAGTCACCTCGAAGAGCAATGTCAGAACCTGTTTTGAATCCTCCTGCTTGGTCTGCAGTGTGTCTACAGATTTCATATTATTCCAGAAACAACACCATGCGTTTAGAGTCATCAAGACAGTGGTTTTTCCCAACCAAAATACGCTATCGTATTGACGTTTGGGGACCATCGCGCCTATTGATCCCCATTCAACATTCACATCCCTCCTACAGGTCACCGTGGCAAGCCTGTGTAAGCACAGTCCTTCCTCTCATCATACTTAAAGCTCAGACCACTGCTTCGGCTAATGACTCAGGAAATACTTAGTCCTTGATATCAAGGGTTCTATATACATCCTGTCATTAACTTTATCTTCTACACAATTCCATGGAGTTTTTATACTGGTGTGCTGGTCTTTGAATGGAACGGCCTCAAACTTAGGAGTGTTCGAGTGATGTGTCCAACGTCAGAAAGCATGAAACTGGTATACCTGGGCTTTGCAGCTAGAAATTCTGATGGCAGAGAGCATTCTTAGAGATCAGGACCCTCAAGCCCTGTGGAAATGAGACAATGCACTTGAACATGAGGAAAATAACATTAGAGTTTGCATGAGTGCTCTCAATCCCATTTTAAATGTCGGAGAAATATGTCCTTACTGTGATTGCATATGGTCAAGGGATGAAGTGTGATGCTCTTCCATAAATATGCATAC
The DNA here is from genome assembly GCF_023159225.1 of Perognathus longimembris pacificus. Classification (NCBI taxonomy): domain Eukaryota; kingdom Metazoa; phylum Chordata; class Mammalia; order Rodentia; family Heteromyidae; genus Perognathus; species Perognathus longimembris. The sequence goes on along the minus strand of NC_063166.1, from coordinate 81,845,777 downwards.
TTATGCAATCCTTACCACATTAAGATGGAAACCACTGTCATCCTCCAACGTTTTCTTTCCTACCACCTCCTGTCTCCCCAGTGAGACATTTGCTTGTCTGATTACTATCACCGTAGATTAGATTTAGCTGTTTCAGACTGCGCTTGTAAATAAATAAATCCAGGCAGTTATGCACTCTAGTGCATCAAACTTCTTTCACTCAGGATTGTGTTTAGATCTCTGCCAATGATGTCTTGTGTGTCAGGCTTCCATTTTATCACTAATCTCATACTCTCCTCTGTTTCTTCACAAATAAGGAAAGAAGATCTCTGTCTCTCTGTCTCTCTGTCTCTCTTTCCGTCTCTCTCTCTCTCTCCTTCCTCATCATGGTTCTGAGGACACTAAATTGGGACACAACGGAAAACCATCCACGGTTCTTCAAAGCTTGCTGTCCTACAGATCTCTTTTTCAGAGCGGATCTTTTCCAGTCTGAATGCGTTCTTGTGCTCTTAGAGCCCAATCTTCTGGCCGTAGCAGCTGATGGGACAAAAGATACATGACTAAGGCAAAGCTTTTTGGTGCTTTGGACCCAGAAGACCCCAACAACCTCTAGGTTCTCTGACATGGTGTGTCCCCATTGAATGAGTTCCTTGGGTTGTGCTGAACTACTCAATCTATTAACTCTTCATTGGTGGAAAATGTACACACAAGACTAATGAAAACAACCACAAAAGACCAGCTACTGGCTCCAGCGATGCTGGGCGATTCCTCTGCTGATCTCGGGCACAGCATGACTATTCCCTTTCCTGGGGAATGATGTCCACATCGTTCACCAAGACCAGGAGGAACAGCAAGATTCTGGAAGAGTATGAAGGCCTTCAAGCCAGAGGAAGGTGTGCTCATTCATGGTGTCTCTAAGATGAGAAACTGCCTGAGAATTGGAGGGGGGGGGATACAATAATTAATATGTCTAATCTATTAAGCTAGAGATACTGCTAGAGTAGTGGGCAATGATGTGCAGATAAATTGGGATCAAATTAGAAAATTCTTGAAAGTCACAATGAAGAGCTTCTACTTAATTTCATAGACACTGGGGAGCCATTTTGAGCAGAGCAGTAAGCTGAATTGCCCTCGAGGACAAATAATTTGGCAGAAACTATCATGAGGGAAGAGGAGAGCAAACACTGCTGTTAAATCTGGAGCTTCAGTGGCACACAGACTTGAGAAGGAATGTGTGATTTCACTTCCTTTATATAAGAATTTCATTGGTTCTTTTTTCGTGTGTGTGTGTGTGTGTGTGTGTGCGCGCGTGTAATGGACCTAAAACTAGCTGGCTTGCAGTTTTTAAGCATAATTAACCTCACTGTGTTCAGACCTTTAAGTTTATTATATCCTAGACCTTAAGCCAAGGCACAAGTAAACCCAATTAAGCTAGTAATAGTCTTGGATTAAATTATATTAACTATTAGAAGTACACAATTCATACATAGTCAGCATGTTTAATTCTGTCATAGGGAAAACCCTGAAATCCTAACTTGATATTAAGACCTGAGAGAAAACAGGTCTGCATAATATAATCCAATCACTTTTACATTGAGACTAGTATATGCTGTAGGTAGTAGAATTATTATAAAAAATAAACTGCCAAAGTCATTGCAGATGAAAAGATGGGAGTCAGGGAGAAATAGCCTCTCAGTTTGGAGGCAACGGGTATGTTTGGTATTAAACTGCTTAAAGCAAGAAGCTATCGTGATGCTTCTTGATGTATGACAGTGTAGAGTCTCAATACATCCGTCTTAGGTCAAAAATATCACCTAATATTCCTAACCTATCAGTGGCCCAGTTTAGCAACACAGCACATTGGAAAGGACCACAGGAATTTCCCTCTGATCATGTGACTGGCCGGACTCTGTGGTCCAGTATCACTGCTTAGCATCTTGAAAGAGTACTATGCTGATATGGGAGAGATGAAAGCTCATAATTGCAAGTCTGGCTTTTACTGAATGTTTATTGCTTCTGTATTTAATGCTGAATAAAGTACAAATGCCATGCAAGCAGTTCTTACTGTACTGTTTAGGAAATAGTGATAAGCAAATGTGTCCATCCATGCTCAGTCAAGATGTAATATTTGTCACATCTCAACGAGTTCACTCACCCTTGTGGAACTCACAGCGGAGAGATCTGCTGGACTTTCTATTTCTAACCATCTTCTTACAAGAAAAGCAAATGACTTGGGAAGGGGGAAAAGATCTTAGGGTATTTCTCCTTATGTATCTTTTTCTTAATTTTATGTAAAATAAAATGCTATCAATGCTATTGTCATTCATATTATCATAAGCATTTGAATTTGTTCTCATTTTTATGTAGCCTTATAATAAAAAATAAATCGATAGACCCAATACGAATGCAAATATAAACATGGAAAATCACCCATAATATAGGATAACATGGTAAAACTCTGAAATTCTGTCTACAGAAAGCTACCGTGGGTTATCTGGGTGTGCTATAGTGACTCTGTCTTTCCCTAAGAGAGGGGAAGGTGGGGATTTGACATATACTAAAGAGAGTTTGGATGTGACATAATGATGTCAGGGGAAGGATGGAGGAAGGAATCCGGAAATGCAGAGAGAGGGGGAGGGAGGGAGAGACACAGAGGGAGAGGGGGGGAAACACAGAGGGAGGGAGCGAGGCAGAGACACACAGAGGAACATGAACATGCCAGTTTCAGGCCTTGAAGATGAAAGAAGATGCCATGAGCCTGGGAACACGAGCAGCTCCTCCAATCTGAAAAGCAACCATCTCTGTTCTCCCCTAGGGTCCCTCAAAGAAGATTTGTTATAGGACACTTTGGCTTCACCCAATAAGATTGATTTTGGACTTTTGACCTTTACAATAATTAGAAAATAAATTTCAATTATTTTAAGGCAGTAAACTGGTGTTTATTTATTACAGCGGCCACTGAAAGCCAATAAACCTGCAAAACCTAAATTCTCATTAGGAGGTATTTCTATCAATGTAGGACATTTCCTCATGTCTCCTCCCAACACCCACCTCTAGTGGGAGGTGGTTATGCTGCCAGATTTCCTTTTCATTGTAGACTGGTTTTGCTATGTGCGTAGAATTGTAGCAAACCCCATGTGTAAGGAATTATACACTCTGTAGAAGGTTTCTATTAACCCAAATTGTGTTTTGAGATTCATTCGTGTGATAGGAGTTGATCGTTTTCTTCCTGTCATTGCTGAATAATATTCCACTGTTGGTGAATGCCTGCCATTCTATAATACCACTGGAAACCAAGCTTTGAATGGCTTGTGTGTTCATTTCTTGTGAGTAATTTCATCTCCCATTTTCTTTGACACTAACAGCACATTTCCCAAAGGGTTTATATTATTGTACATTCACATAAACAATATATAGAACTGTAGTTACTCCAAAATCTTGCCCAGTCCTCTTTACTTGTGCACTCTAAGGGGCAGGTAGTAGTAGCCCACTGTAAATTTAATTTGCAATTACCTCATAGTCAGTAGTCAAGCCTTGTTAGCTTGCTTATTGACCATCCCGTACCTATGAAATCTTCCTTTGTGAAATGACTATTCAAATCTTCTGTCCTTTTAAGAAACAGTTCTTTTGGGGTTTTGATATTGAATTGCAAACATGCTTCATAAAAGTTGTAGCTACACACTGAATACAAATTATTTTTTAGAAATGTTTTGTGAGTAGTTTTTGAAATTCTGTTAACCTAGTCATTTTCTTAATGGTATCTTATGATAGGCAAGAAGATTTGTTGTTGATGAAGTTTAATTAATCAATTAATTTTTTTTTTAGTTTTCTGGGTATTTCTTTCTGTGGTCTGAGGAAGCCATGTTTAGGGCTATGACTGGTCCCCAGTAGTTTTCTTTTTTTTCTGATGATGACACATAGGGGCTGGGACACTTGTATTTCCCACATCTATGTCTAGTTGTTCCATTTTCACTTGTTAAAGGGTTTTCTCTATCACTGGATCCTGTTGGCCTCTATGTAAAATAGCCAACTGTGTATATGCGTGGTGAACGTTATGCCATGTATCTAAATGCACGCAAGCCTCACGTATGAGTGTGGTTTCGGCATCTGGTCTTGGGTCCATTGATCTGTGTGTGGATTGTGGCCACCAACATGCCATCTTTGTTATTTAACTTTATAGTAGGTTGCAAAATCAGGCCATATGTTCTCTAATTGTATTCCAAAGATTTGTTCTCCTTTTGAAACGTCTGGAAAATTTTGATCAAGCCAACTTTGTCTATTGTTTGTTTCTAAATGGAATCCTACTGGGAATTATTAGGACAACATTTGTTTCTAGGTCCATTAAAGGAAAAAGTCAGCTTGAATCTGCTTCTACGTATTGAAATAATCTCTAATGGTTCACGCCAGTGCTTTGCCAAGGGGTAGCCCATGCTTCCGCTGCCATGTCTGTGCATTGTCTGTAGGTTTGGTACAAGATCTCAGGGCTGGAGCCTGCACGAGCCTGGATAACGTGGCAGCATTTGGGGTCACACCCGCCGGGAGTCTCACTGAGTCCCTCCCAACCCCCCCACCCCCCCCCCCCCGAGTGCAAGGCCTTCAGTTCGCATCCCAAGGTGAATGATGGGGAGAGCAGATGCCATCTCTACTCTCTAAGACAGACTCGGAAGAGTTTGGGAACTGGGCATGTGTAAGACTGTGATCCCAACATAGAGACACGGCCACACTCGTGGATTTCCACAGCGGTCTTGCCATGTATCTCGACCGCTCATAGCTGCTCCTTTAACTCTTCCCATTTTATTCAAATCTGCCCACCTCTGCGCCTGGCTCATAGCCAACATCCCAGTCACAATAATGCCGGAATATTAGCCTATTTATTCTCTTGCGTTCTCTCTCCTCCAGGTCTCCTAGCCAGAGTGATCTTTTCAGAAAACCTTTTAAAAACCAGTCCATGACTTTCTATTGTTCTTAGAACATCCTTTTGCTGTTTTTTTTTTGGGGGGGGGGGAAGGGGACAGTACTGAGGTTTGCTGGTTTTCTACCTTGTGAGCCATGACTCCAACTGGCATTTTTGCTGGTTCTCTATTGCTTGAGCTACGACTCCAACTGGGATTTTTGAGGGTTATCCTCTCAGACCTTTCTTTCTACCTGTGCTGGCTTTGAATCTCACCCTTCTGAATAAGCTAGGTGTTAGCTGCTGGTGCTGGGGTAGGACAAACATTCTTCAGCTGGCCTAAAAACCATTGGTTGGTCTGGTCATTGCTTTGTTTTTCAATTCGCCTACATTCTGACCTCTTGGTTTCCCCTCTTTCTACTTGCCACCATTCTTGGTCCTTTATAAGGAGCCTGGCATGGAGTACATCAAACTGTCTTCCATATTGTTTTCAAAATGAGGAATGATTTCCTTTGCATGCCCTTGTGGGATCATTTTTCCTTGTGTGATCATTATTAGCTACTAGTAGCTATTTTTAATATTTTTAAATTAGTAGCTCTTTTAAAAATATTTGGATGTAGTCAAGAATCAAAACAATTGTTTCTCAATTTCTACTGGTTATATAAATAGATAATTTTTCTACCCGAGTAGTCTGTTTTTCCAAATGTTATGTTCTTAGAAGAAAACACTTTACCTGGAATCCTTAGGTTACTTTCCACCCTCTAAAATACTTTTATGATATATTCTTGCAAAAATTAAAAACCCAAATTTGGGTAATTTCATCCCTCAAGTGCTGACCTTGTCATGTGCTTTGCTCCTTTCTGGATTACAAAAGTCACAGTGGGTCTTATTTTGAGGGATTTATATTCACGCTTTTGGACCGGGATGTGCAGAAGGCTTAATTGGCTCCTGATGCTTTTCTGGCTGCCCTTGTTTCCTGTGTTTGGAGCCACGCCTCTTGCAGCCCTCGTAGTTCCCACGAGTCCTCATTGTACGCTCATATTGAACAAGTACTTTACAGAGTCACTTGCAATCACGGACACAATTCAGATATTTCAGGCATGGCCAGAATACAAATCCAGAGAGACACTGCCTATCAGAGCAATCGGTGACCGTCAGGGACAATCCATGGTGCGTCATCCCCTACCTGCCTCTGAGATACAAACCACAGAGACAAAGCAAAGCTTCTGTATAGCCTTTGGCCCATCTGATAGCAAAAGCCACAAACAGGCTGGGGCTGTGGATTTCTGTGAAGCAAAACACAGCCGAAAAGGAGGTGCCCTACCACAAGCAGGCTCCTCACAAGCTGTGCTCCTCTCTGTGGAGCACAGGAGGAAACAAAAGAGAGCTGCTGATGGCCCAGGTCTCCTGTGTATGCGCGGACCTGCAGATTGCAGAGTAAACTCATTTCAGGACTATTTTCCATTTGCCAAGTGGGACTGAGATTTTTGCTGATGAGGATTTGCGGCGGGCGGCAACCCCGTCCAGCGAGGAAAGGCGACCACCACACGAGGATCCTTCCCAATCACATTTTATTGAGGAGCTGCTTGGTTGAGGGAGAGCTGAAGCGAGGGGCGCCAAAAGGCCAAAAACGCCTGCTTATATACCGTTGGGTGAGCATGGGTCGTTCCCTGATTGGTCTGTGACCGGTTGCTACTAGCAGCCGCCACGGGATTGGCTGGGACTAGAGCTCACTTGCGCATGCGCGGGGTTTGGGCGCGAAAGTCCACTAGGCTTTACCGTTTATGGAGTTGTTTACTGCTAAGGCTGCCAGGAAGCAGGCGCCATCTTGTAATGGCGTCGCTGCCGGCTTCCTGCAGTTCCCCCTTTTTGTTTTCGTGCAGGTAAGAGTAGAGGTCTGATCTCTGTGTGCTATTTTGGAACATTGTACTGGCTTTCCCATGAGTGTTATCCATTCATCGGACGCCAGACCCGTCCGATACCTTTTTTCCAGAGGTGGGGTCTAGGGTATCTACCCACGTGCAATCAGACTTGCTCTTCTTGGGGCCTGTTACCCCAGGACTCCCAAGTGCGGTGCTATTGCCCGGCATCCTGCTCTGCTCAAATGCACGCCTATCCCTAGTGCAAGTGAAGCTACCAGCTTCCTGGGGTGCAAAGGCCGTGCAATTGAGGGCTTAGTCCCTTTTTAGGGCTGAAAGCCAAATCTGGGGGGAAGCTCCATACTCCAAGGCGGCTAATGCCTGTGAAATTACAACCTTGTCCCTTCGTGTTTGGGTTCGCAGGTGACAGACCAACCAGAGGCAGACCATACTGCCCCCTAGGCATAGTAGTAAAAATACGAGTAATACATGGGACTTCCATGTTGCAGTCTGCAGAAAACAAGGTGGGGAGGAAGGGAGAATCTGCATGCAAGGGCATAGGTACTGGCCATGCCTTAGTCACAGCCCATAGTGTCATTTCTTTTGCTGCCATCGGGGCTGCAGTCAGCACTGTTGCAAGTAGCAGGGGGATCAGTTGTACCACAGGGCAAGTGGATGGCGTCTTCATCTTGCGGGTCTTTATTTTCGCAATGGGTTTCTTCTGTCGTATCCACAGGCCTGGTCAATCTCGTTGGCACCCAGTGAGGCACTTCTTGGCCCTGAGGAAAAACACAAACAGCTCCCCTGGATCTCGTTATCACCAGATCCGGTCCATACCATTTGTTATTCAAAACCTCTTTCCACATGACCATATCCTTTCTGAAGGTGACCTTAGTGGCTGCATGCCTATCGGCAGCCGACTCACCGGCATCATTTAAATTTAAAAAATTAAGTGTAAAGAGTACAAGTGAAAGCCTTTCCCTGGGGGTCGCTGTCTCAGCTATTCCCCCTTTTTGTTTTTCCAGTAATTCCTTTAGGCTCTTGTTAGCCCTTTCGACAATTCCTTGGCCTTGAGGGTTGTAAGGCAATCCCGTTGCATGGGTTACATGCATTTGAGCGCAAAAGGCGCGAAATCCATGGGAGGTGTACGCTGGGCCATTGTCTGTTTTTATTTTTAATGGTTTACCCCACGCTGCCCAAGCCTCCAGGCAGTGGGTTTTTACATGTGCAACCTTCTCGCCAGCTTGGAGATTCTTTCTGAATTGTATTTGTGCCTTGTCCTGAACAATGGACCTAAAGTCAAGGAACTGCCCGTGACTGAGACATGTGCGCGCAATCTCAAACCAATCCGTGGGCATCATGGCATTCACTGTGAGTCGCCGCAATAAGGCAGTGGTATAACTGGCTGTAACTCCATATGTGCGCACTGACTCCATTAGATCCCTTAGTTGTTTATAAGAGACTGGCTCATAGGTCCTTTCATCTGTTATTGGGTTCTCAAAGACTGGAAAAGCCGCGGCCAACCTAGACCACATACTTCTCTTTATGAAGTTGCTCCGCCTGGACACCGCATAAGGCGGGGGGGGGGGGGGGCAGAGGGTGTTTTTTGCCTGGGGGCCTTGGCCCCAAGGGGGTAACCAGGTCCGTATCTGTCCTCTTTGTACCTAGCAGCGGCTTCCTCCAAGCCCTCTTCATCTTCTGGGCTCAGCTCGCTGCCCGAGGTATGGCCACTCTCGGCCTCGCTCTCTGATTCACTGCCCTCTATACTAAGAGCTGAGAAAGAGTTATCAATCTTAAATTCCTCCAAAGAAGGATACAATGGGGCAACTGGTTCTTGTCCTTGTCCCTTTTGAGTTTGTCCCCGCCGCCTGCGCGGTCGAGGATTTTCCGGAGGGCTGCAGTCCCTCCTCCAGACCCTTATGGGGTCTCCCTTTTCTTTCTTATTTTTATTTTCCTTAGGCCTAACCACTTCCCCCTTTACTGATGAGGATTCCGAAAGACTATCCTGGTGCTTACTAAGGGCCCTTTGACCTTCCATTATAATATCTGTGGAGTGTCCATCTTCCAGGCATGAGCGTACCATGCGCCATAAGGGCATCACAGCGCAAACAGAGCAAGCACACACCAGCCACCAGCACTCACAGCGGAAGGATAATAAGAAGCACCAGACAGGAACGGCAGTCCACATACCTGAGGGAAGTTACCTCCTCATGTGTTGGGTTCTGGATCCTCTTCGGCCCCTCGCGTGGTTCCCGGGTTTCGGCACCAGTTGCGGCGGGCGGCAACCCCGTCCAGCGAGGAAAGGCGACCACCACACGAGGATCCTTCCCAATCACATTTTATTGAGGAGCCGCTTGGTTGAGGGAGAGCTGAAGTGAGGGGCGCCAAAAGGCCAAAAACGCCTGCTTATATACCGTTGGGTGAGCATGGGTCGTTCCCTGATTGGTCTGTGACCGGTTGCTACTAGCAGCCGCCACGGGATTGGCTGGGACTAGAGCTCACTTGCGCATGCGCGGGGTTTGGGCGCGAAAGTCCACTAGGCTTTACCGTTTATGGAGTTGTTTACTGCTAAGGCTGCCAGGAAGCAGGCGCCATCTTGTAATGGCGTCGCTGCCGGCTTCCTGCAAGGATTTATCTCTTCTTTTCCCCCTTCTATTTCTTTGTTCTCTTTATTGACAAAAAAAATGGCATTGGATGGAGTTAAAGAGGAAAGAAAATTTGAAGGCGATTTCAGTAGAGGTCAGGAGTAATCCACTAGGGCAGAGAGATTGAAGGCGGGCAGAGAAGAGACTGGGCCCTCTGTGTTAGCTAGTAAAGTACAACAGGCAGCGAGACCAGAGCTCTCTACTTTCCCTGCTGACTGCAGCCGGGAGAGATGCTTCCTGTTCCTAGAGAAAGACCTTCCTGGGAGGTAAATCTGGTCAGAAGCAGAGAATAGATTATTGGCATCTCAAATGGGCAAGTAAATAATTGACAATTGTGAGCATTTTTTTTTTTTTGGCCAGGCCTGGGCCTTGAACTCAGGGCCTGAGCACTGTCCCTGGCTTCTTTTTGCTCAAGGCTAGCACTCTGCCACTTGAGCCACAGAGCCACTTCTGGCCATTTTCTGTATATGTGGTGCTGGGGAATTGAACCCAGGGCCTCATGTATACGAGGCAAGCACTCTTGCCACTAGGCCATACCCCCAGCCCAATTGTGAGCATTTTTTTTTTAAAAGAAAATGCTGCAGGAGAGCTGTGCACCTCGAGTCAACAAGCAATCTGCTTCCAGTTTTGTCAAGCTGGGCAGGAGATGTGAAAGAAGATCACCTAGGGCTCCCTTCCTGCCTTGCCCTCCCGCTTCCCTTTCTTTTTACTCTTAATAATGTTTGTTATATCAGGATTGGTCTTTGATAAAGGATAATTTTTTTAACAAGGTAAAAATCATTATCCTCATGCAGATATAAAAAGATGTTAACATTTTTTATTGAGCTCATTATTGAAATCCAGGAGCCAGGCAGAGGTTGAAACTGGTCCAAAAGAAAATAGACATTTACAGATCAGGAACATTGGAAAGAACTTACTAGAGACCAAATAGAGGGGAGAGAGAGAGGTTGATTAGGCCTCTCTGGGACAGACACCAAATGTCTGGATGTAGGACTTCATTTTCATTTCCATTAGTTATCATGGATTTACAGAGTTGCATAAAGCCCCTGTACGGCTGGAACTGGGTCGCCCAGGCGCTGAAGATGCTGCATTCTCCACTGTCCACAGACTTTCCTTGAGGGATTCTGCTACCACCACACCGTATTTCTCAGCTCTTTTGAACATGTATTGACCACCACTACAGGTCAGATGTAGCGAGGAGGGGACAGACTCGCTGATCTCAGACTTTCTGCCCTTGGGATGCTCAGCATAATTCTGAATGTCTCCCAATAACGTGGTGATGTCTGGCACTAAAAGGACCACAGGAAGAGCTCTAGGATGGCTCAGAAGTACGTCAGAATGATAAGAAGTGTTACCCTGTCACCAGTTGGCTCCCTGAGTATCACCTGTATCATCTATTGCTACAAGTGTTGAGCTTTCTGTTTATCCTGGTGAGAATGAATGGCATTCCCCAAACATGGTGGCTTCTCGAGAGGACAAACTAAGGTTACCATACACAGGAAAGTAGAAATCTGAGAAGGGATTATTTTCAAAGAGTGGAGGTAGTGGTGAATGGATGGCATGGAAGAAAAGACTGGTAGAAATAGCAAGGTTCAAGCTCTGAAGGGGAAGACTGAAAACATCTTAGAGTGGTATCTGAAGATGGTTTCCACTAAAGAGTTGATGCATTACTCCAGAAATTTCTACGACAAGGAGATGTTTTGCCTGGGGAAATGGACTCATTTTCTGTTCTTAGTGTCTAGACCCAGTGTGGGGATAAGCAATTCCAATTCAGAACCTTGATTTTGTACCTTGAAAAATGACCTTGCTTTCTCCTATAGCCAAAGAAGCTCATTTTCTACGGAGGGCCCCAAGGAGAAAAGGCATGGGCATGTGAAGAAAGTGGTTAATAGGGCCCCATTACTACTGAGCATACACAGTGAATTTTAATGCTAGCTGAATATGCACGAAGGAATACTATGCTGAATGGCCCATGGTGCCTATCTTTAGAAGTGAGTTGCCAGAGAATAAAACTATTTGTTCATTTGAAATTCAGGCTTAGCTCAGCAGTATGTGTTTTATGTGCTAAGTATTGCAGTCCTTTACCACCCCTACAGTCTATGTGTCATTGAATCATCCAGACTGGGGATCCAGAGCTCTCTCAGTCTTCTGACCACCAGATCCCATTAGTAAGACTGAATAATTACTCTGAGTACCCAGATTCAAATTGTGAGGTGGCCCCCAGTTTCTTACCCCTTCACTTCTTTCTCCCTCTTTTTATCTCTCTCCCTTCCTGATGCCAGCATCTCTACCATTTGCCCTGTATTTTTTCCTCCATCTTCCCTATAGTTCATGATTCTTCTTGCAAGACTGCTTGTCCAAGTGATGGAAGTAGATGCATCTGGCAGGGTCTAGCCAATGTCACATGGAGAGCATATGCCTCTTCATTGGTGTGGTACTCAGGGAATTCCTGTAAATCAAGTGTTTATAGCCTCAGCTGTACTGTTCTATGGGTGCCATTTACCTTAGCTCTTTACATGATAGTTTGCCATGGAGAGTAGTATACAGAACAACCCACCCTCTCCCCACCTTACAAATAGGCCTGTGTCCTTAACTCTAGAACAATACCTTAGAGAATACAAAGAATATGGCAGATGTGATTAAGTTAAGAATGTTGAGATACAGAGGCTATTCTGAATTATCCATATGGGTTTGATGAAAATCCTTACAGAAAGAAGACAAGAGGAGTGAGAACCAAAGAGAAAGTGAGATGATCAAGAAAGTAAAGGCTGGAATCATGTGCTTTGAAGATGGAGGAAGGTGCCACAAACCAAGGAACACTGGCATGCATGGTGTTCCAACTTCTAGAAGTTGGAAAAATGCAAGAAAAGTGATTTCCCTCTGGGTCTCCAGAATTGACACTTTGATCACAGTCTAGTGAGACATCTGGTCTACCACAAACAGAGAAGAAATATGTTTTGTTTGAAGCTACTGAAACTAATACAGAGAACACAGTTTCCAGAACTGGAAAACTTCTGGTTTGCTACAACAGCAGACACAAGGGAAGCAATGGGAGATGACAAACGACAATTGTGAAAACTGTCACCTGGCTTCTTCTGAGGATTTGTTTTGGCTCATAGTTCTGAGGTTTCAGCCCATGTTCTGCTGGGTCCATCCCTTTGGGCCTCAGCTGGAGAAGAATATCATAGGATACGAACTGGTGGAGGAAGAGACTGCTCACTTCCTGAGGGCCATAGCACCCATCCCAAGGGCCCTGAGCATAGGAGAGCCTGGACTTGTGTTTAGTATATAGGAGAAGAAAAGTGTGACTGTCCCCCTTAATCACTATAAGGATCAGCGCCAACAACTCTGTAACCTAAGGCATGTTAGCAAAGGAATAAACATAATGAACTTATTCATCCACATTTGACAGGCATAGGAGCCTCTGGAATCAAGACCCAAACAGGCTGAACTGTTCATTGTTAGTGCTTAGTTTTTATGGGATAAGATCAGAATGAAGAAACAAAGGGTGTAGGCTACTCCTAATAGACAGAGGTCTGTCTGCACTCTGCTCAGACCCTCCTTGGCATCTCTGTGGAACAATCCTTCTTTCCTGCAGTGTAGGCTCCTTTGGAATGGGGATGTATTAGTCAGACTTGTGTTTTTTTGTCTCTGTCTGACAAAACAACACCAAAGGAGGAGGGTTTATTTTGTCTTATGCTTTCAGAGGTTTGGGCCTGTTGTCTGTGATCTCCATTACTTTGGGCTTGGGGTGAGGTAGAATACAATAGTGTTGGCGATGTGTAGAAGAGGCTGCTCATCTATGGTGGGCAGGAAGCAAGGCAAGAGAAATGAACGAGGGACCACATAGAGCAATCCATCAAAGACCCACCTCCAGAAATCTACCTCCCTGACTGGGTTCCTCCTTCCCATGGGTACTGACTACCAGCTGGGGCTAAAATGTTCAACACAGGAGTCCAAAGGTGACATTTCATATTCAAAATCATCACAGGGGTTCTTATGGGAGGTCCAGATGTCTTATGAAGACAGAAAGGTGGAGGAGGATTAGACCCTCTTTTTAGGTTTAGTGATTTTTTTTTCCCTTAGGGAAAATGAGTTCCAATTTCTATGATCTGCCTTGGGAAAAGAAATTCTAGTTTTTGTGATTTGCCTTGGCAGAAGAAAGGAGAGGCAGAAATCAGAAGGACAGGAGGAAGTCAGAGTAAAATCTTTTTTGGGGGGGCCCCTCGCTTTGGGATACTATTTTCATGAACCTCCAGAATGACCTGCTACTGTCATCTTCAAAGTCTTAGTTTGAATGAGAGGTCTCACAGAGTTTTGTCTTGTTCTGACCCTGAGAACGTAATTATGCAATGATCAGGTATTGTATTCCCAGTATTGTTACAGTGTTATAAGATTACAGAAGTGACTGGTCTCTGTTGGCTCATGCCTGTAATCCTGACTACTCAGAAGTCTGAGATCTGAAGATCATGGAAACCAGCCCAGACAGTAAAGTCCACGAGAGTTTTATCTCTTACCACAGAAAACCAGAATTAGTGCTGTGGCTCAAAGTAAAGAGCTCAGGGACAGAAGCCAGGTCCTGAGTTCAAGCCCCATGACTGACCAAATATAAGTAAACAAATAAAAAGATTGCAGAGGTGAGGTTCTTTAGAAAGAGGTGAACCTGAATTCAGCTTTGCAGGGTGAGGAAAAAGTTCAGAAGGAAGGGAAGAGTCCCAGGGTGGAAGACACAATGTGAATAAATAATAGGGAGCAATAAACAAATCACCTGTGAAGTTTGGAAGTGACAGGTCGTCAGTGCAACCTCTGTGTGCCGCAGGTCTTCTGCATCACAGCCCTGAGTGGGGCCTTTCTGAATTCACCAAGGTAAGGAGATTGGGATCGGCTCCTCAGGAGATGGGGAACCAAGGAAGTCTTTTGAGAAGAACAGTTGACAGGCTCAAATTTTGAGCAACCACTCAAAAATCCCATGAATGGGGATTTTGAAGGGTGGTATTTTAGCTCAAGCCTGGCAGATGAATGCATATGCAAATCCAACTCTGGCCTGCCATTTTAATGCAAAATGAGCACAAACGGGCTTCAGCCTTACTCCCAGGGGAAAATGCTAATGCAGACAAGCAGGGGAAGGAGTCTTAGATTGTTGAGAGCTATGCTCTGCTTAAAGTCTAGCAATCAGCCTCTCAAATCAGACCAGAAAGCCCAGAAGCACCAGAATCCAAGGCCAAGTTCAAAGCTGTGTCTTAGCGATGACTCCCTCCCACCTAAACTAAACTGGATGTAGGGCTGGGAGGGGTAAAGAAGGAGCAGCTGGGACAAGATGCTTCACTGAGTTATGAACTTGTGTCTCTCCTCCTTTATTCTCCTCTCCTGGCTGATCTGTTTCAAGGGGGCACCCAGGTGTTGAAGGGTCATTTTCAACAAAGATATAAAATCATGCCCTCTAGAGGGTACCCAATGAATTCCTGTGAAAAGTTTTCCTTAACTCATTAATGAGGGAACCGGCAAAGTCTTCCAAACTGATTTTTTGAAGAACTCCAGGTAGAAAACGTTGATAGATTGGAGATGCTGATAGAGATTTACCAACAGATGCACACTGAATTTTTCTAAGTGAGAAGTAAAAATCAATTTTTATTGCTTTGGACAGACTTGGTGTGTGCAAGAATAGGCAGTATTTGCATTACTATCTGCTTTCTAATGGTTGTTAGCTTCTACCACTGCAGAGTTGTAAAATGGTGCAGTCAAAAAGCAAAGCTGCATACCTGAGAAGCATACACTAATCCCATCCCTCATTTCATAGCCTTACACAGAGTCTCTTTTGTGCCTTCCTGTTGCTGAGAATGTTTGTTTTACAGACTCAAAGCAAATAGTCATCTATTGTACTCTTCCTTTCTTCCATGGACCTCCCTACCTTAGTCAGAGATTGTACTCGCAGCCCCAAAGAAGAGGAGAACCAAGGAGGAATTCTGAAACAGGGTTGTCAAGAGATCAGAGCCTGGAACCATGGGTGGGCTTCGCGACCCATGCATGGAAAGCTTTCCTAGGAATGTGTCTCCAAACCTGCAAGTCTCAGAATGACAGGTAACAGGTAAGCAAGCCTCTCTCTCAGCTGTTACCGGTGGAGGCTGATAACCACTGGGATAATTATGAAATCTATCCTCCTTAGCATGAGCTGGATAACTCCAGGCTAAGTGGGATGCAGAATTTTAATGCAGAGTGGCCCATACCTAAATTAATTGTGGGGAACAACTCCAGACATAATCCAGTACCCGAAAAAGACTTTTATTATGCTTCCAGTAGGTGCTTGTTTTAGTGTTCACAGGCTTGATAGCTATGAAGCAACGATTTCAGAGCTACTTTGGGTTGATAATGAGTTTGGATGACTAAGAGAAATAAGTTGATTCTGAGTGATTTTTTTAAAGCAATGCAATAATAACAGAAGAGGGACACTGCTGTTTGAAGTGGGCATGGGGAATTTTAAATGGCTGAACTGCTGGAGCTCACTTGGATGAGAAAACTCCTATTTAACACTATTTAGTTGCAGTTGTCTGAGGCACCAGCAACAATGGGTGTCACCGAGAAAGATCTTGAGTGACATCCAAAGACACCATGAAGACATTGCCCCAGGGTGGGGTGAGTTCCTGTGGCATAACCCCAAGGGCTAGTTCCTTGGTACCACTCTTTGGAGAGACCATTCCTCCTACGTTACTGGGAGGACAGTTCATGTCCCCAGGGCCTTGGAATATAAGTAGGCCAAGAAATCTTCATCATTCAGCTTTGAACTCTCCTCTTCCTGCCACCCTCCACACTTGGGAAACATTTGAAACTTTGGGAAAAGGAATGTTGTCCGGATAGTAACTGCTTATGTCTATACCTCACTTCTATCATGTTGTGGGACCTTGAAAAACAGGAGGAAAACGAAACACCCTCTATAGGTTTAGACTATAGCCAACCCCAACACTACCATCAAAGGAAACAAAACTTCTGCCCGCACCGTGGAGTGAGGATTGTTTCTTCTGCCAAGTGAAGCTACAGGGTGAAGCCTCAGCTCTGGGAGGAGAACAAAGCTCTTGCTACCTGCCTCTTACGGACCCTTTGAGAAGTCTGCTAAACTCAGTGGAGCTCCTCTCTGAAAAATACCACCAACACATATATTAAATCATAATGATCAAAAGAGTAAACAGCCAAACTCAGAACATAGTGCTGCGTGTTTTTCCTTCTTTACTAAGATACTAAAATTCGAGATCAAGTCATGATCCAATAACCCCTGACCCTGAAAATTAATGATGGTGTGAAAAGACGTTTTGTCGAATCTGCCTCTCTGTAATTTCTATCAGTTATTAGGTTCAGGTACCATGTTTGATTTCCCATGTTCCTACCTAAAGGGAATGCCAAATTAAAACGAGAAGTTAATGGAAATTAAGGTTTAATCATGTTCATGGTCTTCATGTTCTGCATTCAAGTTTAAGACTCCCTGAATGCTATTGGTGCACCCCTTCTGGTGACTATGGGTCAGTGATGAAATCCTTATTGGTCTCCACATAAAACTCCGGCCTGGCTGATGTATTCTGAGAACTCACAGCCTGTATTCACTTTCTTCTCATGCTCTGGCATCTTGGAAGCTATCATTTCAACATATCTGCTGCACAGTGCACAATGTCATGTAGTATTGGCATCAGTGTGAGAGGCCGGGGAAGCCATGATGCCCAGGAGAGCCCAACGCAAAGGCAGCAGGGACATCCAGGAGAGCGCCGACACCAAAGCAGCAGACACTGGCCAGCAATGAGAGCAGAAACGAACATCCACGCTCTGAGGAAATGTTCTTTGTCAGAGACCTGCAGGTAGATGTCGGGGGGTAGAACGGGGTCTTTTGGCCTGTGTCCCACATACCCCCCATAAGTCCCACGTACCCCAATTCAAAGCACCTCGACAGATTCCAGCCTATACAGGACACTTTAAGATTTTAGTGATATTTTTCCATATATGTATTTATGTTAACTTATTTAGGATAGTCTTGGCGTACACCGTTCCCCTGATTTGAATTTTTTCACTTTCACGAGTGTTTCAATTTGAGTGACCAAGTATGTGGGTACTCGGATATGTGATCCAGGTCCTCCTTCCAGAACTGGGGTGTCTATTTACTCAGGCTAGCCAGGGGCACTTGCCAGATGGCCTGCCTGGAAATCTTTGGGTGAAAGGAATCACATGACATATGTTCATATCCACGGCCCCCACCCCGCCATGGCCAATGTGGGGGTGTGCCTCATTCTTTCTCACCAACCTGGAACAGGGGCTCTTAAGACATGTATTTAATCTGTTTAATTCAAATTTCCTGTCCAAAAGACAGGGCTTCCACATTCCTTTACACACACTTATCTGAACCCTTGCCTCTGGAAGGATAGAAAAAAAAATCCTTACTTTTGAGATGCAGAGCAATGCAGACAGATAGACAGACACACATATTATATGTATGCACACACACTCGCATACAATCTCATTGTCATATTTCCACACATGCACACAAAATTCCTCAATGAAGAGCTAGTTTCTACTGCATCAGGCCGAGTGGCTCTCAACACACAGATTTCCAGGAAGACATTCCTGCCACCGGAATTTGGATGTGTCTCCTGGCTTTTCTCTAACCTGGAAGAAAAGTGTTGATTGTCATTTAGGAATAAATCTAAGCCATATTTGTCCTCAGCTTAAAACACCATTGCATCTTTCTTTTATCTGGGAAACAGTCTTGGATAGAACTCTCTTCTGCTGGAGGAATTCTTGCTGACATGCTCAGAAAGGCCAGGCAAGCAACTTGCTAACATAATTGGCAAGAATATTGCATCTCCTTCCACTTAACATAATTAAATCTGATTATATATAATTACCCCTTTGTACAGGAAAACTTCCTTGAAAGGTTAAATAATTGATTGCTGAGGGTAGAGATTTCAAATATTTCACACATTGACCATATGTAGAAATAATAATTTGATGAAGTGCTTTTATCCAAACTGTTTTATCCAGATAAATTGTGCCTTCTTTTTCCTCTCAAAAGTACTTAACTTCTCACCAAAGAACTATAATCAAAATTACCCCAAATGAATGAGTCAAAATGGAGCCACATTTTCATATTAAAATAATCTACACTCTCTTTGCTATTTTTATCAGTGACTCCTCTTAGTACTCAGACTCACCTGATGTAATAAACAAATGAAAGGAAATGATTAAACTCACCAGAAAACTTTGGTATGGAAATATCAGTTGGGTAAAAATAAGCAAAAGAGGAAAAGTGGTAAAGCAACAATTAAGCTGTCAAGACAATCTTTTGCTGATTTTCCTCCATCCTGTCTGCTTCCTGTAGCCAGCTTCGGGTCTCCTGCTGCGAAATGCCTTTGCTCCTCTAACTGTGAAATAGGTGAAATAGATTGTAAGGTCTTAGGCAATTGTTTTCCATTGAGGAAGACAAGTCAAGAAAGGCAAGGATGCCCATCAGTTAAGGACAGCCTATTCTCTGCACTTCCCTCTCATCCGTTCTTTGCCCAGTGCCTTCCACACTTTCCTTCAGCTCCAGCTGCATTCCCTTTGGTGTTCTTATAACATACCAGTCAGGTTTCTTAAAACACAGACACACACAGACACACACAGACACACAGACACACACACACACACACACACACACACACACACAGAGATGAAACATTACTTTGTTCTCTCTGGAAGTCTTTCTGCAGATGTTCCATTCCTTCTCTGCTGCCCATCTTGGCCTGGTTACTTCCCATCTATTTGAAGGACAGAGGACACAAATTGGTCATTGCTTGTTTCTGGCCTCCTTGTACTGCTAGGCCTAGACTTTCCATAAGTCCAAATCATATTATGAAAAGCTATGCAGACATAAGCAAGTTAATATTTAGGTTTATTGATAACTACTCCCTGCTACCACCCCTGCAAGATTAATTTTTCCTCTTTGTTTTTATGCCAGTCCTGGGCCTTGGAATCAGAGCCTCAGCACTGTCCCTGGCTTCTTTTAGCTCAAGGCTAGCACTCTGCCACTTGAGCCACAGTGCCCCTTCTGGGCATTTTCTGTATATGTGGTGCTGGGGAATTGAACCCAGGGCTTCATGTATTCGAGGCAAGCACTCTTGCCACTAGGCCATATCCCCAGCCCTAAGATTAATTTTTAATGACACAGTGAGTCAGAAAATAGGAAAAATAAACCATTGGAAAGAACACTGGATTACAAAACAGCTGCTGTTCTGGTCGGTCCTAAATATGCATTTTAAAATAGAAGTGTTGGAGATAACCTTCACGACCATTTTAGTTTGCACCACAAAGCTCCTACTCCTTATGTTCTACAAGTTAACATGTGGTACTACTGAAGATGACTAAACAGGATGGGACCACAGCAAACTTATCTTCCATTTATCCCTTCCTACATACTCTTGAGTCCCCAGTGCTTAAACAAGTCCAACACATCACAGCCAAGGGTTTTCTTTTTCTCAATTAATTTCAAATTTGTTAAGTCTATCATTTAAAAAATTAATAAAATGTTTATTGCCCACTGTGTTCCTCCTGACTTTGTATTGTGTGTTGAGCACATTGACAATAATAGAACATAGTCTACAAGCTTCACCTAAGAGAGTGGCCAGCATCCCTGGTTATTGGGGAGAGGTAATTCAGTCTAAACCAAGTGCCAGGTGGACATGGCTAAGTCTGTGCTGACAATGGTGGGGAAACAAGCCACTGACACTTTTAGGTCAAGGGTGACGGGGTATCGTCATAGTCTACCAGAGCAGCTCACATATTTATTCTCAGTCTTGCAGATATTCAAGTTCCTGCCTAGATGTGTTAGTCAGCGCTCTACCACTGTAAGGAAATGCCTGAGATAATGCACAAAGATGAGCAGTTCATTTTGGCTCACTGTTTCAGAGCTTCCAGTCCAAGATCAAGAGGCTTTCAGCCTCTGTTGGGCTTGCTGGATGGCAATGATTGGGGAGTCAACTGCTTACCTCATCACCAAGGACGCAGAGAGAAAGAAGAGATGGGGCCTTCCAAGATCCTCCAAGGACACACCCCAAATAACCTATCTCCCTTCCCCTAGACCTCGCCTCCTAATGACTACAGCACTTTGCAACAGCACCACCTGGGGGCCAAACCTTAAATACAGGGCACTTTAGGGAACACATCCAAACCATCGCTCTCAGAAGTAACAGAATTGAATCATAAACAGTGACCAGGATTGGCTGCAAGGACTCACGTGTTGCTGAGGTGCCTGTGTTTGTGCACCTTACCAATTCAGTGAAAAGTGGACTTGCTTCCTAGTTTCACGACGACAACCCAACTCTCATGGTTATCTATGACAGAAAAGTTTTGCCCAGGATTGGAAGATGATGAGAGCCCTAAGTCGCAGCCATGTAAACAAGTCCATATTATTTGACGACTAGACCTTCCTGTACCTGAAGCTGTCCTTTGGCTGATCCATCCACAAGGACACCACGCAGCTTGCTGATGCTCCAATGTCATCCCCTCTGCCCCGCCAAAAGCTTGCCACCTCAGGTTGTGTGGTTGAGCTTTCTGCATCAATTTGATTTCTTCCAAATCTGACTCTCTACACGAACTAATTTCTTCTGTTATCCTTTTCCTCTGTTGTTCTATTTTAAGGGGCAACTCTGGGAGCTACTGAGTGAAGCAAAATCCCGCAACTCCCCGAAGGTCCTGGAGGTAAAATTGAACTTGCTCAACTTTCCACTCAGAGATCTTTTCTCATTCCTTAGAAAGGTACAGAGAAATCGTTACTTCTCTTCTGTATATACAGGTCTTTTGATATTTGAATGCAGTTGCCTAGTTTGGGGGAGCAAGTTTCATTATTGGTAAAAGTGTGCACATGGTCATTCGTCTGCCTCTTTCCCAAACCTTGGGTCATTGCAGAGATAAATTCCTGCCCTCGGTAGCTGCAGCTTGTGGGGAAATGCGTACTTATGTGTGGGCACATTAACCGAGTCACCTTTGCTTTATAAATGCCCCTCTTGGACTTTAAAAGTGTGATTTTATCCACCTGGACTTTACTGAGTGGAAAGAAATCAAGGAGAAAAGGCAAAACCAATCTTCCTTTGCTACAAATGTCTTAGTCCCATTATTGTAAGATTCAAGAAAAGAGTAAATTTACAGGAAGGTCTAAGTAATAGCAAACAAGGTGAGGAAATTTACTTCTAACCAGCAGGGTATTATCTCCCTAAAAGGAACCTTAAAGTGGGCTCATTTGGGTTTCTTTGCGGTCACAGGAAACTGGAGGGAGATTTGAGGGCAAAAGTTAACCTGAAATACATGCACAGCCACACACAATATCTAGGGCACAATTCTGCTTTATTTAGGTGAAAAACCTTCATTATATTTTCAAAGTTTTAGCTCCTGACGATAAATAGGCTTCTTTCTTAATGATAAAACTCTCCATCTTGCTCTTTAAAATTTTGTAGTATTGTTTTATCCTTTTTCTTTTTTATTGTTATTATAAAGGTGATATACAGAGGAGTTACAGTTACATAAGTCAGGTAATGAGTACATTTCATTTTGGACAATGTTACCCCTTTTCTAACTCTCTTCAAGTTAAACAAAATCTCTTCCCAGGCACTGGTGGCTCATGCCTATAATCCTAGCCTCAAGCGGCTGAGATCCTGAGATCTGAGGATTGAGGTTTGAAGCCAGCCCAGGCAGAAAAGTTCCTGTGAGACTCCTTTCTCCAATTAATAACTCAGAAACCAGAAGTGGTGCTGTGGCTCAAGTGGTAGAGTGCTAGCCTTGAGCACAAAGAGGCTCGGGGACAGTGCCTAGGTTCTGAGTTCAAGCCCTACAACTGACAAAAATAAACAAAAACTCCAAACCCATTTTAATTAATCAAAAGTATGCTTTGCTACTGGATCCTTTCTTTTTTTTTTCAGACAAGTAGAATTCTGATTATCTATATTGAGTAATTGCCTTTCAGTGATCCATGCTTAGACTTAGAGGACCCAGATTGAACTTGGTACTCTTGTAGTCCTACTCCATTCAAGCTTGTAGGTTTCTGGAACTCTAACTGTTGCTGAATGACTCTGTGCTTAATAGCAAGGACGTTCTGATAAATGGATGCATTGACACTCACTAGCTGTCCTGTAGGAAATACAGAGAATCTGCAAGCTCCAGGGTGTCTGCAGAGTCTTGCTACCTTGGACAAAGTCACAGCTCCAAGCACACAGAGGGGTTTGAATCTCAGCCACAACACTCATTATTTGTGACCCATGGCCTTGGGATATTTAACACCTCAAAGACTTGGTTCCTTCAAGTATCAGATGGAGATAATATTCACTTTGATTTAGTGTAGTTCTCATGAGTAGTAAATAAACTCATTCATGTTTTATGCTGGGGCCAGATGCTTAGCATTATTTGATTTAGCATTTGAATTCCTGGCTCCCAGCACATGGTGAGAAATTTTGTCAATTTTCACTGGATTGAATGAGGTCATTCGTTCTCTGATATTTCTCCAAATTCACCTTTTTCTATTCCCCGGGCTTGATATAAGAAATGTTGTGTTCAGCATTTCAGAGATTTGGGGCTAATGAATTTCTGAGCTCACATGGAATCTGCCAATGCCTGGCCTCCCACAGATGCTGGGCAGTGTTTTCCCAGACTGTCATTTGTAGCTCCTAGCAGCTCTGCTGACACGTTCCAGGACTTATCCCCTTGTGACAGTTTTACAGCACAGTAATTTTACTTGGTCCATAACCTCGAGAGAGGTACGCTTGGGGCTCCTATTGTAGTGTAACAAAGGAAGGTGCAAGTCCTCCCATTCACATCAAATATATGGATTTTTAACCCTGGGAGGATTTCACTTTTCCATTACAAAAATGGTAAGCATTATGGGCTTCGGTGCTCTCTAAGTGGTTATACTTCTATGTTATCTTTCAATTCTAAGGCCTCCTCTCTTTGCTCATAGCCTTTCTCAGTTCATGAGCTCTCAAAGGAACTTTGCAAATGACTGATGATTCAAGCACCAAAACCATGCCCTGGATGTTGAGGGCTTTACTTTGGGCACAACATTTTAAAGGGGCACAGAAAAAGCAAAGACACACATCATGCCAACATTTGGATAAGTGTTCCCCAAAGATCCATCGACTAAAGGTTTGGTTCCCAGGGTGGGGCCTGCTGAGAGGTGGGGAAACCTTTCAGGGTGAGGCCTTGTGGGAAGGCAATAAGTGGATGAAGTAAGCGTCCCTCTTTATAATGTGACTATCTCAGGTGTTTTGTTATTGTGGTGGAAAGTGACTCGTACACTCAGCAATCAAGCTATGTGACATCACAACAGAATATAGTTTTAAATAAAAATTGGTGACAAAAATTTCATGTGAATGAAATGAGAACTTGAAAGAACAATTTGACACGAATGGCTGGAGTGGCTTACTTATATTGGAATGGGAGAACAAAGAAATAACAATGATATCCATCCTGTCTTTTAAAAGCAATTGTGACTTTTATCTGTGTTTTGGTGATCAATTTGGGTGTAGAAAAATATTGTGTAATAATATAGTTCACATGGGTTTCCCAGTGTTTTGGTGGTCCCTTCCTTTCCTTCATATCTTGTCTGGAGGTGACTGTACTATCCTCTCTCATTTGTCCCTTCCCGGAGAGGTTCAGGGCAGGGTCAGGAAGTTTACAAGTGTTGGGGATGGGTGAGGGCTGCCTGTACTATGAACTGTTGATGGAAAGTGTTGATAAATGAAAATGAGAATCAGATGGCTCCATTTTGCCTAACATTGTCCCCTGAATCTCTGCAAAGTGCTGGAACTTTCCATGCCTTAGTTTTGACTATGTAGTAAAGTAGGCAATTCTATGAGACCTCTTTTATGAGGTCAGTAAAGAAGGGATGATGATTAGAGGGAAAACAGGTTGAGAGATCTGCTGATAGGTATCTGGTGGGAGACATGCTAGCAAGAGTTCTGGATCCCATGTGTACCCGTATTTGATGACAGTCTCATATGTCGTTGCTTTCTGTAAGCCAGAGGTTGGCAATTATTTTTTTTCTTTTAGCATGGCCAGATTATAAACATTTTATGCCTGTGGCTTGTACAAGTTATGTTACAACTACTCAGATGTTCCAATGCAGTGCAAAGACATGTACAGTAAGTGAATGGCCAGGGAGTTGGTCCAATAGGACTCTGTCCATGGTACTGAAACGTACAATTCATGCCATTTTCCTATGTGCAAGATTTCAATCGCTTATCAATCATTAGGAAACCCTCAAGGGAACAGTGGAAGGAGTGACGTTGATCAAGACGCACTGTGCTGACAATATGACTCGTTGAAATAAAACTTCTTTGTACAACTAGTTAAAATAATAATAAAATAACAATAAAAAGAAATCCCTATAGATCACTCAAAACCATTCTTAGCTGTTATCCATGGGAAATAGTAACTGGTTTTCCCCTGCTCTAGACCAAAGCAGAAATGCCCAGCTGCTCTTAGAGCTCACATAATCCATGAATGTCTTTCAACACAGTGTTTTTAAGACCCACTTAGAAAGTACTCTTAAAATGCACTCTGTTTCTAGGCTAGAAGTCATAAATTTTACATGTCAATGCAGAGGAAGGATGTTCAAAGGTTCCTACATGGACTTCCTGAATAAATGAATTGCATCTAGGTATGCTACATATGGATTCCTAATATTGTGTACTTCTCTGACTTAAGTTGCCTGCCGTTTTGTGTACTTACGTGTCTAATTGACAGTCCCTTGAGGACAGAGGCTCTATCTGCTTTGTGTCCTTGGCTCCCAGGATTCATTAGACACAAAGTAGGATCTCAATGAATGTTTGATAACTGCTTAAACACATGTCTCCATTCTGGAGAAAAATAGTAGAATAGGTTCATATTTTACACTCAACAAAAATGACTAAGTTAGTAAACAGAAGCACAGTTTTATAGATATTTCAAGACTTTAATCCTCTAGGGAAAAAATAACACTGTTGTATTCCTCATAGGAAAAAGGCTCTATAACATTAGCAGACAGAAAAAATGACTCCTCATCTTTGGAAGTGATTAACACCTCATACAAAATAAAAAATGGAAAGAGACCCAAATGCTATGTCTTAGTTTTTAATGAATAGGTCAAACTATGTCCTTGCTACAAGACAAACCACGAATCTCGAAATATTTGATGTACCAGTTTTGATGGAAATCAGTCATTCTCTGTTAACATAAAGGAAATGTCCTGGGATTGGTAATTCAATTTTAAGATCAATACTGCTCAATTATTTAGTAATAAATCCTCTTAGAACAGCATTACAGAGCACTGTACCGCTTTTCAGTAGGGGGTCAGGGAGATGAGATAGCAATTTATTGATCAGGAGAGACTAGAGGTGACTGAGATTTCTGGAAATGCTAGAAGGGACCCAACACTGGACACTGTTTAGAAATTATTCTACTATTTTATCTATATATTAAGAGATAAACGGTAAAGCACTGACCTCTTTTCAGTGCAATAGCTGTTTCAATTGATCTTCATTGTCTTTCAGATAGTACTGAAATCAGTACCTATGGCAAAAGTCATCTGTAGGGAAGACAGCCTTGGAAGTCTCTTAGGAAAGCATCATGTTCAAGATGGACTCAGCAAAGGCCAGTGGAGTACACCTGGCCAGTGTTTCTCCTGGATATCTTTCTGCTTCATCTATGAACACAGAAGAAGCTGTGGGTTTCTGTTTCTAGGGGGTGCTATTAGGAAAGTGCTTATCTTGATGACTTAGCAGATCTGATGGTGATGAGGACAAGATGGAAGAGATTACACATTTGTGTTTCCTGTACCCAGCTCACGTTGAGTTGGCCAGCCTGGTAGCTGGAGAGCAGCACTGGTATGGGGCTGTGTGAGTGCTCCCTTCGCTGTTGAAGGCACTGTGTAGCATCTGTTACTTGACCTCCATCCAATCAACTTGTTGACTTAATCGATTGTCCTTCTTTCCTCTGTGAGCCTTTCAAGACTGCTTTTGCCTCGGTGCTACAAACACTCACCTGGTCAGCGAATCCCTGGCTCCACTCACTTCTGTTAACCTCTGAGTGCACCAAATATTGCTGTTGTGCTCACATGCATTAGCGGTTATTTTGCTCGCTACTATAATTATATAATTTAATTAGGAATTATGGAAACAAATTATGGGTGTGAAAAGAGAATTATCTCCAGAATGACTAAACCTAATGATCTTAGGAAAATAATAAAGACAATTAGCCAAAAAATGCTGTCAAATTAGGTGCGAGGTAAACAAATGTTTACAGAGTGAACATGTAGGGGTGTGAATTCAAATTATGTTAAAAGTTTTCAAGGTCTTGTGGGAACTGGATACAATGGCTATGCATTATATTTTGATTAAGAAAGAAAACGTGGAATTTCAATCAGTAGGTCCACACCCCAAATTTATATTCTGTATCAAAATATGGGGGAATACTGATCTTATATTTAAGTAAGTTTGGGAAAGTTAAACTTCTTAGGGAAATGATGTACATCTAGCATTTATGGTTTTTCACCTCTTCCTTCAATGATAGAAACCCATGTGTTAGGTCAGTCATACTAGCTAAGGTAGGGGATACTCCGAAGGTGACCAGTCTATATGATTGGTATGGCCAGGTCCCTAAGTGATGGCCACTAGGATATTGGGTAGAGTGATGTGTTCCATTTTGCTTTTCCTCTACTCCCTTTTCTACAGGCTGCAATTCACCCGTGGTGGGAGACATGTTTCTGGAGGCACCTGGAAGCTCCCGAAGGCCTGGGCTGGCATAGAATGTCCTCATCAGCCTGAATCCCTTCTTACTTCCTTTGCCTGCTTCGTTTCATGGGTGAAACATCAACTTCCATTAGCACCAATCCATTGATTTCATGGCGCCTTCGTGATCATGGCTAGAGTGCACAGTTTGTGTATCTTGAATTTGCTATATCTGTTGTATGTACTGTACCTATGGTATGCGTAGGTATTTACTTACACTTGTGCAGCTATATATGATACGATATGGCAGTATTTTCCTTGTTTTTCACTTCAAAAGACATTTTCAATTCATCGAGCAAACTACCAGTTCTTCTTACAGGTTTCGGATATGCTATTTTCCCCTCTCTTTTAAAACTGGACACGGAAGTTAGGCTTAAGAATCCTGACTGCTCATCTCCTCTGCTTCCTTCACTCCTTCCTTGAAGGAGTGTGGTTGGAGCACTGAGTGGACGCTCATGGAGCTGGTACTGGAGGAGCTGGTGCTCACCGAGATGATCTTGACGAGATGTACCTTTACCCTGACCCCATGGAGCTTCCCTTCACATGGTGCCAGGTTAACAATGAACACTGGGCAAATAAACACGCATCACAGTGTCAGGAGTCAATAAGGCAATGGATACGTCAACTGGTGTGCCATGCTTGTTGTAGGATGCTCTCAGTTACTAAAGAGGTTGACTTGGGCTACATTTTTACTGACAGACTATCAAAGGAAAGAAATACATGCACTAAGAAAAATACACCGCAGACCATGCGGTAGTGAGTTGGCCGCAGTATAGATAGACGTATGTGCATCTGGACACATGCGAGGTGGCACGTGAACAGAGAGCATCTGGAAGCTATCACAGAACGCTGGCGTTGTAGGGAGGGCCAGGCTGGGTGTGGACAACTGAGGCTCAGCATCGGGGTGGGGGGTAGTTTTTATAGTTTCCTCGGCACAGTCACACCCTCCACCCTGGGACTAGATCCCAGACGATGCTTCTGTTTTTAAAAAGAAGGGCGACATTGTCCAATAAGAGATGTATTCGTTACCTGACTTGTGTAACTGTAGCCCCTCCGTACATCACCTTCATAAGAGCCGTTTTCAAAGGAAGCCAACAGGGGTAATTATTTTTAACGCTGCTAAGCAAAGAGGGCAATGGCGACTCAAGACTTAGGAGCCTTGCTCCAAGGACTGTGATTTTTTTTCTCTACTTTCTAGAAAGTAATAGGGTACGCATGAAAAAGTGCTTGAGTAGTTCAGCTTTCTGACATAGTTGTTTTACATCAAGGGATTTAGTCCAGAGAAATAATCTATAATGTGAAAAAGAAATTTAAATAGAAGCATTTTCATTTCAGATTTGTTTAGAATAGTTTGAAAAAGGGTATCTAACAGGTCAGAAAATGACTAAATAAATAATGACAATATGAAATGCTATACAACCATTATTAATCTTGTTTCACTTTAAAATTATATTTTCATTATCTCTAAGTAGTTATACAAAGGGGTGATATTTCAACATGTCAGTTTATGAGTATGGTGTATTTTGATCAGTATTTCCCCTTTTGTCATTTTTCCCATCCTTCACAACCCTATCCATCCTCTCAATTTATAAAACTTGTTTTAAAGACTGTGGGATTATTTAATGTTCACAACTTGATGATTTATCAATAAAATGTAAAAAACAAAAACTACTCTAAGAATAATCTGATGCAAAGTTGTAATGAAACGTTATCATCTATCTACCTACAAAACAAAAGTCTACAAACCCCCCCTCCCAAATTTTACACTAATTTATTGATGTACAATTTTCTTGCTTTAAAACTATTTTTGTATAGTCTCCCAGGCCTTTGCTACAATTCGGGAAATTAGTCTTATGAACACACACATACATAGCAATCACAATAACCTTCACATAACAAGCAAACACAAAAGGTCCCCTTATGTGACAACCATTCTTATACCTTCTCTCCTTTTTGCGTCAATTCCTTTTTTTTTTTTTTTTTTTTTTTTGCCAGTCCTGGGCTTGGACTCAGGGCCTGAGCACTGTCCCTGGCTTCTTGTTTTGCTCAAGGCTAGCACTCTGCCACTTGAGCCACAGCGCCACTTCTGGCCATTTTCTGTATATGTGGTGCTGGGGAATTGAACCCAGGGCCTCATGTATACGAGGCAAGCACTCTTGCCACTAGGCCATATCCCCAGCCCTTGGCTTCAATTCTTGATGGTATCACTTTCCAGGAAAGATAACCACAGGACAATCACCACATTGTGGTTCACACTGAACTGTATTAGACTGCTGTATTTGTAAAAACAATTCTTTCTTATTGACAACTTCATATTTATATGATTCAAAATACCATCTATAATATATCATTTAATCGGAGGAATTACTCCAGTCTGTCTGGATTCTAATTGGTTTCCATTCTTCATTGCAAGAGGAGCGTTCTTTCTAAGAGACTGTACAAATGCAGTTAGCAGTGCCTTTAACTCTCTGAGGCGGGGGCCTTCTTGTTCTCACCAAGAAGGGCCCCAAGCTTGATGTAATACTTTACTGTTGTGAAATTCTCATAAATTTAACAAGAGCTCCCCTTTTGTCGTTTACAGAAGGCCGTAGTCACTGTGTTCATCCTGAACTGGAATGTTCCTAAAGCCAGTGGCCTACGATTTCGAGTATGCATATACAGAGGGTATTTTTGGAAACCCCAAGGGGATTAGTCAAATACAATTGCCCTCGTTTTCTAGGCCCTAAACCGGGGGACGCAGACACCAGCCTCTGTGTCACTGCAAATGTCTCAGGAGATGCAGTAGGTGGCCGTGTGCAGGACGTTCGGTTCTTCTAAACCAAACCAAGCCAAGCAAAACAAAACACATAAAAAAGGAGGGGGTTTCACGTTATAATGCCACAGGGTTCACAGGAGCTCACAGAGTGAAACGCCTGTTATTACCTACATAAGCTTCCAATATACCCACCTGGAAGGAAAGACACTGTGCTTGCCTGCTTCTGGGATGGAACTCTCAGGAAACGACACCGAGTTTCTCCCCAATGTGACAAATAGAATGCTGGTGAGGTTCCGTTATTACCTGATTCAAATGACATTGCCAGCAGAAGGTGCTCAGCCCGACCCCTGCTCTGTGCCGGAATGAGGCCTTTCCTGAATGGCAAGGAGAGGGCAATTCAGAGGGAGGCACCACCTTCATTTCGCAATTACACTCCCCCAAACACCTAGGCAACACCCCACTGTTTTGTGACCATCATGATTTCCCAGTACAGAGTCTTGTACTCCAAACAACAAAAGTTTCCCAAGAAACATGTTATGGGTGTATGCGCTGACCTCTATCTCTCTCGCTTTGATTTTACGACATGTCTATGTCTTCTACACATTGTTCACTCAGCTCAAGTGATTCTCTGTTGTCAGACACATTCCCAGCGTAGAATTTGTCTGAAAAATTTTAGTCCCTTGGTATAGTGCCAACACACCTAAAACCATTTCCCATGAAAACAATGACTGATAATTATTTAACTATGAGAACATTGATTTCAAGATTCTGTGAGATCTTTTCAACAGTGATGTCTGTAAACAATGGCGCTTAGTTTACGGCACTCCGTGTCAAGTAGAAATATTATTTATTGAAAAATTCCTGGGCTGGGAATATGGCCTAGTGGTAAAAGTGCTCGCCTTTTCTACATGAAGCCCTGGGCTCCATTCCCCAGCACCACATATATAGAAAAGGCCAGAAGTGGCTCTGTGGCTCAAGTGGTAGAGTGCTAGCCTTGAGCAAAAAGAAGCCAGGGACAGTGCTCAGGCCCTGAGTTCAAGCACCAGGACTGGCAAAAAAAAAAATTCCTAATCATGTGGTAAGGTTTTATATAGTTTCTGCTTATGGCTTGTGTATTCAGTGGCTCTTGACCACATTGAAATGAAAACAATCCCCAGAGAGTCTCCAAATCTAACATTGACTTTAATATGCAGATCTGTGCTGGGAGCCATGATAGCTTGGAGAACCAGGCATGAAGTTGGAAGCGTGGGATGGATAGAGTACCCTCAGGAAGGAGGGAGAAGGAGAGTCCACCACCAGGCAGGGTGTAGAGTGAAAATCTTTCCCATTACTAGCGTTCGTAATCACGTGAACAACCTCCATTCGACAGCTTTGGGCATGCCTGACTTCCTCAGAAAGGTGGTCCAGGGGGATGGGTATGGTCATAGAATCTTTCCAAGGGAGGCCTA
Source organism: Perognathus longimembris pacificus (assembly GCF_023159225.1). Classification (NCBI taxonomy): domain Eukaryota; kingdom Metazoa; phylum Chordata; class Mammalia; order Rodentia; family Heteromyidae; genus Perognathus; species Perognathus longimembris. The sequence goes on along the minus strand of NC_063166.1, from coordinate 81,814,438 downwards.
GATCTTTCCAAGGGAGGCCAGGGCAGACCAAATCAGTAGGAAATCCCCCTTACAGTTGCAGCAGACGGGGAAGCATCATTCTGGAATAACTTGGTGATGATGCATTTAAAAAATGTTTTAGGACATGTGACGGTTATCAGATTCACTTTTTTATCAGCAGCTATGTTGCCAGCATCTTCTGCTCACCAGGTGCTTTGCTAAGTACCATGTACTGAATGAACACGACAGATGCCTGTTCTCAGGAGACAGTGTTTCATCATGAAGCAACTCTCAGAACACAATAGAAGAGAATGATCGTATAATATTGGAATCGTACTTTTTATCTTGATATTTTCTGGGAGCTAATATTTACACTAGTTAAAACTGATACTTAGGCTAGTTAAAACTCTCTGATTAACAAGGATAGAAGTTGCTATTTGAATGGACTAAAGCAGGGAGGAGAAAATATGATTACTGGCTTATATAATGAGGACATCCTGCATTAGGTCTGGTTGTGGGTGGAGTTGGACCCAGGGGCTCATGCACTGTCTCTGGCCCCTTCTCTGCTGACTACAGACTCAAGTCCTACATATAATAGCAAATGGATGACACTGAAATGACAAAACACGCCTTACTCCAGCTGTGAGGGGGAGTAAAGCTCTTCTATTTCATTATTTTCCTTTGTAAACTAGCAGTTCCCTGACTTCTTAACCCAGGCTCTGTGTCCAGAAAGCTCACCCTAACAAACACAGCAAGAGACAAGAGGGAAGGCTAGCACAAATTAGTGGAAAAGAGAGCTCAGAAGTGAATCCTTTTGATTCTGCTAGTTAAAAATGCAAACGTGACTCAAATTTACATGCCATTTTTCTTTTTGATTTTTTTTCAGTTTCTTTTTTTAAAAATTTTTATTATAAAACTGATGTACAGAGAGGTTACAGTTTCATACGTTAGGCATTGGATACTTTTCTTATACTGTTTGTTACCTTGTCCCTCATATCCCCCTTCCCCCTCCCCCTTTCCCCCCCTGCAGTGTTCAGTTCATTTACACCAAACAGTTTTGCAAGTATTGCTTTTGTTGTTGTTTCTCTTATTTTACCCTTTGTCTCTCAATTTTGGTATTCCCTTTGAATTTCCTAATTCTAATACCAGTACACACTGTTTCCCATTCACTCAGATAAGATTACAGAGATAGTGTAGATACAATCACAAGAAGGTGATATACGAACATCATCAATAGTAGAAGCTACAGATACACATGGGATGTTGAAAGTAGTTACAACTGTGATATAACAATCATTTCCATAAAATGGAGTTCATTTCACTTAGCATCATCTTATGTGCTCATAAGGGTATAGCTATTGGACTCTTGTTTCTTTTTGATTTTTAATGATCTTTACGTAGTTGTATGAACGAGTTGCCATTTAACAAAGCGGTGCATGAATACAATATACCTTGATGAATGTCACCCCACCAACATGCTGTTTATGAGCTATTTATGTCATGTCACCCAAGCCCCTACGTGAGTGACTCAGTATCCAGAGTTTAGGAAGAGTAGATTGTAGGGGCTGCAGCTACTCTTTGAGAAGCATGTACTTTGGTTTAGTTCTTAACGTTTTGTCAAGTCACTTAAAGTGACTCCACTGGAAAAAAGGACCAGAGTGACTAGAAGTTTTATGACTGAAAATAACTTGATCTAAATTCCATGTATTTGGGAGTGACCTCTTCAAACCTTTCTGCTTTTCTGATTCCCAAAGACCAGAAGCAAAAAGAAAAGGCCATAATTTAAAGCCACAGTATAAACACTGTTGATTGCAAGGAACAATAAATTGCCATCAAAAATCGATACATTATTTTCCAAAGCTTGTCTTAGGAGAATCATTCCATCTTCACAGACACGGTGAACATTTGCTAGTGCAGGATTTATAGATATTTGTTGTGGGTTTCTCCAGCATCATTTTTCCTGGGGTACAAGCTGGCTATTCAGCTTGATTCTCAGTGCACATATTGTGTGGATAGCTCTGTGACAATGTTCCTAGGGCTACAGGAACAATCTTTACCTGTGCAATTAATTAGTCAATCAAAGAGATGAATTTTGGCATAGTTCATGTGACTGCTGCACTGGTTACTGTTCCATTTTGCAAAAAGAGGGCCCAATAAGATACATTTCTTCTATTAATCCTGATTATGTAAAGAACATAAACAGTCCTAACATACAGCATAATAAGTAATATATAATGCTAACTATCATATACTAAAGGGAAATTTTAATATGCTAGAAAAACAAAATTATTAGAAACATACTGATATGATCCACAAACTACATGAATCCTTAAGTTATAATTTAAATATAGCAATTAACAGGACGTGATGGCCCCAAGTTTAGACAGAAGGAAGCTGAAGGGCTAATTAAATACGGTATTAAGCACTATTTTTTCCCAATGAGCCTTACTTAAAGGTTATCAGAAATTTAACATCCACAGTAAAATCTGGCTTTGTCATAATTTACTAATTAGGAGTGTATAATGCTCTAATGTTGACAAGATTAGTATTTATGTTTGCTTTCTTTTCAAATAGAATAGCTCTTCTTCACAAAGGAATTTTGCCAGAGTCTCTTTTCTGGCTATTAAAGTCTTAGGATCAGCATTGAAATTGTTTTGCAATTTACCTGAAGTTCAATTCTTTCAAAATTGTGATGTTTGTGTTTGTAGTTTGTTATTTGTGTTTTACCTTATGCTACATGAATTTTAAATGTAATATCCCTTTCTAATAAAATGATTTTATACAATTAGGTTTTTCTCCTTTAATCCAAGGCTTTTTTCAATTTTTGTAAAGTAAACAATAATGGAATGTCTTCATTTCATAATAAAGTATTTCCCTTTTTGGACAAGCCTCTCTGTGTTTATTACTTGTGCCCTGAAATAGGGTCATTTTGTTAATGAAAAACATAAGGTAGCTTAGCTCCAGGTATAAATTAAGCAGAGCCAAGATAATGCTAACTGTTCATTTTTTATTTTTATTTGCTAGGGTTCAGAAGAAGCTGAGATGTTTCTAAAGTCTTCTAGAAAACAAAATAGTACATGTTCTAGGGTCTGGCATAATGTGGGTATATAGCAAGATTATTCCTTCCTGCCTCCCTCCCTCTTTCACTTTCTACCTCCCTCTTTCCTGCCCTCTCTCCCTTCTTCCCTTCCTCTTTCCCTCCTCCTCCCCTTCCTCCCTCCTTCCTTCTCTTTCTCCTTCCCTCCTTCCCCCTTTCTTCCCTCTTTCCTCCCTGTTTTCTTTCTATCCTTTTATCCCCGCTCCTTCCTTCCTTCCCTCATTCCTACCCTCTCCACTTTTTATCCCCTCTCCCTCCCCACTTCTTCCTTCCCTCCTTCCTTTCCTTAGGGAAGAGAGCCCAGGACTTTGCTAGACTTTAGTAAACAACAAAGACACTCAAAGGGTAACTTCTCTACGACTGTTTCCAGCCAGAGCATGAAATCCCAGTTCAAGGCAGCATCAGGGGAGCTGAATTTTCTAATCACCTTGGACATGACCTGTCCTCCGTGTTGTCTCCTAATGACTAATGGTGACATCTTTGCGCGGAAGCCTGGTACGGGGGCCCTTCCAGGACATCTGGGGTGATCCAGGATCAGAAGCCATGGAGGAGTGAAGAATGTCTCTACCTGGAAAGGTCATGTTGTTGTTGTTGTTTTATTAATTTTCTACCATAATGAGATGAATGGAAACTTCAGTTATGTTCCAGATATGTTCCTAAAGATTGAACTTTTTACTGGGCACTCTACAGAAGATATGCTCCCAACACCTTCACAAATTCTTCAATTTTCTGGTTGACTTTTAAATTGCCTTTCAACTTTATGCCATCCATCTACAAGATAAGGAGCTGTGATGTCACTTGTTTGCATTTCGTATGCTCCTGGGTGGGAACATGAGGAGAAAAGGGTAGGTCTTAGTATAGGAGCTGAGAGTGACAAGTATTATTGCAGGCCGAGAAGGGCATGGTGTTGCAGCCTCGTGGTTAGGCAGTACCTGATTCAGTATGGCGGCCAGGAAGCAGCTCCGAACAGGCTACAAAGCCATTCACTGTGTAGTGTGAGAAGGCAGGTGAATCCACGTAAGGCAGTATGGAGCCAATCTTTGTTTCAGCTTGGTAGCCATTTCACAGGCTGATTTATTCTTGGATAAAGGTTGAATCATTAGGGCAATGTGACTTCGGAAGGTGTGCATATCTAATGCTTACCTTTGTCCAGTTTTGCTGTTTTCCTTGAAGAAAGAATGTGTCTCATGAGTCAGGGTTAGAACTGGGAAGCAAGCCTGTTTGCTTGCTCTGGGTGCTTGACTCTGTGGGCCGGTGAGTGGTGTGGAGTTATACCTGCAGCAGCACATTGCTATTGGATTGCACATTGCCTCCATTCCTTAAATCTGCAGAATTCCTGTGGATATCAAAGGGTGCTTTATGGAGATAAGGCCACATACCAGCTGATAGGTCAGGGCCTAGGAGAGCCCGCATCAGTGATCTTCCTTCTCAGATATGCACTTTTAGCCTGCATATCTTCCACACTATGTCATGGTCAATAATTTACTAAATAATCTCCAACGTCTTCAAACTTTTATAGGACTTTTGGTTTTGCAACCTGGCAGTGTTTTACATCCCGAAGGCGACTGCAAATCAAAAGTATGTATTATTCCAGTGTAAGTACTTGCACAAATGGAGCGCTCCTTGGAAAGGGGGAAATGAACAAGAAGAAACGTATGAAATAAAAATATCTCATTAAGACACACACACACACACACACACACACACACACACACACACACACACATTTGGTGCCACTCCTAGGACTTGAACACTGGGTCTGGGTGCTGACATATGAAAAACTTGATTTGTAACTAAACAATGTGTATCAACAACTGGACTAATACAGACACGCTGTGCTGGTTGTCATACTTGGAAAAGATGAGACTTTCCTACAATGCTGAATGGAAATTACTAAACGGAGTATTTATAAATTTGCTCAGAGATTGGGTTTCTAGAAACTAAACGTACACAAGAAGTACTTTATGTTTGTCTGTGAAGTGCCCTTAGTATCTACCATCAAAAAGCTTATGAAGGAGTTTATGAGCTGCATGGCCGGCCATGAAGACCTTTCAGAGTCATTAAGGACGCGGGAGCATCCTTCCCTCGTAAACAGAGATGTCTAACTTCAGTCTTTTTTTTTTTTTTTGCCAGTCCTAGGCCGTGAACTCAGGGCCTGAGCACTGTCCCTGGCTTCTTTTTGCTCAAGGCTAGCACTCTGCCACTTGAGCCACAGCGCCACTTCTGGCCATTTTCTGTATCTGTGGTGCTGGGGAATCGAACCCAGGGCCTCATGTATATGAGGCAGGCACTCTTGCCACTAGGCCATATCCCCAGCCCCGAGATGTCTAACTTCAAACTATGAGAGTGCTCTGCCTCCCCCCACCCCCATCTCTGTGAGAAAGAAGGGAAGTGTCCCTTTGTATTCCAAACAGCTCCCTGCGAGCCTGTATCCTATCTGTCAAGACGTGGTGGAGCCTCTGGGGGAAGGAAGCGATCACGGTGACCCTGTGTCTCATTTTGCTTATCCAGTGATGTGTTTTGTAACCATTGCTTCCTGAATTCCTGGGAATTACTGAGTCATAAGGCCACATGATAATGTCACCATCACACCCTGACAGTTGGTTGATGACATCGCTTTCCTGTTCCCCTAGCCACTGGAAATGAAAAATGAAAGGAAATAAACCCTGCACGTTTATAAATGTGTTGGGTTTACATAACTATAGAAGTGAAAGAAAAATGTATTGTCTTACTGAGGTGTGGCTAATCACACACAAAAAAGGGGAGATATAAATGGCAGGATTATTTTCTTCTTTAAATATGAACAGCGGGTAATAGGAATGGAATTACGTAGGGAAAAAGCAAGCTGACACAAGCCTCGCAGGATTGCTGGAGTGGACACAGCTTGAATGTCTCCATGCGCGATCCTGCCTGGCAAACCCAACGGGACGCCAGCCCTGCACATCCTACCTTCCCACAATACGCCTTTCTTCAATCTGTGGCTGACACTCTGGCTTCCTATCTTTGAGAAATGGCTGCAGGTCTCTTTTTCAGCTAAGAGTGAAATTTACACCAGCACATATGATGCAGATCTAACAAGAAACAAGAATAAAGGAAAATGTTTAGTCAGTGCCCATTTTCTTCCATGGAGGAACGAAGCATTTTTAAATCACTTTCTTTATCTGAGGTGGGTACTGTATCAGTTACACGCTAACCAAATCCCCATCATGTCCTGGTTTCTGAAATTCTTAGAACGCATGTTCCTTTACCTTGTGCAAGTTATCTAGAGTCTCTGGGCCTCAGTTTTGTCATCTACAGAAGGGGCAGGGTGAGAGATTCATTTTGAATTTATTCTTTACAACATCAGCAGGAAGATGGGGCCAACAGGTACCACGGCAAAACACTGCCTAATTCTGTGAATTGAAAGCAACATAATGAAAACTATTTAGTACACATTTGAAAGGATTTGTAGAGAGCATCTAAGGTGTGATGAGATAATTGTTTGGTTGTGATGCTAATGCTGGAGATTAAGCCTTGTGTAAGGTGCTCATATTCCAAATCGCTGGCAGGCGGTTTCCCCAGTCTAGTCAACATTAATTTGTGAGTATTCAGAAGCAGGATTTGGATCGGGAGAGTGCAAAGATGGATGTTGCAAATAAAAGACACGAAATGGGATGAATACTCAATCTGAAATAGGAATGCAATGCCCTTTATTGTCAGATAAAAGCCTACCATTATCATTCATTTTGCTAAGCAAAAATACTGTATGAGAGAGCACTATCAACTTTAATTATTTCACTGCATCCTAAGGACGGATTCAAGTGATGCAAACCCAGGCAAATGTGTTCATGCAGATGATTTGAAAATCCTTTAGCTAACACACACGGAAAAGACCACAAATATGTCATGCAATTTTACATCTCAAGCTCTTATCTACGTGAGTTCTCCTATGTCACTGCGACCTGTTTTTTAAAAATTTAATTTAGTTTTTAAGTTATTGTGCGTTAATAGGACAAGGGAATTTCTTGCGAAAATTCCACAGCTGCCTATAGTGAGTTTCAGAAGTGTTCACCTCGGGGCTGGGGATATAGCCTAGTGGCAAGAGTGCCTGCCTCGGATACACGAGGCCCTAGGTTCGATTCCCCAGCACCACATATACAGAAAACGGCCAGAAGTGGCGCTGTGGCTCAAGAGGCAGAGTGCTAGCCTTGAGCGGGAAGAAGCCAGGGACAGTGCTCAGGCCCTGAGTCCAAGCCCCAGGACTGGCCAAAAAAAAAAAAAAAAAAAACAAAACAGAAGTGTTCACCTCCCTTATCTTTGCAAGGGCCCTCTCTTTTCAACCAGTGTATGGTGGGTTTCATTATGTTGCATTCTTATGTGTGTATGTACATATACATGTATGTATATGAAGACATGTGTTTTATAGTTATCTACGAATGCATGTATTTATTTATTTTCTTCATATACCTCCCTTGTGCTCCAGCCTAGTACCATTTCTACCTTTCTCTTGACAGCATGGCTGAGAGACTCTCTTCAATTTGAGGAAGTTTAGCATTAAAAATAGATTTTTACTCTACTCTCTGCTTTGATGAGATCCACACAAGTGAGATTATGTAGTGTTTGAGAAGGCCGAATGCTAACTGAGCCCTATTTATTTATTTATTTTTCAGTTGTGGGGCTTGAACTTAGAGCCTGGATGCTGAGCTTTTTCTTCTCCTTTCTTTCCCAGTCCTGGGGCTTGAACTCAGGGTGTGGACACTGTCCCTGAGCTTCTTTTTGCTGAATGCTAGCACTCTTAGCACTTGAGCCACAGCGCCACTTCTGGCTTTTTCCATTGATGTGGTACTGAGGAATTTAACCAAGGGCTTCACGCATGCTAGGCAAGCACTCTACCACTAAAACACATTCCCGGCCCCCTATTTATTATTTATTTATTTATTTATTTATTTATTTTTTTGGCCAGTCCTGGGCCTTGGACTCAGGGCCTGAGCACTGTCCCTGGCTTCTTTTTGCTCAAGGCTAGCACTCTGCCACTTGAGCCACAGCGCCGCTTCTGGCCGTTTTCTGTATATGTGGTGCTGGGGAATCGAACCTAGGGCCTCGTGTATCCGAGGCAGGCACTCTTGCCACTAGCCTATATCCCCAGCCCCCCCCTATTTATTTTTTTAAATTTGAAAATGTAAGTGATAATTGCAAAGTTAGAAACCTAAGGAATTTACACCTAACAGAAAGTACTTGAGATAATAACTTGGAAAGAGGTAGAAAGCGAATTTGCTTTAACAAATGTTATTCAGTGTATGGAGCTTTTATCACCATGATTGTCATAATGAAAACCTCTTATTTTCAACCTAGCATCTTTATGTTTACAACAACAACAACAACAACAGCAACAGCATCTTTCCGCTCTCTCCGGAATCTCCACAAGACATGTAGACATAATAACAAGGAGGTATTTACAAAACTTTTATGGAATTAAGCTGCCTCAAGTAGCATACGTGTTTAGAAAACATCATAAACTTTAACTTACAGTCAAATCACCAATACGTATGTCCGCATGCTTCTAACTTCCCTCTCCTGAAGGTTTTGAATTTGCTTAACGTTTAAATAATACATGTCCTGTGTCCTCAAGTACACAGAACAGCTTCACTGTATACTTTTAAACAATTAGTAGTAAATAGGTTCATTATGTAAGTGGCAAAGATTCACTTAGGAAACTTGGACAAACTGGCAAACCATGGAAAGGTGGTGAATTATTCCTGACTGGCTCCTGCAAGGTAGGTTCTGGCAAGACATGGCCAAGGATCTTTCTGACTTTGCTTTTCTGGAACATCCTCTGCATTTTGTGTTTAGTATTTTATAGTACTGTAGTGTTATAGTACTGTAGTGTAGTTTTATAGCCTTAACATTAACATTTCTGCTTTGAATATTTTTCTACAGCATGTTTTGTGTGTGTGTGTGTGTGTGTGTGTGTGTATGTGTGTGTGTGTGTGTGTTTTCCAGTCCTGGGCTGTGGACTCAGGGACTGAACACTGTCCTAGGCTTCTTTTTGCTCCATAGCGCCACTTCTTGCCATTTTCTATATATGTAGTGCTGGGGAATCGAACCCAGGGCTTCATGTATACGAGGCAAGCACTCTTGCCACTAGGCCATACCCCCAGCCCTACAGCATGGTTTTAAACAAGCACAATCTTCCTTGTCCCATGACTATATATTTTATTTAATCTGACATTATTGGACAAGAGGAATAGTCAGTTACTTAGAAGCCAAACCATTATAGCTATCGTCTTGGTGAATATGTATTTAAGCATATTGCGTTTCCCTAGGATACATTTTTTAGCGGTATCATTTCAGAATTGAAAGAAATTAATATTTTTAAGATTTGGATTCAGGTTAGCAAATTGTTCTAAGGAAGGTTTATACTTAGTGTTATTATTTCAATGTGTGCCCAGAACTGTATGATTTCTTTTGGCCTTTTTCAATGTGATGAATGTAACATTCTTTGCTGGAATTAGGTCAGATAACTTTTCATGTTTTGTACCATTTTTGTTTATTTGCAAACTACTTCCTCTTGGTTTTGCTTGCATCTGGGTGGTCATGTGGTTCCATTTGTCTCTTCCACTACTAGAACAAATAGAACAAGGGACAGGTAAAGTACCTGGATTTCCTGGTATCATTAGTGGGGACACGACAAAGAATCAAAATATCACAAAGGATTATATTATGACATCTACTAATATGGCCTTTTGTAAGACCCCTGTCTTTTGTTTAGGTATAATATGGTGTTGTCTGGACAATCAACAGCCGGTCTTCGCCCATGACACTGACCAACACAGCTCCAGGGTCACCAAGTTCTCTAGCTCTCCCCAGGGAAGGGATCAAGGAGATGTCACTGCTCCAGTCCCCAGGGAGGTGTCCCAGACTCAGTGAGTCTCTTGGGTAGCATTTCCATTTTGGAAATATATATGTCCCTCTCCTCTGTACCATGTAGTGCAGTTGTAAATAAATACTAACTTGGAAGTTTTACATCCATTTCTTCCCCAGCATGGAGGCCTTGTGGGTGTGAACAGGCACTCTGCCTTACACACTGCTTGGTCTTCCGCATTTGGAATTACCCCTGGTGCGAAGGAGCATTCAGTGGATGAAAGGATTATTTTCTAACCAGGAAGGAAGGCAGATGATTGGGGCAGGATGATCAGAGGGGATGGAGAAGAAAGAAAGCAAGGAGAAAGGATAAAAGAATCTTTCTTGCTCAGTTTTAAAATTTGTAAATGAGAATTTTTGAGTTCTTTTCAATCTAACCTTTTTAGACCAGAAAATTGGGTCTCTCTGACTAGATAATGGCTTTCAGAAATTAGAAGAATTTAATATGAAGAGAATCAGTAGAAATGTGAACTTGTAGCTTAATGTTCAACTACAACCCACATGTGACACAAGTAACTTTTAGGTGGGAAATCCAAGAACCTAGTTTTCCTCCTGATGAAATAACAGAAATGTGGGTTTGGATAGGCATAAGGAGAGAGGAAGGCAGTGTTCTGGGGAGATAAGAGAGAAAGAAGTAGATAAACATTTGCATTTATGCTGCAAATACAGATGGAGAAAGCATTAAGGGAAATAAATGTCTTCTCTCCGGGGATTGCTGGAGAGCCTTTAATATAAGCAGGTGAAGAAATACCGGTACAGATAAAGACCATTGGCAAAAAGACCAGAACTAAGGAACATTTGGGCTTGAAAGACCTCGAGTTACAAAGGCGATTATTTTTTTTTTCCTGTGTAAGTAATCTCACACTTTCTCTTTCATCTTAGTTGTCTTTCTGGAAAGAAAAAAGAGAGGTACTTTTGAGCAGAAGCTAAAGGAAGTTACCCCTTGGGTTTCAGAACAGATGCTAGATTTGGGGCCAAAGATGACAAATAGACAAAAATGTACACCGTAAGACTCACATGAAAATCTGAGTGTATCATGCCACGATGGTAGTTAATTCACAATTGTGTTCTTGGTGGGTGCCTAGTCAATACTAAAGTTTAGTAAAATGAGTTCCATTGCTTTTCACTTTGAGGAGTGCAAGGACTATACTCAGGGATTTGTGTTTTGTTTTGCTTCGTATTTTTGGAACCCTAGATATGAAATGGTATTGGAAAGGAATAGTGTTTCTCAGTGAGACACTGGAAATTGTAGTTGTACCTCTATGACCAATATGAAATCCAGGCATATGCCAGATTTCAGCAATGCAAAGATTACTTTGGGAGAGTAGCTTAAGGTAAGATTAGTAGGGGGAAAAATCAAACCAGGAACATTTAAATGCCATATTCAAAGTGAGTAATGCATTCAGAAGGCTCAGGAGATCTAACAGAATAAGCAGGATTGGGGATGAAAGACATTTACAGCTGAGGACCGCCTTGAAGACCTCAGTGATTAAAAGGTACAATTCACAGTCATAACAATCTGAGGTGAACGGCTTCTCCACTGCCTGCGGCTCTTAGAGGGGTTCCTCCCACTCTTGCGATTTCTTTAAGAGCAGTAAGAAAGTCATTTACTCTGTATTGAGCGAGAGTCACCGTGCTCCCAGATGGAGCTGTTAGCACTCCGGATCTACAAAGGGAGGGAGGGCTGTTTGCTTCCCTTAACTTTTTCTTCTTACCTGCCTCTACGTTCTAGCGCTCTCCAGGGAAGCCTTTGAGGTTGCTCTGTGCAGTAAGATGATAACCATGAGCCCCGGGAGAGGTGGCTTAAGGGGGCTCAGGGGAAACTGTGGCGATCTTCACAGGAGAGACTCCATCCACAGGTCTGGAGCTAAGGGGGGGGGGCAACACTAGGTGCAATCCAGAAACTTCCATACTAGAGGATAGGCTGAGTTAAAGTAAAATAAGGATCTTCACAAGTCTAGCCATAGGAGAAGTGTTCAGGTAGTCTATAATAGAAATAAATAACAGTAGGAGACTGGCTCCTTCCTCGTGCACAGTCACAACCCCTGCTAGGGCACAGGACATTGATGTTGAAGAAGGAACGAGTAGGGAGGATGCTGTACCAAATGAAGCCAGAGGCGGAGTTTCTCTATAGGCAACTTATTAAACCTCGGGGGCTTAGTATTTCCTCTATTGTCTTAAAACAACATAATTCCATTGTCTTTTATTGTTTTATGGAGTCTTGAACTCTACCATATTCTCTTAAGCTACAAGTCAGGATTTCAGCCGGCCACGTTTCTCCTGCAGGCTCCAGAAACGAATCACTCTCTTGATTCCAGCTTCCCAAGTAGGCCCCCATTCCCTGGTTCCCGCCTCTCCTCTGTCTTCTTAGCTCCCTCCCTTTGCTATCTTTAAGGGCCATTGGAATTGCATTAAATGCATCTGGATAATATGGTATCGTCTCTCCACTTCAAGATCAGTCAACAAGCTAAGTCCACCTGCAGTTTTATTTACCATAGCTGTGCAGGAGGGAAGAAAACCTTTCCTTATCTGAAATGCTTGGGACTACAAGTATTTCTAGTTTACCTTTTTTTTTTAATTTTGGAGAATTTACTTATACATAATGAAATATTTGGGAACAAGACCTAAGTTTAAGCAAGAAATTCATGTATACATAGCCTGAAGAATATTTTAATGCAATAGTTTTGGTGCACCTACCATGTTGACTATGGTCTGGCAAGTGGGGTCAGGCTGGAAACTTCCACTGTGACATCATCTCAGCCAACAGATTGCAAAATTTGGAGCATGTTGGATTATGGATTTTCAAATGAGAGTTGTTCTACTGTAATATATTCACATGTTCTAAGCATTACTACACAGATTTTTTTGGGGGGATTATTCCTCCTATGTTAGCTCCTGCCATTATTTATAATTAATAACCAATTTGGTAAGGGTTGTTTTAGGTTGGTTATGTAAATTTTCATTCACTTGGTAATTTTTTTGTAAGGCAACGGCCTCTTCTTTGTGTGTCCCTTTGCTTGTCTTAGGGGCCTACAGCTTTGTTCTGTAAAGTCTGTTCCTACCATGTGGGTAATTTCAAGTTTCCTTTTTAAATGAAAAGGAAACTTTCCAAAATTTTATGAAGTCACGTGTGTAGAAAATTGTCAGATAGGTTCAGGATGATTCCATTTTCATATGATTTTCTCATTTGGACCTAGTTCAATGAACTTTTAAAATGAGTGGTCTAGGGTCAGGTATGGTGACATACTCCTGTAATCTCAGATACCTAGGAGATGGAGGTCCTACAATCTCAGCCCAAGACTAGCTTGGCCAAGGCCTGAGTCCCCCCCCCCCCCGCCCCCCAATCCAAAAAACAACTAAAATGTGAGCCCTTATCCCTGGCCCCAAAGACTATTTTGAAAAAGAAAATAAAAAGATGAGCAGTTAGTTTGGTATGGCCCAAGGGTTGGGATTCCAAATTAATAAAGGTTGTCAGTGCCTTCAGAAGAGATCGGGCGCGTTCAGGGTGGTATGGCCGTAGACTGTCAGTGCCTTCAAACATGGCTCTCCAGACCCTGCCTGGTTGCATGGCCCCCTGCCTCAGGGAACCAGAGCAGACTGGCTGAGTCTTCTCCCTTCAGTCACTCCCAGTGGCTCTGCCTTCCTCTGGCTTAGTGATCTCATTGCAAGACTCAGTTTTGCTTGTTTAAGGACTTCTAAGACCTTGAAAAATTCTTTTTTTGTCTGTCCATGTCTTTGAGGCAAAGACTCTCTCTGTTGCCTAGGCTGACCTTAAACTTGCAATCCGTTTCGTGGAAGGTGTGGACCACCCCACCTGGCTTTCTTTTGTCTTTAGAGAATGGCTGCTCTAAAACGTTCTATTCTGAAAACAGAGATAAGAAAAGATCAACCAAAGCAAGCAAGAGGAGAAGCGGCTTTGAGGCTCCTGCAGAAAGACTGGTCCCCAGCAGGTGACCCCTTTGGTCTCTGTCCAAGAAGGGACTGGCTCCTTCCTGCTCATTTACTTTCCACCCTTATTGTTCAGTAACAATGAATTCTGGAAGGCAGCACTAATGTCTACCAACAGATCCCCAGCCCCTGTTCTCAGAAAAGGCTGGGTCTCACATTTTTATCTGGATGATGCACAAACTCGGAAGTAAACATTATAAGGAAGGGGAATGGTCAGAAGAGGGGACCCAGAGGAAGGAGGAGCAGCATTTTAAAGTAATGAAAATGAGATGACATCTGTGGGTGGGTGGGGCTTTCTATCCTGTGGTCCTCTTGTAAGTTTCAAGTTCAGGGTCAAGATCCCCTCAGCCAGAGGAAGTGGAGATTTCTCTCCCCCTTTCCAGCATACCATTAGTTACATCCATGTGACGTGGGACTATCTATTTCCTGGTAGAGTCAGACTGAAAAATTTCTAGACTCAGAGATGAAGGAACAAAGCTGGCATCCACTTGTGATAATTTTCTGCTTAGGAGATTCGGAGCACACCACTTGAGCCTGTCTGTGTAATGAGGTTTGTAATGCTTTTGTCTCCAATTGTGGAATCAGAAAGCTAAGTGTCCTTTTAGAGACAATCAGTGAGAAACAGATCTCCATTTCTATCTTGCTGCTCTCCATCTCCATCTCTCTTTTGGCTTAGTTTTGATGAAAGGAATTGTGTTAGGTGAGGGATTTGGGGGAAAAGGGAAGAAATCCTAAAGATCTAAAAGTTCATTTTTACTCAGTTGATGTGCAACATCTTTTTCTATCAAGGTTGGGATGGAGACAAAAATTTTAAAAACTTGTGAATGAAACACGAGGCAAAGCTTCCAGGTACAGTGAAATTCGACCATGTTCAGTTCTTTTTCAGAAGTCAGATCATTGCCTCAAGTTTTCTCATCTTTAATAGATAAATGATAAACCTTTACAGAGCAAGCAAAATGTTAGATGACACGGTCTTGTCGAGTCTTAATTTAATATTCCACTCTTTATCCCTGAGACTCCAGAATTACAAAATGAACTCTAGAAAATATATATGTTCAGAAAAAAGGTATCTTGTTACTTTTTTTGGTAAATATATGTGTGCACAAACATATTTATATTTGATATATATCCCTTCTCTTCACCATCTATTTTCTTTGAGACCTATAGTGAAGGGAGAATGAAGCTCAGCTGGTTTTAAAACATAGCAATTGTCATTATTTCTGATAGAGGCATAAAATTCCATTGTGTATACACCTTCATGTGGTTGTACCTACACTTTCTCTGTATCTTATCTGAGTATATTGGAAACCGGGTATACTGGTATTAGAACTAGGAAATTGGAAGGGAATACCAAAATCGAGAGACACGGAGTAAAAAAAGACAAACAACTACAAAAGCAATACTTGCAAAACTGTTTGGTGTAAGTGAACTGAACAACTCATGGCGGGGGGGTGGGAAGGAAAGAGGGGGAAGGGGGAATGAGGGACGAGGTAACAAACAGTACAAGAAATGTATCCAATGCCTAATGTATGAAACTGTAACCTCTCTGAAATTCAGTTTGATAATAAAAAATATATATTAAAAAAAACATAGCAATTGTAACTTGCTACAGGTAATCCAATCATCAGTCATTGTCAGCTCCTCAGTCTGATTATCTTGTTGGTGATTTAAGAAAATGAAATCAAACCATGCCCACCTACCCTTTGAAAAGTGTGAAATGAAACTTATATGTCTAGAGTTGGATAATGCTATTGATGAACTGAGCTAGGGGGGAGGGAAGTCAGACAGAAAGAATAAGAGCGAATGCTTATCCACTTGGATCTTTCTGGGAAAGAAACCACGGCACTCCACCCACATCTGCACAGACTCAACCATCCTTAGAGATCAGAAGCTTACAGTCCCCTCATGTTAGAAAGATCATGACTTAAGTTCCTACTTCGTCTGACTCTCATAACCACCAATAAATAATGTCAGTCAAAACAGATATCCAACACACTGGTTTCTTCCACACACATGATTTAGACGTTGGCGATTACATGATACTTATTTATCACACATTTTATTGCTTCTGGCTCTGATGTTCCCCCAGCACCTTCCCGTCTTCCTGCTGGAGATTCCTTCACATTGGAACGATCCCGTCTTCCGGATGATTTACATTCAATGTACCCTTCATCCTAAATTCATTCTAAGAACTTTGATTCAAAATTCGTTTTCAAAGAATTTGGCCATCTTCTAAGCTTGCTTTATTTTTTTCCCCTTCCCATCCTAAGTTGGCTAAGTGAACCATTAAAAAGGGAAACATAATGGAGTCACACCGCAAATTAAGACATGCCTCAGGCAAGGACCACAGGGTTTTTTCTAACTCCCATCTGCTGTGCTCAGGTTTCGGAGGTGCAGCACAGCACTTAGGATGTGGATTTGCTTTTCACTTTTTTTTTTCTTGTCCCTCCCTGAAGATCCGTGTCCTTCTTACTGGAGGCATGTCACCAGAGGAGGGCCTAGAGCCCAAACAGCTAGAACTTGCCTGCCCTTTTGATGGCCAGGTCCCCAATGCACAGATCTCATTTGGAGAGCATGTTCCCTAACACGCTTCACATTTCCTTTCCTTCTCCTGTCCTTGAGGCGGTCCCTGCATCCAGCCTGTGTGTGCAGCCTCCTCGTGGCGTTTTGTGTTGGTGGTGGGATTGGGAGGAATGAAGCCCACCGGTTTCTGTAGGTAACAAAGGGCCCAGCGAGAGGCCCGCGCCTGTGGCCCAGGTGCAGCTGGTGCATTTCGGACTCTTCTTGTTGGGTTTATTCACCACCTGCACTTGCAAAGCAATCATTGCTTCTCCCAAGTCGGAGATGGATGTATTGAGACAGGCTGCTCCTTCATACAAAGTGGGGTTGTTGGGCTTTGCTCCCGGGGGCGGGGGGTGGGGGGTTAGGGGAGAGATCCTCCTCTACCTCTGACACTAATGAGAATTATTTTCTTGTATTCCAAAAAAAACCCACTTTACCCTGTGGGTCAAGGAAAGATGTGTTCGACTCTATGACCTGGGTAGATGGCCCGAACAGGACTGTTGATTGAGATGTAGGGTGGTGTGTATTTCCCAGCCTGTGTGATTGCGATGATTTCAGAGTACGCTTGACGAGGAATTGGAGTTTTCACCAACCTTATGATTGAACGAGGTCCTTGATTACCTCAGGGGCCTTAACGCCTTCCCTTTGAGTAGCTCCTCTATTCTCTAACTGGCTAAATTATAGTAGGAAAAGACTATTAAACTTGCTACGCTGTGTATGTGGACGGTTTCCTCCTAACTCTTCTTCTGGCAAGAGCTTTCTCCACCATCTAGATCTCCCCTCCCACATGACCAGCACAATGGCAACATCACTTCGGTCACCCTGATAGTCAAGGAGGGCCCCTTTCCCATCAGCTGGATTTGCTTCACTATCATTAACAGAAGCTAAGAATAGTTTTGTTTGTTGGTTCTCTGTATCAGAAAATATACCAGTGATACAGATCTGTTTGTCTTTCATTGCTGTATTGTGCTCAAGTAGATGAGAGAGTAAGGTGTTCAATACACAAAACTATGAAAGGAATGAATACATGCCAACACCATGGAAGCTAATAGGTGCCTACACATGGTGCATTCACATTCTAGTCCGCTTGTCACTATATTTGATTTCATTACCCTGAGTATTGTATATAAGTTTATCTGAATTAGGGAAGGGAAGGGGAACATGAAACTGGTGAGACAAAGGATAAAAGGCAAACCAACGCAACAGC
This sequence comes from Perognathus longimembris pacificus, assembly GCF_023159225.1. Taxonomy (NCBI): domain Eukaryota; kingdom Metazoa; phylum Chordata; class Mammalia; order Rodentia; family Heteromyidae; genus Perognathus; species Perognathus longimembris. Next base: position 81,796,745 of record NC_063166.1, on the reverse strand, counting down.
AATACTTACAAGACAATATGTTGGATATTAACTGTACAACTCGGGGGAGAGGTTGGGGATGGTTAAAGGTGGGAGAAAAGTGAAGGAGGAGGTAACAACTTTGACAAGAAATGTACTCACAACCTTATATATGTAACTGTAACCCTCTGTACGTCACTTTGACAATAAAAGTTAAAAAGTAGTATAGGAATTGAAAACTAGAGAAACAAATGACTTGCTGGTTATTTTAATGATATGACCAAAGACTTTGTGCTTTCTGGAAAGAGGTTCAACCACCAAACCACCAAACCCCTCTGGAGAATAGGGTCTAAAATCTTGGAGCTTTAACTGTGTTGTGATTATCCCTACTAACGTGAGCAAGTTTACAATTCTTTTGTCAGGTGATAGCAAGATCTATGTAGAAAGAGGACATTTTAATTTTTGTTCTCAACAGCTGTCACCTGTGGAAAATGAGAGCAGTCATTCTAGAACAAAGTCTTGTGTCCTCTAGCAGGCACTGGAAACTACTAGAGACTGAGATTTTCATTTCTAAATAAAATAAAATAAAATCTTAAACTCTACAACACCGAGAACATACCCTCAATATGTTAAGATTAATAAACTAAATATTTCACAAGCTGGTTTTCTTTTTTTGAGCATTCGAATGAGTAATTTAGAGCATCAGGAACACTACTGGCTTTATTGAAATATTAAAACATATAAATAATTTACATGGCGACAGACTCACAGAAGATATGAAATCTTCAGAACATTACATATATAAATTATATACACTGTCTGATACTAGGAGTTTAATAGGTTGGAAAATATTCCTCTCACCCTTCCATGTTCAGCAGACCTTGGTGGAATCAGAGGAGAGAGGTTAATATGGATGTGTGGAACGAAAAGCCGGACTGCTAACGCCTCGCCTAAGCAAAGAACAAAAGCAGCTACTGTCCTCCAGTCAGCCAGATACGTTATTCGGGAAAACAGATGCATTTTTATGAGAGGCCATAATAAAATATTATTGCCATCATAAAATCATTCAAGCTAGACTGGGTCTTGTTACCCTCCCCTTCCCCAGCTCCAAGCCGTTCCGCGTTCCTCGCTGGCAGTAGGAAGGCTTGCACTTTGTTCTTGTTGGATGCTCGCTCTGCCTTTGTCAACTTGGATGTAAAGCAGAGAGAGAGGACAGGGGCATTTTCTGGCTGGCTGCCATTCCCAGGAATCTGTGTCAACTTGGGCTCCTCGCTCAACCCCTCTGTGACTCATGAGTTCTCGTCTGTAAATTAGGGATACTGCAAGTGGTTCATCTAAAGTGTCATAATGGAGAGTACACGTGTCAGCGCATGTAAAGCTCTGAGGGCAGGTGAGGAGCCCGGCGGAGAATTCACAGTGTTAGCTGGTCTTAGTGGCTGGACAACTAAGTAATGTGAGCGACTGGGCTTTGTAAGTTTCCTTTCCTGATAATTCTCTGGTTCCCATAACAGAGTTTCGGACATACTTGGCACCTAGTTAATAATTCCTGAATAAATTAGTAAATTATTATCTCAGATCCTTAATTAGATATGAGGCTCAGTGGCAGTACAATATAGAGAATTTGCAGGATTTTCACACACACACACACACACATACACACACAGCTACACAGACACACACATCATTATTTTCATGATACTCTGTATAAACTTTTGATTAATTACAATGGCTAGCCATTTTGAGGATGGCCAAATAGCACTAGCTTTCCCTCGGCACTGGACATCTGGGAAGGTGGGTCTTTGGCTTCCGGCTTTCAGCTGCCTTTGAACTCTGCCTCTGGCCAGTTCCCCAGATGTTCCTTGATGTTCTGGACCAAAGTCATCACTCGCTTTCATTTTGCAAGGGGGCAGTGCCACTTATCATCACAAAGATGGCAGCAGGGAAGTAAATAGCCCCTCGCCTTAAATGCCAATTTGTTGTTCCTACTCTGTCACACTTGATTAAAATACAGAGTTTGCCTCCAAGGCTGAAATTAGCTTTTCATTTTGACTGACTGCCATCCAGGTCTGAAAAACAGCAGCTCGTTTGTTTCAATATTTACCACATTCACTAAGAAGAGGTTTACATTATTGCCAATTAGGACTTAATTGTTATCCATAACTCAAACATTTGCGGCCTGCTCACAAAGGAGAAGACATCATTCTCTTTAGCATCCTGACTCCCACCACCCTTGGACCCGAGCACCAGGGGTAAAGGAGTCTCTTGTCTTCTCCAGGAGGCCTGCGGAGCAGGTAACCTACCCTCCACATCCTCACTTCAACATGGAGCTGGAGGCAAGCATCAATGGAAGTCCCATGGAAGATGGTGAAGCCTGGGTTGGGCATATCTCTGCCCCCGCTGGTATGTCCCACTTGGCATCCTATTTCGTGATCGGGAGGTATTGTACTCATAACCTGACTCATGGAATTGCACCCTCTTTGTGCAACTACTTGATCATAAAATAATTTAAAAAGCAAATAAATACTGTTGTCCAGTGAAACTGCTGAGCAATGAAATGGAAGTTTCTGGTATCTGGGACCCAATGTTGGTAATTCTTTTTAGTTTTAAGGCGATTCCTGATGAGCAGCCTGGTTTCAGGATCTGTGTGACCGAGGTCTGGGCGATTCCTTTCACAAGGAAATGTTGTTTAGTTACGATGGCCTGAGGATGGATTAAGGCTACCATCAAAGATGACTCTGGCCATCTCTAATGACATGATTTCCATACCTGCATGGAACTGCCCTTCAGGGTAGATGATGACTTCCTTGGGCTTCTTATTCTTAGTAGAGAATATAACACCCAGGGCAGGTAAAGGCGACTGAATGGTCTGGCAATTCTCTGGCCAGACCCTCTCCCTTGACTGATGAGACCTAGGAGAATGTAGCTTTTGGAATTCAATGTTTGTGCATTTGGTTTGGTACTATTTGTTTTAAACCATATCCAAGGTAAGTTTTTTCTCAATACAAAGAACAAAGCCTCAGAAGTTTACCTGCTATTTCCTACTGAATCTGACCAGAGACTGGATGTGGCAATTCTCTTTTCTCTCTGCATTAAAACTTATAGTACATCACTTAAAAATAATCCCTGACTGGGAGGAATGTTCCAGAAACAATTTAATGACAAGTTTCTACTGCTCTAGGAGTAGGAGAGAGATTGCTAATCTTCAGGGACCTGAGAAGGGGGAGGGGCAAGTGAAGTCATGCCCACTTGGCCTTTGGTCTTAAGCAGGCAGTTTATGGCAGGGGAATTTCCGAAAATGATCCTTCCAAGATTGGTGTCTTCGTTGCCAAGTCCTTTAATCTGCTCTGAGGGCATGGAAGAGAATTCTCTCAAACATCTTTGTGTTAACAGATCTTCTCAATGGTCCACAATTCACAGGAAAACCTGTTCATCGCCCAAGCCTGAAGTGCCACCAATAGGACAAGGAAGAGACAAGTTGCCTCTATTTACCTGGGTCCTGGTTTGTGACCAGTGGGAGGGGCAACCATGATGTGGCCCCACTGGGTCATTTCAGCCTGCTTCATGCCCCAGCATCGTTCTTCTCTTCAAACTTTATTGAGATCCTTTGTCTGAGAGCACTTGCTGGAAAACCTTTCTCCCCCCTTTGGAGAAAAAGGCAAATAACGTATTCTGTCAGGGAATAAAGCAGCCACTTAGAGACACAGCACTTTGATTATACTCTTGGAAGGAAAGGGCGAATTGGATTTTAACTACTATTTCAAATCCCTCACCTAAGGGGCAGAATTATAAAGGAGCTCTGCATCATCCCCGTTATTACCACGTATTTAGACAAGGGCAAAATTAAAAATAAGGTTATTCATCAAAAATGGCTCATGATTCTCATTAGAACATGCAATATGTGGTTTGTTAGCACAAACCAGAGTGTGTGTAGTGAGCATATTTGCTGGGTTTGGCCTGAAGGGCTTTCTTAATAATTTTGGCAACAAATGAATATGCCTAGGTCCCCTCGTTCCATGGGTTTCTTCAAATAAATTCTGTAAGTTTAAGAAGGAAAGTTTTAAAAGAGTCTGCCTCTGTCACTGGCTCTTATTTTCACTCTCAAGTCATTACTGCTTCTGGTCAGTGGGAAAAGCTTTTCCATAATTTACTAAACTGCTTTGTGTGTCTGTGGCGTAATAGTATAAAACCCCACCGTGATAAGCGAAAATTGCATTGGAATCTAAATAAATAATATTACTGTTTGTGAGAGTATGCTGCTGGGGAGAGAGAGTACAGTTAAGACCTCATCTTACCCTTAGAAAGACCCGGGTCTACAGAAGGAGATGAATGTAGAAATAGGATCTTCAGTGTTTACCTCTTTAGGTATAGTTTCTAAAAATGGCACCTCGGTCTCCACCAACACCACTGGCAATGCTCAGTAAAAAAAAGACAAAAACAAAATTACTTGGCAAAAACTAATTGTTCAGACATGAAGAACGCCTTAATCTAGTTAGATAATCAAACATCTCCCCATGAGTTTGACATTTGGGACACCAAGAAGCAATTGTCTCAGTTGGTGCAATTTATGCATGTGTTCACTGAGCAACTTGTTACTGAATGCATCTGAGTGCCGGTGAGGCAAAAAAGGAGAAGTCCTCCATCTGCAGGGAGCCACGGGGTGCTGAAGGATAAGTTAATGGGAAATGTATTTTATATTGGCTTAATATCGCTTCTTTTTCCCACCTAAAAACTTCTTCCTTGTACCACTGACCAGTTTTCCTGATGTAAATATTCTTGCCATAACCAATTTCAAGCTTCAACTGTATCAACTGGCTCACAACATTTCTGTCTATTTGATAATCAACTTTCCCGAGTCTGTATAAGCAAGTACCAGACTTCCTGTGCCGGGAGCTCACATCCTAGGAGATGTCAGAAGCTACGAAAGGAGGCTAATACATCAACAAAATCCCCTCAGATCTTAATAAATTCTGTAAGACATGTAAGCTATGGATAGGATAGGGGTAATTACAGAGAGCTGACTGTTAAATATGGGAGTGTTTGTGAGTCACACATTACATGTAGTTCATACCCTGGCACTTTGAGGTAGGGAAGTCTTCTTACAGTTATAACGATGAAGGAAGTAGCTGTTACGTGAGGGGCAGAGCACTCGCAGAGAGTAACAGAGGACTGGGGCAGAATAGAGTTCACTGTGCTTGAGAAACAGAGGAGGAAGCAGGGTAAGCCATGTGGCTGGCAGGGGGTTGGAGGGAAGAAGAGGGGAAGAATGACGTGGATAAGTATCAAACACATCTGCATAAATAATAGAGGGAGAGTTGTCCTTGATTTTAGGTGTCTCTGATGTTCTGTCTATTTCCAGTCTCAGGGCTCTCTCCAGCAGTATCTTTTATAACAAAATATTTCTTAGATTAGAATTTGTTGTCAAAAGAAGCTATCATACAACTTGTCTGTGTCCCACCACGCGTGCACACACACACACACACACACACACACACACACACACACTTTTTCCTTAAGTTTAAAAAAATTTGTAATAATCTAGTTGGCAAGCAAATGCTTTTATATCTAAACCCAGAAAACCTTCCTGTCATGCCCAGAAGGAATCTTTTGCATATCTGTGTCTGCCACAGTGCCTGGCATAGATCAGCTCCCACCAGGAACTCTGAAAATAGTCACTAGAAGAAGAAGTGAGGGACTCAATTACACTTAGGGCTATGGCTATCAAGTCTGAGGATGGATCTGAAATAGCCTTGTTAAAAATGCAGGGGGAAGGACGTTTCCTGTTCTTCTGCGCCCTGAGCTTGCAGCCCAGGCATGCGCAATGCAGGGGTAGCAAGGCCTCTCCTTCAATTAGCTTGGGCTCAGCAGAAGTGGGGCAGTGCAAAGACAGCATGGGAGAATTACCCAGCACGCTGGTCACAGGGCCCAGTGGTGTGACAGGAATCAAGTCTGGGGCTCCAGCTTCACCCCATAGTTTTTGGCGTCAGGGAAGCCCTATTCCTCAGCTGAGCATCCATTCCCTGGGCATCAGGGAAGAGAATGTGAGGATCTCACACACTCCCTCCAGCCCTGACCTTCAGGGTTTCCCTTGGTCACCCAGGGAAGTGCACATCTCTTCTCTGGGCTGTCATTTCTGCATTGTTCCCACGGCGAATTCAGGCCCCTGAATTCGCTTAGGCGATGGTGGGACCTCCGAAGCTGTCCTTTGTCTTAGAACATGGCCAGATTCTCCTTCCTGCTGTCTCGGCCTCTGTAGAAGGAGGGCGTTGGTCTAGATTCCCACATCTTAAAGGGTAGAACCTAAACTGGAGCTGACTTTTCAAGGCAAGCGGAGGCAGCAGTAGACTTGGCTGCTATACAAGGATGTTGGTAGTCTTCAAATGTGTTTTAAATATTTTTGACTAATCAATCTCACTGTAGTTGTTAGAGCAATAGCTATCTACAACTATTCTTTATTTAAAAACGAGTTCAGACTTGAGATTTTTTTCTATAGCTTTTTCTTCAAATGTGGGAGATTTTCCAGGACAGTAAATACTATTGTTCTCATCTTGGAGGAGAAGCTCTATACTTGGGATTGAAAACTATTCCCAGGTAAACTCCACAGAATATATATATATATATTGGCCAGTCCTGGGGCTTGGACTCGGGGCCTGAGCACTGTCCCTGTCTTCTTTTTGCTCAAAGCTAGCACTCTGCCACTTGAGCCACAGCGCCACTTCTGGCGGTTTTCTGTATATGTGGTGCTGGGGAATTGAACCCAGGGCCTCATGTATAGGAGGCAAGCACTCTTGCCACTAGGCCATATCCCCAGCCCCCTCCACAGAATATTTTTGACTAAGGAAAGGAATTGAGATTTCTTTCTTATGAAGGATTCCTACTATTACAAAAACAGCTACATGATCTTATTATTAAGTAGCCAAAATGAAGAACATTGTATATTAAGTACCTATGAGTGACTTAGGGGAAGTTGTATATGAAAAGAGCAGGTTCTATGTTATAATCTATGTTGAGAGATGTAAGAAAATACAGAAGTTCAGTGAAATGAGTAGTTGTTCATGCTTCCATCTATATACCATGTTTTTATTTCCCTCACCAAAAATATGATCCCCCAGAATTCTTCTGTATTTCACTTTGTTCTTTACTTTGCAGTGGTTGGTGACACCACTTTGCTATCTAATGCCATTGCAAAAAGGGCCTTTTGTGAGATTCTTTCCAATATGTGATTATTTATAGTTACTTATTTAAATTTATTGATTTTTCTAGCTTTTTTCTGGTCTATTGTTTTGAGTATTCTAAAATATTCCATATATTAATGGGTTTCTATTTTTCAGAATTTTGGAAGTTTTCTGCTATTATTATGTTTAATATATTTCCTAAGCATTTACCTATCACTTTCTTACCTATCTTCAGCAATGCCCGTCATTCACACATCTGGCCTTTCAATTGAGTCAAAGTTCCTGCCAATGTCTTTCATGTCATTATTTGATCTTTCTAAATTTTCTTCAAGTTTTTCTGCGATGATTACTTTATCTTTATCAAGCCCCAGACTTTGCTTTTCATTTTGTGTACTCTGTGTAAGGTCTTCCCATTTTATTTTCTCTTGGACTTCAATTTGATTGGGGGGGGATTGTCAGGACATCTGTTTATTGATATCCTCTCCTATATCTTGCATTATCTTCATACGTATGTATATCTCCTTTGATCTCTTTTAGCTTAGCTGTATTCTCTTTGTGCTCATCTATTTGTATTTGCTTGGCATTTATTTTGTTCCCCCTGACATCCTGTATTCCCACTGAATGAATTTGTTTGCTTCTCTTCTCTTTGGATTTGCCTGGTTATTTACAAACATCTTTTTACTTCCGTTGAATGTTCTTACCATCATCCCTTTGAGTTTAGTTTATTGTGTTTTTTTCTACTTCATTTAATTTTCATGTGATTCTTGCTCTTTGAATCGATTATATTTATTTGCTCGCTCATTTTCTCATATTTTCATATTTGGGTATATTCATTTAATGACAATTTTGGGTTTGGATTTTTAGTCACCTGAATTGTTCCTGTGGGTTTATGCTCTAGCTTCTTCCAGAACTGGGTGTTAGTTGGGTTGATGCACTGTTTTATACTGCTAGCATGGGGCCTGATCTCAGCACTAAAAAACTGGCTGATATTTACACACAGCAGATAGCACTGCTAACGCTATCTACACAACCAATCACATTATATTGAAAGAGGCCAGAGATTTTGTATGACATCATAGCAACCAGAAGGAAAAGAGTAAGTATTGTGAATAGGGGTTAGAACCTCGTTTTCAAGAGTGGGGTGGGTGAAATAGATAGAGTCTGTTAGCAAGGCAAGTCGTTGTTTTGTTTTATGTAGCACCAGAGGAGATTTCCTAACAGTGTACTGTATTCAGTTAGAGGCAAGGTGACATCAGGATGAGGGAGTCAGTGTTACATCTTAAAAGTCTACCTACCACTTTCTCAAGCTTCAGTACTGCTTTATCTTTTTTATTTTTTAAAACGACTCTTTTCATTCATGTGTGGTTGTATAGATGATCATATCAAAGTCAGTCTCATTTTGGTCATATCAAAGTCTCATTTAACATTTCGACTAACTTCAATAAAAAGCGACCTTGAGTGGAATATTCACCAAGCTGAACTATGGGTAGAAGGTTCTAGACTCTCCTCAACTGCTTTCTTTCTACTGTCATACATTTCACAGTGACTTGCTGTGTAGTAATAGGTTCTTTGGGCTTTCATCTCTCCAATTCTTTTCTTGAAAGTAAATGTGCACAGCAGACCACTGCATTGTTCTTTTCTACCTAGTGACAGGCAAAGTAAAGGTCCATTGAAGAAGTGACAAACAAGTTCCACACCAATGTGCTGTAAAGTGTTTGGACAATGGCATCAACTCTTGAGATCATAGGGCTCTTAATGTCGTTGCCTTAATTGCATGTATTTGGTTGTGTTGTGTGGATGATGTCTAGAATTTTAATGCAAGTGGTTAATCGCAGTCTTCTGAAGAGAATACTGTCACTCAGGGGTAATTAATTAAGCATTTACATGAATGAAGATTTAGTAAAACACACTGAACACCACTACAAGATGTAATTTGTGAATTCTGGACTCTGATAATTATGCAATTACAATGCAAGTCTCCTTGTCATAAAATCATTTTTTTTTTCATTTTTGTTCCATCCTTCAAGCTTTCTCCTAGGGATTAATTTGGGAACGAGGATTTAGTAAGTGTTGAAAATAGAGATACTATTGTTTAATAACCAGATATTTGATTTACTATTTCCTTTGTGGCTGAATATATATAGTTTACTTTGCCTATGGATAGGATTCATTTAATTTAACAGCACAACAAACATTCATAAACACATTAATATTTGATTGCTAAGTTCGGCTATTATTATTATGTCATTTCTTTTCAAAGTCTATAGGTTTTTAACTTCTCAGAGAATTACAATTGTGAGAATAAAAGAATGAGTAAATTCTGAGCATATGGATTGATTTAGGAAGCAGATGTCAGTTGTGTTTGAGGTTTTAAGGAAAATTTTAAAAGAGAATAAGTTAAAAAATAAAAGAAACTGATCATTACTTACAGCCGAGGAGCAAATAATGTACTTTTATAATGGAAGAACTATTTGCACATCAAGTCAGTAGGTAATTATTTCAGTCACTGAATTTGGATCTTTTGGACAAGTTTACTTAATTTTTATTTTATTTATTTTCTTTAAGAAAGTCTGCAAAGGCGTTTCAATTCAACATGTGAATTTATGTGCACCATGCATCTTAATCAGTGTCAGCTCTCCATCATTCTCTTCCCATTTCTCCCAAGCCCACATTTACCCTCAGGTTCCTTGGTTCCATTTTTATATAAGTCCCTTGAGGATTCTAACTGCATCCACCCACCCTTCCTTTCCATTCTCTGCCCACTCTCATGAAGCCTCCTCCCTCTCAGACAGGACAAAACATGCTTCACATGGACAGTGATTTGACCCGACTTGCTGAATAAAGTCCATCAACTTCTGTCTTCTAGATTTAAATAATTCTAAAAAATAGTCTGAAATGAACTTCTTTACATGGAATTATAATCTATTTTTGATAGCTTTGCTTTCTAAGGTGGCTTGTCAATTGTATAAAGATATCACAGGCAGAATTCTCTGGTGTTACCTTTGCTCACAGAAATGTCTGCTTAGCACAGGGCTTACTAGAGAAGAGTTTTCCTTGTCCTCAAGTTTCTCATCTAGAACACAAGACATACAGCACACACAGGCAAGCTCTGTGCTTATGTTAGAAGGTGATATATACTAAGGAAAAAGTCAGATATGGTTGCGAGAAATTAGCCAAGTGGAGGAGAATCAAGCACTGGTGGGTGCATTTAATATGTTGGAAGGCAAAGCAGCAAGTTCTATAGGTGAATTTCTGTGGGCCAGAGTAGGTAAGCCCAAGACTCAAGTGAAAGTGAGATGAACCCATCTTATTATCATGTGCAGAATGGACCACCTGTAATTTGGGGACTAATGTCGCTAGTGAGCTTCTGGGCAATTTGAAAAGAATGTTCAGGCTGTGCATGTAAAATATCAAATTTCAGAGGCCCATTTTTGGGAATATAGAATCTAATTTATTATTCTACTTTTATGTGTTTTTTTTTAACCCCTTCAACAATTTCAAAGAATTTTAAAATTCTGCATTGTAAGATTCTGGTATTGGGTTTTTTTTTTAAAACTGATACTTAAAATCACTTGGAGCCTTAAGCTGACATCTTATTGCCTTGTAATTGCTCCTGATGTGACTTTTGAGCCCTGCTCCTCTCAGAATGATTCTGCCTGATTCCTGGTAAATCCTGAAAATGAAAATGAATGGCAAACATCCACCTCATGTCTTCAGAACTTTCTAGGCTTTGAATAAACCAGTCAGTGAATATAGAAAAAAATTCAATTTTTAGAGGAAACATACTTTAATAATTTAGGTAGTTATGATCATTCAAATCCCAGTAAGTGCCTGCTAAGTTCTTAGCATATATGAGAAATCTCAAAATAAGAATTCGATACCACTTTGCCCTCAAAGTGACCAGACTAGCTTTTGCAAAAGAAAAACAAAGTGAAGGGATTATACCAAATCCATGAGGTGTGGCAAACATAAGCATAGGTAAGAAGGTGGGGCCTGAAAGGACATCTTGTTGGAAAACCTGCTTGGGAGCCCAAGGAGCTTGAACTGCATATCAAATTAATGGTGGGACTGTAAATTCAAGGGAGGAGTTGCAATTGTCTTCATCTGCATTCTGCTGCTTTAGTCTAGATTACCAGGCCAGGAGCCAGGAGTCTGCAAAATGGCCCCAATGGTGAGTCCCAGTGTCTAACATTTACACTCTGATAATTTCCTTCCGCATCCTATCTGTGTGTGTGTGTGTGTGTGCGCGCGTGTGTGTGTCCAGTAGAATCTAATGTGAATGTGTGAATGATAGTACATACATATAATTTGTGAGTTTAGAATATAAAGGACTCTGTGATTCCCCCTGCTCATCCCCCCTCCCCCGTTGTCTCTCTCTGTTCAGGTTAACCACCTTGTGACTGAGCCATGTTGGAAGCATCAGCTCTGGCCTTCATTAGGCCCTTGGGTGGTTGTGGTCCCAGCCGCAGTCTCACAAGGAAATGGCAAACGTTTTGTTTTAGATGATGACATTTGGGATACTTTTTGACAGAGTAATAGATGATAATTCCTGACCAAGTACAACACAGCTTTCGACCGTGACAACTGTGCTTGGTTATAAAATAAAACTGATCAGTAACATGGGATTCTTTTCCTCCTCGATCTCTGACGGTGGAAAAAGAATTGAAGTAACCCTAGAGACGCTTTCGTGGCCGCTGAGATTTGTAGTCAAGCACATGCCATCGCCATCCACCTAAGCCGTGATGACAATTCCTATCCGGAGGACCATGTTTTAATATAATGCAGATAATTAAGGGAAATTGGAGACCTTTGTAAAGGTTCCCACGTACACTTTTGAATTAACAAAACCAATAAAATAACACCTCAGTAATAAGTTCATTTATTCACAATACCAACAAAATAACACTGCAGTAATAAGTTCATTAATTTAGAGCCAAATATGCTCCAGACGGTTCATGAAATGCTGAATAAATAATATACCACCTTATTTCCTCCCCCAAATAACCCAGGAAGTAAATGCCATTGCTCTCACTGTCAATGAGGGAGAGAAACAAGATTTAGTGGAATGTCCAAAATTAAAATGTAATCAACAGTTATCAGGGAGTCCTATTTAAACTGTGTTGAGTAGGAATGAGATCCTGGATTTCTTGTACTTTCACAGGGATACGTATGTTGCCAATTCAAGAACTTGATTTTTAAAAACAAAGTTTATTTATTAATAAGGTTTATTTATTATTATTTATTGTAGAGATTTAAAGGCAATTACTTTTTGTAATAAGAATACCTAAAATCTATGCTCTTCAAAAGTATCTAGTATATGTGTGTCTGTATGTGTGTATAGCATTATTAAACAGGTTTCTTGTGTTGTACTTCATCTAGTTTAACTAGAACTTAGAACTTTTTTCCTCCATATTTCAGTGTTTAATTTTCTCTATGTAATTTATTTTTTAAAAAGATTTTTTTTACATAAAAGAAAGACCAGGCAGAATTTCTTTTCTGTCTGGCTTATTCAACGATCATAATACCTTCTTGGCTCATCTGTACTGTAGCAAATGGTAGGACTCTCCCTCCCTCCTTCCCTCCCTCCCTCCCTCCCTCCCTCTCCCTCCCTCTTTTCTTTCTTTTCCTTCCTTCCTTCCTTTCTTTCTTTCTCTTTCTTTCTTTCTTTCTTTCTTTCTTTCTTTCTTTCTTTCTTTCTTTCTTTCTTTCTTCCTTCCTTCCTTCCTTTCTTTCTTTCTTTCTTTTTTTCTCTCCTTCTCTCTCTTACTTTTTTCCTTCCTTTCTTTTCCTTCCTTCTCTCTCCCTCCTTCCCTCTTCTCCTTCTCTTCCCTGCTTCTCTGTTCCCTCTCTACTTCCCATTCTCCTTCCCCCCTCCCTTCCCCCCCCCCTGCCATTTTACTTTTCTCTTTCTCTCCTCCCCTCCTTTCTCAACCTTCTCTCTTTCAAGAATTTTGAGACATGACTGGTTAGGAATCAAATAGCTGCTGACAATTCAGAACAAGTGATGTCCATATATAGAGGGACTTGCCTTGTCCTTGCACTTTCTATTTCTCTTATGATTTCTATTTCTCTTAAAAGTGTTCCTAAAATGCTAAACTTTTCTAGTTTCATTTTGCAAGTTTAAAACAGTATTTTTAAATTAAATTTTGAATATATTTTTAAGGGTTCACAGTCCCAGTGAGTGTCTGGGGTAGAATTTGAATCCTCCTCTTTGTACATACAGATCTCACCTTCTTTCCACCATGTCAAATACACCACCATCAATTGGTCTCAATACTGAACAAAAAGCATTGTTGGAAAAAGCACACCTACTGTTGTATTCATAATAAAAATTAAGGATAGCAACAATAATAGTGTCATAGTCATGCCTCCCATAAACGCAATCATATCCCTCTATGTGCCTACATGCCTCCTAGACTTAATTTGGTCAAATATTTTGTCCATTTCCTTCCCATGTTCTCAGTTTTTAGGAGTTATAACATTTAGAGTGGGGCAGGGGGCAGACATCAAGAATCTTTCTCAAAATGACAAGAAAAATCAAAAGCCACGGAGACCGAATGTTTGCGTGGGACTACAGCTGGGGAGCAGGGAACGCAGGCTGCATTCAGGAAAAGTTTCACAGGATGTAAAAAGAAACCATCTGCTTTTTCTTTTTGTTCTTGTTTAAGAACAGCTTGTGTTTGCAACTCACAGTTTAAAACATGGTAATAACCTACAGGACTTTGTGAAGCATGAATCGTACTGCTTTTTTCTCATTTTCTTCTACTTACAAATTTTTTTTCATCTGTTTGCAGAAAGCAGAATGTAAAGACGGTATTTGCAAGTTGCAACTTGGATAAGAAAATTCCTCTGATCGCGGCCTGTGTCTGCCTCCATTCGGGTTTTCTGGGCATTCCTGGATCCTGCAAGGAAACCCAGCCAAGATGAACCAAGTACAGTGCTCAGCTTTGCTATAAGAAACCCCTTAGGCTGAAACCGGCTCGGTGCACCGCCTGCTTGTGCTACGTGGAGCAGCCTTCCTGCAACCCTGGTTTATCTGCAGCAACACCTGGTAGGGACTTGGAAATTGTTTTTGGAAAAAAAAGATGTGGTTTTTATATGCTTACTCTTCTCATTAGCATTCATCTCTGTGGCTTTGATGGGTTCCTCCTTCCCTTGCTGAAGTTCTCTTAATGTTTCAGGCTTCACTCAGAGTGAAAACCAGTGCACAGGATTCTGTGGGCAAAGGAAACTGGAAGGCCACAGGATCCCGTGGTGAGGGCCTCGAAGAAGACCTTACTGCCTCAGCAGCAGAGGACATTGTGGTGAGTTCATGGGGACTTGCAGGGAGAGAGCCTAGATTCCCCCACTGAAGAGCTCTGTGCCTTCCGTGAGGTCCTGAATCATCGGGCTGCAGTCTTCTTACCCGTAACTTGGGGCTAAGAATGACACCCACCCAGACTTGTGATGGAAGTTCATTGGGTGTGTTAGAAATCAAGACTAAGATCTAAACATAGATCTAAACCTGTACATGGTCACAGGCCTATATACACTCACATGTTGACTAAAGTATGGTGTCCACAGAGGGGGGTTCCCATGGTGAAATTCTTCTGAACAAGTAACTTCAGAGTACAAGATGAACATCCAGAAACTGGAACATGTTTGTTGGGGGTGGGAGTGAAGTAGAGGGGAGGGGAGAGGTGAATGGAGCTGACCAGTAAATGGAGAGACAGGATGGGCGGGTGCAGCCATCATGTTCAATGCTCCTATGTGAAAATGGAACTAGGGACATTGAGGTGATGAATGGGTTGGGGGAGAGGGGGGAGAATGAAGAAAGGGGTGACAACGAGTAAAATCCATTGCACTCACAGACTGCATGTTGAATTGAAGCCCTTTTGTGCAACTACTTGAAAATTGATAATAATGATAATAAAAACAGTTCAGGAGTGCTTTGCTTGTATTACAGAGAATGCTTTGCAAGTACACTGGATTCTACTTATGAGATATATTCCTTCTCTCTTTTGAGACCAGAAATATCTGTGGATTCTGCTCACTCTTCCCTACTCTCTACCGACGAGATGGTATCTTCCTCCTCTGTTAGGGTGACCAGAAAAGTCTGCTGCCCACTGTTACCTGGAATCAAAATTGTCTTCGCTTCTACCAATGTCATTGATCTTTTCCATCTTTGAAAACTAGAGCATCTGGGATCCGGAGTCCTGATGAGGAAAACCAAGAAACACACAGGTATTTTTGGACATTTCTGAGGAACAATGTTCTTGGTGCACAGGCTTCCAGGAACAAATTCAGCCTTTTATCTTTGAATGTGTGCCCAGCAATGCAGATGAGCTAAGTTTATTTGAAAGGAATCATTACAAACTCATTAGACATTCAATTTTGTGTCTCTTGATGCAGCCCTCCTTTAAATTAAGATATTATCTTCTTATTAAGTAGTGGACTGAGTAGCTCAGACTAGTGATTTTTTAAAATATAGAAGTGGGAGATTCTGGAAAGACACAAGTTAAAAATTATTTTTGGAGTGACTTTGAAAGGTTCAGTGTTTTAATATTGCGAGTGGCTGTGGAGCCCTTCTCAGTTTTGTGGCTATTAGTGCCGTTTCCATTAGTTTCCTTAAGGTTATTTTTTTTTAAATCAATGATTATACTTGCATTTCTCAAATATTTTTAATTATTCCTGCTTATTTACATCTTTCCAAGTTTCTAATTGATTTTTCTTCCCAGGGTTGACAGATGTTAATGCAGGACTCCACTCCCTTTGTTTATTTGTTTTTTTTTTTTTTTTAACACAAATGAATCCAGTTGTGCAATATAAAGAATAAGCAAGCACAACTGTGGCCAAGTGGTGGGGTATCAGCTCACTTTGATTTCACCTCAGTGAAGAAACACGGCTGTGGTGGATGGAATATGAAGCAAGCAGTGGCCCAGAAGACAGGGCTGTGCTTGGAAACGGGGTGGCCTTGTCTACGAAGAAACATCATTGGAAAGGAATGCCCCTGGTGGTTGTCTGGACCCAAGATGCAAAGCTGATGACACAGGGAGATAGGAAACTAAATTCTGAACCTGAAACCAAGAATCACACCACACTGGCCCCAACTCATGGCTGGATATGGGAGAGCCGATTTTGTCTTCACAGCTCCAGAGTCTCAAAATGCCATCGAAAGACAGATGCTAGATTGTGAAACCATCCCAAATTAGGCTAGGGTGGTAGTGGTGGTGGTGGTGGTGTGTGTGTGTGTGTGTTCACAGAGATAAAATAACCCACCCCACCCTAACTTTGTGTATGTAAGGACTGGAATATTAAGCCAGAATGATTTGAAACTAACACAGAAGTTATATCTAATGCCTGGGAGATTGTAAAATGATCAGTCAGGATAATTACAGTAGATTGGGAAGAGTAGGAGGAGGAAGAGGAGGAGGAGGAGAAGGAGGAAGAGGAGGAGGAGAAGGAGGAGGAGGAGGAGGAGGAAGAGGAGGAGGAGGAGGAGGAAGAGGAGGAGGAGGAGGAGAAGGAGGAAGAGGAAGAAGACAGAAGAAGAAGCAAATAACAAAAAACAAAATATTTAAGAGAAAATTCGGCATTGTTTTTCTAGGATTAAAAGAAGACATGAGGGGCTGGGGATATAGCCTAGTGGCAAGAGTGCCTGCCTCGGATACACGAGGCCCTAGGTTCGATTCCCCAGCACCACATATACAGAAAATGGCCAGAAGCGGCGCTGTGGCTCAAGTAGCAGAGTGCTAGCCTTGAGCGGGAAGAAGCCAGGGACAGTGCTCAGGCCCTGAGTCCAAGGCCCAGGACTGGCAAAAAAAAAGACATGAATCCTTAAACTAATATTTCCATCGGAGTACAAACAAAAAGATATAACTAGATTTATCCCATACACACAGAATGAAAAACATCAGTAGACACAAGAAATTTAAGAAAAGTGAGAGAGAGAGAGAGAGAGAGAGAGAACAAATGAAGAGAAGGGAAAGGGAAGGGAAGAGGAAAGTATAAAATCATGGAGCACATATTATAAATTAAAAGTCCAACAGAAAAGGTTTCCATCTATTTTCATATGTATTCCTTTGGCAATAATTATTCTCAGAACCATTACTGATTTTACTACATGTTTGCCAATGAATAATTTGAGATTAAGGTCGAACAGCTAGCAAGTGGCAGAGCTGTTCAAAGTTTGAACCCAGGTCTAGAAACAGTGGTTTGAATGGTGTGTGTACTTGTTGAGTACAATACGGGAACAAAATGATTGAGAGAATGAGAACACAGAGCCCTCAATTACAAGAAGTTGGCTAGACTCTGTAGGTCTGTGGAGACCAAGGCACTAAACACACAGCCCAGGTGAGACAGTGGAGTTGGAGCTGAAAGTCAGGCCAGGCTTTGCAGTCTATGGAAAGGGTTTAATGAAAGATGGAAGTCTTAAAGACAAGAGAGTAGGTGGGGATCTGATTTCCATTTTGAAAAGAGCAGTTCAGCTGCAGTGTGAAGAGTGAATTGAACTTGGAGTAGCATGGTTGTAGGGAGACAATCAGAAACCTGCTATTATATAACAGCCAGGATTACTATATGCCAACATGGAACTGCCAACTCCATAATAAGAACTTGCAGTATTCAGAGCAGAAGTGGGGAAGGTGTTAGGAGAGATGATTTCTAGACAGCGTATTGCTCCTTTTCCATAGTTTGTTCCTCCAGTTACATCCCTCTTTAGCAGATAGAATCCAAGTCCATTGTTCTCAGTGCTTAGATTCCCACGGTCTGTCCCTGATGCTGGTATTGGACGGTTCTCTTGGTGTTCTGGCCTACACATGTGCTTTGTACGTTTCTTTTTTGTTTGTTTTTGTTTTTGCCAGTTGTGGGGTTTGAACTCAGGGCCTGAGCACTGTCCCTGGCTTCTTTTTGCTCAAGGCTAGCACTCTGCCACTTGAGCCACAGCGCCACTTCTGGCTTTTTCTGTATATGCGGTGCTGAGGAATCGAACCCAGGGTTTCATGTATACAAGGCAAGTACTCTACCATGAGGCCATATTCCTGGCCCCTGTGCGTTTCTTTTTTGATCTCTGTTACAACACTTTTGACTGCTCAGGTCTCCCCTACCTTGCCCACAAAAGGGACTCAACCTTTCCATCTTCAAGTTGCTGACCCAAAAGAGCCACTCAGTGCAAGTTGTTGAGTGAACAAATGAGACTCAGTTACATAGCACAGACCATTCTCATTTGCCATTTTTAGCAGCTTTCCCCATTTACATGATTTTAGACTCATGCAAATTACCAAGTGCCTTAGGAATTGAAAGCCTTCTGCAATGACACTATCCCTTGCTTAAGCCAATAATATTCCTAACATAGAATGTATGTGGCACTAGGAATACTGAAAATAATACAAATTCACTTGAATCATGTTATGATATTACCTCAGTGCCTCAAAAATATATTAATAATGGCTCCAATCCACAGTGTCATCTATAGGGACTACTGAAACATTACTTCATCTATATCTAACTTCATGACTTGCTGCTCATGTGACTTGTTCATGGGAGCCTCCATTTCCTCATTTATAAAATAGAGCTGTTATTTACCGACTCTGTGTCTGTAAAGATTCATGAGATGACATGATACGTGCTTGCATGATAGTAGGCACCAAAGTATAAAATGCTCCCCAGTAGTTCTGTTTCCTCCTAATTTTTATTTCTGTTTGGCTATCTGCGTTGCCATGATACCACAGGAATACTTAGCTTGCTGGGGTCCTTTTTATCTGTGCTGGTTCTGAGTCTTGAACTCAGTCCCTGAGCTTTGGTGTTCAAGGTTATTACTCCACCTATTGAGCCACAGCTTCACTTCTACTTTTTTGGTGTTTAATTGGAGATGAGTCTCATTGACTTTGCTGCTTGGGCTGGCTTTGAACTGTGAACCTCAGATTTCAGCCTCCTGAGCAGCCAAGATTACAGGCACCCAGCTTGAGCTTCCTTTTTAAAAACTTCCTACTGATGTTACTGAGTCTCTTCCAGTATTTTCCTGAGAGCTTGCCTTTCTCCATCTAGACAAAATGAAATCAAAGCCTATCATGCACATTTTGATTCCAAAATGCCTCCAAAATATTTTCTTAAGAGGGACAAGGGAAGATTCTCTAATTTTTCCAATCTCCTGATTGGCTAGGTCTGTTGGGCGTTGCATGAAAATCTGCAGATGGTGTGGCTGTCCCTCCTTTCTCCATTCTGTTGTGTCAGATGTGCTGTTATCCATGGAAACTGGGCAGCACCAGCTTGGTGACGAGCTGCACACAATAAACCTTTTATTCTAGGCAGTTGCTTTGTAGGGTTGGCATTTCTGAATTTAGGATCAGCAGATGCATTCATCTGCTTGTCATCTCTGCCACCCTCCTTCCCCATTCCCCCCCCCCCCATCTCCACCCCCTCTGTGGCTCTGGACTTTAATTGTTCACTTTTGCATGAGTCTCTACTCTCTGAATGTAATCCTAATAGCCTATTATCTTGAGTCCTAGGTGAGAATTTCTTGCATTCAAATTCCCACTAGCAATTTTGTGTGCCTTTGTTCCTTTCAATTGGCAGATGAAACATGTTTTAAGGTAAACATTTTAATAAAGCAACGCCTTTAGCCTGGGTGGTGATAGTGAGTGGAGATGAATGCATTAGCCCTCCTCGCCTGTGCTCCCAGGGCTCAGACAGTTCATGTGGTACCCTAGCTGGCTTTGTTTTTCATGGTGTCATATTAAGGAGCTGGAAGAGCCCTCACCTGCTCAGCTAGAATCTGAGTACCTTTTCATTCTGAATTCTCCTTAAATTTGTTTTCCTCCTAACATCACCTTACAGGTTTAGATGAGACACGGGGAAAGCAACACTTTGTACATCTGGATAAACACAAACACAGGATCAAGAAGACCCTCGACCAAATTTGCTAATTGAACTTGAAGGGTTTCTCAAGCCGTAGAGTGCGCGCAGATCATTTGGAGAGCCGGCGAAGTGCAGTTGCTGATGCGCTGGGGCTCGGCCTCAGCCTCTCCCTGCCCAGCTCGTTTCTCAGGGCGCATCCTGCAATGTCAGTGCTGCTGGGCTTCAGCTCTATTGAAGCTGTGCACACTCCCCTAGCTCGTGCCTGCTGCAGCTCTGCCACTCGGCACCCCGCTCCGGGGAGGCCGCTGGACAAATGTGGACTGGGAAGTCTATTATCCCCGGAGCTGCTGTGCCATCGGGTCACCAACTCGCACGGGCTGGCTTATACCCACAGGTACATATTGCCTAATAGCTCTAGAAGGCCAGACGTTTGGAGTGTCGAGAGAGCCGTGGGCACTCCTGAGGCGCTGCAGGAGACTCCGTGCCTTGCCTCCGGTGGCCTCTGCTAGATGGGAGCCTCTTGCTAATCTCTGCCTGTTCTCACATGGCTGGTTCCTCTTTGGCATGTCCCTCTCTGTGTGTCTCTCAAAGGGGCAGTTGTCTTGTCATTGGATGTGGGGTCAATTCAGCTATTCTAGGATGATGTCACTTCTCTGTA
Organism: Perognathus longimembris pacificus; assembly: GCF_023159225.1. Taxonomy (NCBI): domain Eukaryota; kingdom Metazoa; phylum Chordata; class Mammalia; order Rodentia; family Heteromyidae; genus Perognathus; species Perognathus longimembris. The sequence continues at coordinate 81,776,123 of NC_063166.1, read as the reverse complement.
TTTCATTTAATTACATCACAGAAACTCTTGGTTCTGATCAAGGTTCATCTTGTCACGCTCTGGGTTAGGTTATAGACGTACTTTGTGAGGGTGCCCAACTAGGAACCCTGTGGCAATATGACCTTCACAATGTCATTCAAACTGGAGATTCTACTATTAGTTTTCATCACACGGTGAATGCAGAGTGGGAATGATTTTGTCCCTTTGGATACCAAAGGCCTGTGAATGTCTGTAGGGAGGACTAGAGGGAGCTAGTATATGCATTCGGACAAGTGTTAAATTGAAGGAACGAAGCGGGGGAGGAAGTGAGAGTAAAAGCAAGGGCAGCAGGAGCCCAGATGACCCTGAAGAAACTGATGCGACATATGGCTTGCATCATGGACACCTGTCTGAGACGTCACTGAGAGGGCACGGGCTCATCTGGTGATCTTTCTACGTCAGAGTCTGATTTAAGAGATCTACGAAGGGATCTGAGCTTCCATTTGCCTGATGAGGCTTCTCAGGTCGTGCCAACCCTGCTCGTCCTCAGACCACACTGGGGGCAAGTAGCAAGAACTTCAGCCAGGTGTAAGGAACAAACAAGTGGAGACGTCATTCAGTGTGGTGGGTGTGCACTGTGACAGAGCCAACCGGTATTGTCTGTCAGGAACCGAGGCTAGATGTCTTCTTAGGACTCATTCCAAAATTCAAGTCCAAAGCCAACAGCATTTTGAATTTTCAAAGAAATCAGTATTTTTATGTACCATCCTTATACTGTCCACAGGCACACGTACACAAACCTGCAAACACACATATACATACACAAGCACGTAATGACTACTGTTTAACCTCCCATGTGTGGGTAACTCATGACCCCTCTGCAAATTGAGAATGACTGTTGCTACTCTCTTTGATTACGATATTATTTATGAAAATCCATAAACAGTGCTAAAAGGGAGGAAAAGAGAAGTCCAGGATTCAATGTGCAGTGCTAAACTGCTTGCATTTTGTGTTACACAGCCCTCCAAATGGGTAGCTCTTCAGAACATACCATGTCAAAAAGGAAATGAAACATTCCAAGGGCCATTAACTACTCTGCCAGAGATTCTGGAAGAGCACTGCAGAGTTATTTAGTGTGGATGTTTATATAATTTTGGTGCAGAAGGGTGAATTTACCATGCTCAATGATCCTCAAACCCACCCTGTCTTCCATGAATGTGGCTTAATGAGCCATTGGTAGCAGACTTTGGCGTTACCTTATAAAACAAATGGTGACAGACAGGAAGGAGGAAGCGCTGGGTAGTTGATTTTTAATATGATACACATCTGAAGAATTTCTTGGTTAGTAGAACTTACAGTTATCCTGGTTTTATTGGCTTATGAGTTTGACAGTATAAAATTAACTGATTATGCTAATTAACCATCCTCTAGCCTTCTGTGGTCCTCATGTGATAGGAATTTAGGTTAATGCACCCTACTCTGTTGAACCCCTGGAACACTGCTAGACAGTTCATAAATGGATAAAGGATGGAGCTTAAGCATCCTGAAAGAATTTTACTAACCCTTTGCACATTCAATTTTGATCACGACATCCTCAAAGTGCAAACATGGCTGTCCTAAGGAACACCTGTGGAGACGAAGGGAAGGAAGTGACTATGCTGAAGTGAGTTAATATCTTATTGTCATGAAGTAAAGAGAACACAATTTAACAGGCCAAAGAGCCAACACCACAATACAACGAGCTATTTCATAATAAAGCCTTACAGTATCATGCTTAGAGCCACTCAAAAGGGTCCTGCAAAAACTATCTGACCCATAGCAAAGAGAATATTTGTTCCCCACAGTGTTCAGAAGTGATTCAGCTTTGGGATCTATAGTTGAGGCCTTTGAAAACTTTAGGCAGCTATTAAAAGTTGAAATACATGAAAGGGATTTTTGACTCTTTCAAATTTACATTTGATGGATTCCAAAAAACTTTTTAAAGTGAGTAAGAAAAAGGAAGAAAAAAAGGGAAAAAATGCATTAACGATCCAGTGTACAATCTACACAGATTCATTAAATAAAATATAAGTAGACAAAGGTGAGTCAGAGCGCATGGCTGTCTACCTGGGCTGTCAATGTCACAGGCCTGCTGACTCCGCTTGATTGGTAGGGGCCTCCTGGAATGCTAAGTGAATATGGATCCTGAAACTGATGGGGACTCCACTGGGAAGGTTTGATTGATGATTGATTAGCAATGTCTGTGTCAGGTGTGGGAAGGGTGTGCATGTAAACGCGTGTCACACATAGTGGCAATGATGCTTTATATTCATACTTAAAAGGGTCTCTGCTACTTGGAACTCCACAAAGGACATTATAAGAATGGATGAAAGAATCTCAAACCCAATCTTGTAGAGGAGAATTAAATAGAATTGAAATCTGAAAGCTGCACAAGAGCAGTTCACCAGACGCCCTGGAAGAGCAATAAGTGAACGGCCTGGATGTGAGGGCCGAGAGGGGGACCGGCCTTGCCAAGTGACTGCTCTTTCACGTCAGAGAAGGGTGTAAACAGGGGCTTCTGAAAATCCATCTCCCTCTGAGCTATGAAGCTGGATTCACTCTCTCTGGCAGGCGGAAGGACCTGGGGATGTCTTCAGGCTCGTTAAACCCCTGGGAACCTAGAATAAAGTTACGTTACCTGTGAAAAGAAACTTGCACGTTGTAAGATCCTGAGTCACCACAGTGGGAGACGGTCCTGGACGATGCTAAGGGGCCCCCATCTGATCACAGGTGTCCTTGGAATCCCTGAGCTGTCTTCAGCTGGAGGTGGAGGAAGAGGCCTTTACCTGCCGTTGGTGAGAGCCACATGTCAAGCCTCCAGAGACCCACGGGACAGCCTCTTGCTCGTAGCCACCTCATGCCTATCAGCACAGGGGCTGAGTTCTTTCAGTAGCCTGAATAACCCTGGAAGTGGAATCCTGCACACAGTCTGGCCCCATCGCCTGTCCAATGTCTGTGAAGCCAGGTACCCACTCTGACCTCTACAACCCTTGCTTTCAGCTTACCTCACAGTGATTTGTTACTATACTCTCTAAGAGCCGAGACTCATATCTTAAGGCCATGAAAGTCAAAGGTCTTGCCAAAATGTCCAATGATAAACCCTAAATCCCAGTGGCTTCATGCAATGCATTTTACCATTCATGGCGTGGACAAGTACAAGTCAGTAGACTCTCCCAGATGGCTCTTTTCAAAAGGTGAATCCAAAAACTATATTCTTAACCTCGGCACGAATGCTATTTGGGGCCTAAGACTGTAAGGAGTGTGTGGAGGAAGAAGAGTGAGGATACAGTAGGATTTTTTTTTTTGAGCACCTGTTAAGTCTGTCTACACATAACAGTATCAGTCCCCAGGCAGAACAAAAGGAATATCTCCAGGTGTTTACCTGATAGAACCCCTCCAGGGTAGGATCCACTGGGCTCATGCAAAATTAAGGAGCCTGTTGTGTTATTCCACTCGTCTGAGGATTGTAGCGTTGGTAAATCACCAGTCTATCCTGCTGCAAGCCTGCACAACGCAGAGCGCTCTCATCTAGGGATGGCCCACGTAAGGATAGCACACTACTGGACTCTCGAAGAGGAGGTTGACATGCAGTTAGCAGGTGGCGACCTGACCTATTCTTTATGCTAGCTTGGTAAAGCCTAATTCAACAAACCTATTTAGCTGGAGGGTTTGTACTTGTCAGTGATCACTTCCAGTTCTGCTGGATTCACAGCCAAGAAGAAATTGAGCACACAAAGCCTGATCTGATCCTGCCTAGAGAGCTGAGTTCTCAGAGACGGAGGCAATAGCATCGTTGTGTGGGGCTCTTTCTGACGAGAGTCTTGCGGGTCTCCATAGACCAGACCACCTCAGCGGGTACTCCATTGAATTTCATTAGTCATGTGTTTTCTTTAGCAGGGCTACCATGATCACTCCAAACTCACAATGCAAGTCCCCTTTGGAATACTTGAGTGAGTTTAATGATACTATCAAGACAGTATATACATACACATGACCATAGGAACAAATCCCAGCACTCATGAAGTAGCTTAAAGTGCTACAATTTATTGATTTATCCCCCAGTGGCGGGGACCAGACATCCAAGATAAGTTGTTGAGCCCCAACAATGACATTCACAGCACTGCAATCCCAAAGAACCTGGCTGTAGCCCTGCCAACATCTCTGCTCTCTGTCTCCTCCCTAGGGTCCCAGCACAGGGCTCCAACCATGGCATCACCAGTCACGCTTTCCTTCTTTCTCTCTGGGAATTTTGGAGCTCCCAAATCTGCCTACCACAAGGAGCTCAAGTGGGCAAGCATCTCCTCCTGCCCTGCGGTCCTCTCTTCCACTCTTCTGCATTTTGGAATGTCCTGTGCATTTCTGCTAGGTCCTTAAATCCTCAACGAACACTTGTTTCAAATTTTTGGAATGCTATGCATTGTATAAGAATCCTTCAGATACCAAATATAATACTTACCATATTTGTTTAAATTAAATTATAGCCCAAATCTGAATGCCTATTCTTTAGGTTGTTGAGTAATCCAATTCTAAAATACATGAGGGCTGCAATGTTTAAGATGTCAATCTTTGTGGCTGGGGATATGGCCTAGAGGCAAGAGTGCTTGCCTTGTATACATGAGGCCCTGGGTTCGATTCCCCAGCACCACATATACAGAAAACGGCCAGAAGTGGCGCTGTGGCTCAAGTGGCAGAGTGCTAGCCTTGAGCACAAAGAAGCCAGGGACAGTGCTCAGGCCCTGAGTCCACACCCCAGGACTGGCCCCCCCCCCAAAAAAAAAAGATGTCAATCTTTAAGTGATAAGTCAGAATTTAAATAGTTGCATTTTTCATTGGGGCCTTCTTCCTTCTTTCCTTTCTTCCTCCTTCTGTTTGTCCTATTCCCTCTCTCCTTCCCTTTCTCCTCCCTCCCTTTCTCCCCATTCTTCTTTCATCCTTCTCTCCCTCTCTCTGTCTGTCTGTCTGTCTCTCTCTCTCCCATTAAGTCTCCTCACTTCCTTCTCTCATAACTTTTGGGGACCTCACTCTGATAGAAAAGGCTTTTGAAAGAAAGCACATTTTATAATGGATTAATTTATGTTCTGCTTTGTCTGCAGTCTAAAATAGTCAAAGGACTCTTATTCTTTTATGAAAGCAGATGGTGAAATGGAACGGAGGGCACACCTAGCAAACTGTGATGGTCAGTTAATTCCTTTTTGTTCCCTTTGCATTATGATGCACTAGAGATAACCCCTATGAATTTAACTCGGTGACCTTTTGCAGCTGTCATGTCTCAATAATTTTCACCTGTTTTGATATTTTCCAAAACTGCTGAGGCCATTACAGCATAAAGAGCTGGTGGATATATGCAAAAACCACCGCTGCCTTGAGAGTGGCTTGCAAAGGTGGCTGGATATGAAAGGGAGGTCGAGTCCTGGGCTCCTGAGAGGTACTGTAGTCTTGGGAGGTAAGGTAGAATTGGAAATGAAACAGTGCACTGTGCATTGTCCCTTTCTTTTCATTCATACTTAATCAGGCTGACCAATTATCTTGAAAAAAAATCTCAAAATCTTTAGAAGAATATGCATGCATTTCTGTTTATCAGAGGGCAACATGGGTTTAAAAAATAATTGAGAATCTCTGTTCTTGCTAGTGATCTTTGATTCCAATACCAGGAATACATCAAGCCTTACATCTCCGGGGAAAACAACAAAATGGCAGAACCATCCTAAAATCCTCTTCATGCTCTGCTGACTTCCTGGGGCCCCTTGCGGAAGGTTTCATGTGGTGAAACAGATTGAATTTTCTTTGATATCAAAATAAATGTAGAAATTAGTATGAGGAAGGCAACAAAAACATTGCATTTTTATTGCACTCTAAATATTTTACATTTTTTTTTATATTCTGGTAGAATGGCTCCATAGATCATTTTATAAAAATGACTTTCCTGGAAAATTTCAAGTCAAGATGGGAAAGTGTCTTATTTTCAAAGTGATCATTTGAATATCCATTACTCTACTGTGTTAAACAGCCCTCATAAAAAACAATATTACTCTTTTATACTAATAAATATTCCCTTTACCTGAGTAGGACATTAAAAATGAATAAAACTGAAGAAGGCCTTCCCTGGGGTGGCAATATCATTTCCCATCAAGTAGTGGCTTCTTGTTTTCATGCCCAGGACATTCTATCTTATGCCTCAATCAGTTGTAAAGTTTGCTTGAATAATAATGTTTAATTTCCTCAACATTTAGGCCAAATGATCAAAAAAAAAACCATCCCTCTCTCCAACAAATGTGAATCACTTTAGAAATCAGTAAGTCAAGCTATAGTTCTCGATGGGACCTCTGTTCTTGGAAATCGGTATATTAATTTGTCTAACCCTCAAATTGTCTCAGAGGAATATCATGTATTATCAACAACCCCAGATGCAGACCATCTACAAAGTTCTCAGACTAGATATACTTTATTATACAAGGACAGCAGTGATTGCATTCACTTATTCTGGGTGCCTACCTGAAGACAATGGAAAAGGGCTAAAAAGAGTGGAGTTTTCCCTCTCTGCACCTCCTTTCCCCTCCCTCCTCTTCCTTCCTCCTCTTCCTTTCTCCCTTTCCCGCCCTTCCCTTCTCTCCTGGCTACTTTCCTTTCTCCATCATGTCCTGTGAAAGAATAGCACGTGGACAGTTTTACAAATGTAGGTCTCAAAAATTTCCATCCTGATCTCTGCAGGGACTGCCCATCAAGGAAGCACGGAAATCACATCCAGACTCTCAACCTGCAACAATTACTACTCAAGATGGAACCCATAGATGGGCTTGGCAGCACAAGAGTGTGTGCCCAAGCTTGTCTACTCCAGAAAAAATAGCCTTGTCTTAGAGGAGTCACCTGGTCTTCGGGAGACCCAAGAAGTTCAGTAGCAGAATGAATCTTGCGGCCTCTATTTGAGTCAGTTCTTGACATGCATTATTTCTCTTTCTGTGTCCTGATTATAGATTACAAATTTGCAGTCTATTACCTACATGTTTCTAGGTGAGCTTATAAGTGAATATGACTATAAAACAATAATGACATATTTTCTCAGATACAATTTAGCTCAATCTATTGATTTTCACACTCATTTGAAAATTAACTTATCACCAGCACATTTCATTCTTAGCTTTGACATTTTATTTACAGTGTAGGCTCAGATGTGTCTTTCCTTAGCTATCTATCATTTCTGCTCCCGTCAGCTTTAAAATATGCACCTCTCCTCTATTTTGATTATTTCACATTTAACGCATTTGTTACTTATATAAAAGAAAATGCTATCGGCCTGTACTAGAGTCCCTGTGAATAAGGAAAAGTACATTTTAAAACTCATGTAAGCCTGTAGGACTTTAAATGTTGTGGTAAATGTAATCATTTGTATTTATTATTAGTTATATTTTTTAAATCTCTTCCTGCCCATTTGAGCTCTTCAGGAGACCATAGTGTTTATCTTTATGTCTTCTTTATGTAGGTATTTTGTTACGTTAATGTATACAAGTAATATTTAATATGAACACGAGAGCTCTCTTACATGAGGTGCCCAGTAAGTTTTCAAATGACTCACTGGGAAGCGAACTAGTTCATTGTATTCACTCTCCAATAGTGAGGGATGTCAGGACAGAGAGAGGAGAGAGGGCAGGTCTCAGCTGGACCTTGTTCCAGTGGCTATGCTACATGGTTTGAAATAAAGCTGGAAATGGCTCCTTTCGTGCTTAGTAGCAGACTCTGATGAAATGGTGAACTGAACGCAGGGAGCAATTCATGGGTGCTCATGTGAAGATTCAAGTACTGGTGATGCTGCTCCTTTGGCAAATCCCGGAAACACACAAGGATATTTACATAAATTACGTGTATCTTATTCACATTCAGGCGACACCCACTTGGAACCACTGGTCCCTTAGCCACACATTGCCATGAAGATGTTCGTGAGTTTAAAGCAACTGTAGAACTTGGGAGGAGGGGATTGGGAAGGAGGGAAGGTGGAGAAAAATGAGGGAGGAGGAAACAAGTCGGACAAGAAATGCATTTACTACCTTATGTATGTTACTGTAACCCCTCTGTACGTCACTTTGACAATAAAAAGTTTAAAACTAGCATGTTTGTGAGTTGGTGGTCCCAGTGAGAGTTTCTCCTGTGAGCCGGTGGCATGCTGGGTTCTCTGCACTGCAAGGGCTTCCTTTGACTTCCTCTCCACTATGGACATCAGAAATCAAACAGCAGCACAATGGAAAGCCAGAGGAAATGTCCAGGGATGAAAGACTTAACTGGGATGCAGTGGTTTGGATAATTGTCCCAATTCTATGTGTGGAAGACTTGGCTCTCAGGATGACATTTTCGGAGGATGAAGCTTAGCGAGAGGTCTCTAGGTCACTCAGCCGATGACTTTGGAAGGCCCGGAGGAACCCAAGCCCTTCATCTTTCTGTGTTGTGCTTCCTGGTGATGAGGTGAGCAGTTGCTTTATGGTGTTCTCCCTCCATCACGGGCTGCCTCGACACAGGGCCAAACCAACAAGGCCAAGCCATCGTGGACTCTAACCTGCCAATCTGTGAATCAGAATGACCCTGTTACCTCCACAGCATGGCCTCCTCAAGCATGCCGCCGTGGTGAGGAAAGGTCACTATCACTCGTGGTTAGGCGTCACGCGTGGCATCTGTCATCGGATAGGCCCACAGTGATGTATGCAGTGCCTGTCACCCAGGCCTCCTCCAGCACTTAGGATGTATCAGTGAAGAAAAGGAACTCAAGCTTCCGTGATGCTCACATTGCCCAGGAGAGACAAACAAGACAAGCACGGCACACACCTTCTGACAGACACGAAGAGGAAGAGCTGCCTTTCGGGCTCTGGATATCGAGACATCTCGATCTAGGATTTGGTCTCTGAACTTGAATAAGACTAGGGCTGTTCTACCTGGTCTATTGGAGAAATGCAAACCCCTGGTCCCAAGTACTATGTGAGAAGCTGCTTCGTTTAAAAACAAACATTAAAATAATCACTGGAAAGATCTTCCCCCAGTGGCCCTTCTTGCCTACTCTAGGACATTTCTTAGCACACCTTTCAAGCCTGGAATTCACATTAGTAATTCCTGACTCTGACTGGCAGTAGACCTGGCTCATGCTACCACCAGGGAGAAAGTTCTGGAAAAAACTGATTTAGATGTTGGTTTAAGCTCTCCCGGTGAAGAGTGCTCAAGAGAAGTTAGATAGCTATTCGTGTGTGTGTGTGTGTGTGTGTGTGTGTGTGTGTGTTTGTCTGTGAGAGAGACAGAGATTGGGATTTAATAACTCAGGGTTTACATGTGGTAATGGCAAGTATGCTACCATGGAGCTACATGATCAGCCCTTTTATATCTTATTTTACTTTTATATTCTATTTATATTTCACTAGGTTGACTCGTCTGGCCTTGGACTTGCTATCTTTCTGCCACAGCTTTCTGAGTGGGTGGGCATACAACGCGGTAGTATTTGGTAAATATTATGGGCTAAAATTCATAAAAGAAGATACTTATTGTATCAGCTGCAGCAGTGTGCTGGTCTCCTCTAAGTCACTGGGGAAAACAAGCCCGTGAAAACTGGAGGGTCCTTCATGGGGACCCCTCGTCATTTACGATGCTTTCAAGATATGTCAAAATGTTTTCCTTTGAAGTTTATTTTTTTCTGAAGTGATGAATACATTTTTTTCTTATAAAATATAACGTTAAAAACCAGTAAATGTTTAAAAAGGCAGTATGGAATAGAAAAATCACCTGGGCCCTTAGACACAAACGATTTTCAATTTTATACAGGGAAGTTTTTCACAGGGTGACACCCAGAAAACGAATGAGTCCACAGAATTGTGCTGCAGGGCTGCTCCAAGCTCCTTGGAACTTGTAACCAACCCAAACATTTTTATCAGCTCCATAACAGTACACAAGTCAATAATAAAGGGCTGATTCAGTATCCAATCCTAATCGAAATGACAGTGGCTTTAAAAACAAATAGCCAGATCAAAAGGACACCGATGCTACTTGGAAACAATAAATATCAGCTCTGTCATTGCATCAAGGTGCCACGATTATCACCTCAATAGACCTCCCAGGGAAGGAGCCAGAACCTCTACCCATCTCACGTTGCTGCTGCTACCACACCCAGGTGTCTCTAACCCCATGGCTCTTCACTTGCATTTCTGTAGGTGCCTACCATGGTGCAGATGCAACTCCAGGACTCCAAGCGCAAGGAAGGGTTCCACTTCTTCACCACATCACCTTGATTCTCTTTATCTGTGAATTTTGGGGTGATACATATCCAGAAATGAACCTCATCTATTTCTATGAAGGTACCTTGATTCCCTTCTCCTTCCATCTCAAACCCCAACTTGGAGGAGAAAGTACTCTTTTTCCTCCTCTCTCCTAACTTCAGGAAAATTAATGAACATACCTAAGAAATGCTGCATCGCAGAAGTACTGAAGTGCTCAACTTAATAGTGAGAATAAAATTGAGAGTGAACAAACAAGATTCAAAATGAAACAGAAGGATGGTGTATATATTTACATTTGTACCTTGGGCATCCATGTTTTTCTGCAGAGTAGAGCATTGTTCCTTGCATCAGTTAATAATTCTACCATCTTAGACTGCTTAGGATTGTTTAGGATTTCCTGAGTATATTTGTAAGAGTTGAAAGTGAGTAATTAATCCCTAAACTATTCCTCATCCACAACAGCATTCCCCCATTCCTAAACCATATTAGCAAAATACCCTCTCGAACCGAGAAATGCTGACTTAACACTTGAAGACTATATTCCTTTGGGGTCACCCTGAGTTTTCTTGCTCATTCATTCAACAGTCATTTATTTGTTTTTCATCACTTACACTGGAAAATGTTTTCACGACTAGGAACAGAGAAATGTCCAAATATTCTGTCTGCTTTATTGTTAAGATTTCAAGAGGGAGGTAAATGTGTGTTTCTGGTTACAGGGTCAGGCAGAGGAAGATAGACTTTTAAGAGCATATAAGCAGCAACACACACCTTCAAAGTAAAAGCAACTAATTTTGGTATTCTTCCTAGCAGTGGGAAATGACAATAGTTACTGTGATTTGACGTGTGTTTTTTTCCAGTGTAAAAACAGTCCCATTATGCTGGCAACTGCCTTCGCCATTACTTGTCCCCGGCAGAAAGGATATTCAATGTTCCTGGCTCTGTTGTTTTGTTAAAAAACAAAAACATTACCTGAGCCAAGTATCTGCTTGATTTGAATCCTCAAAATTCTTCTAAGTGGAAGGCACAGCCACGTGGCTTTCACAAAGAACTATGAGTAATTTTCCCCCAGAGGACCTAGTGGCTCTACGGTGGCAGGAGAAATCAGAATGCTGCCTGAGATGTTGGTACTGGTCTGGTGGTCTTGCACGACCCATTCTGTACTACGTAGACACAGACTCAATGTATTCTCTAAAACATGGGTGTCGAAGTAAGAAAGCCTGTTATAAATCTATTTTGAGAACTTATTTCACTTCATAAGGCAAGAGAAAATGTATATTGATTTAAGATTCAATGCTCACGCATTTTAAGACTCCAAAAATTAATATATAGTCGTGTGTAGATGTTGACCTTTGCGCCTTCCTCCAGTTTTCATTACCTCTTGCAATTCTTCTGTCTGTTCTTTTATCAAGAAACATAGTCACCCCCTATTTAAATGGACTGTTTAAACAAGATTTGATTTTAGGCTATTCTTAAGAAAAAATTTACGATGTCTGGAGTCAGAGCAGCATAAGAATGCAGATTTTCACCTCCATATTCAGTAAGGAGCCTGAGGGTGTACAGCATACAAGCTACCATTTAATATTAATGTAAATCACCAAGCAGGAGCTTGTGGCTTGATCAAATCATCTCTGACATTAGACCCCCTCTGACTGACTTCACTGGCCTGAAAAGACCCCTTTTACTCCATGCACCTTGCAAAAAGAAGTGCTCATTTCAAACCAATGATCTCATCTCATACAACGCTTTTCCAGCGACTGATACTTAGTTCCAATTACCAACTCCTTTGGAATTCTCTCATCATGTCTGGTAATCAGTTTGGTGTAGAAAGTAAACTAAATAGTGGTGTTTGGGGCAGGAGGTGAATGCAAAGTGGGAATGTTGAGAAGGTCCACACTTCCAGGCCAAGTGGACAAAACTGTCCAGAGACTGTGAGTAACAGCTGGCCGACACAATGTGTGACAATGGCTTGCTTAAACCTCATTTCCATCTGCAGGAGACTTTGCTCCCTCTCCCTGCCACTTACATCACCAGTGTCAGATTAAAAGCCAAGCGTCAGACAATTTGCATTGTGCAGTTTCATGATAATGCAAAGCAAGCACATATCATTTATAGTCCGTTTATAGGAAGAAAAATAAAACAAACTTTCAGGTCAGAAAGGGCAGATAAGAAAGAGTTGGAGTTTAGAGAGTCTCTAAATTTCACTGTGGTCAATTTCCTTTCAACTTATTGGAAACGTTTGGCTGTGGCACAGTGGTCTTATCAATTCACAATAGGGGACGGTGCTGTTAATTAAACACATCCTTCTTTCAGATCTTAGCTTATTTGCTCCCACACAAACAAAGCTTATTTTGCTGCTTAAAAGCCCAAGAAAAGAGGCTTCAGTGTCATTAAATAGACCGAGATGTAGAATTTGTGATAGCTAAAGACAAAACTCAAGCCTGGATATTTCCAGCTCTGTATATTTTGTCCCATTGCTAAGATGTCCCTCTTACGATGGTTCTTTGGACATTTTGGAGAATAAAAATCCTTAGGAGAGATAAAAATATCTGTCTTTTTAAAAATTGTCTTTAACTTTGCTTTACAACATGGTTAAACAACCTGTGGGGTGGTAGGAAATGATTTTGTATTAGTCTATTCTTAGGGAAGTTGCTTTCTTTTTTGAGCCCTTAATATACAAACATGCAGGTTTTCTCCTCAAAATGGAATGCACTAATTAGAGTAATAGTGAAGTCTTGGTTGTAAATGTTTGGGGGATAATGACGCGGCAATACTTGTTTGTTAAGTACAACAGTGCATTTAACATGCCTGAGGATGTCTACTATATTTTTGGTTCCTGACTGCTGGGTCCATTTCCAGCCTTTTCTTTGCCTCTTTTTCACAGGTACATTGAGAGTACAATTGCTTTTTTGGAGAACTGTTGATGAAATTTTCAGTGCAGATATTGGGATCTCCCTTAACCAAATAGAAATCCAAGGACCCAAACGTGGGCTCATAGTGGCTACCTATGAATGTTGAACCTTGAGGGGATGCTACCAAAGAAGAAGGAAACAAATCATGGCCCTCATTCCTCCCAGAAACCTTGCCCAGCTGCAGTGTTGGGTGAACACTAGCCCTTGTTCCAGTTTGTTCCAATTTGGAGCCGAGGTCTTCAGCTATCCATCAAGCTCAGTCATATCCTCCAATCACAACCCTGTGATTGCCTGGCATGTTTATGGTGCAGACAGCAAAGGCCGTTTAGCTCAAAATATCACCATCTCCAAAAAGCCATCCTTGACTGTTCCTTCTGAAATAATAATTTCCCCTGCCTAGTCACTGTATTCAAATACTTTTACCTCTTACCTTTTTTTGTTTTGCCAGTCCTGGGCCTTGAACTCAAGGCCTGAGCACTGTCCCTGGCTTCTTTTTGCTCAAGGCTAGCACTCTACCTCTTGAGCCACAGCACCACTTCCGGCCTTTTCTGTGTATGTGGTGCTGAAGAATTGAACCCAGGGCTTCATGCATGCTAGGCAAGCACTCTACCACTAGCCCACACTCCTAGCCCCCTCGAATACTTTGACTACCCTTTATTTCCAAGCAGTTCCAACCACTTGACAGTAGCGTATTCGTTGTGAACCAGTTTCACAGCATGACCCACAACGTGATCTTGTAGCATTTCCTTGCAGCCAAAGCAGAGCATGAAATGGGAGCATTCCCTTTATGTTAAGGGCAGCCAGCATGTGTGAAGAGCATCAGAGAGAGAAAGAGCAAAGTGCAGTGAGGCTTGCAGGGCAAGCGTATGGAAACCAGTGGGTGCAAGGTCTCTACAGCTGCCAAGTGGGAGAAAAGGCCTAAGTATAGATAGTCCCATGGCCCTGCCTGTACTGTGCCTCCTCGAAGAAATACGGGAGGCTCTGAGCAAAATGTCTCGCACACTTGGATTTGTAGACTGAGATCTGTACCTAGTGACCATGATCATCTGTTGCTCCAACAACAACAACAACAAAAAAGAAAAATGTCATATCCCTAGATAGAACCATCAAGAGAACCTTTGTAAAAACAAATGAGCTAACACCATAGGTGTTATTCAGTACCAATTAGTACAGACCAGGAAATCATTTTCTTGAGTTTGGAAAAATGACATATGTCAATCATTGTCAAGTTGATAGCTGACACTGTCTATTGGGAATTGCACTGTGTTTTCCTTTTCTAGAAAGGACTGAGTTGTGCTACGTCAGAGCCAAGTTGCTTGTTATCGTCAAGGTATAAAGTGTGTTCTTTTTATAGGAGTGAGCTCTTCGATGAAAGAGATGACTCAACTTCCATGGACAAACTCACCAAAGACGTTTAGTGCACCTCTTTGGAAATTAAAATCATCTAGCCCAAATCTATTCTCTGATCCAATTACAAAATGGATATTTAAACTCCCCCTCTTCTACACCAAATACTCTTTAATACCCTTTGTTATAAAAAAGCCAAACAAATGCTTTACAGTGATTCTTTTCTTCTCCAAATCTATTAGCTGAGGTAACTTAAGACTCAGGTGAATCTTAGGAAATACAAAAAGAACATTTCTTTCAATTGGTAAATTGCCAGATATGTGAAACTTTACTGAACTCTTTCAGAGAGGTCATAACTACCAGTTGAAAAAATTGAGGACACTAGTGTTAATAATGCAGTGTTTATTTAGCTAGGAATTTTTAGGTGAATATTTATGTTATTGTGTTTATGATCAAATGCAAATTGACTTCAGCTTTCAGGGTTGAATTTTTAAAAGAAAACCTCAGAGATATACTTTTCTTGAATAAGGATAACATTTCAGAGTTAGGGCTCTGACTCTGTCCTTAATTGTCTTGAGCGTATTAGGAAAACCAACACATAGCAAGTACCTAGGTGTGCATATATGTATATATGTACATATATATAAATATGTATATAAATGTTCAAATTGATTAAGCTATACTTTTATGAATATATAATCCTAACACTCTGAAACCCATCTCTATCTATGGTTATAAAATGTTGGTAATTAATAAATTTAGTCAAGTTTCTGAGTATCTTGTGGAGAGATGACATCGCTTATAAAATGTGTAAGTCAAGGTAAGGTTCAGCAAGTATAAATTGTATATTCCCATTATTTTATTGGGAGGAACTAGAGCTGATGAATTTTTCTCATTTTCCTTCATGAGTTACAGAATAATAATGCCAGCACAGATCCACTCAAGGGTACCAACGAGGAAGGGACAGGGAGAGGGATGGCGGAGTCCCAGGTCACGTGGGACCCAGGGAGTGAGGTGGCGGAAGGTAGCAGCAAACACAGTGCTGACCTAATCTTCTATACTGCCAATGGTTCAGGCTTACAAGGCAATGAGTAGCCAGAACTGAGGCTCCCTCGGAGCAGAGATACAGGACTAATTACGAATGGAGGCATATTTCAGATCACTGAGGGAGAGCTGGCAGCTCTGAGCTGGACGGAGTCCACAGTGGCTGCCCGGCTTCCTGAGAGCCCCAGGCTTTGATGGAGTGATTGAGCTCAGGGCCCTGACAAAGAGCATGTTCTTCTACACTTCTCTTCTGGCGCTGAACACAAAATAAGATTCCTAGCACAGTCAATCTGGTAACCATTTTAAGTGAATTAGAAATTTTAGCATGGTGGGAAGCAAGCACAATGGTAGCTACAAGAAATGTGAAAACTCAGTGATGATATCAGCATTCAGGCCATGAAATGATGAGGAATTTTTTTTCCTTTTTATATATACAAGGAAAATATCCAGAATGGGAGGTATGAGGATGAAAGTCAGCTTGCTTGGAGATGATTTCATTTCCTCCTCTGTAAGGAATGGAGTGAGACAGGAGACCAGAAGTTCCTTACATGGAAGATGGGGAATTAGCCTTCTCCAAGGTCCTGAAGGCATATTTCCAAGGTCCACTGAAGGACTCTGAAATTGAAAGGGGCAAAGTTGGGGAGAGGAATGACAGCCATGGCATGGCTACTTAAAAGAGAACAAGAAGAAAGTGCTACATACTAAGAGATGAGAGGAAGTTAATGGAAGAGGTCCTAAGATGAGGAGGGAAGTCAATTTGGAGGATACTTCCAAGGAGGTGTGGAGCAAGTCATACAAGACAGACTGCTGGGAGTGGGGCTGGTGGGTTTGTGGAGATCCCCTTCTTTCTGCTCAGAAGTCTCTTTGTGTATCTAAGGGAAATGACTCTGTGTCACGAGGCTAAGGTGTTGACGCAGAAGCCTTGTCCACTCCACGAGTGTTGTCTTACCCCAGGGCCTGAACAGAGGGAGCTAGAAGGTCCAAGAGTTACCCTTGGAAACCAAAAACAGTGCTGAGGATGGTCTTGCAGGTCTCCAAGGAAAAATGGAAGCAGGGTGTTGGTTGCATGAGCTGCTGGGGAGACACTGCAGCCATCGCTGCCAATGAATAATGAGACACTGATGTTATTAGAGGAGACAAAGCGAGGGAGGGAAGGAAAGGATGGCTGTTCTGAGAAAAAAAAGTCATTCGAGCCTTAAGGAACATTTTGAAAAGTGCAATAAAGAATGAGATGAGTGGTCTTCTGGGAGAGGGAGGGGGCTATCTTTAGTGAAAGCAGAGGACTGGGATGTGCTAAAAGGAAAGCTTTGAGATAAATTTGGTGATGGAAAAGCAGAAAGAAATCGTGGTAGAAGAGTATAGGGATCAACATAGAAGATGATACTAAGTGAAAGGAACTCCAAGATACGGAAACAGGTGGTTTTACATCATTGTTGTTATTTTAATGTACTATGTGAAATTATTTCATTTTCCTTGCATTTTTCTTCCCTATGGTTTAGCCCCTGTTGTCACTGTATTTGATTTTGGTATCCTGGGTATGATATACACATTTATCTGAATTAGGGAAGGATCCTTATACTCTTTCTTTTTAGTTTAATTTAATTGTCAAAGTGATATACAGAGGAGTTACAGATGTAAGGTAGTGTGTATATATATAGCCCCTAACCCTAACCTCTTTAATTATTTATTTATTTTTTTTGCAGCACAGATCAAGCACCTGTAGTGGGAGTTGAAGAAAGCCATACCTTCCAGCATCATTTTGTGACAGGTAGGTACTGTATGTATCTTTAGCATTGTCTTCAGCCTATAGCCTTCTTGTATGGATATTTCTAAGCCACTTATCCCTCGGAGGAGTATTTGGTTTAATTAAAACTATAAAATACTATCCATAAACTCACTCAACTGGGCATTCATGATTTTCAGTAAATTGCATTATGAGTCTCGCCGCCCTGGCCCCTCCCCTATGCACTGGGACTTGCAATCTTTCTTCTTGTAACTAGTTAATTATAGGGGGTATGGCATCACTTGATATATGGACCAGTGAGGGTGTTGGTGCCTCTCGGTATTACTGAATATTACTAATTTATTCATTGAGAATGATTATATGTAGACCTTTAAATACTCAGTAATGTATTCACAGGTCCAAATTTGGAGACTATGACTTCAGTAATACAGTCTTAGGCTGTGCTGGAATGTGGCTTAGCATTCTTGGATGATAAAAACCTATTGAACTGCCCAGCAGTTCTATTCTGTGAGACTCAAAACATACATTAAGGATTTGAGCCAAATATTCAAAACCAAATGAACAAATGAGGTATTGAGCTATAAGGGTTACAAATCTAAGTGGCAACTATTGGTTGGTGCTCACATAAATAGAACAAATAACATTATTCACTTGTGAAGATTGCCAGCTGAGATTTATTGCAGAACACATCTTTGTTGTAAATTTTTGCAGGTTGTAGAGAAGACATTCAAGTATCATAAAGAAAAGAACACAAAGGCAGAGAATATTGTTGCATGGATTTCTCCCAAGGTACCTAGGAGGCAAGAAGATGGTGGTATAAGGCCCGCCCAGCAGAGTTACCAAGATGTTCTATCTAAACAACAAACTGAAAAAAACCAAACCACCAGGGATGTAAATCATGTGATAAAGCCCTTCCTTAGCAAGCACAAATCCCCAAGTTCAAACCCTAGCACCACAAAAAGAGAGAGTGAGATAATAGTTATATAAAGTCTTAATACTTAACAATTTAAACAATTTCAATTCACAAGAAGAAAGCAAAAGTGGAAACAGTTTTTTGGACTATGTGAAAATTGCTATGCTGCTGTTAAGGTAAGAGAAAATGTCTTATGATCAATACAGAAAATTAGGACATCCATTCAATTGTTCTACTTCCCATGGCTCTGAGTTTCTTTTCTTTTCTTTCTTTTTTTTTTTCTTTTTTTTTTTTTGCCAGTCCTGGAGCTTGAACTCAGGGCCTGAGCGCTGTCCCTGGCTTCTTTTAGCTCAAGGCTAGCACTCTACTACTTGAGCCTCAGCGCCACTTCTGGTCTTTTCTATATATGTGGTGCTGAGGAACTGAACCCAGGGCTTCATGTATACAAGGCAAGCACTCTTGCCACTAGGCCACATTCCCAGCCCCTCTGGGTTTCTTTTTCATGATCAAGGACCTCACCACAAATTTTGAATTGGACCCACAATGCAAGATGCAAATGTCATGATCACCACCAGGAAACAGAACTGCAAGAAGTACCTGATGACATCCAGGGTAAGTTTCAAATCCTCACGGAGGAGGGAGGCAAGGCTGAGAGAGAGCGAGAGCAGTCAATCGTCAGAGCCCCAGACCTTCCCATGGTCAGGGCACAGTCTATGTTAATCTCCATGGCCTTACCTGCTGTCATCGTGCTGAAGGCCCTCACACGCACAAGGTGGTACAATACATAAAATCTACTTTGTATTTAAGCTCATGTGGTTCCCCTCTACAAAGTGCAAGACTTTCAGCTTGCTTGCGCACAACAGAGACAGTAACAGTAGCTCCATGTTAGTAGTTTGAAGGTCATTTCAGGGAGTTCTGACTGAAATCGTAACTGTTATTTCAAAGGCCCTGCCAGTAAGCATGCAATTCTTCTGTGGATCACATGGTCTCTGTCAGAATCTCTCGGAATACCACGAGTATTATTATAGACAATATGTCAACAAATGAGCTTGCTTATTCCAATAAAACTTTATTTACGGAAGCAGGCAATGAGCTGAATTTGGCCTGCAGCTCGTGACTTTTGATCTGTGACAACACATACAGAAACACATTTAGCCACTGTGCATAGCGACCGAGTGAGCTGTGTGATCTGAAGTTAGCATCTCCCAGAGCAAATGCTAAATCATCTCTCCATCCAATGTTTTTTGCTTTCTTGTTTTCTTGCATTTCCACAGCACATTTTTTTCATAGCACAGGGAACAAAGCTTGGGTTGTGGAGTTAGACACAGATCAATACTGATTCTGTTTTATTCATTTAAGAGTTGTTCGATATACCATGCATCAGATATGGAAAGGTGGATGGCCTACTTAATTTGCCCATGTCTCAGTTTCCTCATGTGAACACAAGTTCCATGAGGGAAGAATTTGCTGTGTCCTTGGGTTTCCAGACACTTTTCACACTGAAGAGGATCAAATATAAACTAAATGGAAGTAGTATACTTCACATGTTGTTGTTGTCAAGATTAGGGAAAGTCATGCACACAGCCTTTAATACAAGAAATATACAATGCTAAAAATGTCACATTTCTTACTTCCATGGGAGACAAAAGCCCAAGAAATTTGACTGTCATTCTTTTTCTCCCCCTCCCCATTTTGCCTAACAGCTTAAATAAATAAATTGCCTTTGTAGCTATAGTCATATAGATATAGCTAATCGGTTTGGAGGAAAATGGTATCAGCTAAAACAGATTTGAACAAAACGAGTCTATCATTCACAGGGTCACCTTTCTAAACCCGAAGTTGAAAATCTGTAATCTGCCCACAAAAGATCTTGCTGTGCATGCGAGGGTAAAGCAGTAGATTTTTCTGCTGCCTCTGGAGGAAGATATATCAGCTGAAGGTATCGGTTCAGCCATGGAGAATAATTTAATCATACTTGTAAATGACATTCCAAGGAAAGGTCATCAGATCTATCAGGCCCTCATCAACGGAGGAAAATTAGACCTGCTTTATTGACGTTGGAAAATGATACAGTGCCTGTCTCTCTGCCTGGGTAGGAAACTGGAGAATCACGAAAATGTGGCTGAGCTGAATGAATGGCTGAACCCCTGGGGCCCAGGAAACATGACAGACAGTGGACCACACACCCTTCTAGTTGTGATTTCCCACCCCAGATGCAGAGATTTTGTTTTATTTTTATGCATCTGCAAGAAAATACAAACACAAAAATATAAGTATGCTGGGTGCCAGTGGCTCATACCTATAATACTAGCACCTGAAGAGGCTAAGATCTGAGGATTATTGTTTGAAGCTAGCCTGGGAAGGAAAGTCCATGAGACTCTAGTCTCCAACTAACCACAAAAAGCTGGAAATGGAGCTGTGGCTCAATTGGCCAAGCCCTAGCTTTGAGCACCAAAGCTCAGGGACAGTGCCCATGCCCAGAGTCTAAGCTCCAGGACTGGCTGGGAATATGGCCTAGTGGCAAGAGCGCTTGCCTCCTACACATGAAGCTCTCGGTTCGATTCCCCAGCACCATGTATATGGAAAACGGCCAGAAGGGGCGCTGTGGCTCAGTTGGCAGAGTGCTAGCCTTGAGCGGGAAGAAGCCAGGGACAGTGCTCAGGCTCTGAGTCCAAGGCCCAGGACTGGCCAAAAACAAACAAACAAACAAACAAAAAACAAGTAAGCTCCAGGACTGGCACACATACACAAAATCTGTAAGTATGTAAACAAGCTACAAAATAATAACATAAGCAGAATCATTTCAGGCAAGCAGAGATCTGGATCTTAGCAATGAAGAAAAATGAAAGAATGGTCACCATCTATTGCTTAATCAGGCAAGAGGCATTTGCTATGTTGATGTATTCAGTCTGAATGCCATGTCTTCATTGAATAAACATAGATGCCACAGCAGGTAGACACGGGGCTTAGATCTGGTCTCTATAGTAATGTTATTTGGTATATTGCTTTTATCTTACTTCAGTTTTTTTATCCACATTTTTTTTGCAGGGGAGTTCATGCTGGTACTTGGGCTTTGCTCATGAATTGGGAGCAGTTACTGGACTCTTTTTATTCAAGGCTGATGTTCTACCACTTGAGCCACAGCTCCATTTCTAGTCTTTGGATGGTCAATTGAAGATAAGAGTCTCACAGACTTTCCTGCAGTTATCAACCTTCTGGAATAGCCAGGATTACAGGACTGAGTCACCAGTGCCAAGCTACCCACACATATTGAATACTGTCAGCTCTCCTAACTTATGTATTATGTATTGGGAACATCATGCATTGGGAATATTAAAGGAAAAGGATAATGAAGAACAAAATGAGATTTATTGTTTATAAGGAACAAGCAATCAATGCATGTGAATTATCATTAATATTGTTTGTTTCTCAGATGACTAAGTTCTAGAAGGTGATTTCTGCAAAATATCTAGTCTTTAATGATAAGATTCACCTCAAGGAAATTGCTTCATCTTGAATATTGTTTTTTTATTTAATTAATCAATTTATTTGTTGTCTGTGTTGTACTAGAGTTTAAATTCACAGCCTAATATAGAGTTGGATCTCCAGACATGGAATACATGCATTCATGTAAGTATGTGTATGTGTGTATGTATGTATGTGTGTATGTATGCATTTATGTATTTCTGCTACAGGGGGGTTAAATTTAGGGCCTAAAGCTTGCTTGGCTTTGCTTCCTTGGCTGGGGCTATTCCATTTGAACCATACCTCCAGCTCAGTTTTGTTGTTGCTTGCTTTTTTAGATGGAGTCTTGCCATCTTTTCTGCTCTGGATGGCCTCCAAGTATGTTCCTTTGAATCTCGGTCTCCTGAGTGGCTAGGATCGTGTGGGTGATTCCCCAGGGCTCTTCCCATCTTTAATTTTTAAAGCTTGATTACGGAGGAGGATGGTTAAGTTCATGCTGTGCTCATTGTGGTTACCTTTATGGCCATGGAGGAGGAATGAACAGAAACAAACATCAGAATAACAGAAACAAGTATCACAGCCTAGGCCCGCCCAGGCATACAGGGAGATGTTGTTATCTTGGGAATGGAAGGGCTAGCCAAGTGGTTCCCGTTGTGGACCATTTGCCTAGCATGTAGGAACCCCCAGGTTCAAACCTTACTATAGCCAAACAAACAAAAGCCGGAAGCAGGAGGGAATCATGGGTGGTTATTACTTTTCTATCACAAATTTGCATCACAAACCTTTGTAGTTGTTCCTCTGCCTGGGGCCTCACAGGGCTGCTGACCGGAAGTGGGCTAGGATGGCTTAGGATTCTCCTCCCTGCTCCCTGGCCCTGGTCACAGTTCAATCCATTGCGGCTGCAGGGTGAACGCTCCCAGCTCTCCACACACGTGCCCCTCCGGGGCAGAGCAGCTTCTGATTCCACACCAACTGCAGAAGCATATTCCATAGTCCACTGCTTCCTCTCTCTGGTTCTCCTGTCTTGGACTCCAAAGCCTCTTTCTGAAGTCCATCCACATTCAAGGAGAAGGTCTTGTGCTGGTCACCAACGTGAGGGGACGGAGGGGGGTCCACCTAGGAGTCTGCCTAATAGAGATGGAGAACGATGACTTCCATCAAATGCCCTGAGTTTGGCTTATGTATGTGTGGAGCCGCCAACCAGGTGGATCTGCCCTTGTAGCTATCATCTCTAAATCCGGCCTTTCTCACGCTAAGAATGTGATCTCCTACACTACCTAAGGAGTAATCATGTGTTCAAATCATATTGGGGGAGGGGAATTCAGAAGCAATCGCCGTGGCCGAGACACGCCACAGTGTCTCAGCACATGATCTATTTTTCCTCATTACCTGTGAATGTCTAGCCACACTATTACTGACTCCGGCAAAAGGAGCATCGTCTGATCTTAGCTAGAGACAAACAACTTAATTGGGCTAATTGAACAGGTGGGGTCTGAAGTTGTGTGGTCTGATACATGATGGCACACAATTCACAGCCCGATTCCTCCTCTCACTTGTCCTGTAGCTTGGAAGAAATCTATGCATGGCTGTATTCTCTTGATGGTTTAAGCAGCGGCTTCAACTCCAGCCCCGTCTGAATTATCACCAAGCCTCCAGCTTGACATGTTGATCTATCCGGACTCCTTGCAAAGGCTGCCTAATAGGAGAGCCGATGATAACAGAACATAAGTCATGTCACCTCTCCATACCCAGGAACGATGGAGTCTTAGCCAGTGTTTATCCAGAGCATGCCAGATTGATCTTTCAGATTCTGGGAGAAAATGCATGAATGATAGGGACGCAGTAGAAAACTCTGAATGTCTGTGGTGTGCCGTCGAGAGGCTCGGCCAATTACCCAGGATTCATTTGCCGTGGTTCAATTGTGTTCAATATTTCTTTGGAAGAGGTTCAGCATTTCCACACACTCCGGATGTTTTCTCCTGGGTCTCACTCTCAAAGTTCTACCGCGCTAATTTGAGAGGTTCCAGAATGCCCAGTGCCACAAAGAAATCTTACATATTTTGAATATGTAGTAATCAGAAAGGATAAATATTGCTAAGCTCAGGGAACTGTCTCCCCCCTCGGCCCCCATGTGCTTCTCATAGATTACATATGTATTTATGTGATTATCTCCCCTCCATTCGGGGCTGGCTGGAGTTTGTTTTGCTTATCATTTCATTTCCATCATCTATAACAGTGACCACCATACAATAACAGGTTAGTGTTTATTTTTTGACTGGTTAAATAGGTGGAAATGTATCTTCAAAGTATTGTATACTCAGAATACATCGCCTCAATTTGCAAGTCTCCAGTATTGTAATAGACCCTAGGTTTAGTGTCTATAACCTCAAAACTAGTAACTGCTTATTGTATGTATAATAAATGTCTAAAATTACAAATAAAATGTAGTTATTATGCTAGGGCCTAGGTATCACTACTGCCAAAGTTTCATGTATACACACATACATACATTCTGTCACCATTTTACCCATTACTGCACATAACTGAACTGACAGTGTGTGTTATTCATTAACTTGCAACTTGACAAACTGTGAGGATGTTTTCCTATGCAATGAAGTATTTCCCTTTAAAACTCAACACGTCATTGTTATCTAGCACTCCATTTTAACTTGTTTAATCAACTTGTTTTCTTTGACATGTAGTTTGTCTAGTATTTAGGTGGATTCCAGAGATATTCGGCCAGGTGAGCAGGAAGAAGAGCGTATAGCATGCATCCCTACCCTCGTGTCTTCTGCTTCACCTTCTTACAAATCCTTCATCATAGGGCTTAGTATTACTTTCCACTTATTAGGCGAAAATGATAAGCTTGCAAATTTCATTTTCCATTCCCAGATTCTTCTCGTGATTAAGCATTGGGCTAGGTCATCCAGTCTGTAAAGCTACAGTCCCTGATCATTCAATCCAGCTCTCATCACTGTTTGGTGTGAAGGTATTTGTAGACAGGAAGAAAAACCATACACAACTGGTCTTCAGGAGGAGATACGATGCTAACTAACATGGGTGAGCCTGGTTTGATCAAGTGGAAGAGCTCAAGAGTGGAGTGGAAGCTCACAGGTGAAGAGCAAACTCTGCTTGTTGTCTGACTGAAGATGTGGGTATCTCAGACTGTCCTGTCAGCTGCCACCCCGGCTCTGGGCCTGCCGCACCACTCCATCATGGGAGCCAAGTCCTTGACATAAACCTCTAAATACACGTCCGCTACCAGTTACCCTTCCCTTGACTAATCTTACCCTTGCTTTAATTGTGTGACTTGCTCATTGATTTCATTGATGATATTTCTACTGGGGTTTGCCTCTACTTAATATTTTGTTTTGTTTTGTTTTTGTGGCAAGTCCTGGGGCTTGGACTCAGGGCCTGAACACTGTTCCTGGCTTCTTTGTGCTCAAGGCTAGCACTCTACCACTTGAGTCACAGCGCCACTTCCGGCTTTTTCTATATACGTGGTGCGAGGAATGGAACCTAGGGCTTCATGCGTACGAGGCAAGCACTCTACCACTAGGTTATATTCCCACCCCTGCCTCCACTTAATGCTAACTGTCCTAAATTCCCTTCTCTCTGACCCCAGTGCCATGTCTGTGTATTTGAACTGGAGAATTGGATGGCTTAGTTCAGGTCCAATCACTGACAGCCAGTTCAAGGGGCTTCTGAGGCGGAGGCTGGCAGGCAGTTCTCACCTCTGTGAGGCTGTGTTGAGGAAGGTCGGGGAGGAACACTCCTCAGGGAAGGGAGGTCTTTGAATGATGGCTTTTCAGAACCCGGCAAATGAGATCTTCTTCTCAAGAACAGAGCAGCCATCTTGTGTTGAAATCTAGAACACTCTTGTTTGGAGCTTAAGAACCTGTTGTCATTGGGAATCATCCTTACCGCTCTGGAATATATCCCAGAAGTTGAGCTGCTATTATTTCCTGTTTGACCACATAACCTCGTTCCTTCCAGTAATAACCTGAATTTCTTTTTCAAGGGACGGTCCCATCATTCTCGGCCATGTTGACTGCATGGTGCTCACAGCAGTTCAGAGGTTTATGCATAAACCAAGCAGAGATGGTCGAGGGCACCCTGTCTCTCTGTTCTTCAGAATCTAGTAGATGAACCACCCCAAGCCTTCCCTGTGTATGGCATGTTAGAACCTATCCTGCTATTCAGTGAGGATGTGGCAGCATCCTGTGGTTTCCAAATAGGATGGGGATGGAGTCAGAATTTTGGAAGTAGAACAGAAGGCTGGGCTTGTGGAGAAAAACAGTTTGTTGCATAATTTGAGATGCTGGATCAGGCCTCACCTGAAGACCTCTGTCCTTGGAATTTTCTTTTGCATAATTTTCTTTTGCATGCAATGAGATCTTTTGTCTACAATTTAATATACCGTAGCCCGACTTTCCTGACTTTAAATGGAATATTGCTCATGGAGGCAATTTTCAATGTTCACTTACATGGCATTTCAATCTTAGCTGACTAATTTGTAGAGTGATTAAAAAAAACGGACTCATCGAATACTTGACCCCATGGATGCTTATCTTCTTCCTTTTCTTCTTTTCTAATCCTCAAAATACACCATTTAGTGCAATTTGCTCTAAAAGCATGACACTTAGTCTTTAAATGCAAGAGTCATAACACAAGGCAGAAAGAAATACAACAGATTAAGAAGGTTGTAAGAGAAAAGGAATATCTCTAAGAAAGTCAAAGATGTTGTCACTTGGCCCAAGGACCTGTCATCTACCAAGACTCTGTAGGAGGTAATACACATATCATAACTGTGGCACAGCAGTCAGGAGAGATGAGAGAAATTTGAAAATAATGCTTTCTTTGTTGTCAAGGCTAAGTAGAGATGTTGAAATAAAACACTAGGAACTTACACAAAAGAAGTTGAGGAGGCTTCTGTTTTTACCTAATAATTAAAGGCCACGGAGAGCTGACAGTGAAGGGAGAGAGTCTCTTTCATGTTCCAATAGTGATCTGGAGTGTTTCATGGGTGTTTCTGTGGGAGAACAAAAAGAAACATCCTAAATACAGGAACTAGTGAGAAGAGAGGAAAGATGCATTTCATGTTGAATAGCAAATTGCTTACATTTAAGAGGCATCCCATATTCTTCTCCTTCCCCTCTGAATAGCAGAAAATCTAGGGGAAATAGTTTGGACTTTTAGAAATTAAAAAAGGAAAGCAAAGGGAAAAAAGGCTAAGATGAACGAAAACCTACTTGATAACTTGGAAATACAACAACTTAACCATGTAAATGCCCGCATCCTTTCTGGTTAACTAACATGCCAGGTGTGGCCATGTAGACAGTCACTGCATGATATGACCATTGATCTATCAGCAAGAGCAGGAGCTAGCATGTCTTGAGAGCTTGCATTACAGAGCATGTTAGGTGTTAAATCACGTTTCTTTCAAATTTATACATTGTAGTTCTCATCCCTAGCACTTTAGATTTTGTTTGGATACAGGGTCTTCCGCAGTTTGAACGCAGTCCTTGTGCAGTGCAGGTCTCTACTATTAAGCCATTCTTTTGGCCTTGTGTCCAGTGGTTATTGCTCAGCTGGGTCTCATTTCCTGCCTGGACAGGTGCCTGGACCATGACCGTCCTATTTTCGGCTTCCTATTATAGTTGGGATGAGATGAGAGGCATGCACTACTGCACCCAGCTATTGGTAGAGAAGCTTTTTGGTTCAGGCCAGACTCCAACTGCAATCTTTACAATCTTGGCCTCCCAAGTAGCTAAGATTACAGGTACGAGCCACTGGAGGCCAAATGGGACATAGAGTCTTTACAGAGGCATTCTAGGTAAATGAAGTCACCAGTGTGGACCCTAGTGTAATCTGACAGGTGGCACAAAAAGGGAAAATTTGACCAGATGCTGATGGGTGGCTTCTGTGGTAATCCTAGCTACTCAGGAGACTGAGATCTGGAGGATGGAGGTTCAAATCCAGCCCAGGCCAAACAAAAACCCCTTGATATTCCATCTTATAAATGATCAACAAAAACCCAAGCTGGAGGTGTGACTCAAATAGCAGATTGCCAAACAAACAAGCAAACCAAATAAGTCAATCCAGTGGGAGCCCCAGAGGTTAAGCCCCCGTCCTGGCAAAAGACACAGTAATGTGAAGTGTTTGACTGTTTTTATCATGTTGGTTGTTCATGTTTGTTTCATTGTCTTTTGGTGACCAGAAAACCATGTGGATAATATCAACCTAAAGTATTTTGGTAATATTTTTGTACAGAAGTATCTCTTTCTTTCTCATAATCAAGATTTTGAATATTTCTACAATTCATTTGCAGTCGACTGCAAATGAACTGTTGGTAATCATGCACACATGAAAATGTTTCACAATGTCACATGGCGTGTGTTACAATTTAAAGTGCTTTTTTGTAAACTTAAACTTGATTGGTCAGTTATAGTTGCTTTGAGTTTGATTGTTTTGATTTAATGCCTACTGGAGCAAGTATCTGAAGTTAATTCTTCTTCATTCCCACATTAGAAATGTAGATTACTTCTGGGCTGCTGATGACAAAGTTGGTTTTAGTTTCTGAGGTTAGTTGTGTACGAAATGTGATTAAGTGAGATAATCAATCAGCTGGTAAAAATGACGAGACTCAAGTCAAATTGAACGAGCCTACTGATTTAGTTGCCCTGAGTTACATAAATCAATACAAGTAACATGTATATCACAGATTGATCAAAGACAATATTTAATGTTCAATCAGAATTTCATAAAACTAAGAAAGAGGTTTCAATATGTTTCAGAACTGTAATATTCAAAATAAGCACACACAGCCCTATTTTAAATTAGTCTGAACTGTCAAGTTAAATGCCTAAAATGTGACAGTAGATTAATTGGAACAAAGGCCTGCTAAGAAACAGAAGTAATTTAGTTTGTACTTGGAAAGCTAAAGAATTGAGTGATTTGGCTGAATGCCAGTGGCTCACACCTGTAATCCCAGCTACTCATGACACTCAGACCTGGAGAATCATGGTTTGAAGCCAACCGAAGCAAACTCAAGCCCCCCCAAACCCAAGCAAGATGGGGTCCATAAAGACTCAATCTCCAATTAACCAGAAAAGAAAATGCCTGGAAGCATGAAAAAAAGACTATAAGCATGGCTTAAGAGGTAGAGCACCAGCCCTGAGCAAACAATCTGAGAGGGACTCAGGCTGGGGGTGGGGAGGGGAAGAGGGAGGGAGGGGGAGGACTTAATGTCTGAACTCAAGTCTCAGTGTCAACCTTTCCTCTCAAAGTTGAGTAATTTGACTACACCTAAACCCTTACTGTCATCTGTTACAGTTGGTTTAAGAACAAGAATAAACTGTGCCCTTGGGGTGTGAACTGTGTGAGCACATGTACTAAGAAGGAAGACCCTTGCTTATCCTGAGCGGTTACTGGGGGTGAGGGGAGGGTGGTGGTGGATGGAACTGATGAACACAAAGGGAGAAAGGAAAAGGAGAGAGAGCAGAAAGAAGATGGATGAAGAAGAAGGGGGAGGGAAAGGGGAATGAGGGAGAGAAAAGAAAAAAGGAAGGAAATGAAAACCAAGAGATTAAAGAAAGGGGAAAGAAGAATGGAGGAATATGGGTAGAGAGAGCAGAAAGTTGGAGGAGAGAAAGAAAAGGAAGAGTGAAGTCATGAGGACAGGTTAAAAGAATAGAAGGAAAGCCGGTCCACAATTATAAGCAGGAGAAGAAAGAAGGCAGAAATAATTTTAGAGCATGGAGATAGATAAGTGAGATTGTAGCAATTAACTCTGGGTGAAGCAGTAATTGTACTTATACATCTATAAGCAAACTCTCTGGGTGGTATGTGAGTGGTTACCAATGAATTATCTGAAGTATAATAGACTCTATGGAGAGCTCCAATAGTATAATCTTTTAGAAAGACTAGTTCAAAGCCCAACGAATCCACAGCAGGAAATGAGTACATACAAGAGTGTGGGTGGTATGATTACCGGGAGAGGGATAGGCTAAAGAAGAGGGAAGGGAGAGGAATGCAGTTTACAATTCGTTTTATATACTATCAAGTTAAGAAAAGCAAGGGAAGGAGGTGGGCCAAAGGGGGGTGGTAGTCAAAATATTGAAGGGGTGACACTGATGAAGGGGTTTCCTATTCATAAACTTCTTTATTAAATGGCACCTCCATTGTACAGCTACATGAAGATAATAAAAAAATTTATAGTATTTGAACTGAGTTGATAATGCCTTATGCACTGAAATCCAATCCACATGCAGAATTTAAAGCAGATGCGAACTTTACTTCCTCTGATAGCCCGCACCTCTCTTTGCAGAGTGCTCATTGTCTATGCAAGTGTGCATGCGCCATGAAGGCTGGTAATGAAGAGATGGAGAAGCAGACATCTTGCAGCCCTGGATCCTTTGCAAAACACTTTTGAATAGTCTCGACATTAGATAGACTTAGCTCGTTATCGTGCGCACTTTAAGAAAGATTCTCCTGAAACATGAAAACCCCAGGCTTGCTTTTCCCTCTGTGATCATGGCAAAAACCAAACCCTGTCGGGTCCAGTTTTCAGGAGACATCCCTTTCTGCACAGCATCACAACAAGTGATTAGACAGAAAACACGGAAAGCTTCTCTTGGGGCCGAGGAGTGGCAAGGAAGCCCTGTGTCCCCTGGCTGCCTTCAGCTCCAATACACACCAATAAAGCTCATCTGGGCTGGTGTATTTATGGACTCCGCAGAGAGGGAGAGAGCTGATATAAATATTTGAATACCTTTTTGTTTAGTAGTGATGTCTATTCTAATGTTGGTTTTTGTCTTTTCCAGTAATTGCCACAGATGCCCAGAAGAGCTAAATTAATTGCATGAGCAAATTTATTATATTGTTTAGGTTAGTTCCAGACCAAGTTGGGAAAATGTAATTGGGCTAGTGTAGAAAGAACTTATTTCTTAGTTCATTAAAAATATTCTTCCCTCTATCCATCAATGAGTGTTGTGGTTTGTTGTTTTGTTTAACCACAGAATTTTTGTATATTGCAAGTACAAGGGAGTGTAGGGTCTTGGGCTAATGGGGTGAGTCGTATTTGTTTATCGGTACTAATTCTGTGAATTATTAGGAATGAGCAAAGGCAATCCGGAACAGTAGGTGCCCATTATTGCTTGTGAGCCGGTGGGGGCTCTGGAGCTTCTGGGCTTGCTCACAAGCTCACAATCGGCAGCTCACAGACACCTGCCGGGCCTCTCACAGGCTTCTGTTTGCTTGTCTCTTGACTGCGCAAAACGCCCTTGGCTCAAACGTCTGGACTCTTCGTGTGGCCCTTCATGCTCACTTAGCCAGAGCTTTGTACCCAAGGAAAGCCAGAAATCGGAGATGGGCATGCAGTGACTTGACCCTCCCTTCAGACCAAACTCCCTCTGGGCTCCTCTGCACTCCAGTCTTAAATCAGTAGAGCACTTCGCCTGGTTTCAAGGGGATGAACCAGACTCTCCCTGTTCTGGGAGAAAGCACACAAATAATATTGCAAGGGCAATGGAGAGGAAGAACTGAGGAATGTTTTGCAGTCAAACGTACATAAGTGACAAAGCAAATACCGAAGGCTGAGAAGACAGATCAATAAGTTGTACTCTTCAATGGTGCAGATTTGTTGCAGGTGTTGATTCGAACTCTATGGGAAACGGTGAGGTCATGGTGTTACTGCATTCTAGAAGAGAGTGATGTCTGAGTTTGGATGGTACGTGAAGACAGCATTTAAATGATACGAAGGCTCCAGCCTTAGAAGGTTTCTGATCACAGTTTTTGAGGCAACATGTACAAGAATACTGGGGCACAAATAATGTTAGTGATGGGTTTATGGAGAAAAATAGAAGCGTAGAATTGCTCCCCGTGTATATTT
This sequence comes from Perognathus longimembris pacificus, assembly GCF_023159225.1. Taxonomy (NCBI): domain Eukaryota; kingdom Metazoa; phylum Chordata; class Mammalia; order Rodentia; family Heteromyidae; genus Perognathus; species Perognathus longimembris. Next base: position 81,744,550 of record NC_063166.1, on the reverse strand, counting down.
TCTAGAGAGATCAGGCTGGCTGCCGTGGAGGGTAGATGAAGGACAGATGATGGAGCATAGATGCAGAGATGGGGTAGATGCTAGAGGACTGAGGACCAACAGGTAGGGATGACTAGGTGCTTGCTGTTCCTGCCTGATTTTGTTTCAGTATCAAACACACTCACCAAAGATCAGAATAAAAGTTTTCTTACTGTAGAAAGAAATTTCATATTGCACATTTCCATCCATTTTGAAACACAGAAAACATGAAGCTAGAGAAAACATTTCTGAAGGGAAATAGATGTGTATCTGGCAGAGTGTCATCAACTGGAGATGTTTTATTGACAGACTTAATATATATAATTATCTCCACTGTGTGTACTTATTGTATACTCTTCATGTATTCTTTTTTTTCCCCTCTGTTTTCCAGTATAGTAAGGAGATGGAGTTTGCTTTTGAAGTACATGTCCAAGAGCAATGCCAGTGATGGCCACATTGGCTGTGGCCTCCCCTCCTCTCTCTGGAGGTTGGGAGAGAGAGGCTGCAATCCCGGCCCTCTAACCGTGCCCTTGTTGTGCTTTTGGACTCACCAGCCATTTCACTGGGATCCAAGGAAGAGTTCTGTAGTCTTAGAGATTGCAAAGATTTTAGCGACTGCGTCTTGCACAACGGTGACGAGGGTGGGCTAGGGATCTGAAATGCTGTGCACAGGCATCTGATGAACTGGGAGCGCCCAGAGGCAGGGTTACTGGCCCAGGTGGGTGTGTTATTTTGGCACCTTGGGCACACCTACGGAGGAAGTGGTAAGTGACCCTTGGATGTTCTGTGAGGGTGGATCTGGCCTTCTGCACTTCTGCAGGGCCACATTTCCAGACCTGCTGCATTTGTTCCTTTATGACTTGGTTCTCCTCAAATATTTATCTATCTGTCGTCACATTCCTTAGAATTGGCTTCCTGCTGTGTCAGGATGAGTCAAGATAGGCAATCTAGTTAACCAGAGATCCTCCCACATTTGGGGTGGATGGGATGGATTGGGGGTGATAAATAGCAGATATATGTGTTCGAAATTGATTGGCCTCATGCAGGCCTTGGGTCAGCCCCTGAGCTTTCTCTGGCTCAGTCTCCTATTCCTGAGCTTCCACTCCCTGAGCCTCTATGATGACGGTGTGTCTGTGTTCACATCAGCTCACTACCCCTCCTCTGCAGTGCCCGTCAACTTCCCATCCCATCTTTCACGGAAAGAAATGGCTCTGATTTCACACCGATGAGAGAGATGATTTAAAAAGGAATGAACAGCCTGTCCCTCTTTCTCTTTACCCCTGAGATCAAGTCTTTCCTCTCGAGACCAGAGCTGTGGTCCTCATCTCACATCTGACAGAGCCCGAGTCAGTTCTTGTCCCAGGCAGCACAAATCAGAATCCCTGAATGGCCTGGGGGCAGCTACCTCAGTCCTTATAATCTTCCCAGAGTTTAAAGCTCAACCTTATTGAAGGTTGAGCTACTTTTGTGACCACCTAGAGGCTGACACTAAAGACTTAGGGTTGGTTCTCATCAAGGGTGGCCATAAAGGTTTTGCTTAATCATCAAGATATATTTTTTAAATTTTTTAACCTCCCACAGAGAGATCATTAAATTTTTGTCTAAACACCTTAACGACCAGAGTATTGTTATTTTGCGACCTCGTGTAACCTCCAAAGACTGTCTTAACGCTAACAGACAACGAGTAATCCCAAAGATAAAATTGATCGTATTTCCTCTTCATTAAAAGCACAACAAATTGGGTGTTGTGGAAGAAAAATATCGCATGGCATAATTATTTTTTTGTCATTTCAAGAAAACTGTTAATTGGATATTGCTGTGCAGGCAAGCAGCAGATCTCGTCCCCTTTCTCTGCGTACACCACACTTGGAGATCACCGTCTTCTGTCTAGAAAATCCTCCAACCAGGGGAGAGGGAAGCCCAGGCATGTGCTGCCCTCAGTTCTTGGGGCTTGGTCTTCCGCATGCGTGGAATCTCGGCCTACTGAACCTCCGTGGAGGAGAAGGGTGTGTGGGGGACTCTTTGTCACGGTCTTCCACGTTGTGTGTGCAAGGTGGTGATGGTGGAAGTATAGACGCCCTGGGTGTTGAGGAATGCCACTGCCAGGCCGAGCCCCAGGGTTGTCTTCCCAGGTCCGGTGTGCACTCAGATTTGACTCCGGGGTGGTCCTACCATTCTCCCAGCTGGGCACTGCCCACTTTGCATTGCCTTCTGAGCTAAGAAATAACCTTCCGACCAAATCCTTCTCTGCTTTAATAAGTGAAGCATATGGTTGTATTTGTCATACTTCTCATGAAGATAATAAGAAAAAAATCTCTGTGGATGAAATTAGTGTATTTCGGAATTATCCATCAGTGTTACAACTGTGTCTCCACGGGCAATGTAGATAAGAACCTGGACGTTTGGGCCTTGTTTCTTTATATGAATATGACACCTGGACCAGACAGACTGTCCCTTTAGAAAGGGACACAAGTGGCCACTCCCTGTGTGGGGGGTCTTACTCAGTTCATTGTATGATGTAGTCTTTTAAGTAACCGAGTTTGCTAGACTTTTCACATTTTCAATCCAGAAAAGGCATTTTGTAACTTGGAAGGAAGTATAAACCTCACCAAACAAATTCAAATTATAAGTACAGAGTGATGGAAAAAATAAACTTGTGTAATAATGACCTTTTTTTTAAGAACATGTTCATAAATTTCCTGGATGTTTGCCTGGGAAGGTACTAGTATCCTTTTTAGAGTTGATGGAAATTAGGGAAATTAGAAAAACACTGTCAGTTATCTAAGTTCCAGGATAAGAATATAAAACCCAGAACATTATTTTCTACAGGAGAGGTAACTATTCTTTTTTTTTTTTTTTCAAATTTTTATTATCAAACTGATGTACAGAGAGGTTACAGTTTCATACGTTAGGCATTGGATACATTATTTGTACTGTTTGTTACGAGAGGTAACTATTCTTGATGCTAAAAGCAGACAGAAGTTCTTCATATGGATTCTAAAAGGAAAAAGAAAAAAGACAGTGCAGAGCAAACCAAAATCTGTCCTTTACAATAAGCATGAGGAAGATTATTTCTCAAATTCGGCTTCATTTAATCTCCTAAAACACCAGGTACCTTGAACGGACTTGAGGGGAGAATGGTAATATCGTCTTGCAACTGAAATTTCAACCAATATGGTTTGATCAAAGGAACAAGTTTAGAATGCCTGTGGTCATGGGAATTGGCTTGGGCTACCTAGTGCCCATTCACCCTTCTTCTGTGCATAAGGAATGCACCACAGTTCTCTAGAGTAAGCATCCTTTGCCTCTCCTCCCTGTTTTCTTTTCTGCTGAGGTGCTGGGAACCAAACCCAGGCCCTTTGTGCCTAATGGACAAGAACTCTCCCACCGAACCACATTCCCAGCTCTGGCCCTTGACTTCAGATGGAGCAGAGTTGGCTCAAGTCTGCCACAGTCTTCTGTTCTCCCGGGATTATTGTAATGGGCCTTGGTCTTCACGAACCTATGGAAGCCATGGAAGGGTATCTATAGAAACCATAGCCCTATGTGGCCCTGATTACAAACTAGGCTGGTTATCTATGCTTCGAGGATTCCCGTCTAGCCCCTCAGATAAGTGAGGTGGATACACAGATCCTTCCTCCTTCATCCCCATGGAACAGCATTGCCCTTCTGTGTTCCCATGAAGAACACTGCTGTTAGTTCAAATGGCAGGGAGGCGATGTCATGGAGCAACCTCCAACACAGAGAGAAGAAATCACTGGTTCCTTGTAACTTTCCTGCAGGTCTGTACACAAGCATGGGGGATGCTTCTGTAATACCCACTTAATAGTTTTTCTGCACTTGGACAGTGTAATTGACTTACAATTAAAATTAAGTTTGGGGGCCCTTTCCATGCTTTTGCAGATGGAAAGGAATGCAATTAGATTTAATTGAGGTCGAATCTCCAGATGACACCCCAGACAGAGCGGGCAGCAGACATGTCTTCTTTTCCCCTGGCAGAGCACCTATTATGAAGTCATTTAATATAAGAAGCTCTGCGTCAAAGGCTTTCAAAACAAGGCTGGTAAAATAAGAGGCGACAAATTCTTTCCCTTATCTGTGGAAGTTCCTTCAATTCTGTCTGCTTCTCCAGCATATGGCCTCGTACATTATTTTCTTCTGGGAACATGGAAAGTTGGGCAGAAAGTAGGGAAAGAAGGACTCTTAATGACTTTTCCCTTCCTCAGTACTTGCCCACAAGATAACGGAATGAGATTGGCTCTGGGTAACTCATTGTTCAGTGAGTTCAATGTTCAAGGTTTTCCTCAAGACTGAGCTGTAGGTGGCCTCAACCTCTAGCAATTATGTTGTTTATTAGGGAAATAATGAAAGACCAACATTAGAATGACATTTTTAAAATTACCTGTTCTTTGTAAAATGTGTTTCCTAAATTAGCTTGGAAGAAGAAGTTCGTAAGAGCCTTAAGAACGCATTAATGGAAGGAAATTAGGCAGCAAAAACAGGACAATAATGAGCTTTTTATATAATCTTGTGGTTAATTGCAGACAACTTTAACCATAGGTGACATTGAAATCATGAACTGGCCAAAGCGTATAGGCGTTAGAAAGTGTTAAGATTTTCATCAGCCTGGAGCAACCAGGTTTCCTGTCCTGGCTATTCTAATCAGTGTGATATAGTTCACCAGATAATTTCAGGCACAGGTGGAGTTAGGGGTTCATTTTGTTATTGGCCATGGCGGAAGCTTAGATGCAATGTTGAGTGATCTACATTGATCAGATCAAAGGGGAAATTGTGCAACTTGGTACCTTACTCCTGTGTTTTCAGGGACAAATAATAGACCTTTTGCCCCAGAATAGCTCACAAGATATGGTTCCCTTTAGGAACTTTGGTGGCTGTGCTTGTTTGAAAATGGTCAGGGACCATCAAAAAGCACTGCACTGATAATGATAGAATCATCCCAGTCAAGTCTTGAAAACGATTTCCACCTTGGACCAATGGCTTGGGTTTAAAAATACTGATAGATTAGGATATATACCACATGTCTTTGGTATAGATGAAGACACAGCTAATTTGGGTGTTGGGTAGGAACAAAATTGTATGTGAAATGAAGTATTCAAATTATTTCTCTGTTGTAGATCTTAACAACTTGGTTTAGAAAACAGTGTGTTGAAAGGGTCCAACTCCAAGACAGAGGTTAGATACAGAGCGTCTGTGTTAGGGAGAATGGTAAGAAACTCCACTCCTAGTGTACTTTCCTTTTGCCTTAAGGTTTCCAAAGAAGCAAGCATTGCTTTATAATTGGGGAAATGGTTTTTAACAGATTAGATTTTTCTCTATGCAGATGTGAGGAGGGAGATGGAGATATTTTAAAGAAAACACTTCCTTATGAGGTCAGATTTAAATGTAAACTGGGCAAACTAGCGCAGCCAGCCACAAGAGCACTGGTGGGCATGTACTGGGACCTATGGAGTACTCCGTGTATTTGTTATTTATGATGATAAAATGACCTGATAAGATGTATTCCACAAACCTGTGAGACTTGGGTTATAAATAACCTATGTAATATACACAATGGAATTTTATGCCTCTATCAGAAAGAATGACATTGTCCCATTTGTAAAGAAATGGAAGGACTTGGAAAAAATTATACTAAGTGAAGTGAGCCAGACCCAAAGAAACATGGACTCTATGGTCTCCCTTATTGGGAATAATTAGTACAGGTTTAGGCAAGTCATAGCAGAGCATCACAAGGCCCAATATGAACACATAAAATGATGCTAAGTGAAATGAACTCCATGTTATGGAAACAATTGATATATCACAGTTGTAACTACTTTCAATGTCCCATGTGTATCTGTAGCTTCTATTATTGATGATGTTCTTGTATCACCTTCCTGTGGTTGTACCTACACTATCTCTGTAATCTTATCTGAGTATATTGGAAACTGTGTATACTGGTATTGGAACTAGGAAATTGAAAGGGAATACCAAAATTGAGAGACACAGGGTAAAAAAAGACAAACAACTACAAAAGCAATACTTGCAAAACTGTTTGGTGTAAGTGAACTGAACACCTCATGGGGGGAAAGGGAAAGGGGGAGGAGAGAGGGGGTTATGAGGGACAAGGTAACAAACAGTACAAGAAATGTATCCAATGCCTAACGTATGAAACTGTAACCTCTCTGTATATCAGTTTGATAATAAAAATTTGAAAAATTTGTAAGAGGAAGCTTTCTCTCTCTCTCTCTCTCTCTCCATATATACATGTATATATGTGTGTGTGGGTATATATATATATATACACATACATATATATACCCTATATATACTCTCTCTATATGTATGTGTATATATACACATATGTATATATGCACACATGTATATATATACATATGTATATATACATATATACATATACACACATACGCACATATATTTATGTCATATTTTTCAATGAGTCACAATTACAAAGCCGATTTCTGGGTGAAACTGGTTTGCACCTGGACTTGAAATCTACAAGTTTCTTTTCAGTCTATTCATTTCCATCCTGAGAAAAATGACTCTTTTTTGTGGCTATTGAAGGCTTACAACATACAAAGAAATCATTAATATTCACACACTTAGTAACTGAGAATTTGTTTCCCTGTACCATATTAAAATATTGTACTATATCTGCTTTATGATGAATGACATATTATAATATTTATATGTTAACAAATATCCAACTGGATGCTGAATTCTATCAGCTATGCCTTTGGTTTTTATTGATATTATCATATCACTTTATTGCTTTCTCTTCTGTTTATTTATATGCTGAATGGGAATGATACTTTCCAATATTGTATAGTTCTCCAATCTGAATAATATCCTCTTAGCTCAATGTATTATGTTTTAAATGTAATATGGATTCTATTTGCTGATATTTTATGAGTTCGTAATCAATATTCATGGAGTTGGTCCATAAGTTTTATAATTCAGTGCTATTCTTGTCGACCATAGGTATTTCAGTTGCTGTGGTTTCCTAAAAAGAATGAGAGACACTTAATTCTAACTTTATGCTTCAGGACAATTTGAAAGGCTTATGAATTATCTGTTTTTTGAAAGTCTGAATGAAGTCATGCATGAAATTGTCTGGAACTTTATTGAGAAATAGATCTTTGACAACTTTCTCAATTTCTTCCCTGGTTTTGAGTCTATTTAAGTATTCTCTCTTTTGTTGAGTCAATTTGCAGTACAGTTCTTTTATATTTATAGAAAATGGCCCATTCTCTTCTTAAGTTTATTTGCATAGATTTGACCAAATATTCTTTTTAGAATTTTAATCAGTTCCATTTTCTCACTCCTAAGTTTGTATATTAATATATTCTTTTTCTTAATAGTGGTTTATCCATTTTATTTGAGGAAGCAATTATTTTATGTTGTTACAATTCTGTTTTAATTTTTCAATATATTTAATATAAGCTTTCATATTTTTCTTCTCTTTATGACATTTGCTTATCAAATTTTCTTTGCCAGTAAATTAACTTATACTTTTGACTTTGTTGTGATGTCTCGTTAGTATTTGCATTGAGTTCATTTACTTGCAGACTTAGGTTGAATGCACAGTGTAGACTACTGGTCATTCTGGTTTTCCTTTGAAAAACTTCTTTGTCCCTGCTTCTGCTGCTCCTGACATGGAGTTTTCACTGCTGCTGTGCTGTCATGACCCAGGAGCTGCCCTCTCATTTTCTTTGTGGTTCAAAACTTTGTCATTAGGAAAGGTTTTCCTTTAAATTCCAGTGGTTAAGGGACTTGATGTCTTCCTTTGTGGTGTGTCTCTAGGTGTACTGCCTATTTGTTAAGGAGTATGGGCAACGATGTATGTTTTACTTCTATTCTTTGGAATTTTGAATTCGTTTTCAGTCTAACTTGTGATCAATATTTGTGAATAACCAATGTAAGAGGAAGCTAGATTTTCCCTCCCTCCCTCCTCTCTCTCTCCCTCTTTCTCTCTCTATATACAAATATACCCATATATATGTATATATGTATATGATATATGGACTATATTATTCAAATTTTTCTACATTTAACTCCCATGCCTTTGTGATGTATGAAGGATGAATGATAGGACATAGGACCGTATGTCTAACCAGCACTGTGTGTGTATGGATTTTATGACCTTGCTCTACCTGGACGGTTTGTTCCATATTGTGCATTGTGATTCTTAGGTCGAGTGTTTCTAAAATGGCTTAAATGATCCACAGGCACAGGACGATGAAAACTGATTATACTAGAAGATGTTAATGTATCTGGTAATGTGAGTGCTACTTCTGTTACTCAGCTAATATGATTAGTTCCCTTAAGAGGAATTTCAAATTTGGAATTTGAAGGACAGCATTTTGGTGAAGTTTGAGCAAATGCAAAAGATCTTATCTAAAAGCAAAGGAAAAAATTAGTCCCTAGGATGACCAAAAATATGCATTTATTTAATTCTTCTATTCTGACCTTGCACACAAAGCACTCTTTATCCTGTGCTCTTTCCCTAATGCTTGCTAGAAATTACTGTTTGTACAGAAGGTGTTAAAATGCCTCGTGTGACTCTTTTTTCATTTGAAGAATTGGAATATAATCCCAGTAAATGGCCTGTCAATTGCATCCCAGGGAAAACTCGAATGACATCTTGTTGACATGTTAATAAGAACTAACTGTTCCCTGTTCACAGTGTGGCAAATCAAGTTCTTGTCTCTAAGACCATGCATCATTCCAGAATTTCATATTCAGTTTTCTCCAGCCTCTTTCCTTTAATATTTTTTCTCTATTGCTATCACAGGAGATTACATGTGTGTAATGTAACTGCTGAAATCATAATACTGTATTTTTACATCTTAGAGTGCTTTACTTTGTTGAAAATAATATTTACATAAGTCAAGACAGTGTCATTATTTTTATTTCAGATCAAATCATAGGAGCAACCAGAAAGTATATTTTTTTCATTTATCTTTGGTTAAAACTACTTTGAAATGAAATTGCCTTGCTAAATTGAAAAAAGAAATAATACAAACATATATACACTTGAACAAGACCTCCTGTGTGTACATATTTATGAAACAAAATTCAAGGAGAAACATAAAATATGCCAGCTATCTCTCCTGACTTGTTTATAAAAGTTCTGTAAGTGAATTTCGAAGATCAAAGTGAATGTTCAGTCAGTAGGTTGTTAGGTACATGATTTATCGGCTAATTCTCGGGGAAAAAAAAAATCATAGAAGGCCGATCTTACAGCCTTCCCACTCCAGCACGAGTCCTGCAGCTTTCCAAGCACGTTGTGGGCTCTTGAGTGGCCTGTGGCTAAGAGGTGACTGACTGGGCGATGGCACAATCTCCACTCCGGGCCAGCCCCGCTGGGGACCGGGGGCTGGAGGGCCTCCGCACATGGTCCTCCCGCCATCTCTGCCTTGGACTCTGTGTTCTATCAGCTGTTTGACTTTGATGGCTCAACCAATTCGACTTCTTTTTCCTTCTTTTTGTAAACCACAAAAGGAATGATCTGGATGAAACTCTTTAAACTGAGTTTCCGGCCTGTATTAGACAATTGGCTGACACAGGAATTCTGTGCCAATGACCTATATTTAAAAATCACCTTACCTCAACATAAGCAAACATAAAGGCAGAGAATTTTAAGGTAGCTACATCTCGGAATAACAGCTCATCCACTTAAAAAAAAATACATCTATATATCTATTTTTAGCTCAATCCAGTTCTATATCTATCTTTAATAGTGTTTGTGGAAAGAGTATTTCTCACTTTATACTTCTGGAAGAAGACGGGAATATTTGCTCCTGTGCCTCCTCTTCCTCTGAATGGGTAGGCTATGCATTTATTAGGTGGGTACCTACCCCATGAGTAGATGGATAAAGACACTTGGCCCACTTACCCACGGGACCCCGGGCTCCGTGCTGGGGCCGGACACGTGCACACACAGGGGTGAACCATCCATGGAGAGTGTCAGGGAAAAGATTTGGGTTAAATACTGAGAGATGTGCCAATGTCCTCATGGGGAGGTAGAAGAGTAGTTACTTCAGGCCAGGGGCATCTTTGAAGGGTATCTGAGGGACAAGAAAGGGAACTGGTTAGATTTTTGAGCAGAAACGAGGCCAACATGACAAGAGCAGTAGCTGTGAAAGCCAGAAGTCAAATGCTCTGGTATTCATGGGCTATGAGGTTTCTACCGCAATGATTCAACGACTCGTTATAACATAAATGCAGCCGTGGGCAACATGTAAATAAATGGAGGCAGCTGAGGCCTCATAAAACTGTGTAAAGATAGGCAGTGGGCTGGACTTGGCCAGAGGATAAAGGCTGTGACCAGACAGGAGAACAGCAAGGAAAGTCCTTGCCTGGGCAAGCAGGGCCTTGGATTTGCAAACAGCATGATGGACCAGGCAGGGTGGGTTCCTGGTCAGATCCCCGGGGCTATACTATTTCCTGACACCACCTTTACAACTCTGATTTCTACAGCATCTCCCTGCTCAGGCAGTGCCAAGGATGACGTGAGACAACATAGATGTCTGTTACAGGACAGACTCAAGCAACAAGTTCAATAAATCTGTTTGTTTCTGCCTCACATGGGTATATCTTGAAATGTAAGATGAGAATATTACACTTCCGGAAAGCCTTTAGGGAGCACCAAAGGGTACACAACCCGCACACCTCTTCCCCCCGCCGCAATCCTGGGAGACAGGCTTGACAGTGCACACATGTAGACCCTGCTGGCCTCTTGATTTATGGGAAGAGGACCCTGGCCATGTTTAGCCTCCCGTCCACTCTAGAGAAATGATGTGAAGTGCTTTTCTTTAATTGCATAGCACGGGTTTAATTTAACATCTCTATGTATGTTAATTTAGTAGCTTGCAGAAAGCTGAATTTTGTTTTTAATTACCATAGAGCTAAGGGTACTTTATATTCTGTGTCAGGAGGGGCAAACATTATTGTTTGGCACAGACAAGAATGAGGAAAAACATTCTACCCGTTCATGTCCTAACAAGAGTTACTAATGTCTCAAGCTCTGGGGCCTTCTGTGGTATAGCTGGAAAAAAACCCAAAAAAAACAGAACAGGTAGATTTTTTAGAAACAATTTGCCTTTAGTTTCAAAAGGGTTTCACTTCACTTCAACATGTCAGTTTGTGAGTAAAATGCATCTTGATCAATTGTCACCCCTTCATTCTACTTCTTCATCTCTCCTAACCTCACCTACCGCCTCATTTTACTTAATTCCATTCTGGCACCTGTACTTTGAATATTAGGACCACCTTTGCCCGCCTCCCTCCTCCCTTGGGCCTCCCTCCCTCCCCACCCCCCCCAACATGTTCCAGATTTTGGTGCTCATTTTGTGAAACTATAAATTCATTGCTTAAAGGAGTTAGGACATTGCAATCTTTCCCATTGTGTACTAAGGGTCCTGAAGATAGAGCATGGAGTAAAATTATTTTTCTCATATATATGTAAGTTTTCAGACTGGATATCTCAGTGAGTGTGTGTGCACACCTGTGTGTATGCATGTGAAAGGCTTTCACCATACTAGTTAGTAACTTAAATTGCTGCAAGCAGACTCAGGAATTTTATTTCTCTTCTGTTTTGTTCTTGTTTCCCCCCCCCCCCCCAAGGTCACACTATAAAATCCAGACTGGCTTGTAATTTATGGTCCTCTAGCCTCCTGGGCACTGAGATTTCTGGCATGGTGGCTCATGACTGTAGTTCTAGTGCTGTGTGTGTGTGTGTGTGTGTGTGTGTGTGTGTGTGTGTGTATGTGTCCTAGGTATAAATTTAGGCCTTCTCAGTCATTTTATTTCTTTTTTTTTTTTAATTTATTTTTAAGTAAGTGTACCCGTTAGTGCTTCACGCATCTCCTTTTGCAGGGGGGATGGGGGGAGGGAAAGGGTGCAAGTGCCTTGGCCGGAATTGAACCCGGGCCTCCCGCCTGGCGTGGCAGGTGAGAATTCTACCATGGAACCACCAATGCTAGTACTCTTATTTCGAAGCCCCTCCTCTAGAGGAGAGAAGAGAACCTGGTCTTCTCATGCCCATGTAAAGAGCCAGAGGGGAGATCTATCAAAGGGCCAAAGGATTGCACCAGCTCTCTGGGCTCTGCAGCAGCCAGAGGCCCACAGTGGCTCCCTTGTTTCCCCCTGGGCCCCTCCCCCAGCCCGGCACCAAAAGGGCTGCCATTACCGCTCTCTACTGTCCCGATGAAACCAGGGTTAATGGGCACAAGGAGAAGAGAAATATCCAGAAAATGATTCCAGCCTTTGTGGACTGAAACCCAGCCCAGCATTGATTTATCTTTTGATTGGGTTATCAAAAAAGATTTCTGCATGTGCAAATCTTCACAATCAATTCAACCAATTCAGCTCCTGATGTCTATTCCATGTGGGATTTCAAAGCCAGCGACTATAATTTAATACCCACAAGTGTCACATGGAATTGAAGAGTTTAGGGGGTCTGTGTTCGGAGATTCTAATTTATTATATGAAAAGCAGGATTTATGAATCTGAACTTGTATTATGTACCCTGAGCGATTTTCATAAAGGTAAAATATGTGCCCAGCAAAGAGAAACCTTGTAAATAGTGAATTGATTCTTAAAAATGAAAGGATTACTGAAACTTGCTTCTCTCCCTTTACTTCCCTCCATCCTTCCCTCCTCCCTCCCCCTCTCTCTTCCTTTTCTTTCCTTTTTACCTAATGAGAACATTTCATTATGCACCTATGTATGCCAACTTGTGGACTGTTCAAGAGACTGGCCCAAGTTATTTTTTTCACCAACTCAAAGGAATACACACACACACACACACACACACACACACACACACACACACACACAGAGGGAGAGAGAGAGAAAGACAGAGAGAGAGAGAGAGAGAGAGAGAGAGAGAGAGAGAGAGAGAGAGAGAGAGAGAGAGCATTAATTGGCAAAGAAGGAGCCAGAATCCACAAGGCCATCTTGGTCTAATTGCCACCCACTGCTGGCTCCTTCCACCTCAGAACAGGTGTAGACATTATAAATCATCCTGCTTGATTACTTTTGGCATTTTGCAACTGATTGTTTAAGAAGCCAAACAGTTTGGGGAAATTTTTTAACTTGTTATTCTGTCAGAAAGCTCTTAAGAAGATATTTGACATTTAAAATTTTTTTGAAGTCAGTAGTGTAGGAGACCGTACACATGTAGTGTTGGCTATTTAAAAAAAAAAAACACATGTCAGGAAATGCTTTCTCAATGGAGATTAATCAAATAGCTGTACATCAGTCCCAGAAAGCTTATATTCAAGTACTGATTAGGTAAGTGTGGGAGATGGTCATGAACTAATTTAGAAGGCAGTATATTTATTTTGTTGGGTAATTATAATCTGATTTTTCTGTATAAAATGTCCCTGTCTGGAACTAAACACACATATGGTATTGAGAGCATGAAAAATTCACTAGGGTGAGAATGACAATAGCAGCCCGTAATAAAAGCTCCTGTGAGCCAAACCCTGTGTGGGCGCATGCCCTCCACATACCAACTCATTTCACCCTTGACAAGCTTCCTTATAATTTCCATGGAGGTGGAAACTGAGTCTTACAGTGTTAAAATCTCCTCCTTTGGAATGCACAGTGGAGTTTATCTATCAGACATCCTGTCCGTTTTGATGCTAAGCTGACTCCTTGGTAGTATTTGCTTGGCTTCCTTACTGCTGACAGCCATGTAAATTTATGGGATTCAAACAATTCCCATCCAAAAATATACATACCTTAGAGCAAAATAAACCACTTAAATTGGTTAAAGAGTAAATGATATCAAATTTAAGTGCTTAGAAGAGTTCGATGCACACAGGAAGTATTAGGGACAAGATCAAAGTAATTGTATAAGTTAATATGGGAACATCCGGTCTAGTTCCAGCTTCGGGTCTGCTTAACCACTTGACATTCAACCACAGCCACACACAAGCCTGGCTTAATTGGAGGTGTCTAATGGTGCAGCCAATGGGGATTTTCAAAGGTCAATGACTTGATCCCAAGCTGGTCATGGATGTGACTTACTTAGACAGCAGAAAGTCAACTTCCCTTGGCTCTTTTTCTCCCCTGGGGCATTGGTTTAATATTGGCTTGCAAGTATTTGTGGCTAAACTTTACAGCAGCAAATATGAACAGGGACAGAGGTCAGACTCAAGTAAGTACTTAGAAACTTAATTCTGGCTGTAATGTATAAGTTTTTCTTAAGAACAGAGAAAACAAAGCTGATCTTTAGAGTTGAAGAGAGATGAAATTAAAAAGAGGCCCTGTTTCTAATTTCCCAGAGGTCCTGAATCAATGTGCTTTACACCTAAGATGCTTGCTTTCTTTCTGTAGCTGTAGTTTCTAGGTTGGATTTTGTTCTGAGCATTATTCTATATGTTGGGAAGATCTCAGACATTCAGAATAGAGGATTGATTTCTCTTCTTGCCAAGTGCAAACTTTCTTTGCAAGAAAGTAATTATTTTCCTGAAGTATGATAGTGAGTAATTAGAACTGTAGTCAAATAGCCAGGTGTGAGGGCTTCATCTACTGTTTATTGACTTGAACACAATATAGAAGAGAACATTTGAATCCTTCTTTTCTAGAACCCCTGAGATTGTTCTGAAGACCTGGCAGGAGGGAAGGAAGCAAAAAAAAAAAAAGAAAAGAAAAGAAAAGAAAAGAATATTCATAGATACCTTACAATGGACCAGGAGCCATCTCAAGAGATATGGATGTTGAAAATAGTAACGGTTATGCAGCATCGACAATAATGACATTGAATATTTGTTGACTATTCGTATGTGATGAATCATGTCTACACCTAGCTTTCACGTTCCTAACACCCCATGACTTCCACGTTAATGTTTTTAAAATCTCTACTTTACAAATGAAGCAAAGGAACTAGTGTTTGGAGAAGTTAATCTACTTGTCTAAGTCTAGGAGAATGGCAGAGATATGGGCTGAAGTCACCTTTACACTTTGCTCTAATGCTGCCCTACATTATCATTATTTATTTCCTTTCCAGAAGCCTGATGGAGAGGGGGACATAATCAAACCCTGTAATTAAAATGTATTTTATAGAAGCAATAATAGACTATTAATTAGGAAAGTATATATTTCCACGTTGCAAATTTAGGCCCAGTTGCTTAACATCATTTTTTAAATTTTTAGAAAAATAGAATAGGGCAGGAAAAACAAACAAACAACCTTTTGTAAATGTTCGTGGAAGATCAGGGAAATTCATTTCATCTTCCTGTAACTTTGTAGTGGATATCTGAAAAATAACCATCACAAAGGGGCCAGGGGTGCAGTTCAAGTGGTAGAACACCTGCCCAGCATGCATAAAGCCTTGAGTTCAACATCTGTATCCGCTCCCCCAACAAAACAGGTGACATTGTGTCATTTGTGACATGTGGATGAAACTTGAGGACATTACCTTAAGTGACATAAGCCAGACACAGAAAGACAAACACTAAAAAAGATCTCTCTCAAATGTGGAATACTTCTTAATGATCTCCTCCATTTCCTGGATGGAAATCCAGGTGTGGCTTGTTACAGTAACAACCTTCGTCACTAATGGGAGTGGTCCAGGGTCAGTGCATGATTTGAGTCCCCTGTGAACATTAGATTTTATATTGCATTGATGAAAATATTATTGCTCTCTGGACCTGAATTGGCTAGATACCTCTACTTGCAGTCTGAAATTAAGGTCAGAAATATAGAAGAGAGCTGAGATATAGAAATAGATTTAAGATGAGAGCAATTTTGCTCTTGTTCTGGTCCAAGCATACAGCAGTCATACCTGTTGTCTGCACAGTTATGTGAGGGGTAGACTTGAATTTCTGGCTTAAGCCAGGTTATCCTGGAGTTTTCTGTTGCTTATAATTGGGGGAGTATGATTTATTACTTTATTCAAAGTGGGTCAGAGCATCGGGGGCACAAAATGAGCAGTGAATATAGCTGGTTTATGTTTGACAGATCTCTGCTCCCATCATTTGTTAGTCACGTGACCTGGGCCAATGTCTTGATCACTCCGCATGTCCTGTCAAAGCTCATTTCCACACCGAAAGAGGCACAGAGACACACTGATTTCAAAAAGTGCTTTGGGACTAGGAAAGTACAAAATGAATGTGAGGATTCTTATCAACAACAGAGGCCAGCAAACTCTGTATGATCTTTACATGGTTTTTCAGTTGATTCATTTAAAAAATTTTAATTACTAGAATATGTCTGGTCACTTCAGATGTTATATTTGTTCATAATTTGCCAAGGAAAGGTGACATTATCAATGGTGCTTATCTCATTCTGCAATGAACCAGAATGTCTAGTTTTGTTGGCTTAATTATAAGAAGTGTACTGTTTGTTTGTAAATGCAGTTAGGAAGTTAAAAAGCCAGCCTCAAAACTGAGTTCTACTAAAATGATTGCTAACCTTTATGAAGACAGAGGAAGAAAGACTAAGAAAAGTTTTCTTAGTCATCGGTGAGTAATTAATTTTGTTTCAGTTCATTTTAAGAAATGAGACCTGTGACGTTTGGAAACAACTTGAAATAACACACAATCTGCATTGAAAGTGAAGGATGGTAAACCAATTCAAACGTGTTTTCCAATGTACAACAGCCAGCCCTCCTCATATTGCTCTCCTCTGGGTGGAGAATGGAGAGTCTTTTCTTGATAGATAACAATGCAGTTACTCTTTGTAGGTAATTTTCATCAGTGTTCTTCCAGAATTTCAACACTCACTGAGATTAAGAAGTGAAAGTAACAAAAGAAAAGTGAGTCTTCTTAAAGGATACCCAAGAGTATAGTATCTGCGTGTGTGTGTGTGTGTGTGTATGTGTGTGTGTGTGTGTCTGTGTGTCCATTAACTGGTAAATTTCAAAGTGTATTTACATATCCCAGCCCATGGTCACTTAATCCCTAAGCGACTTTGCCACTGGAAGTGCATCTGTCGGTACTGGTAAAGGCAGACATAGCTCCTCATGCATCAGCCATTCTCATGAGAATCAGAGCTTGAACCTTCCTCCCCTCCTTCCTTCTGTAAAACAGATTCTTATTATTTTAAGTCCACTGAGATTAAGGCTAAGCTTTAAGGAAATCAAGATATAAGAAAAAGAAGGAAAAGTGCCACGTTTGCTCACCCAGCACCATGGAACACTCCCGCTGCTCCGCACGCCAGCGTGGTCCGCCGTCTCTCCCTTGGACACACAGACTATCCTCGGTCCACCTGTTCCCATGCTGAAGAGTGTGTTCTTCTTGCAATGAGAAATTGTCTTGTAAAAACAAATCAGAGACCCACATTTTCTGGGCTTTAAATCCGTTTCCATGTTATTCATCCACTGTCTGTATCATAGCATCAAAGACTTAATCCACATCCCACCTCCAGCAAAACTCCCCTCCCAGTTCAAGGTCCACCTCCCTCCCTCTCCCCATCCTTCTCATACTTCCTGTTACATGAGTGATTTACTATTCCCGTGGAGTCGGCCTCCAGAGCATTTCACTTAATCTTCCTGTCCACAATTCTGTCTTTAAATAGTTCAGTGTGGACTGCATCCTCAATGAAGTTGGACCTCCATCCAAATGTCACCTCATCAGACAAGGCAGAAAATACATGTACCTGATAACCCTTTTTCTTCCTCCTTTCTTTTTCCCTTCCTTCCTTCCTTCTTTCCTTCCTTCCTCCCTCTTCCCTTCTTCCTTCCTCCTTCTTCCCTTCTTTCCTTCCCTCCCTCCCTCCCTCCGTCCCTCCCTCCCTCCCTCCCTCCGTCCCTCCCTCCCTCCCTCCCTTCCTTCCTTCCTTCCTTCCTTCTTTCCTCCCTCCCTCCCTCCCTCCCTCCCTCCCTCCCTCCCTCCCTCCCTCCCTCCTTCCCTTCCTTCCTTCCTTCCTTCCTTCCTTCCTTCCTTCCTTCCTTCCTTCCTTCCTTCCTTCCTTCCTTTCTCCCTTCCTTCCATTCTCCCTTTCTTCCTTCCATCCTTTCTTCCCTTCCCTTCTTTCCTTTCTTCCTTCCTTCTGTCCCTCCTTCTCTCCTTCCCTGCTTCCATCATTTTTTTCTCTCCTTCCTTCCTTCTGAAACATTTATGTTCTTTTGCTAGGATTCTTCAGTAGCATGTAAACTCCACAGTTGCAAGTCTTCTTTCTGGTTCTATGTGCCAAACCTAGTAGGCTCCCAATAAATATTTGTTGGCTACATAAAGGGAGAATTCTTGTATAATAAGATCAGTAGAATACTACTCAAGAGGAACAAGAGGTCAATTTAGAAGGAGTATTAATTAAAACACATAAATACCAGCACTAAGGCCTTGCTTTTCCGTTTTTATCAATCTGGTTGAAGTAATGTGTGCTCTTCTGCACAGAGGCAGAGTGACTTTGAACCAATTATGAAATAAACCTCATCCTAATCAACTCACAACATGTGAAATGTTAGGCTTAAGTGAGATAAATGATAACAGGCATTTAGTAGATTGTCCCACACACACACACACACACACACACACACGCACACACACACACACTCTGGCTTTTGTTTTTCTGTGATTAAGTAGAAAATACTATAACACCATAAAAGAATATGAGGAAGAAAATAAAGATCACCTGGCATGCAATATCCAGATTGCTAGCACCTAACTTGGCTTTTTATACTATTTAAAGTAATAGTTTACCTTTAAAAATGAACAAGCAGGGATCATAGCAAAGAGAGAAGTAAATGCATTTTATTATACTTTTCCATGCTGCAGACTAAAGCATACTTCTAGATATTTACAGACATTTCTATCACAGTGCTATACAAGAGTGAAGCACTTTACAGAAAAAAGGAATAAATAGGTTTTGTATGTAACACAGGTTTTATTTTATTAAACTAAACATAGATTTACAAAAGATAATAACCACTCCTAACTTCTCACAGAGACATGCTCTTTATTTACCTTTTCCATAAACAGTTTTTTTTTCCCTCAGCACACACATTTTAAAAACTATGACCAGAGAATGTATTTCTACACCCTATTTTCTATGAGGGTTATACCTTCTTTGTCTCCTCATGTAAGTGATTAAACTTCACTGACTCTATTTCATGACAGTCCAATGCTCCCTTTCATACCTTTACTATAATTTACTTTACCAAATACCTGTAATTGAAGACAGAGTACTGGAGTGCAGTGATTAAAAATATGGGCTTTGGAACCAGAGAATCTGGCCTTCAAATCCCAGATTATGTCTTCCATTCAGGTTGTTAGCCTCTTAGTGTCATACTTTAATAAAGAAAAAAAAAAGAAAGTCTATTTTCCCCTTGTTCCTTGAGAATTGGCTGCATCTCCAGTTACCTCACTCTCTCCTTTTAGACATATAATTTTTCATCATTTTAAAAGGAACGTCTCTCAGTGAAAACACCTTGAACATTTTCTGTATTTCTTACTGCACCCTGGCAGATGAAAACTTGCCATAAAAGAATAAATTTACACATTCATATCAACAATGGTTTAAAGAATCACAGTCTTATATAGCTAGTGATGATAAATACACACACACACACACAAACACACACACACACACACACACACTTTTCTTAAGGCTATGCGTCCTGGAGTTTTGCCCATGCCTTTTATTTTGTCATATCTACATCACATTAACATCCACATACCATTCACTTGGTATTTCGTTTCTGTTGAATGTGCTTATTTCATTCATAAGGAAGCTTTATATCACTTTTGCAAATAAACTTGCCATCAATGGAAGAACCTCCTTAGCTTCCATTTGTATGCTTGTCTTCTTGAATGTCAACATTCTCTGCTATTCTCCAAGGGCTTCCTGATGGAAAGGGATGGGCAGGTGGGGAATCTGCTATGTGGAATTAGGAGACCCAGACTCCTCCCACTGGAAATGCTGCTGTCTCCGGCTCCCATTGGTCCTGCAGAGCAAGGCATGGAAGACCTCATGGAAAAGTGAGAGAGAGGGCCCAATTCTGAAAGTCATGCTTGTCAACCATCACTTAGTCACAACTTTACAACTTCCTCTTACAAGACCAGAAAATATTATTTTTCTGTATGTGTAGGTGCTGCTAAATTAAAAAAAAAAGAACCCAAGACAGTGAGCTTCAAACTTTCAGCCTATCGAGTATATTCAAAACTGCTGACTAGTTAATTCAGTTGTGAGATATTTCTCCAGTGTGTACAATGGTTCAAGCATGGTGCCAAATTCTAGAGGTACATAAAACATGAGTCAAATGGGTTCTAATCACAATCTGGAAGGATGGTACGATAAAAGATTCACTGTTTCTGATTATTTTCAAATTTTTATTATCAACAGATGTACAGAGAGGTTACAGTTTCATACATTAGGCATTGGATACATTTCTTGTACTGTTTGTTACCTCATCCCTCATTCCCCTTTCCCCTTCCCCCTTCCCCTTCCCCTTTCCCCCCATGAGTTGCTCAGTTCATTTACACCAAACAGTTTTGCAAGTATTGCTTTTGTAGTTGTTTGTATTTTTTTTTTACCCTATATACCACTGTTTACCAGTATACATGGTTTCCAATATACGCAGATAAGATACAGAGATAGTGTAGGTACAACCACAGGAAGGGGATACAAGAAGATCATCAATAATGAAGCTACAGTTACACATAGCACGTTGACAGTAGTTACAACAGTGATATAACAATCGTTTCCATAACATGGGGTTCATTTCACTCAGCATCATCTTATGTGTTCATAAGGGTATAGCTATTGGGCTCTTGTGATCCTCTGCTGTGACTTGCCTAAACCTGTACTAATTATTCCCAATAAGGGAGATCATAGAGTCCTTGTTTCTTTGGGTCTGGCTCACTTCACTTAGTATAATTTTTTCCAAGTCCTTCCATTTCCTTACAAATGGAACAATGTCATTCTTTTTGATAGAGGCATAAAATTCCATTGTGTATATGTACCACATTTTCCTGATCCATTCGTCTACTGAGGGGCATCTGGGTTGGTTCCAGATTCTCGCTATGACAAATTGTGCTGCGATGAACATTGTTGTGCTGGTGGCTTTAGTGTGATTTTGCACTGCTTCTGATTTTATGTATAGCCCACTGATTATAGGAAATCAAACAATTGAAGAGTTCACTTATAAGGAATTCTTCCTATTTGGGACCAAGTATGTCTTTGTTAGCAAGATACAGGACATGTCAGAATTCTCTTAAGAAAGCACTTGCTAGCTTATAAATGTTCAAAATAAGTGAAACCAAGAAAATAAAACCTTTGTTATATAAAATATAACTTAAAATGTAAAAATTCTCAGTAGTTTGAAATGCTATGTACTAATATAAGATTAAAAGACTAATTGCCAATGCAGTCTCCTTTCTTTAGAATTCCTTTTGTTTCCTTAGATGGATAGCTGCTCTTTATCCTTGGAGAGTCAAGGCATGGGAACCGAGAGAAGATTTCTCCCAGAATCCCCCAACTTTTTGTTTCCAACTCTCCTCCTTAACACTCTGCCTTCCACTGGTATTGTTGTTGTGTTTGTCCTATCCTTATATTCACATCACAGTTTTTTTCTTTTCTTTCATCAAACACAATTTAGTGCCACAAAGCCTGGGGATTTTACTTGTTCTTTACTATTTTTGACCTGAAGAGAAGTCAGTGAATGTTTTCTCCATAAATAGAACCTGGAACACTTATTAGGTCTACATATACACCATTAATATTGGGCTTTACTGAATTAATAGACATGTAGAGTTGTTTCTTAAATTGGAAAGGTTGGTCTTGTGAATGAAAAATTAGGCCTACAAGATTTGGAAGAGAGTTCTAGAAAAAGAATGTGGAAAGAGCCTGGAGAGGAAGGGAGTTGAGCTCCAGGAAGCAGGAGGGAAAGGACTTCCTTTGTAGTTGTTGCTGACTGAGACTCTTGGAGCACTTACAACCCTACCTACGTGTTTTGGCAGTGGGATTCTTCTGAGTGTTAACTGGCTCCATCACCCAGCTTAGTTGTTTTATTATTTTTTTTTCCTAAGATGAAGATGCTAACCAGGTGAAATGCTGGTGTTACTTTGTCAAATCAGCACAACAAACCAAGTCTTCCTGTAACACCAGCACAATGTGATCCTGCTACCTTAAGTGTCACACCATGTTGTTTCCTTACTGTAGCATTTGGCACCTTGGTGCTGGCTTTCAAATGGGCACAATCAGAAGGTGAAAATCCTTATACACCAACTAAAGAGTTAAAAACATTGTCTCCACCATCAGTGATTCTCACATGGCTTGGGAGCTTCCTGAACAGGCTTGAGAGAGCTTCAGAATGGCAGTGGGTAGGTGAAGTCAATTATTTCTTCAGTCAGTGCTGTTGAGCTTTCCTGATGTTTGAAATACTGTTCGAAATTCTTACGGAATAGAGAGAATGGCCAGTGTTTCTGCAGGCAGGAAACTTACATTTGGGAAACTTCACTCGATATCGCAGTTCAACCATCTGTCATTTGCCGAATTTAATATGCTGTGTACCACGTATATTCATTTCGCTTTTGGAAGTGCCAACGGAACTGTGATCCCACAAATGAGGACTGATGCCGGTGGCTGACAGATTCTCACAAATGAACTGACATGCCAGAAAGGACAGAGTCATTTTGTCTGGGTTTTTTCAATATTTCCTTCCTGTCAAATTCTAGCTATTGTGTGTCCTACCCAGAAAACAGAAAGAAATGAACACAGAAATATTAATATCGCAGCTTGGACTTTATAAGACATTGGGAAATACTCTCGGTTCCCAGCAGCAATGCTGTTCTCACAGCTGGGCCTACAGGAAGTATTCATCAGCCCCTTGTTAGAGCATGGTCTGGCATTTAATACCACCATCCAAGAATCTGATTTTAGAATAAAGGGAGTCGTTAATTCTGAAATTTATTTTATGAATCATTTCCAAACACCACCAACAATACAGAAGCACTCTGGTAAGTTACAGTCTTGGTTTTATTTTATTTTTA
This sequence comes from Perognathus longimembris pacificus, assembly GCF_023159225.1. Classification (NCBI taxonomy): domain Eukaryota; kingdom Metazoa; phylum Chordata; class Mammalia; order Rodentia; family Heteromyidae; genus Perognathus; species Perognathus longimembris. Next base: position 81,721,568 of record NC_063166.1, on the reverse strand, counting down.
GTAGACTCCCGGTATTATACAAACCATGCCAAATTTGTAGATTTTCGTGCCAGAAACTTTCAGAGTGCCTCTCAGCAGACCCTTGTTAGCAAACAGAGCAAATTTATGAGAATGCAGGACAAGTCATTGGAAGGTCATATCTATTCATTTAACTTCTTCTGAAAAACCAGCACCTTCTCTATATGTATTCCAAGACTGAGGGCAGTTGGGGGAATCTATTTGTGTTGCTCCAAGGACACTTTCGGTTTGGAAAGCGAGGTGCGCATCACTTCTCCATACAACTTCACAGACTGGCTGGCCACTGAGAAGACACTGCAGTCATTGCAGGTGGCCTGAGGCTGCTGTTTGCGCTGCTCTGAGTGACTGCAAAGGGAGCATGGGCCTCCGTGAGCACCTAGGCAAGGCCTCCCAAGGAAGTGCTTCAGGAGAGAGGAGGGAAGGCATTTCCCAAGCTGCTGACACTGACAGATTTCCTCATTTCATGGCACTCAATAATGATTGTTAATTTGAGAGAAATTTAAGCTTTCTTTTTTAAATGAAAGTGTTGTAAACAAAACAACCGGGGTTTTGTTCTCCCTAACTATTCCTGCCTACAGTTCCAGCGGCACAGGAGGAACCTTCAATGTCCACAGTGGAGTCCTAGACAGGCCAGAAATCAACGGCAGCCAGAATGACCGGGTGGACATCTCCTGGTCTTTCACTTCCCATGATCCTGCCTTTCTCCCTGCCTTATCCATCCTCTGCTTTGACATGGACTGGCTTTGGCCAGTAGCCCTGGAAAAAGGCTATTATGGCATTTCGGAGGCTCGCATGCTTCTACTCATCCTCTTGTACTTGGCCACACCACATATTCAACAAAGAGGATGTGCAAGGAAGAGGCCCTCAGACCTGAACACACCTTGCTCCAACAGACTGAAGTACAGCTGCCTGGCCAGGGCAGACGGCGGTGCTGTACCTTGACTGACTTAAGGCCGACGCATGGCAATACGTGATTTGTCTTTTAAGCCAATTACTCTGGTTTTGTGTGTGTGTGTATGCATGTGTGTATGTGTGTGTGCACACATATATGGTATACACCAATCATGAATACATATACATATATGTATAATACATAGACCATAGACAGTTGGCAGTGTCTATAATCCCAGCAATACAAGGGGCATTGGCAAAACGATGATAGTTTTAGGCCACCTTTTGGCCCAAAGTAAGACAATATCTGAAAAATAACTAAAAGCTATCAAGCCCTGGGGATGTGGGTCAGGTAGCAGAGGACCTTTCTAACAAGTGCAAGGTCTTGAATTCAAATGTTGGCATGGGTATGGCAAAAAAAAAAAAAAGTGCAAGAGAAATGATCGAGAGGGAAAGTTCCATGTGAATTTCACCACCAGGATGTGTGTGATTTTCATCTTCCATTTCGTCCTGGAGAAAAAGCCATCGGAGACCGCCTGAGGATAGACAGTCCCAGGCATTTTTAAACTACTGGCAGAAGTGCCAGCCCCTCGGCCAGGTCCCCCGCCTTCATAACGCAGCTGAGCGGGGCTTACTTGAAGGCTCTCCGGCTTTTTTCATTTTTTGGCAGCCGCATGAAGAATGACATAACATGGATGAATATTTGATGAGGGAGATGTGGCAGCTGGGGAACAGAAACAGCTGCTTGACTTTGACTGTACTGTCAGGCTCTGCAGTCTTGCTTCTCCCCAGGATGAGTTCCAAGCTGATGGTAGTTTCTGGGGCTCTGATTGTCTGGTCGCCAAGAAGGAGTTTTCATTACAACCTGGAGGCTTTTGATCTAAGAAAGTGAGTTAGTAGGAGCTGATTAGAAGGAAATTATGAGAAGAACATACTAAGTAATTCTTTAACACACGTGTATGTGTGTGTGTGTGTGTGTGTGTGTGTGTGTGTGTGTGTGGTTTTACTGTCTTAGACTGAAGTGGACGCCATGGGTTGCTACATGAGGAAATCTCCCTCCTTCCGTAGAGGGGAAGTCATTGGCTTGTGTTGACATATTTACTTGGAGGAATTATGTGTGAGGTTACTTCTCAAAGTGGATTTGAATTTTTCCTGATTCAGCACCCCAAGGCATAGGGAGGAGCCCCAGGAAGTTCTTCAGATCTATTATGAATGAATATCTTCCATCAGCAAAATGAGGAAGGATGTGAGCACTGTGTGCCACCAAGTTGCCCTGGAGTCGTGTGACAGGGGTGTAGTGGCACTGTTCCTTGTTCCCTTCCCCTGTGGAATGAATGGCTTTGGGTGGGTCTCTGGGTCTTCATGGTGACCAGCAGTGCTGTATCCATCATCTAGGAGCTTGTTAACAGCACAAGATCAACGAACTAGATATCAGACCAAGTGCATGTTACATCCAAGGGCATCATCCTAGACCAGTGGTCCTCAAATTTCAACCATTTGTCAGTCTCCTTTGTCCGCCCCTACTTCACTGTGCCTTGCCATTGAATGGATGTTCTGTTCACTTAAATAACTCTTGTTTTTTGTTTAATTAGATACATGTAACAAACCTTCGTCCGCCCCTACTTCACTGTGCCTTGCCATTGAATGAATGCTATGTTCACTTAAATAACTCATGTTTTTTGTTTAATTAAATACATGTAACAAACCTTAAATAGGACCCTCCCGTGCCCCATAGGGAATGTGAGAGCACAAAAATTCACAATGAAATAACAGAGTGGCATTAAAGTACCAGAGGCTGTTTGACATGGTTGTGAAGATTGAATGTGCTCATAAAAGTCAAGCACTTGGAGTCATGTCTGACATAAAAGAGGTGCTATGTGGATTTTAACTAATATAATGCCATTAAAATTAAATAATTATGATAAGCCTCTTCTTTTTGATCAAGAGAGAGATTAATTGGCGATAGAAAAGAGTTAAACTTAGCACCTCCGTGAAATGAAAAAGACCTCAGGAGGTACCTTAAATATGATGATTTGATTTAACTTTATATAATGTTGTATCTACATCCATTAGTCACTTTCCAAGAATTTTACTGCTCAAATATACCACAATTAATACCATTGGTCTCCCATGTCTCAATATGTAGTGTTTGGCTTGTTTGTCTAAATTGTAGTTATTGTAAACAGTGCTTAGGATGAATATTTTTTCCTTTCTTACCACAAAGGGGATTACAAATCCAGGGGCCTAAATACCTTCATACCTCTCTCTCTCCTGATGCCAACCGCTGAAGCTCTTGGCTGTAATACTTATAACTATAACTTCAGGGTGGCTGGCTAGCTTTCTTAGTAGCTACATTCCAAGGGCCAGAATTCTGAGAGGACCAAGAATACACTGTCCTTAGCCGCCAAGGTCTCAGCAGAGTCACAGCCCCACACAGATTCAGGGAGAAATACAGACCCCCCACATAGTGAGTGCTTGTTCCACTTCATGCCCAGATTGTGGGGAGGGGATGCTAGAAGGGGAAGGGACAGAGAGCCAGTCACATTCCTTAACAAATTATGTAATCCCAGTCAAATGAGATGGCTTTTGATCAGGGCTACAGTCCAGGAGCAAACAGTTTCCAAGAGTCAGTGGTCCACCCTATGTGAGAACAACCAATGCTTCGAGTTCTCTGAAGAGGAAATGGAGGCCCAGGCAGACATGAAGGCCTTTATTTGATGTGTCTTCTTTAAACACATGTGAAAGGGGAATCCAGCATGGGCAATGGAACCTCAAGGTTCCCTCCTTTACAGAGCTCCGTCCACCAGGGCTTCCTGATGCCTCCCAGCTTCAGAGCTAAGCAGGCAAAGACTTTTTTTTTTCTTTTGCTATTTGCAGTACTAATATTCTCATCACACAGAACAACAGTCGAACCTAATTAGCATGTGACTGAGACGCATCTCTTGGTTCAATTAAGTTACACTGCTCTGTAAAATACAATTACTTAATTTTTAATAGGTGCAGAGATATGTCTGCAAATGCTATAAATTGAAGTACAAAGTTAAAGCTGGAGACACAGGTAGACTAGAACACATGTTGTCGCATGATCGATGATTAAGTTCCTGGATGTGCTTGTATGAATTAAAGAACTCATCAACCATCTCTAGCACTGCATGAATAATTGATAAGCACAAGTAAGTGCAAGGAGTGAAGATTGATTATCATAGCTCTCAGTCTTCGTAAAGTTACAACTTTGTATGGAGCCTTAATTTTTAGTACCTTGAGAAAGGTCAAAGTGACAGAAAGAGTAGTCTATATTCAGCAATGCTTTTCAAATTTGTATATTCAACAATCGTAGAGGAACTTATTTTTTATTATGTTTAAGTAGTTGTGTAAAGCGGTTTCAATTCCACATGTCTGTTTGTGAGTACAGTGACCTGTGATCAAAATCATTCCTCCCATCATTCCTTCCCATCCCCTCCCATCCCCTCTAGTTACCTGGTTCCATCTTCACACATGTACATAGAATGTAATGATAACATTCCTCCATCCTTCCTCTGCCCCCCACCTTGGCCACATTCCCCCTCCCCCCCCCCCCCCCGCCAACCCCCCCAACCCCAGAACAACACATGTTTCTGCTTCCTGGTATCCATTTTGTTACACTGAATCTTAGTTGTTCAAAGTAATTACACCATTGAAATATTCCACTGAGTATATACCATACTTTAGTTAATATGATTGTGTGTATATGCATATGAACTTATATACCTCTCTCCCTCTCGCTCTCATCTATCTATCTATCTATCTATCTATCTATCTATCTATCTATCTATCTATCTATCTATCTATCTACCTGGGAGACATTTAGATGATTAAACATAGAGCTTGGTAAAGAGCACAGGCAGGAATTAGACAGGACCAGTTCTGCTTCAAAGCAGTCATGTGACTTGAATTAATTCCTTAACCTCTCTGAGCCAGCCCTATGTTTACCATCTTTTAGATGGAGGTGGAATTCTTTTGATCTCTTAAGCCTGCTAGGAAGTTTCAATAATGTAGTTCACTTGAATGTGTATTTGTTGCTCAATAATTGTTACAAAATATTAATTCCTAATGACTACTAAATAGCTGCTTATATATGAAAGAGCCCTTCCAAAATACTCTCTAGAGCTTGGAATTTCTCAGGCTATTTAGGCAGC